>NC_088980.1:135934258-136545820 GCF_963932015.1 Anas acuta
TAAAAAGCACAAGTACAGACCAACAAAGTACAAATACGGAGAACCCAGTACTGCTGGAAAGAACCCCTTGAGTACTGAGGGCTATAAAACCTATGCCATGATATGCTCACAGCTTATTCCAGTAACAACTTTTCTCTATTTCTTTTTTTAGTAAAACCCTATGTATTTCTGAAGTTCATCTCCAACTTCTTCATAGCTACAAAGCAATTAAGCTGTTAGTATGTGAAAAAAATAAAATAAAATAATAAAAATCACTCATTCTAATGACTTCACAATCAAGAAGCCATCAAATTCCAGTTTCCTACTTTTTTTCCTTCCAACCTCTCCCAATCAAAACATGTCTGAAGATCATAATTCAAGTCCAAATAAGCTGCTCATGTACAGTCACTTTAAAAAAAAAAAAAAAAAAAAAAAAAAAAGCACCACCTAAATACATTTCTAGTCTTAAAACTTCACAAAAAAATGTTCAGTTCCATGGCATAACAACCATTTCATGACTGCCTCTGAAGTAACGGGTCTGATTACAAGATAAGATACCGTGGAAAGCAGGAATATATTCAAAACAAGAAAAAGATTAGGATTTGCACTTACATTCCCATTCTGCTCTTAAAAGCAGCAGGAAGCCTTCCTCACAGTGACCCATAAAATATAACTTTAAAAAAAAAAGTACCAAAAAAAGGCAACACAACAGCAAAGCACCAAATGATGACGTTTTACAGGCTTGCTTTATGCAGTGCACTGATTGAAGCCCCCACTAATCGGGCTCGGTTTGGTTCAGCGTGGGAGCATTTCTGGCAGCCTCCCCTCTACCTAAGATGAGTCCTTTTGAGTACTGTCACTGTGCAGTGACACAGGCACTTTCTGTAAAAAAAAAAAAAGAAAGCTTTGAAATGACTGAGTGTACATAGATCAGGCTACAAAAACACAGCAAAACATATAGCAAGTTACTATCTAGAGAGCTTATGCACCCCGAGCTAAGCTTTTCCCGTTATTCCTTCACTAAATAATACATGTTCTTAATTCTTAAGTTACAAGCAGGGAAAGAGTGAAAGATTAATGGAATTATTGAATAGCAAAAAAGGGTTTATCAACAGCCATCAGCATTGCCCATTTTTAAGCAGACTGGGTTTTGAAAAGAAAGAAAAAAAAAGAAAAAAAAAAAAAAAAAAGAAGAAGAAGAAAGCAGTTTTCTGGTGGCACAATTTTCTCTTCAGAGCAGAAGAGACCGGTTCCATATGCTTGGAACTTTCTTAATGGAAACAGTTAATTTACCACATGAGGAATATCGCATGCATACCACTTCCACCTAAAATGAATCACTCCTTCCAGTTGAGAAAACTGAGGTCTTTTATCTTCCTCGGGGTGGAGTCCATCTCCTGCCCAAGATCCCTACAGAGCAAAGCTGCTAATCGTTTTAAGATTTAAAGACATTGCTTCTTTTGTGTTCATATATCACATTTCAATGTCTTCTAAACAAGAGAGAGTTTAATGTTTTCTGTAACCTTGAACTGGCTGATACACGGCTTTTATTGCTTCATCCTTGAGCTCCTCTGTAGTTCCATGATCTAATTTGTTACACTGGTGGTATTAAGCTGCTCTTACCGGATTAATAATGCCCATTTTAAATTCCTTAAAGCTAATTTCCAAACGAATGTGCTAATTTGAATACTAGGCAATACAGTGAAAAACTGTATTTTGAAACAGGAGGAAAAAAAAGCCAAACTAGATGTTTTAATATATTGTGTCTCTCGGTAAGATGAATAGATAGAAAGTTCCTGCTTTATACAGTTCAGCCTAGGCAGAATATCTGTAGGACCTGATCCAAAACCTATTAGCATCAATGACATCTTTCTTTCAGACATACTCCTTTGGGGTCAGTTCTCAAAGGATTGTCCTGCCTAATTTGCTCATGGGAGTGTGAGCATAAACGCAGACTTTTGCTTGACTGGTGTTTCCACCCTCAGCCCGATTCATCTTCCAAGAGGATGGAGGAAAGGTCAAAATCAGAGGCAGATCACATTAGACACGACCATTTCTTTGACATAACCTCTGAATAATGTGTCATATGTTCATTTGATTAGAAATGATGCGGTCCAAGAAGATAAAATAGGCAACGTAAAAGCAGCCTCCTTATCACTGAATAGATTCTAAGAATTTGAAATTTTAGACAGTGGAAAAAAGTGCTCTTCTGAGTCACGGGGACACTTACACAATGCTGTGTTGGCTTTTTATATGGTAATTTTAACTAAAAAAGTGTGTTGGGAGATTAAAATCACATAAAGGAATTAGAAAGAGTACCCACAGAAATGCATGCTACTAGTTGCACAACAAGCAACAGGAACAACACATTTTACACACAAATGCTTGGTTTTGTGCTCTATTTTTGGCATTTATCTTGAAGTTTCAGAATAATCTTTCAAAAACAAGTACCTCATTTTGTGACGTGCATAGGATACTCAACAGCTCCTAATTAAATGTCCCAAATGCAGGATGTAAAGCTGCACTCTAACATATATTGAATTAGGCTCTGCAAGACCAGTTTTTGGCACCTGTTCTTAAAATGAGGAAAACGAAAAACAAACAAACAACAACAATAAAAAAACCAACACTCTGTACCAAGATTACGCATTATTTTCCAGGAATCCAGCAACTTCTTGGAGAGATTAAATTTACTGCAGCTTTGAAATAAGAGGGTTGCTGCGAATCCTGGGTGGTTGAGCATCTCTGCAGGGCTGGTAACAGCTAGCACAGGAGGGCTCTGGGGATTTTATCATAGCCAACCCATCCTCCTGTTCTGTTCCTACTTTTACATGCAAAAGAAAATGTTTGTGCTTAACACAATATTTATAGCTATAAGTAATAGCCAGTTCCTTTCTGGTTTTACTGTACCAGCATGTACAAGAAATACATAAAACTACATATATTATTGCTACTACTTTGCAAGATGTTGTATATATTGTAAAGCTGGCTCCCTAATAGAAGGCAGCTAAAGACCTCTGCACTTAAATCTGCCAAAGCTGATACAGCAATCACAAACATGTGTTGTTACACTTCTTGTGGCTCATCTCCACATGGTGCAGCTGTTGTGTTGGCTAAAGAAAATGCAGACCCAAGGGAAACAAATTTAATTCAGCTGGGGTGACTTCCACTAAAAACAAAAGTGTTTTAAGGAGAACAGGTGCCTTACAGTAAGGGGGATTGTTTGTGGGGGTTTTCCCCAAACTTGCTGTGCTTCTAGGAAGTCTGCTCTAAAGCGGTGAGCCTGTGGTAATGATCTTTTGCAGAATAATTTTTAAATAACATCCTGCAGAAAGGTGATGGGTTCCAGAAATGCTGTTTTTGTTTGTTTGTCCTAGCTGCAGGACAGGAAGACCAGCGCAAGACCTTATCACATGAGCTAGAAGCTGGAGGCAGCCTGGGCAGTGTTGTTTGGATTCCTCAGCCTTATGAAAGGTTTCGTCAACCAAGGGCTCTGCTGGGGCAGCCCCACAGCCGGTGTAAGTCAGCAGCGGACACCCCCGGAGCTGTGCTCATTTATACCAGCTGGCAATCTGTCTGTGTGATGTTTTCAGCTTCACTTTCACCTAACGCCAATTAAATATAGCATCCTTCTGAATCAGTCGTTATTTATGCAATAAATAAAAAAATAAACTAAGCTAAAGTAACACTTAGTCTAATAAAACATTATTAAGTGGGGGACTTGTTTCTTTTCCAGAAGGATGTCGTACATTGCACACCGTGATACCTCCTTTAGTTTCATTGCACCTGCCTGCCTCAGACATTGCAGCAGCCACCAAACCTTCCTCTTCCTGTTGTCAACCCTCTTTCCAAAAAGAAAAAAATGTTACTCCAGGCAATACTCTCTTGTGTCCGTGTCTACATACTTCAGTTTCCAGTTTGGGGCCTGTTTTTTCTTTCTCCCTCCCACAAGGTCAAAATTCCTTCTCTTTGGTGAAGCAGAAGCCCAAATGAAAGATTTGTCCACACAGACCCCAGTCCTGCATTCCTACAGCATTGGTTCTTCTACAAGATGAACCTCTTCCTTCTCAAGTCTCACCCAAATAGAAGATATTATGGTAAACTTGTGTTTGTTTTTTTTTTTCTTTTTACAACATTCAGCTAGTTAGCTGTTGTGTCAGTCTTTATTGCTCATATGGTGAATCCTCAGAGTGTCTTATGCAGAACTTGGTCAGATTTTTTAGGTTTCTTCTCAAGTTTCTGAATTGGAGACCCAGCACCCCCACCACATTCCTCCTTTTGAATAAAATCCAGGTCTCACCAAGCTCAATGGCAAAATCCAGGAGATTTTGTCCTCTGTGTGTGTCTGCACTTAAAGACCTGCAACACATCTTGCATTTTCATAGACTTATCCTTACCCAGGAAAAGAAAATTGTTCCACCCTTGCCACCTTTCTCAGCAGGAATTGTTACAGAGCCCCTGAGTCTCACTGGTTGAGGAGATGATGGACACAGCTGTGCCTGTACTCACTCTGGCCTAATGTCAAAAGCCAGGAATAGATGGAGTGGGGGGTTGGACCAGAGGTCCTTCAGAGGTCCTTTCTGACCCCAACCATCCTGGGACTTGGAATATGCCACAGTGAGGGAGAAAATGATCAAGGTTAACAAAATGATGAGAAGCAACTGTAAAATGAAATTCATGTTCACGGTGAAGCTGTCATTGGGACATTCACTCTTTAATGTGTCCATGTACAAGTAGCATCTTTTCCAAACACTGGAAAAAAAATAAATATTATTTTTAGAGTGAGTTCAGTTCAGCACGATGTCCAAGTGTCACCGAGGAAGCCGGTTAACATGGTATCTGAATTTAAGAGTAACCTCTTGCTTTTCATGACATTGGAGTATGTGCTTGTCAGGGAAGTTTTATGTTTGAGGTTCAGGGAGAAGGTGATGGCCATCTCCTCTGAACGCTTTCAGATGCCTCGTTTTCAGACCGCCGCTGGCGCTCTTCCAGGAGGAGGCCTGGCCATTAGATAAGCTTAATATTACGGGGGCCATTTGCAAAGCAGATGAGAGCAGAAATAGCAAGAGGAAATGAGAAACCTAAGAAACCTGCTGAAACTCCTTTCAAATAAAGATCCAACCTTAGAAGGAAAAGGCTGAAAGAAAGAAAAAAAAATAATGGTGAGCATAAGTTTTCAGCTGCTAAAGCTGTAACCACTATCATGAGGGAGATAAAAGCACCGGTCAAAGAAAGACCACCGCAAGTGCCAGCCTCAGGAAACCTAGGAAACATTGCACTTGTTTCTTTGTGAGAGTCTGCACTGAAGTTTCCAGGTATTTCCAGATAGGCTCTACTTGCATCTGCTTTCAGGTCACCTTTTAATGATGAAATCCATGGCCACCCTGGTGAAGAATCCTGTTCAGTAAACCCTTTTTTTTTTTGCCAGTATTTAAAGAGTGGCATTACGCCACTCGGCGACTTGACAGATGCCACTTGGCAGACCCTGGCTGAGGCCCATTTGTTTTTTTTTTTTGTTCCTCATTTAATAGCTGACGTCTCCTTTGCACGAGCAGTTGGGAATGTTGTGAGCAGCGCCCCTTGGTTACGGTGTTTTCACTATCAGGGTTTCACATGGAAATGTGGTGGAAACGGGAACGGGGCTCTCTCCACTGATCATTTCCTGGCAGAGAGAAAATATTAAGTCATCTTTTTTTTTAATCAAACAGTCTCACCTGAGTAAATATTCTAGCAATTCCAATTTTTAATTTTATTATCATAGCCCATTGCTCAAGCTGTGTTTTCTGACTTTGTGGCCGTAATAGAGCTATGAGCGCACGAACGTTTCTCAAACTGGCATTGTATTCAGGTCCTTTTACATTTCCACACATAATCTGCATAACATTATTAAATCTTTCCTGTACATTATTTAGCCTCTGGGATCAAATGAAATCATACATAACTGGAACTCTTTGGGCTTTGACAGATGTCCTCTGGCAGATTTTTTTTTGCAGAGGTTTAACTTCTTACTGCTCTCGGCTATTTTCTTGGCCTTTTCCTGGAATGGGGACATATCTCAGCTGCTCTGCTGGAAAATGCTATCATCTTAGCTGTTAAAGATGATAAAAGTGGGCTTGAGTTACTGTGCCAGACTGAACTTGGAAAGGTTGAAGTAAAGGATTGGTCCTTTACACCAGCTCACCTGTGGGAGGAGATGGAGACATGGCCATGGAGCTGCCCGGAGCAGCTCTCACTGATTTGGGAGGGCTCAATCCTTGGAGGAATACTTATAGCATCTAGCATCTACATAGATGCTAGGTCCATTTTCCATAGGAGAGCACAGAGAAGCTGGGTATTCTCTTCAAGCAGCAAAGGTCAACAAAAATACTTAACTTTTGGAGCTCCTTTCTTTAAGCATATAGATCCTTGGGCAATCTGTCTGCTACCTCCTACTAGGGGTCATGAAGGCACCCAAAGTAACACCATACCTAGATGGTAGAGGGTTTGCTTGCTTTCATCTATACACCTGCACAAGACTTTTTTATCTGAGGGAGAGCTTTTTTTTTTCTTCTTTTGTATTTTCGAAACAACCTCTTTATTATTGAGAACCCTGGGCTTCAGATCTCTACCTCTGCATAAGTTACCACCCCTTCTGTAGATTTGGGCTGAATACAAACAGTCAATCCAACATCCCCATTTTTTTTTTAACCTCTATATCAACCATTTAACAGAAAAAGAAAAAAAAAAATCTTCTAAATGCCATCACGTTTTAATGAGCTCAGGCATTTTTTTTTTTTTTTTGAACAACCGAGCGTTCAAATCTGTGAATAAACCTAAGAATGTGTCAGTGCCTTCAAGAAGCGTGCTTTAGTTGTAAGAAACCACAGCTGCAACAATAAGATGGAAATTTGACACACGCTAGGTTGAAGGTGGCAAGGATTAAAGGTATGGAATTAGGAAAGGGGAAAAAAAAAAAAAAACAACTTGCCGTGTTGAACAGAATACAGCCCATAAATCAATGCCTAACTTTGGCTGAGCTTCGCGCTGTGGAAGTATGCAGCGCTGCAGCCTCGCAGTTATCAGTATTTGTCATCTCGAGTATCAGTACACATGCCAGATGCAAAAGAGGGGCCCGGAGAGAATATGGGGGATGAGGAAAAGAAAATTAATAATTTCGGTGACAATGTACGCTATTTTGATGCGAAACAGAACTTCTGTAATATTTCAAGGGACTTATATATATATGTGTATGGGCAAAAGCTGCTGGAAATAAGCCTCTGACTTCAAAATGCCTGATTAAAAAGAATCCTGATAAGCAGTGAGAAGCGACCAGCTGGAACTTTGATTGCAGCTATGTTTTCTTCTAGATGTTTATTTCTAGATCACTCTTGCAGCTGCTTTTATCTGTTCCTTAGAAGTTCTCGTAGATTTGAGGAACCATTAGCTGTAAAAGTAAACATCAGCTCTGCTCTGTTTTTCTACATCATCTTGAAACCGTTGGGGGGGGGAAGATAACATTAGACTAATGCTGAACTAGATCAGACGTAAGTGGTGCTTTGAACTGCTTCTTAGCGTTTCAGGCTCCACCTGTAGCTCTGGCCATAAGTTATTTCTAATATTCTCATTTACCAAGCACATGTAATAGCTCTAGGAATGACAATGTTTCTGAGAAGCTGAAATTCGTGTCTCGCTGTGTTTCAAGGGACAGGCACTTTCAAGTGTGCCTCCACTCTCTGGGTGTAGGCACGGTCCCGAAAACCGATTCCACTGCCTTTCAGTATCTGTCGTCTGTAAATATTATGCTTTGAACAAAACAGATCCGCAGTTTTGGCTCCACTTCACTCTGTTTTGTTACTGGGGTTGTTTAAGTGTTCCTTAATAACTGCGGTTTTGTATTTGCTCAAGAGCTGTCTGCTTGGAGACTGGAGAAAGGTCAGGGTTAGCCCTGCTTAACCTGCTGCTGACCCTTGGTGGTGGTCCCCTTCACAGAGCTCGGGAGTGCCTGCTGTGGCCGCAGACTGCCTCTCCCCGAGGGTAAAATGCCATGTTACGTGTGCTTGTCCCTTCTTCCCAGCAGATGTTCTCACCGTGCCACCTTGGGCAAAGCCTTCTGGCCAAAATCACGGCGACTTCTCCACCTTCAGGTCCTGCACAAGATGCTTTTTGTCCAAAGCACCTTCCAGGTGGCACCATGAGCCTTCCTGTGGGGCCTTTCTCAGACTCAGAAGATGCTTTTTCACTTACTGTAAGCTTTGATTCCTCCATCATTTCCATTTCTGCCAACGATGGAGGCTTCCCCTCGACTTTCCATGGGCACTGTCCCAGGCTCCCTGAAAGTCTGGGCTCCTCGCTGCCCTCACAGCTGGGGGCTCTCACTCCAAAGCATTTTTTGTTCCAGAGCTTCTGCTGCTCCCCTTCATGCCTGAAACAGCCTGAAGCAGAGCTGTGCCTACGCGGGCAGCCTCTGACAAGTGCAGCGGGGGAACTCAACAGCCCTGGCTGTATTTGAGCACTCAGCAACCAGCAGGACAAATGAAGTGGAAAAGGGGAACGCGCACTGCCCTTGGAAGGCTGTGGTGTGGCTGACAGTATCTCCTGCCTTTCTTCATCGATCTGCGAAGCTGAAAATAGCAGCCTGGAGGCACTGCTGTTTCTGCTGCAGCGCAATGGTCCGGGCTTTCAGCACTTCTCTTGTGGCTAAAATAAGTTCTGTTGTTGAAATGAATGGGCTTTGTATTTTTCTTGGAAGCCGTTCCCAACGGGGCGTTTGGACGAGCACTATAACCAGCTAATAAGTTTCCCCAGCCTATCGCGAGGGAGCAGGTCAAATAAATGAAACTGGCAGCGCAAACGAGGCAGATGTGCCGTAACTGCTGGTGTTCCTTACCAGCTGTACCACGCCGCCTGGCACGGCCGAAATGGGGAAAACGTCTGCTCACTGGTTTTCATCCTCCTGCTTACCAACTGGGGTGGGTCCCTCGGTTACTTTTGAGGGGTCTGGGGAAGGAAATTATGGGGAGGAGGGTGAATGCCAGTCCTCTGAGCAGGAATCTGTGCCACTCGGGAACAGAAAGCAGGGTTTGTGAGCAAAGGAGGTGGGAACACGACACTTGGTCTCAGCTCAGATCTGTCCTGGATTTTCCTGCATTCTGGCAGATCCATTCCCAAGCCGATCCATCCTCCTCCTCAGCCACTGCTTTGACCACGCAGCCTTTCTGCGCCCCAGCCTGACCTTACCCAGGTCTCTCCCAGGTGGCTGTGGGCACTCAATTCCCTCAGAGATCGGGGCAAAATGTCTCTTTTTCCCATGCCACGGACTAGATCCAAAGCTCCCTGCTCTGAACAAGCTCAGGGCACACCAGCATCCTGCCTGCAGGCTTCATGGAGCAGCAGCTGTCCTGCTGCCCGCCAGGCCAGCGCCTGTGCTGCTGCTCTTGAACCTTGCCTGCAATGGTAGCTGCTCTTTTTGTTGTTGTTGTTTGCTTCTTTGTTTTTGTTTTGTTTTGCTTGTTTTTGTTTGAAATAAACTTCTTTTCATGTCTTTATTTTGGTGAGGATCTAACTAGGAATGGCCCTGACTCAGAAGATCTTTAAGAAAATGATGAAATAGGTGCTGAGTGGGGGACGTTGCCACATAAAGAAGCTGAAGCACCTGCTTAGGTACTGTCCTGGGTGTCGTGACGGACTTAAGCACACACTTAAGTGCTTTTCTGGCTCATATCCAATAGATACACAGGGTAGCGTTCAGCCTTACACAATCCTCATCTTTTAGATGCTTCACATACTTTTCCGGGGTAAAATTTCAATTAATGTCCTCGTCTTTCAGAAACCTTCAATCCCCTATTTTTTTTTAATTTCTTTTTATTTTTTTTTTTTCTAATTTGGTTTCACCAGAAAGGTTCGTCCGCCCGTCGTGGGGGCGAGCCTGCCCAGGAACAATGGGTACTCATTCAGGATCTCCGTTATTGTGCTTTTCTTCGAAAAAGAAGAAATGAGATGCCACAAAGAGTCGGGAAAGCACGCCGAGATTAATGCAGGCAGCGCGCACATCTGTAAGTGATGATTTGCATATGCTCGCACCGTGCTCGTAGCACTCGGGAACTATCCGAAATGCTCCGTAGCACCCTGCTTCCTAACATATCCCTCGCCATGGCTTGGACACGGAGAATGTGGGGCTGCAAAGGGGAAATGCACATGGGGAGGGCAGGTAAAAGGGGAGTGCGGCGCAGAAGGGTTCGATGGAATAGCCCCGGTTTTGTGCTGGCATAACCAAATCCCTGCTCAGCCCGCAGATGTATCCAATGACCACGTGTAATAAAGAAAATACTCCAGAGGAGAGCGAGTTATTTAATGTAAGGCACGGGACGAGACCTACGGGCCCCGTGCTCTGCCCCCCTCCGATTTCTCCCGTCCTAGGTGAGTTACGAGGCACAAGCCCGAAACCACAGCCGCCTCCCTCAAACCAATTTATTCCGTTTATCCGATATTTCCCCCGCATTTCCCCGATAACACTCGGCTCTGGGACTGCACACCTCGCCACCCTCCCAGCTTGGGGCAGCTGCTCACACTGGTGGGTGCCCGACCCCCTGGGATCCCCCGACCCCCTTGGGATCCCCCGGTTCCCTGCTGGAGGCTGCGGGCAGCCCCGACGTGCGGCACCGGGCTCCGAAAGAGGGGAGAAAGGGGCTGCGGTGCCCCCCCTGCACACACACACACCGGGCACGGGCTGGGGCCGTCGGGGGGGGACCGCCGGGGGGAGAGGCCGTGGGCGAGGGGTGGCAGAGGCTGAGCCTCCGCGGGGGGCACGGGGGTGCAGCCGCTGCGAATTCCCCTTGCCTCGTTTCCAGCTCATCCCGGCGATGTTTTACCGGGGAATTAGTTTTTTTTTTAGGGGGTGATGCTGCGAAGGGAATTTATTTTCGGGAGGGTGATGCTGCGAGGGGATCGCCCCCGCCGTGTCCCCCTCCTGCCGCTCACGCGTGGGTGTTGAACGCCGGCAGCTCGGGGCTGTCGTGTTAAAAACGTCAATAAAAACATCAGCAAAAAAAAAAAAAACAGCAAGAAAAACAACAACAAAACAGAAAAAAGCCGAGGGAAGTGGGTGCTGGCTCTGTCACCAAGAACCACCGGCGGAATCGGGTGTCACATAGACGGGCGGACACTCTTTTTCCTCAAAAGAATAAAAAGAAAAATAAAAAGAAAGAAAAAGCAAGAAAAAAATATAATGACAAATTTTAAAAAATAGAAGGAAAACGAACTAAGTCCAGGGTGCTCGCTCCGAGCCGTTTAAGGCACCGGCCTGACCCGAGGGGGGACCCGACCACCGCCCGGTGCCGGGGGGCGGCGGGGGGACCCCGGCGAGGAGCCGCGGAGCCCCGGGGGGGGCCCGGCGATGCTGTCGCTGCCCCCGGGCTCGTAGCACCCTCGGGGAACCGTCGGGGCGGCTCCCGAAGCGGGCAGCACCGAGGCGGCAGAGCCACCGAGAGCCCCCCGAGGTGTCCCCGGTGTCGCCGGTGCCGCAGCATCCCCGGCGGCGCTCCCGGAGCCCCTTTCCCCGACGGCTCGGCCCCGCATCCCAACGGGGTGTTTTTTCCCCCGTTGCGGGTTTGGATTTTGGGGAAAAACAATAATAATAATGCAATAAATCCGAATGAAGAAAGACAAGCGAGAAAACCGAGGGGACTGCGGCTCTGCCCGACGGCACACGCTGCCGGCAGCCGCCGCCGCCCCGGGGCCGGGGCCGTGCCGAGCCGGGGCCGTGCCGAGCCGAGCCGGGGGGGGGCGGCGTGAGCCCAGGAGCCCCCCAGGGGGCGCTGCAGCACCGCGGGCCGGGTGCGGGGCTCCCGGGCCCCCGCCGCACCGCCCGGCACCGCCCCGGGCACGGCGCGGCCGCGGGCTCTGCTGAGCTGCAGCAGCTTCGGGAGGAGGAGGAGGAGGAGGAGGAGGAGTGGAAGGAGGAAGGCACCTGCTGGGGACAGCAGCCCCGAGCCCCACAAGCCGCCGTGGCCGCTGCCGTCGGGGCCAGCCGGGCACCGCCGTCGGGGGGGCGCGGAGGGGTCGGGGTCCGACGGGTCCCCCCCCAGGGGCTCCCCGGGGGTTGTCGCCGAGCACCTGCTGGCCGGGGACAGCGGGGGACAGCCGGCCCGAGCTGCCCGCGGGGTTCCCCGCTCTCCCGGACCGGCCTCGGACCGCCAGCCGTCTGCGGAGCCAGCGGCCCGGGGAGTTTTTCGTTCCCCTCTCCCGTTTTGGGGTCTGGAGGCTTTTTTTCGTTTGGGCGGCCGGTTGGGCGCTTCCCGAGCTCGGGCTTTTGTTTGTTTGATTTTTGTCTTTTTTTTTTTAAATTTTATTATTATTATTTTTTTTCCCAACAAGTGCGGCTTTTCTTTGCCTCGCTGGAAAGGCGAGAAACGAAGGTGGAGGAGAAACAACCCCCTCCGGCCTTTCTGTCGACGGGGAGGGGTCCCCACGGCCCCCCGAAAGGCTGCAGCGCGGGGTGGGAAAGGAGAATAAAAACTCCGGTGGCCGCTTCGTTCTCGACCAGCCGGCCCCGGAGCAGGATGCGACCCCTCGGGGACCCGGCCCCCCCACCGCACCGCACCGCTGGCCCCGGCCCGGCCCGGCTCGGCCCCGTTCCCCGCGCCCCGTCCCGCACCTGGCCCCGCAGCGGGCTCCGGGGGTCCCCGCTTCGGGCTCCCCAAAAGTGGAGCCTCCCCCGCCGGCGTTTTCGGGTCGAGGAGCCCAAATGCCGTTTGTTTATGGGGCCGGGGTTTACAGCCGCGCGTTCCTTTAGGATCAAGAGCCTGCGCTCCTGTTCCCGGCGCGGGGACACGTCCAAAGCTTCCCCTTGCCCACCCCAAATTGGGATATTTTTTTCTCCTATATATTAAAAAGAAAAAAAAATCCCAATGCAAACGTCGCTTGCGTCCTCTTCTCTTCATCGGGCTTGAGTTGAACGCCACACAGCCTACCTTGAGCCATTTTCAGAGCTCTTCGCACACGCCATTTCTCCTCACATCTTTTTACACTCAGAGCCTCGGATCTGCCGGCCAGGTTGTACAAAAAAATCCCTCCCCCGCTTGGGATTTCAGCAATGCATAGAGAAAGATAACCTTCTTATTAAAACTCCCCAAAACCCCGGCCCGAAGCGGTGCGGAGCGAGGAGCTCAGCGCTTTTTGGAGCCGAGCAATCCGGAGTGAGGCCGAATCCAGCCCCAACTCCCCGGGCACGAAAACCGAAACCGCTCCCCAAGCTCCCTGCCTGCCCCAGGTGCGGGGCTGCGCGGGGGCACCCCGCACACCGATGCGTCCCCCCCCGTACACACAGAGGGATTTTTTTCCGCTGCTTTTCGCCCGGTGGCTTGCTGAGGGCAAGCCCAGGAGCTTCCAGGAGGTGGTGGCCCGGAGGGCGACCTGCCATGGCGGCCGCGGAGCCCTTTGGACGTGAGCGCTACCTGCGCCTCCCGATCCTGCCGGGCCCCTCTCTGCTCTGGGGGGAGTTTGGGTTTTTTTTTTAGGTTTATTTCACAGCCGGTGCTGAACAGGGCATAGGATTGCGGAAAACCCAACGGGGCCGGCAGCGGGGTGCGCGCCCCCGAGCCTCCCCCGGCTGCGGCGCTGCGAGGAGGGGAGGAGGGGGGGGGGGGACACGAGTCACCTTAGGTAACGCCGTGCTGGGAGGGGGGGGACAAGGAAAAGGGGGGCCGATCCTGCCCCTTTAAAGCCCAGTTGCTACCCAAACACGAGTAAACAGCGGGGCCAGCACGGTGGGGCGGGCCGGGGGCGGGCCGGGGCGGGTGCGCGGCCCCGAGCGCGGGGCTGTGCGCGCCGCGGGGTGGGCCGGCGGCTGGGCGGGCGGGCGGGGACAGCGGCTCCTCGCCACCACTCACCGCTGAAATGTGATGGACCGGGCAGGGGGCGGCTCACACTCGCGCCGAGCCTCGCCGGGCTCGAAGGCAGGAGGCGGCTTTACAGCGGGACACGCGCGGACCCCCCCCTCTCGCCACCGCCGCCACCGCCGCCCCACGACCCCCAGCTGCAGCCCCCCACGTCCCCACCATGCCGGCCGCCGCCGGGTCCCGGCCCCGCTGAGCTTCTCGCCACCCCTCCAAGCTGTGGATGTAATGGCTCCGTGAAGGTGCCGCCTCGCTTTTGCCCCGGGAGGCCCGGCAGGAGCAGCCCGCTGCGGTAGGTAAGCGCTGCCCGGTGCCGTCGGTGGGAGGGGAGGGGAGAGGAGAGGAGGGGGGCGGCTCGGCCGTGGGGTCCCCGAGTGCCACCCTTTGGGCACCCCCTTTTTCCCTCCCGCACCCCACCCCGTTAAGCTCGGTGGTGGTGTTCACGCCAAAATCCTACCGGGAAGAGTTATTTTTATATTTTTTTTTTATTAATTTTATTTTTTTTCCTGGGGTCTCACTGCCGAAGCCCCGTGGAAATAGCCGGGGGTGGCCGCGGGGGGCTGGAGGTGGACCCGGGGAGCTCCGGGGCCGTTCCCCGGCCCTAAATCGGAGCAGGAGGAAGGGGAACGGCGGCTCGGGTAGGGTCGGGGGCAGGCAGGTAGCGAGGGGCTCGCCGCGGAGACAGCAGGCGTCGTTCAACGAAGCGCCCTGGATGGGAAGGGAAAAGGAAGTGCCAAGGTTTAAGTAACATCCGTTTTTGGTTGACTTTCCCCCCTTCACCTTGGTGGAAAGTGGCCTTACAAGCCGGCACGGGGACGCTCGGCGGTGGGATTTTTTTTTTCGATAGGTTTTCATGGTGTTCCCCCCCCCCCCGCCCCGAGAAAGAGCAGCGCCAGGGGTAGCGCGGTTGGGGCAAGGGGGGCGCGTGGAAAAATTGGGGTTAAAAATGGGGGGTTCGGCGCTGGGCGCGCTCCTTTCGCCCAGATTTGCGGGGTCCCTTTGGCGGTGCCAAACGAGCCCCGGAGCTCGCCGGGGCCGGGAGGGTTTTTCCCCTCTCCGCGGTGTTCCCTGGCGGAGTGGGAGCAAGGAGCCGCCGCTGCGAGGTCTTTAAAAATAAGGGGTTTCCGTGCGACCACCTCCCCGAAGAAAAAAATATATATATATTTATATAAAAAGATAAGAAATAGAAACGTCGCCGTGTGCGCGGGGTCGCCCCCATAACGCTGCGGGAGCGAACGGGGGGAGCCGGGCAGCGGCGAGCCGCGGCCCGAAGAAAACGAAAATGGGAGCGGGGAGCGCTCGGGGATGCCCCCCCGAGAGGTTTCTCCGCGTTTCTTCTCCGCGGGGCCAGCCCGGAGCGCTGCAGGGGCTGGGGGCGAAGGGGTTTGAAACCCATCCGAGGGGCCGAGGCTGCGGGGAGCCGGCGGGGCAGCCCCAGCCCTGCGGCGGCCTGGAGGGCTCCGTGCGGGGCCAGCTCGGCGGCCTCGACCTTCCCTTTTACTCCTTATTTTCTAATTGCTGTTTTTTTTATGAACGTGGTGACCTATATAACTTTTTTATTTTTTAAGGATAAGGCCGTTTAATTTTTTTTTCTTATGATGATTTATATATATTTTTTGATATTTTCTATTTTTGGAAAGCACGCCTTGCCCGCCCCTGCTCATAAACCCCAAGAGGAGCTGGCTCAACCGCGGCCCTCCCAAAATCCCAGTGCGGGCCAGGAGCCCCTTTTCCCCGGCTTGGGCTCCCGGTACCGAAGCAGGGCGGTGGGACCGGAGCTTTCCCCAGGCCTGGAGGGAGCTGAGCGGCTCCGGGGGTCCCGCTGCAGGCCGCTCCCCGACGGTTTCGAGCAGCAGGGGACGAGCGAAAGCCACCGACGGCCGGGGAGGCCTCGGGGCCGGCCGCAGCCGGGGTGGCTCGGCTGGGCTGTGTGGGGCCATCTGGAAGGGATCTGAGCGCAAAGTGGATTTATTTAGGACCGGCAGCTCGGGGAAGAGGGGGGGAGGTGTGTGTGTGTGTGGAGGGGGGGGGGGGGCGGGGGTAAGGAGGTGTGCGTGTGGGGGGCAGGAGCCGCTCCGCTCTCCCTCGATTATCTTGATAAATGGGTTGGTGTTGAAGGAAGAAAAATAAGCAGCCGAGCGGGGATTAAAAAAAATAATAATAAAATAAAAAGCCCCCACCACCACCACCCCGGGCCCTGCCTGGGCTCCGCGCTCGCACCCTGCGCCTTCCCGGGGGGGTCCCGGCCAAGGAGGGCTCGGGGTCGGGGCCTCCGCGCCCCGGGGGCTGCGGGAGGCCGAGCCCAGGCTGGCAGCGAGGCCGGAGGCCGGCTCGGGGCAAGGGGGGGACAAGGGGGAGACCCCGGGGAGACTCCGAGGTGGCCGCGCTGGGACCGCGGGGACCCCGCGGAGCGGCCCCGGCTGCGCGTCCCGGGCGCGTTTCTCCGCGGTTTGTCTGATGGGAGCCAGGCTTTCATTTTTTTCTATTTTTTTTTTTTTTAATAATATTTTAAGTTTCGGTTGAAGGAGTGCTTCTGGGAGGGCTATTTTGATCCGTGTTGTTATTTTATTATTTTTTTTTTCACGCTTTCGTTTCTGCGGGCGCAGCCATCGCGCCGGTGGCGGCCGCCGGCGGGCCGGGGAGCGGGGGCAGGAACACGGCAGCGGCCCCGGCTGCTCGCCTCGGCCCCGGGGAGGGGGAAAAAAACCCACGGCGCTTTCAGTAAAAGTCTCTCTCCCCTCCTTTTCCCCTTTGCTCTCTCCCTAGGATTTCGTCCCCGTCTCCAAAGGCCAGCAGAGGCACCAGCTCCGCCGCCCCGGGAAGATGGGCAGCAAGGCGCTGCCGGCCCCCATCCCGCTGCACCCATCCCTGCAACTCACCAACTACTCCTTCCTCCAGGCTGTGAACACCTTCCCTGCAGCTGTGGACCAGCTGCAAGGTCTGTACGGACTCAGCGCCGTGCAAACCATGCACATGAACCACTGGACATTGGGTTACCCCAATGTGCACGAAATCACCCGCTCCACCATCACGGAGATGGCGGCCGCCCAGGGCCTGGTGGACTCCCGCTTCCCTTTCCCCGCTCTCCCCTTCGCCACGCACCTCTTCCACCCCAAGCAAGGGGCCATCGCCCACGTCCTCCCGGCCTTGCACAAGGACAGGCCCCGCTTTGACTTTGCCAACCTGGCCGTGGCCGCCACGCAGGAGGATCCCCCAAAAGTGGGCGAGCTGGCCAAGCTGAGCCCCGGACTGGCGTCCCCCCTGTCGGGGATCAGCAAGCTGTCCCCGGACAGAAAGCCTTCCCGGGGCCGCCTGCCCTCCAAGACGAAAAAGGAATTCATCTGCAAGTTCTGCGGCAGGCACTTCACCAAGTCCTACAACCTCCTCATCCACGAGCGGACCCACACGGACGAGCGGCCCTACACCTGCGACATCTGCCACAAGGCTTTCCGGAGGCAGGACCACCTGCGGGACCACCGGTGAGGGGCAGGAGCAGAGGGGGAGGGTGGGCTTCGCTGAGCCGAGCTGAGAGGGAAAGCAGCGGGGACCCCCCCCCAAAAAAAATTAAATAAACCCAAATCACCCAAAAGCTGAGCCCTGCGGGGTCCCGCGCTCTGCTCCGAGGGGGGTGGCTGGGGTGAAGGCGTCGAGGGGGCTGCTCGGAGACCCCTTTGCGAAGCGGGGTCCTGCTTGGGGTGGGGGGGCGAGGCGGGGACCCCCCCGGCTTTGCCGCCGGGCAGAGGACCGGGGCTGGGGCTGCGCTGCCGCCGGCGGAGCTCCCCCGGCCGTGCCCCGCGGAGCGGCTGCGGATCGCCGGCAGCGCTGTGAGCCGATGGGGTTCGCCGTAAAAAAAGGCAAAAAAATTTAAAAAATAAAAAAGAGGGGAGAGGGGTTTGGGGGAGGGAGCCGCGTTGTCTGTCCCCCCCGCGGTCCCGGCAGCGCCGCTCACCCCCGCGGTTGCCTCCCTTTGCAGGTACATCCATTCCAAAGAGAAACCCTTCAAGTGCCAGGAGTGCGGGAAGGGCTTCTGCCAGTCCAGGACCCTGGCGGTCCACAAAACCCTCCACATGCAGGTGAGCCCGGCGCTGCCCTCCCTTTTTTCTCCGCTCGTGTGCCGCCGGCACGGCTCGGCACGGCTCGGGGCTGCCACGGGGACGGGGCTGCGGCAACCGGGGCGGCGAGAGCCGGGGCTTCAACTCCGCCGCCGCTCCGGGCTGGCTGGAGGCGGTGGGGAGCGAGCTTCGCTTTTGTTTTTATCCTCGCGGCCCTTTTGGGGCTTTTTTCGTTGACGGCGGGGGCTGCGCGGGGGCTGCGCGGGGCCGGGGCTGCGTTTGGGGGAGGCGCGGGGGGCGCCGGAGCCCCCGAGGCGCGGGGCAGGACGCGGCCGATGTCGCCGTGTGTCCCCCCCCCGTCCCACCTCGGGCGGCCGCGCCGCTTTTCCCGACTTTTTCAAGCGTTTTTGCTACCGAAAAGCGCAGGCGATACGCGAAAGGCAGGTAGTTTGTGAAGGATTAATCCTTTGCTTGCTTCAAATCTGAACAGGAATCTCCACACAAATGCCCCACATGTGGAAGAACCTTTAATCAGAGAAGTAACCTGAAAACTCACCTTCTTACCCATACAGACATCAAGCCCTACAACTGTGAGCAGTGCGGCAAAGTGTTCAGGCGAAACTGTGATCTACGGCGGCACAGCCTAACTCACACCCCCCGGCAGGACTTCTAGAGCAGCCCGGGACCCCGCACCCGCGCCCGCAGCTCCGAGTTGCTCATTTTACTCAAGGACTGTATGGCAGAAAGTCACAGGCGTGCACCCACACACACACACACACACACACACACACACAACGCAGGGCAGGCTCAGGGGCCAATCTTTCCTAGCACGCGTCTGCAAAACTCGTTTAAGAGAGCG
Source organism: Anas acuta (assembly GCF_963932015.1). NCBI lineage: Eukaryota > Metazoa > Chordata > Aves > Anseriformes > Anatidae > Anas > Anas acuta. The sequence continues at coordinate 135,953,020 of NC_088980.1, forward strand.
TGGACTGCAGGATCGGGCCCCTCTCCAAGCCACACCGAGGCGTAAAGCTACTCCTTGTAGATACTCGCGGCTCATTTTAGAGCTCTGTACAGAAATGTGGTTTTCGTTGTTTGTTCGTTTCGTGTTGTCATGTCAGATGCACGGCGATAACAAATCCGGGAGTCAAAAGTATCTCTTAAAAAAAAAAAAATTAAAAAAAAAAAAAAGTGTATTTCAAAATAAATCCTTTTTTTTTTCCAAATACCTCCTGCCTGGTTGTATTATTCTCTGAACGTTTGGGCTTTTTTTTCCTGCTGTGTCGATGCAATGGTAAAGCATATTGAATAAATTTCCTAGTCGGGTAATTGTACTGTCACAACAATTTTGGTGATCGCTTTTGTTTGGCCTGTTTCACTGTTGCTTTTGTGTTATCTATTGTTAAGTAAAATGAAAGTGCCGTATTTGAGAGTTTATAGCTCTATTACTTAATACTACGAATGTCTAAATATTAACTTCTGTACTTTTATTATTTTCCCGAACGAAATACTTTTTTTTTTTTTTTTCTAAAAAGAAGAGAAAGAAAGAAATACTTGCAAATAAACAAGATCTTAGGAAATAATGTATAGAGCCCTTCTTACGCCAAAGCGGCTTATTAGTAACTTATTTGCAATCAGCCCATGTATTGTAAAAGTCATCCCTTTCGTGGAGATTGCAGGAGATAGTCCCCTGCCATTAGACTTTGGCCACGGGCAATTCACCCGCGTAGACAGGGACTTTATCCCGCAGAAGACGATTCCTTCCCCACCGCTCGGCGAGCAAACAGCGAGCCCCGAGCACCGCCCCGGGACCCCGCGGACCCCTCCAGGGCCGGGGGCGCTGGCAGTCCCCCCTTACGTTTCCCCCCCCCCCGTATCCTTCACCCCATTCCCACTGCCAAGCATGGGGTGGGTGGGAGGAAAGGGACCCCCGTGCTGGCTGCTCACCCCCCTGGGAGACCCTCATCCCCCCCATTCCCCCCTTCCCTTCCCTGGGGGGCCCTGCTCACAGGTAGCAGGGTGGAGGCACGGAGCCTCCCCCCCCTTCTCACCCTCACCAATGCCTCCGGTCACCCCCGTGTTGTTCCCTCCCATTACCGTAGGGAGATGTGGAGGTGAACCCCCTCCTCTGCAACCCTCGTTGCTCCCAGCACACTCCTCCCCATAATTTAGGACCCCCAAGTTCATCTTTTCCAGGCTGGGACACCCGTCCTGCCCCCCTCCTCTCCCAAAATCTGGTCCAGATGAGGAGAAATCTCCCCCCCTGCCCCAGCAAGCTCTGACTCTGCGGGACACCCCCCCGGCCCCAGCTCAATAAGGGGGGCTCCACTCCCATGCCCCACTACGGTGGATGCCAGGGCTCTGGGATGTGCCCTTCTTTGGGGACACATCACATTTGGTGTAGGTCAGCAGATGCTGATTGGGGTGGGGTGGCTGCGGTGTCCCCATCCCTCACTGGTCCTGCAGCAGAGAACCCGAACCCTGTTAACGAGCAGCAAGCCAAAACCAGCAGTGCCTGAGCCGTGGCTGGTGCTGAAAGGGCTGCGTTGCTGCTCCCTACCCCACATAGGGCCACGGACCCCTGAGCCAGCCCCGTTCTGCCCCAGACCGAGGCAGCCAGGTGGATTTCCACAGATGGGGCAGGCGAGGCCATCTCAAACCCAGCCAAAATTTCTTAGGTGGACGAGGCCTATCTCCCTGCCTGCTCCCGTGCAGGGAGGGAAAAGAAATGTCTCTGCAGCCAGAGATACTGCTCTGCTGGCTGTAGGACAGCTTCCCTCATCTAAGTTTATTTAAGGGCCATCTGCTCTGTTCACCCGCCTTGACTGGCACCCCTTCCCTTGCTATCGCACCCCAGGGGCACCCTTCGTCCCCCCAGGGCTGGCAGCGTGTCCTCCCTCCCAGCACACCCCCCCACCCCAACCTCTCTCCGCAGACATCCCTTGCTCCCTCTCTGCGGGCATCTTCCCAATATCTGATTTCTTCCTGTCTGACTGATTTTTCTATTCCCAGTGCATTCCCATTCTCCCAGTAGGTTATTTCCTCTAAGCTTCTCTACCCTTATTGTTCTCCGAGTTCCTGTCCCCAGGCCCTTTTGTGTCCCCAGTTTCTTGTTCTCAGAACCGAGTGTGCACAGCGAGGCTGGGATAGCTCTGCTCGAGTAAACACCCCTGTCAGGATACATATGGGCTTATTCTGCTCCTAGGCCAGGCTCGACGCGCAGTTTGTTTGGAAAGAACTTAATCAGATGAACCATATCAAAGGACTAAATTAAAGTGATCGCATATAGCTAAGGTTTTATTTAATTGTTTGGGGTTTCTTGTTTAACAGTCTTCCCACTGAGCAGACACAGACTGTAAATTTATCTTCTCGGGATTTCAAAAGTTCAGCGGACGGAACAAAGACCAAAGAGCTGAATAGGGGCAGCGACAAGTATCTCCACCAGTCGGTCCCTTGGCTGTACTTTAAATCTAAACCAGTAGCTATAATCTTAAAATGTCAGAGGTTGATTTAGTGTTTCTCTTTGACATCAATATACTTTCCAATGGCACTGACATGCTCCATTCACTTTTAAAAGATTATCTCTTGTTGGGAAACTTCGGAGGCAGCTATAAAAGACACGTTACAATATATATGCGGTTCGTTGTGTTTAGCCCTGTTTGGAAGAGAAACAGGTTCTGTAAAGCTATCTGTGGGGCAGGGCTAGTTTTCTTACAGCCATAAAGTGCCATCCTGAATTTCCCAATGCAAACACTAAACGCAGTAATATCCCCGTTACTGCCATTTGTTTCTGTACAAAGTACTTTTCTCCCCCTGGGGAGCTCTGCTCCAGCACACGGCGCACAGCTATGTGCTCCTGGTGCTTCCCAAAGCACCTGCCTCTCGCTTCTGCCTGCTCCTCTGTCCCTTGTTGTCCCTTCATTTCCCACACTGCGGCTCCTGCTCCTGCGCTGGCACTGCTCGTTGAGCGCCTTCGGCTGCGTTACAGACAGCAGACAGCTGTGGTGGGCAGCAGGCAGAAGGGCTGGCCGCGCTGGGGACAAGGCGCAGCAGATAATAGGATATTGCAGCCACAATCTCCATTTTGGGGGGCCAAATCAGACCAAAAAAAAAAAAAAAATCATGGTCCTTGAAGTTATATGTACTAACTGAGCTCTTTGTACATGAGTTGCTGGAACGAGTGCTGTCACGGCTGGTGGTGGAGCAGCTCGGTTCAGCTGTGTGCGCACAACGCTTTGCTACGAAGGCTTCTCCTGCTCAGCACCTGCAGCCCACGCTGTTCCACACCGGCACTCCCAGTGCCACAGCAGCTTTGCTGACAACACCATCCTCAGTGCCAGTCCCACCCCAGGACTACAGAATCACAGAGTGACAGAGTGGCTGAGGCCGGCAGGGCCCTCTGGAGCCAGCCGGTGCCACCCGTGGCCAAGCAGGGACACCCAGAGCAGGGTGCCCAGCACCACGTCCAGGCGGCTGCTGAAGGGCTCCAAGGAGGAGACCCCACAGCCAGGCACAGCCTGGATCTAAATGGGGACAGCACAGCAGCACCCCAGGGCCGTGGCATGGACATGTGGTGCTCTGGGTCCCACTGTTTGAATCCATTTGAGTAAAATGCATCCAGATTTTTAATTACTTGAACTTTTTCTCCCTCCCACCTCCTTCCCTTTCTGAACCTGCCCCTTCCAGCTTCCACTTGTTGCCTCCTCCAGCTACAAGCTCACACGAGCTCCCTTCTCTTCACTAACCCACACCTCGCTTTTCCTGCCTGGTACCTCTCACACTCTGCCAGTCCTTCCTTGCCCTCCCCAGCAAGGACAGATGCCACATCCCCATGTTGCTCAGGTGTGCGTGCAGGTGCCACAGGCAGACCCAGGCCACTTTAGTGACACCAGGTCTGGCACAAAGCCACCAGCATGGCCCTGGGAGCCCCGAGGTCAAAAGGTTTGTGGTGAACAAGAAAAGCTGCGCGCCATCCCCAAAATGTCAGGAGAGAGTCAGTCAGCTGAGCTGTCAGTCACCCTCCACCAGCTCTGTGCTCATCGTTCTGTAACTGCATAGAGGCTCTTCGTGTAGACGGACGACTTTGTTTTACTAAACTATGTTACACAAGCATATGTAGCTTTTATATTAATATGTTTCCAGCTCAAAATTCCCTCCTCATAGCATCTCTTTTCCTCCCTGATTACAGAAGCTCTTGTATCTTCTTTTTCTTATTTATAGAAGTATAATTATGGCAAACACAGGGTACCTATTAGCCAAAAAGTTTTTTTTTTTTTTTTTGAAGTTATTAAATACTTAGATTAAAAAACATTTGTTTACCTTCAAAATAAAGGCATGGCATCTGCATAAAGCATTAATTTAAAACTCTATTTAAAAATAAAAAATCCAGATGCAGCTGTTTATTTACGAAACTTTGCCTGAAATCTTCTAGGAGAAGAAACGAGAAATGCAAAAATCTTTATGCCAAGGGCAGCAAAATTTTTTCCTAAATCTGTGGAATTAAGGAAACGGGAGGTATAGGCTTCCCCCCCCCCTCCTCCCAGCCTCTCCCAGGAGGCTGAGCACTGCTTGCAGGGTGCAATTTTCAGCCACGGCTTGTAGCCAAGCAGGAATTTCGGATGAGCAGAGCAAGACCCGAAAATATTTGGTCCCCAGCACGGTGGCCTCGCACCTCCGTCCCCACATGGCTGAGCTGGAGCTGTGCGTGGCACAGCACTGCCAGTGGGACGCTGCCTTCCCTTTTTCCCAGGACAGGGATTAAATTTTGCATTGCAGATTGGCTTGAGACAGCAATTTAAAACTTTAAAAGCATGAGGAAGGTGCTGGGCAGTCCCCTGGCTGCATGAGAGCAAATGAGTCAGTCTCCAGGCCTTGGTGGCCCATCCACCACCACCTTGCTCCCGGCAGGACCGGGGCAGCAGCAGGACTTCTGCTTCCCTGAAATTCTCCTCAGATCCAGAGAGTGGCTCCATCGCCTCACAGGGCTGTGGGCTGAGCCTGGGAGAAGGCTGCAAACCCCAGTCCTTGCAGCTTCCCCTCTGTGCAAGAAAAAATCCCCTGGACTTCTGGCTTTGCAGAGGAGGAACTTCACCTGGTGCAGGCGCCGAGCACCCTGCCGGCGCTGCGCCTTGCCGCAGGCAGTGCTGAGCCTCCCGCTCCTTGGCAGCACGTCAGACCGCAGCTCCCTTGAGAGGGCTATTCTGCACGTCGGGGCATTTTGGAGACCTGCTCATTCATCTGGGGGGGAAGGAGACATTGATTGATTGATTGATTGGTTTTCTTTTTTTTTTTTTTTTTTCAAGCGTAAGAGGAAGCAAGATTTTTTTTTTCTTTCCCCTTTTTCCTCTGAGCTTATTTACGAGGCATTGTCTCCGATACTGCCAGCTGACATCCTTTGGCACCACCACCACTCAGTGCACTGAAGATGCCTCGAGGTGTGTCAGTCGTGCTTCACGTCAGCGTGCCTTGATGCACCTCCTTGGCTGGGATTGAAAGGTACAGTTTCTAAATCTCCCGGTGACCCATTTTGCATGGATCACTGGTGTGCTAGAATGTAGCTGCTCCTTCCCATCGTGTTAATGCAAGTTCGCCCGTGTTCAAAGCAGGCACGTGCCATGCTGCGCACACGGGGAGAGCTCGTGCTCAAATCTCTGTGCGAAACCAGCACAGCCGCCCCAGGTTCGGTATTTTCAGCACAAGTTACGTGCATTAGGTGCTTTTTATTTAAACCTTGTAAATGCTCTGATGTGATAAACAGGCTCAGACAGCTGGCCTCTGTTCATCTGAGACTCGCTGGGGGTTCAGCAGCCAGCAAATGCTCCCAGGCTTGTGGGCACCCCTCCTGCTGGGGGCCCCGCTAGGTTAGGATGGGTGGCGATGCCCACTGCGTGGTGTGTGAGCAGGAAAAAGGCGACGGTGCCTGTAAACTCAGCACCACCTAATGTCACAGGCTGCCTGCTGGCCTGCCCCTGAGGCCTGACCCGGGGATGGCAATAATTAGCACTTCCAGAACAACCCTGAGGCACCCATGATGTGCAGGCGCAACCCTGAGGCTGTGCAGGCCTGTCTGCCTCTTCGTGGGGCTGGTAGGAAGGCAGCGGGAAGGCAAAATCTCAGGGGTATTTCTAGAAGGCTCCAAAGCCTGACTGTGATGGCGGATGGGATTCAGAGGCGGCTCCGGCCTCAGGGCCTGCTGAGGCTGCCTACGGGGCAATGCAGAGGCGGCTCACCCGCAGGCTGCCCCTGGTTTTAGCTCAAATTTAAGTCCGCCTGACTGGGGTATAATGTAAACACCTCCCAGATCCAGGCCAGGAGCTGGTTCTGCTGGGGTGAATCATGCCACCATGCAAGCACCCCGTGCCTCTGCCTCCTATTTCCATGCTGCGGACTCTTTCTCCCACTCCATGGCAGAGGTGGTGGCAGCCAAGAGGCCTGGCCTCATCCTGCAGAGCAAGGGCATGGACAGCCACAGAGAAACCCTAGGAAAACACGGAATCTTCCAAGATTTCATTTACAGAGATGGCAAAATGAGTCTGGGTGGACAAGTTAGGTCCTTCTCTTCTTTCACGATGTGCACATTATTCTTTAATTCTCTTCCAAAGAGTAGGTCTTGAAATGAATGTTGCATTAAGAGGCATGTGGCATCTCATGCCATCACGTCATGTTCTTGCTAAGCTACAACTGTGTCTTTGTCATGATTTAAAAAAAAAAAACAGCAACTATCTAACTGAACAGTTCTTCACTGATTCAGCTATGGGCAACTCAAACGTTTCTGAGTCTCATTTGTCTAGCTAAATAAAAACAAACAAACAAACTCTAGAAACACAAGGTTTTTAATGGAAAATTACATAGTGCTGTAGTCGCATGGTCCTGTCCTTTCCGGGGGCACAATTGGCTCATTTCCCTAAAATAACACAATAAATGACAAATGAGCTGTGATTATGACGCAGGAGCTTGGGCTGGAGCTGGAGACCTTGCAGCCTTCGCTGAAGACTGGCCCTAGAGATGCAGCATTCAATTTGCTTGCTTAAAGAGTGTTTTCCAACTGGGAAGTGAGGATATGGGCAGATGAACAAGTTACTGCAGGGAAAACAGGGGGTGTGAAAGTTCAGCATCTCAACTACTGCCAAGAAACTGCTCTTGTGTATTCTTTAACCCCCTCATAAACACGAATTAACTTTCCCTCTCCCACCCAAAGGATGAGATGTCTGGCTTTTGCTACCAGGTCCTGCCGCCTACAAGAGTGCACGTGGACGCTTGCCACCCAAGAGCTACCCAGCTGCAGGCTGCCGCTACTTTGCCTTGCAGAAAGTTGTTCGTGCCCTAAACTCTGGGGCACAACCAGTTAAATTCCCCAGAAGCCCCCCAGCAACATCCTGATCCAGGTGAGAGAGCAGCACAGGCGCTTCCCAGCTCCCCGGCCTTTGCCCCGCAGCCACTTGCGCACAGCAACGCGGCCTGACCGAAATTCTTCAAGTTTCAGCAACAGGAAATTGCAGATGAGAGAAAGCGCTGTAAAGTGCAGTTATACGGTTTCAGTCGCAAGCTGTGAAAAGTAGCAGCTCCCCAAGCTCTCAACCTTAACACTGCTATTAATGCTGTAATATTCTAACAGCTCCGAGATCGATGGAGGATCAGGGCCTCGATGAAGTAGACACCCTACCAGAACTGCTTGCGAACCCCCTGTCCTACCCTCACATAGTTTGTAGCCAAAGTATGCCAGCAAGTCCCCGAGCATGCTGCAATGCCCTGGTCACAATAAAGAGGGTGAGAAAGACTATTTTATTTTAAAACCTGTTTTTCAGAAACTATCTTTGCCAGGTAGCAGCTGAGGCGCTCTGGAACGCTCCTCACTGGCAGTGCGGGATGTTGGTCGGGGGCCATAGGAGGAGAAATTGAGTTTTTGACTGGGGTATTTTCTTCTCCTTGGGGAGTCCCAGAGACTGTGCTCATACATGTGTGGTTGAAGCACAGGTGGGGAGAAGGCCCCTGCCTCTAAATCAGGTGGGCTTTCCACTGACTTGAACCTGGCGTTGGACCAGAGGTCCTCCAGATGTCCCTTCTAACCAAAACCGCTCTGTGATTTCTGGGGGACTTGACAGCACTCTGCTTCCCACAATTCGGACAGCCTGTGGCAGCACAAAGGCTGGTCAAGATGTTTGACAACCCCTAGGTGAGGGACGGAGGAGCAGGGCCGGCTGGTTTCTCCACGGGCATGGCGTTGACCCCAGGGGTAACAGGCTCCATCCTGGGAGCGGACTGGCTTCAATACGGGACTCGCCATCTTGATCCAGTTTGGATGGGTCAAGACATGTAGAGACATGCCCTTTCAATATGCTGCATTTTATTAAAAACAAAGTAGCTGTGGGCCAGATTGTAAAACTAGGTGGGCCTCATTTGTCTGTCCCTACTGTAAGCCAATGAAACCTTCAACATATCCAAACTCTCACCTTTTTACCCATTTGAATGAAAAAGCATCACTAATAAAAGAAAATGACTCACCTAATGCTAAACCTGAGCTCTGCAGATCAGCTTTGATCAAATTCACTGACATTTGGATAACTGCGTTATTATAACTAAAACATCTTTTAAAGTTTTTTTTTTTTTTTTTCCAGACGCTCATTCTTTAAACTTTGCTTTGATCACTACGCATATCCTTTTCAGCAGAAATTTGTCCACAGAGGGTGAAGTTTTTTCATTTGTTTTTCATATGGATTCTCTTTCCTTTGTTCGTATTTTAAATCAGTGAAGCTACCCTTCGAGCTAACCCTTATAATAAAAATGCAGCTACTGTGTGGCTTTTAACAACTCATTTAACCCATCTGTGTCTCAGTATCCATGTTGCCAGCCCAGGGAAACTAACATTTATGTAATGAAGTTGATCGCAGGGCTTAATTAGATATTTTTTGTAGGATAAAGTAAACATTTCAGAAGGGCTGAGTTAAGTGGTAGTATTCTCTTACGGTAGTCTAACACCACCAATTTGCAATATGTTACTACAGCAGTGTTGCAGAATACTGTATAAAAGATTTTTTCTTTCAGAAACTACTTCTGAATTAGCCTAAGCGCTCCAGTTTCCAAATACTAGTCGCAATCTGAGATGATTAAAATAAATGGAAGCAGGAATGTGTCAAGGCAATTACAAACGAAAAGATTGAAATCTCTGGAGCTGGAAGGGCAAAAATCCATCTGTGTGTAAATATATATCCATATATCAGGCTCAGCTTTAAATGCCAAAGAAGATAAAATTAGACTCTTCTTTTTTTTCTACAGAAAAAAAAATTCACACATCTAGCTGTAAAGTTTTGAGGCAATACAATTCAGGTCGGTATTAGGAAAATGCATTTATAACTGATTCTCCCCTCTCAAGCAAGAAGAAAGACTATTACAATTTTAATTTGCTAATTGTTATTTAGTGTTATTTAATTATCCAGCTGGGTGAAGTCGACACGGGTCATTCATTCCCAAGGTGGGCAGCTACCAGGCCCTTGAGTCAAGGCTGTTCTTAGTGGTGTTTTTTACAGCATGGGCAGAGTTCTTGTTATAGCTTGCAATAGTGATAGATTAGCAGCAAATAATCTTCAAAACTTTCAAGTCTAAAGCTGCATCACCTTTTACTCTAGTCTAGAAACGAGTGAGAGTGTTCAGATAACGTTTGCTGGTGAGATTCTTCCTCCGTCTTGCACCAAAGTGCCGTTTTTAAGGCTCAGACGGCTGCCTGCACGGCCATTTTGCAAACACGTTTGCGTGTCATCTGACGGGGTGAGCTGTTAAACTCTGCAAAGCTTCTGTCACAAATAAAACTATTTATGAGCGCACACATTTGCAAAGATCAGGCCCTGTGAACATGAGCTCCACATCAAGCTTCTTATGGATTGTTTTCCCAAAACACTTTAGGCTTAGGATCTCTATTAATATAAATCTGCTTTAAACAGGAGATAGTCATTTTTTAACACAGACATCCTCTAATATTTTCATGATGTGGCTCATACCTTAATAGATAGCAGTTGCGATGCAGATCTAGCCATGCAGCCCACAGTTGCAAAACATATTTGCGGTAAAGAGAACCCTTGCCGACATGGAAAATTAATATTAAGAAAATTAATATAAGGAAAATATTTAATGGGTTTTTGTCTGTGTCTAACACAATTTAGCAGTTAGCAGAAGGAAGAAATTTAATACCAGGTGAGTAGCCAGCTCCTCAGAAACCATGCCTGGTTGACCACGTTTGAAGACCTGCTGTTTTGACCTACTGCGTCGGGAGGAATATCTGCTTCGTAAACTACAGCACGAAGCGTCTCACGCAGGAACCAGCCTGACAATCTCAGCTGTCAGAACCTTCCTCACAAAAAAAAGGTCCCTTGTCATGAAAGATTTTTGTGTCAATGCTCTTTCTATCAGTGGAAGTGTTTTCTAAGAAGTTATAGGCAGGCAAGAGAGCAGATTCCTACTCCGACCCACCTACAAGTGACAGAGAGGAAAGAAACATTATATTGACAATGGCATTTGTCAAGTCCTCTGGAAAAGCAGAAGTAGCAGCTATTCCAATTAGAATGGCTGTTCCTCTTATTCATTGTGCTTTTAAGAAGCGTACTGCTGTAGCAAAGGGCGTTACGTAGCAGCTCAACACAACACAGCTGGAAACCCCGGGTGGGAGAAAACCTTCTCTGCCCCAGCCCCTTGCTGCTGCCACCACATCGCAGAAGTGTCCTCCTGGCAGATAATGCTGCATTGGCTATTGGCTTCTGTTAAACGGGTTAGCACTTAGCTGCTTTTTGTCAGTACACTGTATTTCTCTTGAATCATGTATGAAGAAAATCTGGTGTGCTTTTCCCCATTTTGCCCATAGGAAGGTGCATACTACCCCTCTTCATTTCCTGGGGACTGTGGATATTTCATATGGTGGAGGCACAAGGTATCTGAGATGACAGGACAGACATCAAGGAGGCAGAGAATTCTTGGAAGAAATTCCCCCTCCTTTTTTTTTTTTATTCTTTATTTAGACAGCTTGAAATAGTGGTTTTGTTTTGTTTAGCTCCTACCTAAATTCCTTGAAAACAATACTTAGAGAGAGGGAGGGCTTTCTTGGTAAACACTGTGTATTGTCTGCTTCTTTTCAAGGACAAGGCAGACTCCAAACAAGCCTTCTGAGTCCTCCCGAAGAGACATCAATTACAAGAGGAATGGTAGTATTTGATTAATAAGAAACATTTTTTTGTGTGTGTGCAAATAAAAATAGCAGCATATCCGATTCCTTTCTCTCTCTTTCTTCATCTACACCAGATCACTTTTAGCATTGGACCCCATCCTGCAGCTGCTGTTTTGAGGCAGGTCTCACTGATACCAAGGGTGGTTGCTGACATGCTCTGGGTACAGAATCAGGCCCCATCTTTCCAAATCCTTCCATTTCACCCTTTCATTCCTACAGCCCAAAGGAAGTGAAAAAAATGAAAGTCAATTGTTTTCTGCACTTGTTTAAAGTAAAACTGAAACAGATGCCAGAAGTCCCCTGAAAGTGAAAGATAATTATTATTTTCTATTGCATTGACATGATCTTTTTTTGACAAAGCCTCTACCATTCATCTCTTCATTACTGGATGTGCATGTAAACACAGAGGATAAGGCTTATTTTATCATGCATTACAAGAAGGAGCAGTATCAGGGAATTTATTATCATCATGGAAATCCCAATCCAGAAATTTTGATAAGAATAAGGAGGTTTCAGGGTTTGGCTAGCTTGTTTTACCTCTGTCAGAAATAATCTCTTCTGCGTAACTAATTCAGAGAATCTTCAGAACAGATCTATTGGCAAGGTGTTAATATATATCATTGTCTCAAATATTGGCATTAGCTTGATCGGATTGTTCAAAACCAACAGACTTGTAAAAACATAAATACTGGTGTCCATTGTGTGCTCTGCCTGCCCATCTCAAATGTTTGCATCCCCAAATATTTAAGATAACATCATTTTGCAATATGTAGATGATTAGTTCATAACCAGTTCATATTTAAAAAAGAAACCTTTTTTTTTTTTTTTTTTTTTTTTTCTTGGAAAACTGATACCATTAAAATCAACTTATGTTGTTGATGTATTTTTATATACAGTAAATAATACATAGATATTTGGACATTGCCTCCCCGATATATATGTTGTTTAGTGATTAAACAGTTGCATTCATCATCAATAACAGCAAAACACAAACTCAATCCAATCACATTACAGTGTTCTGTCACATAAATACAGTAAAGAAGTGTTAATATTGTATATAATTATACTCACCATACTAGTGAAGAAAGTTCTCTTCCTAGCTTTTGAACTCTCTACTGATCTCCCCTAGAAATCTACTCTATTTTATCTTGCTTAAGCTGTTTCTTTTCCTTCAGAGAATTGCTGCTCGTATTCTCATAAAACATTCGGCAGACCCATAAAGATAAAAATGTGCACAACGAATAGATGACAAAAGTTTATATAAAACATTATATATTGAAGAGAAGAGAATCCATTTCCTTTTTGCTACCTCTACCCATATATTTTAACATTAATCAAATTATTATTATTTCATTCCTACTAGCCGCAAACCACTCATATTCATTTTCTTCTCATTTAAAATAATATTAAAAAAAAACACTTAAGCATCACTATATCAAAATAATATGCAGATAAACATTTAAAAAAGCTGATAAAATAGCACATTTCAACTTTTAGTCCTTTAGTGAATCTGAAAACAAAAACACATCAAAAGAGAAGAAAAGCTAAAAATTCAATTAATCTTAGTCAGAAGTTCAAGCAATGAGAATATCGAAGAAACTTCATAATACCTAATATTCCCTGAAAATGTTTAAAATCCACATGTGAATATAAAAGAGACTCTTGCTTTACATCTTTGACACAGAATTGTCAGTGGAATAAAAAGCTCAGTAACTCCTACAGGTAGTAGAGTGTGATTTGCTCTGATTTCAGCTTAAGTTATCTATTTATCTATTTCTGCCCTTTGTCTCTTTCAGAAAGCAGAGAGGATTTGTTCGTTCATGGTTTTTAAAAACACTGTCTTATTTTCATTAAGCTAAGCCCACTGCTGATGTAATTCTTGCATTACAAAGGTCTTAATTTAAACCATGACATAAATGCTTTTCATCAGTTGATTTTTTGTTCTTTGTGCCAAATTTCTTGCATTTTTAAAATAAAGAATATGGTGTATAATAACTGCTGCGGGACAGGCTGCTTTATTCTTCAATATGAAAGACAAATGGGGTGTGACATGCATACGTTTCAACATGCAGCACTTACTTCTTTAGGACCTTACTTTTTCCACTGTTTTCTCAGTAGACTATTTGACTTCCTTTGAATCGGGCCTAACGATAACACTGGATTTGAAGCACGGTTCTCGGCGCTGATCGCACTGACGGGACCAAGAGGTGAAAAGTGCTTCTAATCTCTCCTCTCTCTCCCCTCCTCTGCTCTCTGCCTCCCTCTTACTCCTTCCCCCCTCCACTCAAGGATTTGGGGTCTGCAGATGATAATTTGCAGAGCGTTGTGGAAGAAGGGTGGGGATGCATTCCTAACACCCCAAATCCTGGTTTGCATTACACATTAGGGATTTCAAAGCACACCAAGATTTAATCATAATCAGAAAGTAGGGAAATCATTTCTACAACATTCAGCAGTGTCGATTCTCCCTTTTTTTTTTTTTCCTTTTGCTTTGTATCACTGTAACTACTAGAGCAAAATCATATCGTCATCGTCATACTATCATTGCAATGATTGATGAGCTATGTTAATGCATCCTGGAAAACTGCATAAGTTGCTTAGTTTGGGTAATATTTTGAGCTTAGGAGCTTGGTTAATTTTCAGACGGAGACAAAAGACACCAGCTGTTTTTCTACTTAAATGTGAAAGTACAGGAGAAATTTTTCTTGATTAACATTGCTAGAAACTGAATCAAGATTACAATAGGATGCATGCAAATATTTTATTTAAGCTGAAGTTTCAGTGTGATCTAGCTGTAGTATGCTAACACCAAACCGCAGCATTATTTCACTGATCTCTGCAAGATAACGTTATCAGATACAGAACAGATTTAGAAAATCTCGCATGCATTTTTAGAAACAATAAAATCTTTTCATTTACTCTGTATCTTCTGCATTTTAGTAGACACTGACCTGGTTTTACACTCTGTCCTTAAACAAACACTCTGAAAAATTGCCAAAGACAGGATACAGTGACAGATTGATCTTTGGACTGTCAACTTTCTTGTATTATGTAAGACGTTTAATTCAATGGAAAAAGTTTTTTTTTTTTTTTTTTTTTTTTTTAATTCAGATTAGGTATCTGTAATGAATTCATTTTTACTTGATGTAAATTAACTTAAATAGCTATGCTATATTTCTTGAATATTTGGTATCTCAGTAAAATTGAAGCTGAGGAAATACATATTTTTCTGTTAAATGCTCAGGACTACAACATGTAGCCTATTTTTAAATTGCAGAGTGTATCTGTAATGTTGTTGATTCTTTGCTTTGTTATTTTATCTTTTCTCTTTTATTCATATTATTTTATGTAAAAAATTCTTTGATATGGACCAGAGAAGAACAAGAGAAAAGCAGGGCTATTCTTTAAGGGCGTGTTCATCTTTACATTTTTTAAACCTTTTTTGATAGATTTATATCAAGGCTGAAGTAATTCATCCTGGGATGAAACTTGGCATCAAAACTTTTAAATACAAGCACATTTATTTTTCTTTTGATTTTTTTTTTTTTAAAAAGAAAATTTAAAAATCAGTCGGCATGTTCTTAAAGGCGAAGGTTTAAGTCCTGATCCATTTGAAGTCCATGGGAGTTTTGCCATTGACTTCAGTGGAGCCAGGACTTCCTTCAAATGACAGAAAACAATTACACTTAGTATTTTCAGATGGAAAATTTGTGCTTGTATAAATGAAAATTGTCTCTTTTTTTTTTTTTTTTTTTGGGGGGGGGGAGGGGGGACAAAAGGGGGAGTGGTTACATATTGTATAATCTGTAGCGTGAACTCATCCCTGGATATCTTTTTGTTAAGTGACTATCTTTTTTTCATTAAGATAAGTAACAGTTCAACATATGTGGTTACTTAAGAAATTCCTAAAGATCTTTAGTGGAGTCTTTTGGGATAAGATGTGAAATCAGCCGTTGTCATTCATGACAAAGATCCCACATAATTTTTCCTAGGAGTTAGGCATGCCAACTTGAGTGGATAAGTCTGGGTGATTATATTCTGCCCAGGCACTCTCCATCTGAAGTTTTGATCTGAGGTGGGAGTTTTGCCTTTCCTGCTCTCAGCTGCTCACCAGTATTACTTTGTATTCAACACATTTAGTATCCTGCACCTCTAGCCAGGCCAGGAGAGATGCATGAACTTAATTAAATTGCTTTACTTCACAAGAAGCACTGGCTTATCATTGGCAAACTGCTGCTAGCTTTAATCAAAGGACTAAACTCAACTACCAGAGAAGTTATTTGGGTTGACTTAGATGAGGCATGCAGCCGGCACCTGCAGGATGAGACCCAAGAACCAGCCGCTCTCCCTCCCAGGTAAAGCTTTTCAAAGGAGATTAATTGTAAAGCAAACCTGGAATTTCCAGCTCCAGTTGTGTCAATCTATTTCTGGTACTAAAGCTATCAGAAGCAAATTGTACAATGGTGGAGTCACCATCCCTGGAGGTCTTTAAAAGACGTTTAGATGTTGAACTTAGGGATATGGTTTAGTGGAGGACTGCTAGTTTTAGGCCAGAGGTTGGAGTCGATGATCTTGAGGTCTCTTCCAACCTAGACAATTCTGTGATTCTGTGAATTTCTGTACAAGGAACAGGTGGTTCAACCAAGCCCAGCACAAATTCCTTACCTCAGTTCATCTGACCATTGATGCTTCCATCCCCACAGGTTTAATCCCACCTTTCGGTGGGATTACACTTCTTTGGGAAGAGGGAGGCTGCTGTAGAAACAGCTGCTCCTTTCCCATGTCTGCAGAGTGGGACAGTGCCCAGGTCTGCAGCTGGAGCAGTATCACACAGGTATTTCAGGAGGTTAGAAACTGGAAAAGGTGTATTGTCATAATTTGCTCTGAGAGGTGAGCCAGCATTTAAGTTTTTTGGGGGTGTTTCCTTTGGATGGGAGATTGGTGGTGCAATTCTGTTTATTTAAATAGAAAAAACAGAGATTCTGCTTTCCCAGACCAGAGAGAGAACCGACAGTGTCATGCCACTTCTTTGCTCAGCCTTTCCAAAGAGTTTTCTGCTTTCTGTTTTTCTGCAGCTCTGCTTTCTGTTTTTCTATCTGGGCTCTGCATTCAGCACTTTACCAGCTTCGTCTCAGCTGTTTTCTTTCTTAGGACAGAGTTTTTGTAGGCCTTTCTCCCCATTGCCTGTGCACCTTGCAACTTTTGCATCACTCCAGGAGTGTGGGTCATGCAGCCCCACAGCCTGGCAGACCTGGACTTCCAGACATGTATCTGCTCCCCCAAAATGCTTCAAACCTCAACAAACTGGGTCAGAAACATCATGTTACTGTCATACCCTCCCATCCTGGGCATGGCTACACCATTACTGTCTGTGGTGTGGGTACCCAGCAGCCTGCCCTTCCCAAATGCTCCTCAGAAAATTGAGCGACAAGTGTCAGCTAACTGAATAAACAGCTAGTTCTGCTAGATTAACGTGCACCGTGGCTTTCTGCACTCAAGTCTATATCCTAGTGTGCTTGTGGTGAACAGACACTATCCCAAAGGTTCAGAACAAGCTGACAGTAAGCAGTGAGAAGAGGCTGAGCAATGTCGGACTCAGCTGAAGTCAGCAATTGCTCTGTGACAAACAAAGAAACAGAGCCAAGATGGTGAAACATTCAGCTTTTATCCCTTCCTCCATGAATCACGTCCTCTCTCATCAAAAAACTTTCTGAAAATGGAGTCCCAGTACCTCATGGCTGTTCTCTGTGTGCAAACGTACCATCACAGTGGGTTGCTGCCTCCACACATACACTTTCATCATTATATTCCTTTTATCTTTCTTCTGGGAATGGCTATTCTTCTTGTTAATACTATCAATAGCTTGCGCTATGTTAGCATGCAGTTATGCTCCCATAAAATCTAATCATAATTATATTATATGTTTGAATTTACAGAGGTGTGACCAAGCACCATTATTTGCCGTTTAGACAAAGCATTTTCTGAGATTTTAGATTTTTTTTTTTAATATCAACATATTGTACAAAGCCTAAAACAGATCCCACAGCAGCTAGATGTTGCAGGGACTGCCAGGCAGCTCTATGGGATTATGATGTTGCCTTGTCCTGCTGTTTTTTTTTTTTTTTTTTTTTTTTTTTTTTGTGTTATAACGTTAATATTACCTGGTTGTTAATTGTAGTATTTCTTCCACACCTGCCTCTGCAGAGAGCTATCTTCCCACCTTCTGTCTCCACTTTAATGATACGCTGTGTTTTTTACGACCAAATACATCTGGTTGATGTATTTGCAGTTTCTGTTAAATATAAAAGGTGTTTCATAGTGTGATGAGAACGTGTAATTCCAATTTGTATACAGAACTAACATGCTTCTGCATTATTCTCTTATATTTAAAATTTCGTAGCCCTTTTAATTTGTTGTTCAGAGTAACCACTGGCCTCTGTATGTCCACCCTTATCTCTGCCCAGTATTCTGAAGCAGCAAGCAGTAGTAAAGGTGGGGCTTCAGACATCAAACATACCCATACGTCTTGGAACTAAGCACTGTGCTAAACTGCCTTTAATGATTCTGTGGGAAAGTGTCTCCGTATGTCATCCCATGTATTTTCTTTGCTATTTAAAGGAGTGCTTAATAGCACACTAAGCTGGTGGAAAACTATTTGCTTCCTTGGGTTAGTTCTACTCTGGCTTAACACAGGGCTGGGTGAGCACGAGCGCTGGGGCACAGGAGCCAGGGTGGGAGGAATGGGGCACCCCGCAGACAGTGGGACTTATAGCTCAGGGAAGTGGTTATCAGCCCAGCTTAGGGGAGCCAAGCCTTCACCTGGCTGGGAGGTGCTGAGGTTGGGATGTAACTGGACTCTCACTCCATGGCCATGGCACAAACTCCCCGTGAGTAAGTGAGGTCTGTTTCTGGGAACTATTTCCAGACCTCTCTCATCCTTGAGTCTCCCCCCTTTCAGACTGTCCTTTCAACTTCATGCCTCCACTCTCTTCTCCCCCACAATTAGAGCCTCCTCCTGCAGCCTTGTCCTCTTGTTTCTTGTCTTCTCTCTGCCTTCTAGTGCTTCTCCCAGCTCTGCAATCACTCTTGTAACATGTCCTTTGGAAACTCCTTCTTACGCTCCCTTACAGATTTTCAGTGAGGTGTTTCGGGTTTGACTGTGGAGCTCCTTCCCCAGTTTCTCTACACTGCACCTCTGGACCATCTCATCCAGAATCATGATGTAGAAGTCATTATTGTGCTAACAGCTCACAGACCTATTGTGCATCTCCTGCTTCTTCCTCCTGCCATTTACTTGCATTGTCCACTTTCAAACAAAACAAAATAAAGAAAGAAACAAACAAATAAAAAAGCCATGTTTTCCTACTTCTTAAATCTGGGCAGCCATACAGCCAGGAATGCAGAACTCACAAGACCAAAAGGACAGTCACAGTTTTCTCCTTTTGTCTAGCTGTTTCTCCGGACTTTTATGCCAACTTCTTCTATAATCTCTATTTTTTAATTTTGGGTTTATTGTCATTCTCCCCCAACTTCCCATTTTTATCTACAGATCATGCAAGATCTTTTCACTTCTTACGAGTATTATTTCTTTTCCTTTCCAGAAAACAGTGACAGACCTTTGGAGAGGCAGCATCCAAAGGATTAAAGGATTTCCTCATGGTCAAATGGTCAGCCCTCTGACACATGGTCAAAGGGTCATCCCTTTGACACCATTTGGGCTCCTGTGCTTTCTTAGCTCCTGCCCTACTCCCACAAGGCACCCTGAACAGGAGATCTGGTTGAGAGGTGGGTCCTCCAGAAAGAACATAAGACTGGTAAGACCATCTTTCAATGCACAGCCTAGTTATCATTACATTAACAATTTTGTCTATTTATCCATGTTATGGCAGTGGTCAGGAGCACTACTCGTGCACTGACTGCCGTTCAATGAGAGAGTGTTAGAGTAATGAAAGTTTTTGTAGCCAGGCTCTTCAGTTTATCCCCAGATCTCTCCTGCATTCTCTCTTTTCTGTCTTCCTACAATATGTGATCAAGGGGAGTGAGGCTGTTTGCAGGACTGCATTTGGTGAGTCCCTGCCTGCACGTCACAGTGTTACGTGATTTACCCTAGCTGCCGCACTCAACCCCACATGCACGTTTTTATCACAGTATCCCAGGAATAAAAGTTAGAAGCTTTCAAAGAATATTTTTATGAGAATGAAGATGATTTTTCAAAGGCGACTTTTACATAGAAGATAGAAAATTTCAAGGCTTCTACTAGTGTTTACCTGTAATACATCATTGACATGGATGCTAAATTACCAAATGGAAATGAACATGATGTTCAATCCTAAGGGGCACATGTGGCTAGCAGTTACAGTTCTTCTGATGGTTTTGTTTTGTTTTTGTTTGTTTTATTTTGCTTTTATTGCTTTGTTTTGTTTTGTTTGTTGCTTTGTTTGTTTTTCAACTGCAATATTTTCCAAAGACTTGCACTTATGGAAAAGTATTTTTGACCATATACAAACCGAGTGCTCTCTATCTATTACCCAAAGGATCTCGTAGCACTGGAGTCCGAAAAGTTAGCTTTCACAATTCCTCACGAGACAGGCTGATATTGTGATATAAGAACTGTTTTGTATTTGGGAAGATTGAAGAAGAAGGGATTTGACAAGGCTAATTGTGTACATTCAAGTCTAGAAAAATGATCGTCCATAAATTAAAAATGTTCAGAGAAATCAAATTCTACTTTCACTTTGTTGGAAGTGCAACTTTCTTTCTAGCCGAAGAGATGAGACCTTTGGTTCCTTTACAATCAGTTTTCTGATTTCAAAATTGCAAGTGCAAGAGAAAGAGTATCTCTGATTCCTCTATCGAGGGACCTTTTTTGTGCACTGATCTGAGCAGGGCTGCTCCAGTACGCGTGTGGATAGTACTTGACTTGACCCTTGTGTTCGTGCTTATGTTATTGCCCCTGTTCACTGAGTGGAAACTTGCTGGATTTTTTCCATTAGGAGGAGAAATTGATGATAGGAGTCAGGAATGTCTTCGGTTTATTTACAAAGCATGTACTCAGAATCTTGTTTCTCTGAACGCAGCAGAAACAAACAACAGTCACTTTTCTTACTCAGAGTTTCCAAGCTTGCTTCTGGTGCGGAGTGTGCTCCCCGCAGAGCCGTGCCGCTCCGATTTGGGCCCCTTGCAGGATGTCTTCTCCGACCGCTGTTACTTACGGACAGACACACACAGACAGACACACACGACACCCAACCAGTCACCTTCCCAGCCTCCGCACGTCCCAGCTGACTCTTGTCGAGAGTAGCCTGCGTCCATATGGGCTTTGCTGTGGTTTGGGTGACACTGGCATCTTTCATCGTCTCCAGGCTCCTGTGCATGAAGGGACTAAGCTGCTCTTTTCATTCAGCTTGGAGGATGGACACCTGCATTAGCTTTGCTGAAGTATGTGGCTGTAGATTAAAAAAATGCACTGCCGTGCAAATTCCGTATAGACACAACCTGCATTCGCACACAGCCTCCTAGACTTAGGAACAGCTGAGCAACTTGTACAATAGCAGAATTACTAAACTGTTACAGAGATGTCTAAATAATGTATTATTCTCAGTTCCCTTATTGTAGGCAAACTTTCACACTAGCTTTACAACACCACAGTTCATCTCAAATCTGTGGCAGGAACTTCTGTCAGAGGAAAATCAATAAATGACGGCAAAAGATTTTGACAGCAAAGTATCATTTCTGAATGCTTGCAACAGGACAATGTTCTTGTATTTCTAACAAGAGCTAATTTTTACAGTGTTGTGTAAGTCCTTTCTTAGCTCTACTAATCACGTTTTAATAAGAAGGTGCAGCATAAAATGTCAAAAAGAGATTTTTCTCCCAGAGAGAAAATTTCCACCATATTTCAAACTAAAAAAGGTGGAGGATAAGGGTAGACACACTTGCACTGCATTGTATATTTCAGCTCACTGTCTTAAAACTCTTTTCCAAGTCAAGTAATATTTGCTTGTGGCAAAGAATATTGCAATAGTTTTTGCTGCAAGTGAAGCTGAAAGCAGCCTCTTGCAGAACCCACCATGCAAAAACTGGAGAGCTGCTGGCGGCAGTGTCCTCACAGAGCTGTATCTTTGTGTGGTTTCCATGCCTTCTTCACAGGACACACTGCTGAAGTGCACAAAGGTTCACTTTTTCTCTGACCTCTGTAATTCCCTGATCTCTGCAATGTAAGTGTTTTCATATGGGAAAATGATCCGATCGGTTCCATTTTAGATACATATACGCCTCTTTAAAACAATTCAAAAAGTATTAATAAGCTGTGATAAGCATTACATTTATCACATTTACATCAAATAACAGAAAAGCTAGTAGTTTATGAAACTGATTCTTTGAACTCAGTATAGGCCGATAAGAAAGAGATGTTTTCAGTGATTCATTTCATATGTTTATTGGATGCACACATTGCTTGTATTTGTCAATAACATTGAAAGCTAGGACTAGATAGGGAAAAATAAACATTTTTAAACATGAACAGGCTGCATTAGTAGCAGTGGAATGCATCTAGTTAACTAAAGACATTGTCCTCAGGCACTAAAGAGATCATAATTACAGTTGCAACTCCACCTTCTGGCTTATTTTGCTCTGAGGAGTCCAAGAGTTTGGATTCTTTATTTTGAATAAATGTGGATACTTCCTTCAGGGTCTGAAAAAGGAAAAATTGACAGCTACATTCCAAAGAAAGCTTAGCTGGATGGAAAATGACTGCTTGCAATACTAATGTGCTCTTTGTTTAGTGGCGCAAATCAGTATCATCTCTTTAAAAGTGTGTAACTAGAATAAATATTGGATAGGAGACCAAAGAGTTCTTTTTATTTCATGAGTTAAAGATTTCCATATGAAAATAAGTGAATATGTGTGAAATCTTTTTTTGAAAAACCTTCAACAAATTTGTGGGAAAAAATACAGTGGAAAGCTCTTCTAGCTAGTGGTGTTTGGGCTGCTTCAAAGAAACACCGTGGGAGCACTAACATAAATGAATCAGATGGAGATGGAGAGTAAAAAAGCAGCTACATCCTTGACTAATTTTTCTCAGTGATATCAAAAAGCCTCAATTTTTCCACAGTTCTCTGCTTATTTGTCAAGCTAGGGTACTGCCACAGACAGTCTTCTGTACTAAAGAGAGTATTTTTAGCATTTAATATTTCTCTTTGCCACACCTATCTGTAGCAATTAATTTTCAATTTAGTCTCAGTGGCTTCGTAATAACATCCAAACTTTTATGCACTCGGGCAGAAGGATTTGAATCACGTAGCTTTTTTATTTTTTCCCAAATAACACTGATCTGGTTATAAACAACTTTCTGCATCCTTAGAAATCAATAGGGACTGACTGCTAGTCAGACATGGGATTTAATGGAAAAAAAGTTATAATCTTGTATAAAGACAAACACCAGCAGTGCAGCAGTGATAAATGAAGCTGCTCAGGCTCCCTGGCATGTAGATTCTGTAGAGTACATTTACTGAAACAGTTTCCATATCATGTTTGGCCTCATGAATGTTCAGTGATAGAGGCCAAATCCTGTCCTCAATCAAATCTCTGCAATTCCCTTCAACTACGTTGCAGCTTTCATCTGTTTTCTTGCATCAGATTCCTTCACGGGAGTTCAGCCTTGCCAAGCATCTTGAAGTTGTATTACGAAGAATGTTTCAAGCACAAATCTCTTAGCCTCATCACCAAAGGGCCTTTGCCCAAGTGCAGAAAGGCTTGTTTTACCCTAAATCCAAGGAAAAACTGGCACTTTTGGACCATTTCAGGCTGTGATCTTGGCCTTTAAAGTTGTAGCATAAACAGAGGAGTTAAAGCAAAGTAGGGTTTGGACTTTGGGAGAGGAATCAGCGTTGGTAGGAATCTGTGAGACATTTCCAGGTGAAAAGAGCAGCCTCCACTGTGTCCCAGACCAGCCTGTCTGCAGGGCTTGGGAAAGACAGCTTCTTAATTTTCTCTACTACAACCCACATTTGGAGGCTGAAATCATAGCTGTGCCTTGGGATGATCACCATTTCCCCCCCACCTCCCCGGGGTGTCTACCCTTTCTTCCTTCCTTCTGAGCAGAAATGAATGGGGAGCAGTGAAGCTTTTGTTAGTCTTGGCTCGGGGCTCAGCTGGGGCACTGATGGGCTAACCAAAGCGTCAGGGCCTCCCCAGAGGAGAAAAGACAAATGGAAAAAAAAATAAAATAAAATAACAACACATGAGAGCAAAGGCAAAGAAGGGCAGGAGCACAGGGGTTGAGGACTCACAGGCAGATCAGGAAAGTATTGGGGGTCCCCACTGAATGGGAGATCCTTGAAAATGCCCACCAGGCTTCAGGTACCTAAGCCACCCCTCAGTCCTTCACATTTCCTTAGCTACACCTGGGCAAAAAACCTTCCCTGCCATCGTCACCCGTGTCCCCTTTACTCACTGTGACAATCTGCAAGTGCCTGAGGGATGTCTCCCTTCCTCCTGTGCTGCTGCCCAGTTTGCTCCAGTGAGGGCTACTTTCTGCTGCCCAGTTTGCTCCAGTGAGGGCCGCTTTCTGCTGCCCAGTTTGCTCCAGTGAGGGCTGCTTTCTTCTCCCTGGTAGCCAGCCCCAGGGCAGCCTGCATCTGAAAATGGCCCTGACAGAAAGTGAGGGAGGAGAGAAGATTTTGTAGCAAGCTTTTGCAGTGCTGCCATGTTATAAATCCTAGTGTAGACCAGCCAATGCAGGGATAATGCCCTGCTGGCACTGGGAGGCTTACAGGGGCATGGATTGACTTTTGGGGTGCTCAAGCATGTCCCTAGGTGAATGCTCTTCTGGGAGAGGCTTCAGGCTGGACATGGGAATGGGAGGAGGAGGGAAGGGGAGAAGGTGAGGAGAAAAGACAGCAGATGGCCAGCAGGAACAAGGAGATGAGAAAGGAGCTGTCTCTTCCCCTGCTGAAATTGGGACCGCTCATTTGAAAAGGGATCATCTGAGAAATAATTTTAAAATACTGCCTCAAAACAGCTCTGACTAGCAGACATCAGTCAGGGGAAATCTGTCTTTAACTTCCAGTCACTGGAACTGTATTTCTATTGTGTTTAAACCAATTCAGTCAACCCCGCTTAATTTCCATTGTTGAGGAAATCTAAATGAGGCAAAAAAGAAGGAAAGAAAGAAAAAAAAATGTCTACTGGAGAGATATGCTGAGGAAGAAAAGAACATTATGAGAGGAGGAAGAAAAAGTGGAGAAGAACTGAAGTATAGAAAATGTAGCCAACATTTTTTTTTTTTGTATTTTTTTTTCGCTATGGAGATATTGTCATTAGACTATCATAACTATCCACCTGTAGAGTAACTATAACACACAGAGTGGACATAACAACCTCACCTGCCTACGTTTCTTTGCGTCACCTCCACGGGGAAAATGCCAGAAGAGAAATTTATCTGACATGTTGTCATATCTCTTTGTGTTTTAAACCTGTCCAAAATGAAAAAGTGAAGCAGTTTGTTTGACTTGCAGAAGGGGTTTTGGCTTACTCCCCATGAAAATATGATTATAAATTCCTCCTGCATTTACTGTTGGCATATTATAAACAATTGAGTCCACTGATTACTGGGTTATATAAGAATTCTTGTGTTATTTGAGACTTAATACATCAGACGTTGTATAAAAGTGACATACCTATTTTTTAACTTCTGAAATCCAAACTAAAGAGAACTTTTTCTGTTCTGCGGGATTTTTATTGCTGCTTGGGGGAGGAGGAAAGAAAACTGTGGGAGTTATTGCCTCATAGTCCCAAGCTGATGCTTTCAGTGCAACTTTTACCCATTTGCAGCTGGGCTGTGAGTATTCCTTCTCAGTAACAGCGATGTCTACATCCAGATATTCAAAATTGCCAGTGTCCTTATTTAAACCTCTGGGGTTCAGCCTCTGTATTTGATTCAAGATTTTGAAAGTCCTGGCATCTGTCCTGATGCTTCTTGATGAATTGTAGGGCATGAAAGAAACTGCATTTTGACCATCCCATTTTACCTGAGCTGTGGCATGCCACATTATCTGTCACAGATGGGAAAAACACATGTGAATGAATGTAATCCATTTATTGGTTTATGGGCACAAAGTCCTCAAGGGAGTGTTCCAAATCCAGAATGATGGATTTGGTATTTCAGTGAGTTAGCAGAAAGATATAACTTAGTATTCAGTGTATGTCCAGCAGTTTTTGGTAAACTCATCAGAGATGAAGAACAATCACATATAAAAGTATTCTTATCAGATTTTTTTTTGATAAATAATTTTTTTAAAAACAAACAAACAAAAAAACTACAATTTTCTGAGATCTTTAAAATGACCTTGTAATAGAGTTTATCTGGTCAGGGATGACACAGCTGAAGAACACGTTTTCAGGAAAGAATGCTATCCCATAGCACAGAATAAATACTTCCGTGTATTCTATTTCATTTTATGCATGTTCTATAGTATTTGTCCTATTTTGTTGCATTCTTACAAACAGTGTATTTTTTACTGTTACTGACACATCAGGGCAAACCTGAATCCTAGATATTTGGTAAGTGAGAGTGGGTGTTATATATTTGATTTTTTTCTGCAAGTTGCTCATAGGTTAAAAACTCTCCTTAAAGAAAAAGATATGAACAGCAAAATGCACTTACGTTGTCTCTTACGTGTGCTTCCATTTGATCATGGAAGGAACACTGTTATTAGTAGACATAATCTGAGTGAACTAGCAATCTTCATTATTTCAGTTTGGCTTGTCAATTGTGGAACAATTTTGTCTGACATAGGGACATTTTCCTAATCAGAAAACTGTGGAGACTACCACGTTCTTCTACTGGAGTCACTGAGCATCCAGCAGTGTTTGGATATCTCCAGGTCACACTGGGTTCCCAACATATTCTAAACCTGCAAGGTGTTTAGAATGGATCATAGATCCCATTTGATAAAATGTGCAAGTAAGGCATAATGTGTAACTTATTAAACTGATAGCTCAGGAATTGATTACTCATTGGCAAGGAGCTCATACAGCAAAGTAAGAACATAGTGCAGAAAAATGGTATTAAATGGATTTCTACAGGCAGGCTGTGTGGTCCCCAACATTAAAAGAAGAAGCAGGAAGTCCTCTGCTCTACTCTTGATCCCACTATTAGCTATTTAACAGCATTGTTTGTTCATATCATCACAATTTGTCCAACAGTATCACTTTAAAGTTTTAAATATGGGACCCCAGCTGAGTCATTTCATCTCCAGTGTTCAGTTTCTCGATCTCATCATCATATTTAAGAACCATATTGTTAGGATGACTTGGAAATGTTTGCTGAGCACTTTAAAGAAATGAAGCAATGTATTAAGGTATAAGGAGGGTTGTTATTTCAGAAAAACTTCATTATTTTTCAAAAGCAAACAATTTTGGCAAGATAATAAAGGGAAGAAAGAAAGAGGGAGTGTAGGACTGAAGACAGTATGCTCATTTCCTTCTTACCAAACAGTAAGCTCTTTAGGAACACTATATTCTTTCATTCTCATTGTTCCATCACCCAGCCTCTTGCACTCAAGAGCAGTCATTTCATATCTGTATTTACACTTCTTAAGCCATACTCTGTGCTCATGCTTTTCAGCACTTTATACATTTATTTAAGGATCAACTTGGAGCACTTACTCCTCTTATTAGGAAAACACATTGCATTCACACATCACAGCCAACTTTGCAGCCCAACTGCAAAGCTATTATAAATCATAAGATATCACTGACACCCCCCTTTCATCTTCTCAGAGATGCAACACTCTTTTCAGGGTTTTTGCTTTCATTCAGGCTGCTTTGCTACTTCCTCCTGGGGATTGAAATAAATAGTCTTTCATTTTCTTCCTCAGCCAATGGCTTTCTTCCTCCTGATAGCGTAACGACATGGCTGCTAGTTGTTGGTGAATATAGGTCAATCCATGCATCTTTGCCAATCAAGCATTTTTGGCAATCAGACAAGCCCATCACCAAAAGGCATTGCCTATATCAAATCCATTATTCTAATTTTCTTGTGCTCAAATTATTATGTTACACCCACCAGTAATATATTTACTGTACATTTGCCTTTTAAATAACAGTTTAGGGATGAAAGCAAGGAAGAACAGCTCAAGATGTGACATTTTCATGCTGTGAAAAATTGGATAAAATGTTGACTTTGCTTTTAGTAGTTTTATGCTAAATTCAAGTAGTATAAACTAGGTAAATACCCTGTGAGAAGAATAAGTAACTCAGGAATTACACAGAGGAATTCAGAGAGGAATAAGCTAAAAGAAAGGGTTGTAACACAGAAGAGACAATGTCAAGAATGGAAGAAAGCTGTTAGAGGAAATCACAGTGGGAGAGTGTTGTAGGCAGCCAGAAGAGGGGAAAGATCTGGAGGATGTGATAGCAGAGATGCAGTTGGGACTATTCAAAATTAACAAAACCCAAGGAAGATATTATCCGCTTTGAGCCATGCTGGTAGTTCTGTAGCATACTTAAACTTCATCCACAAGTTGCTGCTTGTCAGCTCATTAAGTCAATCGACTTGCTTTTTTATTGCTGATGATAAGCATGTAAATGTTTGGGGTGACATCTCCATCGTGTAAGATATGACCTAGCTCTGAGGAGATTAGTGAGACTCTACAGCTCTTTTGAAATTTCTTTTCTGAACAAAACTATAATTTCTAAAATATGCTAATTTCTCAAGAACATTAAAAAAAAAAAAGAAAAAAAAAACAACAATAAACAATCTGATCTGGACAGTTCACATAAGTTTAACTAGTGTGAATCAGTGGCTAGCATGACACAACAAGCTACATGGTATTCTGACAAGTTTCTTTGCATTTTCTGCTTAAAGTCACTGTGAAGTCCATTGCTTGTTTTAGTTATCTGATTTTTGGAAATTGTGCGTTAGCTAAAAAGTCTGATGTGTTCTGTGAAGCTGGTCACAAGATACTGACCTGACTGTGCGTTAAAAACACACTGGAGATAAGCTGTTTGTCCGGCGTTCTTCCAACCAATGCAAGGTCCAACACTGTGAATTTAACTTAGCCAATCTATCTGGAGTTGGAATTTAAGTTGGTTTTAAAAGCCACTTTCAGAAAAGATTCATTTCCTAATTTATAAGGGGGAAATGGGCTCTTTTTGGATTAGAAAACATTATCTTCCTCGGGCTTTGCAGGATTATGTCTCCATCGCGTGAACCTAGTATCCACACAGGATTGTGTAATGGGAAAAGTATTTGGCTGGAACAGCCAGCTTTATGATTGACTGGTGATATTCTACGGGAGAAGATCTAAGTGAAGATAACATTTTCAAAAGAAAAATATTGCTGGCACTTGACTACCTGTTCTGTACAGCATTTATTCGCACTTGTCAACTAACCAAAATAAAACCTTTAATGCTGCCAATTTGTGACCTTCTTTGCTGTAAAATATTCTGTTACTAAATCAGCACTTCTCTGCTGTCTGTGTTTGTCTTAAACCTTTTTGTGAAACAGTATCTACCTCCTTAGAGCCATTTACTGCCCTCGCTGTGTACGCAACGAGAGTTCTGTGCAAAGATCAAGGGGACATTAGGTGTAGTTACATCCAGGTGATAGTGATGTAGGGTTTACTTTAGGGTTGCTCATTTATAAGGATACATTTTGTGTGTTCTTACTGAAGGACAACTCAGCGGTATTGGAGCCTGAACTCATTGTTCTCAGCATTCAAATGCTTTTTACACCGAATAGTTAGGATGAGCTGAGTAAATGTTTTGAGGTTTTTTAAGGTAATGAGTTAAAGACACATGAAACTGCAGTTATGTTTTACCAGCTCAATACAGCCATAGCTGTAATGCCTGATTTATCCTGATGAAATAATGAGAAGATGTTAACATTTCTCAGAATAATCTGTGATGAATAGGAAGTGGTTTTGCCTATGGCTATATTGTGCTAGGGTCTGATTATATCAGAGTTCATAAATTAGAAAGTCAGAAGGGACCACTGTGATCATCTGGCTTGGCCTCTTTTATAATACAAGCCATGGGACTTCCCTGAATTAATTCCTGTTTGAACTGGAGCACAAAGTTTAGAGAAACAGCCAATCTCAATTAAAATATTTCCAGTGATGAAGAGCCCACAGCAACACTTAGTGAATTGTTTCAAGGAACAACTATTCTTGCCCTTACATTTTTGTGCCTTATTTTTATTTTGATTTTGCCTTGATTCAGCTTCCAGCAATTAAATCTTGTTAAGCCTTTGTTTGCTGGACTAACGCTCATTTATCAAAATCATATCCCTGCCATAGATACTTACGGACTGTGATCATCTCATCTCTTAGCCTCCTCTTTCTTAAAATAACAGATTAAACTCCTTGAGTCCATTGCTATAAAACATGTTTTCACATCCTGTAATGAGTCCCATGGCTCTTCTCCATAGTCTGAGTAATCTATCAGCATCCTTTATGGATGGTGCACATCAGGAATGGACTCTAGGCCATCACGAGTCCTACCAAAGCTAAATTGAGCAGTCACATCATCTTCCTCACTCTTCATAAGTGCTCTTGGCTGATCCCTTAGGATCCCTGTTGGCTGCAGTGCCCATTGAGAGGCTGCATTCAGCAAGTTATTGACTCTTACCTCAAATTCATTTTAAGAATGAAAATAAAAATGAATGAAAAGGAATTTCAGAATGAAAATGAATTTCAGAATTTTTTAATAGCACAAACTTTCCATCTTATAGGCCATATTTTAATTCCTGACTATGTAACATTCATACAAGAAAAACAGTCTGATTTCTTTTTTATTATTATTATTTTTGTTTGTTTGTCTTTGGTTGTTGCATTTTTGTTGTTGTTATTGTTTTCAAATGGGAGTCATCCTTGTCTGTCTGTCTCTTTATTATTTACCATTTCTGTATGCAAATTTTTAACTCTCATGTAAGTTTAACTAGCAGTGATTTAAAGTTATCTGCCAGTATTGGATGGTCAGTACAACCCCCAGTTACTAGGTTTAGTGATGACAGCAATAACAGCAATGAAATGAAAATGAAGATTTTTAGTTTCAGCATTTAGTTGCAGATAAAAACAAACAAACAAACAAACAAACAAAAAACAAAACAAACAAACAAACAAACAAAAACTATTGAGGGAACTGTCTTGGATTACATGTAAAAGCAAAAAAAAAAAAGAGATATTCAGAGGTTTAGTAAAATTTTTAAATGTTATGAGTAATATATAAGTAAATATATATATAAAATAGATTTTCACTTCTTTACATAGGACTCTACTATATCCAGACTGGACACAGCTGGACTTTGGTTCAGGAAGGAATTGCCCTCACTGCCTGAATCCCTCATACACATCCAGGTAGGTGGTTCTGTGGTTAGTGTGGTACGAAAGAGACTTTCACATGCTCCATTGCAGAGCAAACCAGCTGCGGGAGGGAAGGGAAGACAGAAATCAGTGGCTCCACTCAGCCACACGCCAGCAGCAGAATTTACTCCCCATCTGTCCATGATGCAGCAGAGCTGGGCCAGGAGGAGGGATGTCCTCTGGCATCTCCTCCCTGGGCACCACCAGTCCCAGGAGATTGTAAGGAGCACATGAGGAAGCAAGAGGATGCCTGAAGGTGGATTTCTGCAAGTCCACAAGGCAATGAGAGCCTGGATCATTCAGTTTTCAAGCAAGGGTGGAGAGAGAGTCTAGACAATTCAATAGCCTGGCAGTGCTCCTTCAGCCTGGCATGGTGTCTGCTCTGACCAAGCACCTCGTCAGTCATTCTGGAGCAGAAGTAAGCATCCTCACACCACTTCAGGCAGTGTCATCAACAATTTGTGACTTGCATGGGTTCCTATGTAAACCAGTCACTCATCCCTGGCAGATTAGTGAAGCTTTTGCTGAACCTTGTTCCTGTGCACAGTCACTGTTGTTGCATGAGCTATTTAGATTAAAGGCGGCATAGCTATTGCTCCAGATGCTGTCATTGTATTTACTGCAGCAACATAGATGGGCTTTCACAGATATTACTGATATCAGCCAACAGTTTTTTATGGTAAATTATTCTATGATAATGCTCCCGTAGCAAATGTATGTATATTGATGTCCCATTTACTGCATTTCTTTGACGTACCAAAATTAAGTGCAATAGCATGGCCAACTTATGTGCATAGCAGTGTTACATGCCTTTGAAGTCTTAACGTCTCTAGCATCATACATATTTTAACACTTTTAACATCATCTCTCTCTCTTTTTCTTCCCTTAACTGTGTGTGGGATCTAAGGTATTTTCCTCAGGGCTTGGCGAGTTGTTGCTCCACACTGTGCTGTAGCACAGGGTCCTGGATATTCCCCGTAGGAGTTTAATGAGTGTTTATCTTCTAATAGTGCCAAGAGGCTGTCTCGCACTCAGTCCTTCCGGTGGCTGTAGTTTCTCAATGTAGTGCTGATGCAAATGTCCTGATGTTGTAATAATAATGTCTCAGAGAAATACGTGATTGCCCACTGCTGTGTTATATCAACAGGAATTTACTTTTTCAATGCCCGGAGTTTTTTCAAGATCACAGTTTGTCCTGGGGAGGTACCCAATTACAACATAGCTGAGGCTATGGATGTAGAAGTATGCAGGCTGCGTTGTGTGCAGCCTCAGGATGCTGTTCAGGGTCTTGGTACACTTATTCCTTTATTCAGGAATGGCTGACTACATATTTTATTTGCTTTTTGCAGAGATACAGGTCATGCTGTGTTCAGGTGATTGCAGCTGCCCACGTTAACACACCCCTGCATTAGGTTACTGCCTTGCACTTGGGAGAGTCTCAACTCACTACACACAGCACAAAAGCAAAGTCACGTGGGCGAAATTTACAGTCAGCTGTGACAGCACTTTAACTTTGCATTTGCAAAAGATGCGTGAATGTGTACTGGGTAAGCAACTGCCAGCTCAAAATTGTAACTTCTGGTGCGTTTGCTCCCAAGGTCCATTCCTGTGGTGCTCCAAGGCCCGCTAGGGATGCTGCAGTCTTTCAGTCTCTTGTGCTGCTTGGACCACATTTCCCCACATGCCTCACATCTGCTCACCAGGTTCCTGGATATCCTTGATGTAGTTGGCCTGTATGCTCTGTGTCTGCCTCTCCAGATACAGACTTCGATTCCAAAATGCCTCTGCTTTACTCTCAAAAGTTTCTATTTTTGTTCATCCAGCTGCCCTTACACACACTACCCCCTCTGCCCAACTTATCCACATAGCCCCAATATTCTTGAGAGACAAGCAAAGATTTTCTCTGACATGTGTCTACTCTATCAAAAAGCTGGACACAAGCAGTTGCAAATCTTTGTCTTGAAAAGTTTGTTTTCAGATATTTTCCAAATCTCTGCCTTGAAATTGGCCATATAAGAATAAAACAAGGAAAAATTGTCACTTCATACATACATTGGTCAGAGGCTCACCTTTTCTTTATTTCTTTTATGTCAAAAAAAAAAAAAAAAAAAAGAAAACTCCAGTTAAAAATGGCATATAGCTGGATTTTCTCTCTGTCAGAGTGCTCCTTGCTTTTTTTTTTTTTTATTTTATTTTTTTTTATTTTCATTCTACAGCACAGCTCTGGCTAAAATTCCATGTATACAGACTCAGTCTGATTTTGCAGTGTCAGAGGTTTGGGTTGAAAGTTGTTTATGACTTTCTGTCCTTAAACATACACCATGTCACAAGACACTCTTCCCAGTGTGTGTTTTTATCCAGTTGGTAAGGGTGACCTTGACAGAAAAGGATGTTTCTGTCAGCAGTGCAATGTCTCAATCCTGTTTCAGTGGCGTATTATATCCTTGCCTATTGGATAGGGTCATTACATTTAAAGTTGTGAGATATGTTCCCTGATAGGTGTAATGACAGGATCATGTCAAAGTTGTTTTTTTCCTGTAGTTTCTTTCTCCAGTAGCTGCACCAAGGGTTTCCCAAGCATTTGAGTCTCAAAGAAAAATGTCAATTGACATTTATCATAATCTAGTAAAGGAGAGGAGAGAAAACAGTGTGGAAAAAAACATAAGCAATAAAAACATATGTAAATAAGATGATGAGAATGTAAAATGAGAAGGCCATAAAAACATGGCAGCAGCCAGCCTTCCTTCCCTGCGCTGCATCTCCTCCTCATGCCCTCCGCCGCGCCCTGGCAGACAGATGCTGCTCAGCACTGTCTCCACGTGGAGCACAGCAGCGATGCCCAAACTAGCAGCGAGCCACGTCAGCAAGCTGGCATGCTACATACAGATCACTGCCGTGCAAATGAGCTAGACAGGGTCTGGCAGCTGGATGGCGTAAGGCAGAACCCGTTCGTTCAGGCACCTTGCTCCTGCTTATCAACCCACGCCGGCTCAGGCAGAAGTTTCTTCATCTGCAAGGTAGACGTGTCCTAGGTTCCTGGACGTTATTTAATGCCGGAGACTAAACAATGCTTTTATGGGGCCTTCTGTGAGTTCAGGCTTCAGGGGCATTGTGCGCACCTGCTTCTTCACACACGTAATAGGGGAGGAAGCAGCTACTACATGCAGGATTTGAACAAAGGCAATGCCCAGCTCTCAAGGAAAACCACTGGACAAGGGTCTGTCCTGTGGCATAACTGGCATGCAGGTGAAACAGCCTGGAAGGTGTTTGCCATAGGAGAAATAAGGTGGCTATAAAAAGGATGTGATAACATTTTATGCAAATAATAACTAGATGTTTAGAAGGTGGCTGATATTTCTGTCTGAAGTGGTACAAACCTTTAATTGATGGTCTAATCCAATTGCTACCAATGACCAGTTGTAGCTGGCTGTAAGACAAGCACTGGGTCTCAGAGTTGGTGTCTAAGTCTCCTACTTTCTACTCCTCCTTCATCTGTAAGACAAGAAACACTGTGAGGTTCCTGGTGCACAGGTAAGGTGCAAACCTTTCAATATTGCTTGCTGACAGGCTGGCAAGGTTACCACTCAACTGGGGTTCCTGAAATGAGACAAGCAACATATCCACATAGGAACCCCATGTTAAGTTTGACTCTCATTACACATCACTTTCCTCCTCAGCTCCACCATACTTGGGTTTCCATCAAAAAGAAGCTTGGGCACCCTATCCAGAAGAGATCTGCCTTGTGTGTTAACCAGATCCACAGTTCTGATCCAAGGAAACAAGACCAAACACACAGCCACCAAAACATTTCATTGCAGTCTGGAGAACTAAATAGTACTTTTTTTTTTTTCTTGTAAAAATTTCCCATCAAAGGAGCAAGCTAGATTGGTATTGGGTTGTGTGGAGAGCCTGAGAGCAGCTTGAAGGCTGAAGGCAGCCCTGGATCACACAGTTTTGCTGTGTGGTGGAGGCACCGAAAGGGGAAAGAGCAGGGCAGCAACAGGCAGCTTGGATAAACTTCACTCAGATCCTGGTTTTAAGCACATCAGCAATCAACAAGGGAAAGTCTCACGGGAGCTGAGAGGGTGTTGGCAAGGGGCACATCGCAGAGGCCAAGAGTCACAACTCTGAAGGGCTCTTGGCACAGTACACACCAAAACACTTCCTCCAGATCCTCACTGAGTAGCTGGTATGTGCCACATGCTGAGGGGCCAGTCAGACTGAACTGTGACCTCTGTGGGTGCTTGCCTTTCCCTCCCGCACAATGTAGGTGGAAGGAGGTAGCTGTAATGTCAGCTGGTATCTCCAGTGCCAGGAGTGCTCTGCTGACCTTCAGTACCTTAGGTAGACTGCAAAAGCTTCTCCCAGCAAAAGGCTGGAATCTCCTTATTGGCTTTCTCTTTCTTGGTGGGCAAGATGAGGGGACATTACCTGGAGAAATGTAAAATATTTTCACCCAAGTCCTGACAAAATTAGACTCGTTGAAGAGTGTCTGAGCCTTTTTGTGTCGCTTAGCCCCCAAGAAGGGTTGGTAGCCCTGTATCGTTTACACAGTTTTTAGTCAAATAAGAGTCAATAGTTATGTTTGTCCTTCCTTGCAGTGCTTTAGGGAACCTCACTTCTGTCATGAAACTGCTCTTATCCTGAGGACATTCTTTTTTATTTACAATATTCTGAATTTTTAGTTCCTTCTCTGACATGCCTGAGGGCAAATACAAAAGCATAAAAACAAGAACGACAGAAGTAATCTATAAATACTGTCCTCTGAAAAGTCGAAGCAGCTTTTTCCTAAGATAAAGTAAAGATACTGGACTAGGCTAGTTGCTTAGTGGCCTGCTACCAAAATCCTACTTTTCAAAATGAAGATGTCCCTTGCCCTTTTGAGGTATATATATTTAGTATATATACATATACTAAAACCAATAAAGAGAAAACCAGGAGAGCTTTTCCAAACTGGAGGAACAAACTCACTCCCTCGCAATGCTCCCCCAACTACTTTCAGCTTAGCTGACACCCAATCACTCAAAACCTGAACCCTTTTTATTTGAAAGGCTCTGAGGATGGAACAAACGGGGAAGAAGAAAACACATGAGAAGGAGGTTCGGTGCATGTGTGGAAAAACGATCTAGAAGAAAGTGGGGGTACATGTGCTGAAGAAAGGTTGAACATGTGTTGCAGTGGGAGGTTGCATTACAACTCCCACATAAACTGGTTCTGGCACCGAGCCTGTGAGCAGGGTTTGAATAGATTTGTGGAGCTTGCATGTATGAACACATATTGGGGAAATCTTCATATATCCACATACTCATTTTAGTTTTGAAGTGCTGGCGCAATGCATGATCATAGGAGAGTGCGTGCAAGTGAAAGAGAAGGAGGCTGTTTCTGTGAATATGCCAGCAGAGTATAAATACATAATTTGTAGCGTGGGAAGAAGCTAGCATAGAAGACCTCTATGGTGATGAAAGTATGATGAAACATCTGGGTTAAAAGATGAACACAAAGAAAGCCCACAAAGAGTCAGACTGGCGAACACAGGAAAGAGAAAGAGCAATAGGAGTGATCCAGAGAGAAAGGGTGAGACCGCACAAAAAAAAGGCAGAGGAGAACAGCAGGCGAAAGCAACTCCTGCACACTGTAAGAGGAAACATCTCAAAAGAGAAAAAGAAATGTAAAGGTGAAGAAAAACTGTGAAGACACTGAAGAAACACAAAGAACATAGAGTCAATTTTTTAAATCGCTTTTGGTAAGTTGGAGTTTCCTGGGGTGAGGACTTTTTGTCCAGGGGTTATTTCTCTTTTGGTGTAAAATGTGCTGTGGAGACAAATGTGGTTACAGCCAGTTTTGGTTGCTTCTTACCTCTCTCATAATTTTATCTTTTTAAAAATTTGGACAATTATTTTTTTCACTGTCTTGACAAGCCAACTCAAAAGGGGGCTTTTTGTAGCTGTATGTGTGCATCACTGCTACTGGCATGTATTCAGACTGCCCTGTTTACTTACCTAGAGTTTCCTGTCTCTTAAAAGCTTCACATTAAGGGATTTTGCCACATTAAGGGAAATTCTCTGCCCTTCCTTGCGTAGTTGATACATTGCACAGCTGCTTCAGGGAAACACGAGAAACGTAGGATAAGCTTCCCTGAGAGATTTCCATGCCATTCAGTTGGGATTTCCAAGTACAGGTGGGCTATAACCACAGAGGGTGCAGAGATCCAGCTAGAAAAGGGGATGGGGAGGCTGGGGGGAGAAAGGTCTGGAGGTAAGTGACACAGCGAGGGCAACTGGCTGCCCAAAGTGAAATGAAGGAATAATGAAGAATATGGAAAATGAAAGAATAAGGAAAATGAAGAATATGGAAGAGGAAGATCTTGCTAGGGAGAGAAAAGAAGGTGATGTAAACTGAAAGTGGTGTAAAAATAGAATTTAAAGAGGAAAAATACTAGGTAAATGGAAATATGACAAAAAGTGGTGGGAAAAAATAAAGAAAATTTTAGGGCAAGGCAAAGGAAAGTAGAAACAATAAAATAAGTAGAAGAAAAGCCAAAAAGTAAGGCACTGCGTAGTTTTTCAAGGAGTGATGATTCACTGAAGTCAGTGTTTATTTATTTATAGGTATTATTAGGGAAGAGATGCACTATATCTTTACGTAAAGCCTGTGAGGTTGGAAATAAATGTTTAGACAGGCACTCCTGCTGGAAGACAGATTTTTGTTTTCCTTAGGCCTTTTATTAACACACAGTTAGACCTCTGTAGCTAATTACACCACCGCATTACTGATCATGTTATGCAGAGCATATTGACATTGAGAGGGGGTGGACAGGAGCACAATGGGTTCAGTGAGGTGTGTGTAAGCATTTCTAGCTACACCCATGCTGGAAAAAGTCCCAACTCTCTTCACTCAGAAAACAAGGCAAGACCTCAGAGAAAGTAAGCAGGAGAGATGGGCCCGAGCAGCGAGATATTTAACCCTGCAACACGATAGAAGTGGATGCTGTGGAAATTAGAAACTGGGCATGGTTTTTCAGACCCCACTTCTAGGGGGGTCATTTATTTTATGGCAGTGGTGCAGATCTTTGGGCTTTGCTTGGATCCATGTTGAGTCAGAACAGTGTCCACTTGTTCCATACACTTTTGACCCCAGTTTTGCAACATTATCTGTACTAGTAAGCACTTAATATTAAGTATTAGTAAGCATATACCCATTGAGTCTGCTTGACTGTGTGCAAGGGCTGACCATTCCTAATAAGGCCTTCAAAATGACTTAATTCACAGAATAAATTATTCTTTTGGTGTGAAACCATACTTTTTATTGGTTAAACACAAGCAGATGGCCAGACTTTTTAGGCATTTTAGGAAGGACAGCAAAAGCGCCCTTTTGTTTTACATTTACTTTGCTTAGATTGTACCCTCATTCCTTCTATTTCCTATTTACAGTATTTAATGTAGATAGTTTAAAATGCTTATAAGAGCAAGGCAGGGAACAGTTTAACCTCTGACAAGGGCAGCATTTTTAAATTTCACTGTAAGCACTTAGTTAAGAAAAAATCTGTTTCCACTTTACTGATGGGATACCTTTAAACAAAATGTAGGTTAACTACATGCAGCAAAGCCATGGTTTTGGCCTTGCCAGAGAAGGCCACATCCTGCATCCTAGTCACACAAGCGGTCCTTAAAATTGTGAGGGTTTTTTTTTTTTTTCAAGCAAACAGCAATACTCCTGTGATTTTAGGATTTGCAGAATTTGGCCTCCAGCTAACCACTTGGCAATACTTGTGCCTCCATAATATTTGTAGTCCTGAGTAAAACCTCCTAAGTGGTTTTTGATTCCTTCTTAGTGTCAAACTCCTTCAGAGAAAAAAAAAAAAAAAAAAAAAAGACTGCCAGGGGATGAACTTTCCTGGGATTCAGAATGTTTGCTGAAATGATAACAAACCAAGTCCCTAAAAGCTGAGTCATGGAATTTAGAAAAACAAATCTTTACGATGGGGTAACCTAGGGACTAATGACTTCATCTTACTTCCTCTATGGATTTACACGAATGTAAACAAGAAAAAGAATATGGCTTGGAAAAGCTGATTGAAAATTGAAGGATAATCTAGTTATTTTTAATGGGCCAAGCTTCTTAGCTTTACTAGAGCAAAATTCCCAACGTTGCCGTTTGATGTTGAAGGACCTGTTGCCTGACTCAGGGCTGTAGAACATGGCTGTGCAGCAGCAGATGCATATCTACAAGGGCTAGATGTTTTATTCCCTTCCATAAGTATTTGCAGAAGCCAAGCCAAGCCATTCCTTTCCCTTGTTGAAAGCAGAGCGGGGTTTCTCTTTCTCTTTCTCATCCTATATGATGAGCAGTGCTCTGCCACACCACTGTTTCTTCTTGCCTGGTGCAATGAGGATGCCTCCTTCTTCTTCAGCCAACTTTGCTCAGCAGATATCTGAGGGCAGTGTGTGCTAATGTCTCCAGCAGTCCTCCTGTGGCCACTAATGCCACTTCACATGGCTTCACTACATTGCAAAGCATTCAGTAATCCTACCAGGAAGGAGCAGATAAAGCCCACAGAGCAAGCATTCCTCAAGCAAGGTTCACAGTGGAAAAAAAAATAAAACAGAGCTACTGTGGGTTCACAGCAGAAATACAACTGTTCACAAGTCCACGGCATCTCTATCCAATTATCCAAAAGGATTTGGCAAATGTCCAGAGGGAATGATATGGCTGTCTACTCCTGTGGGAAGAAACAAACTGCATAAAGTTCATTTCTTTCAATGACAGACATAGACATCTGTGACTTTTTACAGTGTTTGCCAATAAAGTCAGCTCCAAAATGCTGGGGGTAAAAATAAAGTCCTGGAGAAGCCCCTTGCGCAAGGGATGCAGTCTATGATCCAAGGCAACAGAGAGATGTGCTTGTAAGTAATGCACCCCCCCAAACTGAACATAGTAACATCCTTCTCCTACCTGTCCTTATTCTTTCTTGGGACCCTTCTATTTAACATCTAAATAGTAAATATGATTTTATTCTGAGGATATTTTCAAATCTGTCTTCTAAAATCAGGCTGCTGATTTTACAAGAGTCCAATTAGAGAACCCAGAAGAAAATGTTTTACAATTTAAGAATCATCTAAAATGACCCCAAAATAGCTGCTCCGTATTTAACAATGCTGTAATTTGTCATTCTGTTCTCCCTGAAACCCTCCCTCTCCTGCACTGTTCTCCCCACTGAATCTATCCCAGATGCAATGCTAAATATCAGTTTATCCAAGACCTGTGCTTGTTCCACCTCTGAAGTGGAAAGGAAAACTTCATCTGGCAATTTGTATTTCTAGTTATTTGGCTCTTAATGAATTTCAGGCTTCTTCAAATTAGTCTCAGAGGCCTTGATGGCACACAGAACAGAAGGCAGGTGAGACAGTTGATGATAAATTAAATTTATCTCATGAATATCAGTGCCTCATTTGTGTATATGTGTGTTTTCCCCGTTGCTGAGTTAATTATTCTGGGTAATAATACTGAGTCAGACACCCGAATGTATCATTGCAGACAAACCCATGTTATTTATGCATTTTCACTAAACTAATCCTTGCCACAGGCAAGATTTTAACCTTGTAAGGGGTTGCAACTGCTCATGCATGTGGTTGCTCTTCCCAGGCTGTGAGCAAACTGCGACTCGTAGCCCCAGTTCGTGCCTCGCTCTCCCTCTCCTGTGGGGAGGAGGAAGAGCCACAAACACTTTAAATCCCTGGAGATCACAGTGAAGTTTTGTGCAGAGTTCATTTAGGCAGAGGAAGACCTCTTTCTCCAAGTGACCGTCAACTCTTTGTTAGGGACGGGAAGAAAGAAGAACACCCACTCTTGCTCATGAGGGAGATTGCGGCTACCACTCAGCCTCACGGGAGAGCCAGGCACTGTTTGCTCCAGTCCCTAATTCCAGGG
Source organism: Anas acuta (assembly GCF_963932015.1). Lineage (NCBI taxonomy): Eukaryota > Metazoa > Chordata > Aves > Anseriformes > Anatidae > Anas > Anas acuta. Next base: position 135,993,537 of record NC_088980.1, read on the forward strand.
TACACCTCGCCTGTGCTGGCATCCCCACTCACAGCCCCTTGTCCCCACAAGCCGGGCAGCTCCCCTCTTTCCTCTCGGTCAGCAGGGGAAGGGCGGCAGCCTGGTGATGCTGGGGCAGAGCGGTGGGAGCCCAGCTCCAGCGGCCAGGCAGAGCCAGCTGCCGGGTGCAGCCCAGAGCTGAGCGCTGGGGGCTTAAGGCAGGCTACGGTCAGCAAAGCTGTACATTAACGCACCCACCTGCACTCAACGTGACCGTTCCTGTGGATCCTGCAATTAGAGCTGCTGGCTTTCCTGACCCGAAGCCTGATTTTACTGTTGTTAGCACTGCGGAGCCAGGGAGCCCTGGGAAGGTGAGCTGGCTTCTATTTTGCTTTGGCACATCATCAACAAAATTGTCAGCTGATTTCCTATTGCAGAATCTTTATTGCCTATGAGGCAGAGTGAGTATTTTTTACTTTCAAATCTCAGGTGGAAGATGCAGCTTGGCAGCTGGAAAACAAACAAACAAACAAACAAAACAACAGATTTTTGATCTGTAATCTTAGCAAACACAATATGGACGTCATTGAAAATGAAAATTGAGTACCTTAATTATGGCCCTTTCCTTTCCTTTCCTTTCCTTTCCTTTCCTTTCCTTTCCTTTCCTTTCCTTTCCTTTCCTTTCCTTTCCTTTCCTTTCCTTTCCTTTCCTTTCCTTTCCTTTTCTTTCCTTTCCTTTCCTTTCCTTTCCTTTCCTTTCCTTTCCTTTCCTTTCCTTTCCTTTCCTTTCCTTTCCTTTCCTTTCCTTTCCTTCTTTCCTACATGGTTTTGCTAACCCTAAAACTGGCATTCTACAGGCTTCAAAAATAGCGAGAGTAGCTTAAAAATCTTAACTTCGAGAAAAAAAAAAAAGAAATATTTAAACTTTTAACCCTTTATCAATTTAGTGTTTATATTTTCAGATGTTACAAATGTAAAAGGTAGAAACCCAGTTTAAAAAAAAAAAAAAAAAAAGAACGAAAAAGCTTAAAACGGTCACGGGTTCATTCATGTCCAACAATGGCAGTTATAAAGGAAGAAGCAAATATTGAAACTGAAGATAAAATCTTGAGACTTTTCAAAACTGAACACTGTCCTCCTCAACCTCCCCCACCCCTCCGACCAAAAGCAGCTCTCTTATTCTGTAGTTCAGATTTTAAAATCTTCACTAAGAAAATAGAAAAAAAAAATACAGCAGAATAATGTAATTTCTTGTAAAAAGAAATTCAGTTTAAATTTGTCAAAAGTTGCCATTTAATGCTTGGCATACAGCAGGAAAAAAACCAAAAACCTCAAATGGGGAAAGGCTTGCAAATGCAAATGAAGATATACTTCTTCTAGTTGTCCCTCAAGTGCAGTAATCTTGTCTCCGGTCCTCTTTACGCAGTGAATACCCTTTCTGAGGTGAAGACAGTTAAAACCAGACTATCTCCCTATGGTTCCTTGAGGTCAACAGGAGTTTTAAATGTGAAAGGGATGCAGCACTTAGTCCTTGTCTAGTTAGTCATTACAGCAGGACCTGTTGACCCTATACTCTCCTTAGCCGATGCTGGTATTTTAGGAAGTCCAGAAAACAATTTAAACTATTCAGAGATGCAGAAAATCATAACGAAGGAAAGCATGGGACTGGAAAGCATCAGTCCTCGTGGAGAGCGTAGTAACTCAAGGTTACAAAGGGAAAGTTTTCAACTATGCTGTCAAAAAAAAAAAAAAAAAAAAAAAAAAAGAGGCATTTGCACAGTTTATACCCTGCAGTACAAAAATCCATCCAAGGCAAGGGTCCAATGACAGGAAATGTAGTGCAATTAGAATTTGGAAGGAGGAATAAACAGGGATTGAATTCATTTTATGTTAGCAAGCTCATTTTAGCTCTAATTCTAGAGAAACTACAGCCACTCGATATAATAAACAGCCTACAGGTGGAGGTCCTAGTACAACTTCAGGAAAATAGAAAAGTGGGTATCGTGTGTTGGACACCCCCACACGTACACCACAAGCTCTGAAAATAAGTCATTGGTGTAACGTGGAGTAGGTGTTAATTCAAAGCAAGTCTGAGAAACTTATAGATCACAGTGTGTAAGGTTTAACTTACTACAGCACTTCTCCAAGGTGTAAAATATGTTTTAAAAGGACTTCTTATCCTCCTGTTCAAAAATGAGCTACTTTTGCTGATACAGAAGCTCATGACACACAAATTTATCAAGGCTTGGCTGAAATCCAAATAAATTGTTCTGTGTGAACTTCTGTATTTTTATCAGCTTTGCAAAACTCTAAAAAGATAAAGTCAAGATAGAAGACTAATCAAACAGAACGAGTTTTTTTTTTTGCCATCCCTAAAGGCGGTAAACGAAACCAAAGCAGTAAAGCTAACATGGGTGGAAGCAGCTTGCATGAAATTATTGTCAGCAACTTTGCTCGAAACGCAAAGTAAAACTTGAAGTGCCTGCTGCAGCTCTGAGAAAGATTTTCTTCCTTTACTATCCATTTGTTCCACTTACTTTTGGCTGGGGCCGAATGTAAAGAATGGCTGCCTTTTCTGTGTGCTGAGTGCAACCTTAAGCCAAAACAGTCATAACCTTTTCTGACAGTTGTTCCCTGGAGTTTTCCAGCCCACATCTTCGTGCTCACAAGAACCTGAGAACTTGGAAGGCTTTTCAATTGCTGGGTGTTCTTCCAGGCTGGACTCCTGAAAATCATTGCAGGGAGATCAAAATTAACATATTGAGTTCGTTTTGTTTCAGAATACACAACTTCCCCCCAAAAGGTGACAAAGCAGCAAAAGAGCCAATATTGCAAAACTTTGGATTTGTGATGCATCTGTTGTGTAACTTACCTTTGACTTGATGAGAAGGTATCTGTCTCCTGAGACGGGCCATTTTTTTTTTTTGCGCAGTTGCTGTTAAGCAAGAGAGGTGCATGCTGTTTTCTCCAAGAACAGGATTGCTTTCTAATTCTTGTTTTTCATCTTGATGACATACATTTTGACAGAAGAATGGAATGGTTTTGTGTACATATGCATACATACTAGTAAATAAATATAATCTATAACCATAAATGGTGCTGTTATTTGGTAGTTGCCTTCCATTCTCACATACATTTTGTTGGAGAGAAAATAAGCAGCCCTGCAATGACAGATGTTGCAGAGCTGCTATGTGGTGTATGCGACACTTGTCTCCAGAAGCAGCCAAATACAAAGTTGTTGCAAGCCCTTATAAACACATCAGGTGTTATCAGAGGTTTGCAAACCATCAACACACACTCTTAATTTTAATCAAACCAGCTATAGACTTCACTGACAAAATGTCTCCAATTTTGAGTTAAAAATGAAGACCTCAGCCACCAACAGAAATCTATGCTTTATGTGAGCAGCTCCCAGCTTCCACAGGTGCAATAATAGAAAAGCCAAAAGCCGGTAGAAAAGCCCCTTCTTTGGTATTCCTATCGAGCAAGCCCATTTCGTCCTTTGGAATAACGCATTGCATGGTATTTTCTACCTTGTTTGGTATTTAGACTTCGAATTTATTGCCAGGCTTCCTGGCAGCAAGCTGTGCAGGTTGCAAGCGGAGCCTGATGGAGGTGAGTGAATTAATGTGGTGGCTGCCTGGAATGTCGTCCAGCTGCCAGTTAGAATTATGTTTGTTTGCCTTTGGCACAAGTGTGAAATGAACAGCCCGAGATTTCAGAAGTGTGAGTGTACATTTTTATATCTCACACTAATGAATACATTTTTTTGTATCCTATACATTTGGGGAAATAGGAGAATTTATTTGTAGATTTTATTTACCACTTGTGTGGTAGAGAGGGAATGTTTCCTCGGAGACTGAACTTGCACTTTAGAAAAGGAAAAAAAAAAAAAAAAAAAGAGGAAAAAAAAGGAAGAAAAATGGACTAAAACCTGGACTAATCCAAAACGGTACAAGTAAAAGTTACCCTAATTTCACTATTTTTGCAACTCTATCTAAAGTCAGATCAAGGAACAGTGAATTTCAGCATGGTTTGAAACGTTCTTCTTTTAACATATTTTGGGGAAAAGTACAAGAAGTAATTTCATGTTTGTCTTTTACTGGAGTTTTATTTCTTCGAGCTAGTTTTCCTCTACCCACAACCTGTCAGTTATCCCTACACCACCCAATCTCCTGTGCTAGCTAAGAAGGGATGATAACGCTATTTGTAACGTGCTCTGATGTGAAAAGAGCCATATAAGATTGAACTGTTGCTGCTAAGAGGACAAGAAAATTCCCCAGCTAGATCTGTCAATAGCTGACACTAAAATAACAAGGTACAAAGTGCATCTGAAGACTATCAGACACCATTGCTTTTTTGTTTTCTCTAGCAAACTATTCCTTAGATAGGTGACTTGACCTAGCGTTGTTTAAAAAGATCAAGGGCTCAATGGCTCATAAAGAAAAAAAGATGGAAAAGAATAATATTAGTTACTCTACACTATGTAAAGCCTAATGGTCTCTTGCCCCATTATAGTATGTAAATAAAACTGTCAGTTATATCTCGTCTCTTGGTCTTAATGATATAGCAAGGAAGAAAGTATTCTGGTTTTGGTTCAGCTTGAAAAATATTTGGGAAAAAAAACACATTATAGGACAAATTATATAAAATATATAAATGAATACTTATACCTAGGTTCTCGATTTATATGTGCAGAAACATGATTGACATATATGATCAGAAAAATTGAAATGAAAACGAGATTTGCAAATATATCTGAGTTTTGTGTATGCCAAGCTGTATCAAAATATCTCCAGTTTGGTAACAATTGAATTTTTATTGTTTTAGATTTGTTGTTTATATGTTCATTGATTGCTGTTAGAAGTGAAATATGCTTTAACATAATACAATGGCTATTTGAGAAGTAAACACATTAAACATTAATGAGAAAATAATTTATCAAATTAATATTTCTGAAGCCCTTGTTTAATTCTGAACATTAAAAACATGTTTGTAACCCTGATCAGAGCCTATTTCTTTCAAATGGGGAAAGGTGTACTAAGTGGCAGGAAGAGTAGGAGAAAGAAAGATAGATGTTAGTTTTATAAGCGGGACTATTTTCTGACAGAATGAAGATGTGAGCTGTCAGTTTGGAGATGGGATTAGGGGCAAAGAGATGGGGACAACAGTAAAGAGCGAGAAAGTGAAAGAAAGAAAGAAAATGTGGAAAGGGGGCAGCTAAAGAAAACAAGGACAAGAGGAACAATAGGAAAGAGTGGAGAGTAAAGAATGTGACAAAGAAGAGCAAAAAGTGGGGGCAGAGAGTGTAAGAAGCCAAGGGGAAGGAAAATGAAAGAGAAATACATGAAATATGGGCAGGGTGAAAAAGTTAAAAAGGGAGGAAACGAAAAAAAAAAAAAAACACAACAACACACACAACCAGAGTTGAGTGCTAAACTGAAGGAAGAATGATAAGTCACTCTTGGATGAATCAGCGCTTCCCAATTACACACATGTAACTCCTCCGAGGCACCCTACGGCCGTAGCTGCTCAGTCTCGATGCCAAGATAAGTACTTGGAGCTGTTGTCCAGTGGGGAAAGATGTCAGAAAGTCCCGCGTGGTGGGGAAGCGGCACCTCTGCCAGCACTGAGCGGAGCTGCCCCAGGGGCAGTGGCAGCTGGAGGCAGCGGGGCTGCCCTGGGCACAGGGTGAGCCACCCCACTGCAGCATGGTTATCGCTGGCAGCCAGACCCCTGCAGCCTCCCGTCTTCGTTGGGTGCTGGAGCTAAATGAGGTGAAGCTGGGCAAACAGCTGGGGAAGAGAGCAGCAGGAGAAATAAGGCTAAGTGAAAGCCGTCGTGGGGAAAGGGTCACAGAAAGAGGGCGAAAAAGGGAAGAGAGTTGAGAGAGAGTTGGGAAAAGTAATTCACGGTCGTGGCCTCTTTGGGGAAAGGAGTGACTCATGCTACACATACGTGATCCCTGTGAGCTGAAAGCAGGAGAGCCCAGCAAGGCGCCTAGCGTTACTCTCATGAGCTGAGAGATGTACAGGAAAGCACAAGAATGACACACATTTCTGTCTCAAATCCAGCCACTCTTAAACGTGGAAATCCTTCTGCTAAGGCAGTTCTGCAGGGTAGGCAAGGATCTGATTCTTATCAGCTTTGCCCTTTTGCAGAAGGCAAGCCATGATTTATCTCCTTTATTTATTTTGCCAACATGGCTGTATTCGTCAGCAGAATGATGAGTTGGGTCAGGGGGAGCTCTGGGAATAGGCTTCCAGTTGACATGTGCTCCCTCTTCTGGCTGGCATTCGCCTCTACGCACCAAGCTCAAAATAAAGACAAATTTGGTTCCTCCAGGTTTCTAAAAGAGTTTTAAAACACTCCGTTTAATATATTTTATACATTCATGGGATCATAGCTGCTCACACCACCTTTGGCGGGTCAATGGAACATAAATACTGACACCTCTGTCTTTCAGACAAAAGCTTTCACAGTCCACGGAGTCCACTCAGGGCTTTGTTTGATAAAATGATATTTCTGGTATTTTACTGATACATGTGTGTATCAGTGCCACTGTTTTCCTCCCCACAATGACAGTGTTTGTAGTCCCTCACACGGCCATTCCCAGCTGAGCTCTGGGGTGCAGGACAGCCTGGCTGCTGGTCTCCTGGTTCTCTGGAGATCTGAGATGTGGTCAGATGGGCATTAACTGCAGGTAGCTTTGACGGTCTGCTATATCTGAACGCACAGGCAGTGGGGGAATGCCACGCTAACAGTACATCCCTAGTGAAACAGCTCAGACTGAGAATTTCTGTGAAGACACATTCTTAACTCTGGCTGCGGCCTGCTGTGGTGTAGCCACGTGAGCAAGGACTTGCAGCTGGTGACACTGCAGGTCAGTTCTCAGAGCCGAAAAGTGCTGCCTTCAGAGCCATGGACATCAGGGCTGGGCCGTCTGTGGTGTGACTGCCAGCCACAGGAGTCCCAGGTACCTCACAGCACGGCCAGCAGCTGGAGTTCATGAGCAAAACTGAGAGCAATCGGCTTTCAAATGCTAACCCTGTCTCTAACACCGAGTTCTGGTCTAAATCTAGTCATGATCTTCCTGATTTGCTTCCACATCTACAAAGTGGGAATAATCCGTACTTATAATACTTACCAGGCACACTGAAGCAGATCTTCAGCATTTACACTTCATATCATCTGTTAAGCTGCCTCTGCTTGACTAGGTCATGCCTCTTTGGTGCTACCACATAAATGCTAAAAGTTACCATCATCTGATCTTTGAAAAGGGCAGATCCAATTCCCTGCCTTTTTTGGAAAACTACCCTTTGAAATACTGTTTTAATAAAAGAGAACAGAAAAAAAGTCTACTTGGCCAATTCTTATGTCAAGATCTAGGACAGATTGCTGGATAGTACTTTACATTCAGACTGAAATTATTACTCTGGCCCTTAGGCAAAATGTTCCAGAAACTTGTCTTGGGTCATGCTAGCAACAAATGATGAAGAAAGCAAACACTTTTAAAAATTATTTTAATTTTAGTTTGTGAACTTTTTTAAACAGAGAGACTAAATTTAGGCAATTGTCTTGGAAACAAACTCAGGAAATTTGGATTTTGTTTCTGCTCATTAATTTTCTAACTGTTCGAATTAAAATAAGCAGTATCAGTCAATTGCTATTTCCCCTTCTAGAAAGTTTTCTATACTTGTTTTAACTGTTTCCTATCATTATCACAGTTGAGTGCTTGCAGACAGTAAAGCAGCTGAACAAAATAGGCATCCGCTAATATTTCCAAGTATTTTTCAACCCACAGGCAAAGCTATATTCCATTTGTCTGTAAGAATTTCACTCAAGGTTGTAGATTCTTTCTTTCTTTCTTTCTTTCTTTCTTTCTTTCTTTCTTTCTTTCTTTCTTTCTTTCTTTCTTTCTTTCTTTCTTTCTTTCTTTCTTTCTTTCTTTCTTTCTTCCTTCCTTCCTTCCTTCCTTCCTTCCTTCCTTCCTTCCTTCCTTCCTTCCTTCCTTCCTTCCTTCCTTCCTTCCTTCCTTCCTTCCTTCCTTCCTCCTCTCTCTCTCTCTCTCTCTCTCTCTCTCTCTCTCTCTCTTTCTCTCTCTCTCTTTCTCTCTCTTTATTCCATGAAATACAAAATTCAAATACATATTCAGTTAATTTAACATCAAATGTTTGCTAGACCTTATACGTAACCTGAAAAAGTCATTTTTTTTAATAGCATAATGCAAACAGAAATATAATTTTTGCAAGAATTGCTTTACTGTAATTATTTACATCACTGCAGGGAAACTCAGCACAATGTTTTGTTGTTATTTTGGGGAACAAAATGCTGCAGGTACACTTGAAATTTTGCTATTGCAGTGGAACATATATCTCTCTCAAATGCATAAAAATATATCAAAATCTTTTTATCAACACTCTTCTGGAAGAATAAATCAAATAACGTTAACCTTCATTTTGTGAGGAAGTAAAACAGACCTGATGGGGTTTGTACTCATTCAGTATTTCTTTTCTAACTAGACGTCATTCATCAAACAGAAAATTTGCTCCCTTGGATACCCAATTCCTTGTAAACCTGGAGAAAAGCTGACACTTAAGAGGTGTATATCCTGGACAAACATTTTGCAGATAAAGCACACAAACAACTCGAGTGACAGGAATTCCTGTGACACGTTATAAAAAACTGAGGTATAAAACCATCACACCCAGCCCTTTTCCTTACATCATTGCCCCCAAAACCTGTTTCATGAGTGCATGCTGAGTACATTGTGGCTGCCCAGGGAATACCACTGGGCATGGGTTTAAAGAGCCCTGCCGGGTAGCAGAGCACAGCACTGTGGCCTGTCACCTACCTTGTGACAAAATACACCCCTGCATCCCCAGGCATGCAACATTTCTCATGGCTAAGTGATGCTCCACAGGTCAAAGCACAGAGAATCACCAATTCACAGCCATGTGGGATCTGTTGCTTAGGGATGGACTGGAGCTGCCCACCCCAAAATGAGAGCGGAATTTCAGTCAAAACAAGGACACTTGCTTCATTTGCTTGTGGACACCAAATGATGTGGTAGTGAGGAAATTCATCTTGTCCAGATTTAAATCATTGCTGTCAGATCTGAAGCTATCTGAAATGGGGATTCACTGCACCAGGTAACTACTTAGCCCCCGTGGCCGGTCAGTCTGTCTGTCTCTTTCTTGGACTGTCTTGCTTTCAAAACATCCTGAAAAGTCTTCATCTCATTCAGCATCAGAATGTAACCAAATGCCAAAACCTCAGAATTTTTCACGAAACAGAATCCTTGTTTCCTGGCCAGCCCTATTATTGAACCTTAATATGATACAACATGTGTCCATATTTGCACACATGGTCCACAGCCCTTACACATGTGTAAATCCTACTGAAGTCATGTATAAAGGATCAGGCTCTAAGGCTGTTATAGAAAAAGTTCATGTTTCACTGACTTTTTGGTATTCTTTGAAGATATTACATTAAGAGTAAATATAGAGAAGTACATGTTATATGCAAGATTTTCAGAGAACATTTAACTTCCACACCAGAAGGTCACATCTAAGGCAATATGGTCTTGGAACAAGTTCAAAGTTGTCACACTTGATAAAAATAGCTTAAAGGGCACATAACTGTGCTGGAATACGGGAAAACAGTGGAACATGAGAGGGAGAATGATTGAAGGCCCCATTACTAATTATGTACATACTTTGCCGCTATTGAAAGCTAGGTTTCCGAGCATGTATATGGTACTTAAGTGAAATAGAAGTGCAAGAAATTAAAAGAATATAAATGGCCTTGCATCACCATATCTAGGGAAATCACATTTTACAAATATAATTCTCTGGATTAATAGGAAATCTTTTATCAATAAACAAACAGGACAGAAACAATCTTTGTTCCCAGTTTCATAATAGTGTTCATACACTTACTTTTTTGCACTAGTTATCAATCTTTTCGTAACACTTCCTTGAAAAACACAACCTATGTATTTATTTCATTAATATAAGAAACTGCATTCATTTCTTTTTAATGTTTCATTTGAAACTGTTGCAATTATTTTGTAAGGAAAAATAACAGATAGTTCCTTTTAACATCCAAAAACGTGGGTATACAGTAGGAAGTTGTACTTGAGGAAAACTTAAATTACGTAAGAATGGGCACTTACAGCACAATGTGGTACTTTGTAACCCAAAGTTTATATTAAGTTGCCTCTTGAAATATGCATTGCATCAGCTTGGCAGTCATTAGCCCTTAGGATTGTGTTCCAGGTGTCAGATACTTGTTACACCACAGCCAAACTACTGGTGGTGCTTCAGCCATAAATCTAGGTGTGCAGAAAATAAGATGCTATTGTCCTTCTGAAAACTGATTCCCTCGCGTGGAGGTCCCACTACAGGGGTACTTGTTTCATAACCAGTAGGATATGCATTAAGTCATGAGTCAAATGTGTCCTACACAGAAAGTAATGCCATGCATCTTCCAGATTCGTGTTTTGCTTTATTGCATCATCATCTTAATTTTGTCTCTTTAAAGAAAATGCAGTGCAGAGGAATATTTTCCTCCAATTTTAATTGAGACATTTGCTATCTTTTGCACATACCTTTTAATGACTGATGGCACAGTGCAATCTTTGTGCCAAATCTTAAAAATAAATAAATAAATAAAAATTGTAATGCAATACTTATGACTCAGTTATGTCCACAATTCATAAGTGCAGGGCTCAGTCATGTCCTGATCCTATTTATCTCAGTGAAGCTCTTAATGATGAGAAAGCAGAGTTGTTGCCTTCCATGCTTGGAAACAATTTATGTATTCACCTGCTTTCTTCCCTGTAGAGAAACTGCCACAGATGCAAGGTTTTTTTGGCCACTTTTCTCTCATACAAGACTTACATAAATTACCAGCATCAGTCAATAACAAGTATGTTTTGTGACAGTAATGGTGTTTTTCCCATAAGCAATTAAATACTTAATCTCCTCAGCTAGAGCGAGACATCCAAATGCTTCCCATGGCAGAAATACCTAAGAGGAAGATTTAATATCTTTCATAATTAGAAAGTAAATTATATCAAAAGTACCCGAAAGACGCTCTATCTGAGGACAGAGAATAACCAAACTCCAGGAGGTGCAGTGGATACATGGAACAATCCATACCACCCTTTAAAAACCTATAACCAAGGGAAAAGGTTACCTTATATTACTGCAGAGAAGCAACAATGTAATTTATGCTGCTCAGTTTAAAAGCATCACATTTTTATACAATAACAAAAAAGCAGAGAGTCTGAGTCATTAGAAAAATACTTGCACAGCTGGTAAATTGTATTTTCTATGGACCTTACACATGTGATTCTAAGCGCTAAGTATACACATTATTAGGGTCAATCCAAATCCAGGCTGTTGAAAAATCCAAAGTGTTGGAGGATTTAGGATCTTCCTGTGGATTTTGTTGTAGCCTCCACAATCTATGCTTTCATTAAAATAATATATGTTCTAACTTTCCAGGTTCTGAAAGGAGCCTTTACAATGTTAACCAGTGCACTGTCTCGCAGACTGTATGGCCAAACAGCCTGAAACAATATGACCAGGATATGTATTCTAATAAAAATATTTATTCTGTATTTTTGTCTTCTTGTAATGGATCGAGCACCGATTCAGAAGCAGGGAACTACTGTGATATGGCCCTGGCTTCTCACTCGGTTGGAGATGGCGATGTTTTAGTGGTTTTAGTGCTAACCATCTATGAAAAAGCACAAAGGCAGCATGCCCTTGGAGAGCAGGACAGGCAGGGTCGGTCTGTCTGCTGCAACCCAGTTAAGAGCATCCTGTTTGGTTCTTTCCTCTTTGTAAAGTGAGAGTGAAACAGTCCATCAGAAGTTTGTTTAGCTGGGGAAAATGACACATCTGCTGTCCATTCTCTTTTTTTTTTTTGGTCTCAGTGTCTGGAAAGAAGTGCTTCATTTCTTGTTGCATCTGGACAAAGACAGACCAACTGGAGGTGCTCCCAACTCCCTGAAGTTTGGAGGATGTTTTGCTTTAAACTCCCGCTCTTCTCAGACTTGTGTTCATCTACTTTTCCAGTCATATTTACACACTGCCTTTCTTTGGCTGCATTTCTCTGTGGCCACTATATCCCTCTATCTAGTGCAAAAATTCTGAGAAGTGCAGTACACAGGAAGGCCTTTGGTCCTCCTGCCAGTTCACATCGGCTACTGCTGGGAAGCTCCTGAGCTGGAAGAGGTTCATAGACAGCTTTAGAAGCCCCATAATTCTTCATCAGCCAATACCCATTGCTTTTGACTCAAATGGTTTTAAAGGTCATCCAAGTAATGCAAACTGGACTTGCATTACTTCTGTCTGATGGACTGGATCTCCTTGAAAGGATTTTGCTACCAAAATTATTTGCATTGCTGCAGCAGCTAACAGCTGCAGTCAGAAAGTGAGGTAACGTTTTATATGACACTGTACAGCACAAAAAGATGGTCCCTGCCTGAAAAACATACAACATAGAGGTGTCATCTGTCTACATTTCCCCAAGATGTAACAGTTGGGATGTGTTCTGTACATCAGCTTTGCCATGGGAAGAAATGTTGCACCTAATTACATCCTAAGTTAACAGATAACTTGGAGATGTGACTGATGGATGGATGGATGGGGAGCCCAAGGACATAATCTTATGACAGTGATCTACCAGACAGGGAGAGTATCAGTTCACTTGCTCCTAGCTGTTGTCATTTTGGTAGACATCCTGGTGACAGAGGGAGATGACAAAGTATAGCGAGGGTCTTCATAGATGTTTAAAACATATTGTCTCAATGCACGAGAGACTGCTTAGGAAAAAACACAAAAAGTGGGAAAAACAACCTGTGGAAGGTGATGAGCATCAATGACAGAGCAGAACTGAATATGGATCTGCTGCAGGAGTAAAAGAGGGAGAGTAAGGGTATTGTTATTGAAAGCAGTGCAAGGCACTAGGAATTAAATCCTTTGTTTTGACCATGATAAACAGAAAATTTAATGGCTGGATAAAAAGAGGAAGCTGATATGTGACAGAGAAGAGACATGGTGTAGATTTGCAATTGTCAAGTGCTGTAGAAAAGCATGCTGCAGTACCTGAGACACAAGGTGAGAACATGAACTTTAGCTTTGCTAAAAGGAGCTGCCCCACTTTCAGAAGTCTTCCACGAATAAAGTTTAGATTACCTTGGTGATGGTTTTGTTCATCTTCTCTAAAACTTTCATCCTTTCTCAGTACCATATTTGTATGTTTGAAAGAAGCAAATATACTCTCCTATGAAATACAATTATTTTTCCCCTTTTCACAGACATTTGTTCTTGTTGGAGAAGAAACTGTGTTAAACATAAGAGAAAGCACGGGTATGAAGAGAAAATAGCCTAAGACTACTTAATTTTTCCAGGTAATTTGTGACCAGAATTAAAATTGGGATGGGTTGCATCAGCAGCTGTGTTCTGCTGGGAGGCACACACCATTTCAGGACTATGCATTTCTAGAAATGGCAGGTGTTTGTCTGAAAACACAATAAAGGTGATGAAGAGACATCTGAATGTAAGGATATGAGATTCATTATTATAATCCTTGTAATTTGTGTGGTGTCAAGTCTTTGAAACAAAAGTTAAGAATTCATTTTTGACAGTCAGTTCTTTCCATCTCATAGACTCATATTTATTGAAATATGTAAAAATAAAAAAAAATAAAGCTTGAACATACTATCAGAAACCCAGTGTCCTGATATCAGCAAACATTATTTCTGCAGTCTGTGTCACAAATGTAAATTACTACTGGAGTGTGTTAGTCATATTTTCTTACATATTTCTCACATAGATCTTAAGAATTTCCATTATGGAGCAAAACTCAGCAAAGAGTGGTAATAAATTATCTAATAAGATTCTCTGCAATAACTCATAAAACATTACGATCACCTCTCACTTAAATCATGCTACAAATATTTGCATATTCTATAAAGCACTCTCACAAACTCTAGCTACTATTAATAGGCTGAGATAAGTCTTCCCATCCTTCTTTACATCCCTCCATGTTTTAGATTATATGGAAAAATACTGGATAGCACGTAATTCAAGTGGAACTAAGAGCACTGATTTGTACTAAAACTCAGGAAAGTGTAAATTTTATGTTATAATTATTCATCTTTGGGCTACTGAATGATGTTTACCTGTACATAATGAGCTGTTCAATGCATTGTGACAGGATGATATAAAGAGCATACTCTGAATTTCTTGTACATCACGTCAATGCATGTTGGATACGACACACTGGAAGTCAATACCAGTTGCCAGAGAATAGGTTAAGTAAATTATGGACCAAAAATAGCAGGTCCTTGGAGTAGAAAACACTCTGTGCAATGTTGCCTACTCAGTGTGCTTCACACTAAATGGAAAGGTTTCCACTTTCTCCAACTTCCATTTCATACCAAATTAATGTTAGTAATGTTGAACCCAAAACATGAACAGAAAACAATGTGAATTAAAAGAAATAAATCAGAAAAGCAAATAATTGATAACAGCAGCCTAGATAGTGAGAAGCATTTGGTTTAAAGCAATAACAAATCCACACCGTCTCAAAACTTATCAAAACAAATGTGTCAAAACTTCAAAATGAGAAATAGGTCATGTATCACATTTTCCATGTCTCCTCTACTTCTTTGCTGTATTCACCTGCTCTGTCTTCACCTCAGTTTAAAATTCAATCAAAGCATTAGGCTTCCTGCCTTAAGCATTGGTGCAGTCTCCTTTCTTGTGTCAGTGTGGTCACTTGTCCATATTTTCAGGCTATCATACACTTCCTCCTAATCTTCCTCCTAATCCCGTGTGCAGGTATTTTCCCCAGACTTTACATGTTGCTTTTCAGGGGTAGAGCTTTATATGTTCTCTTTAGTCCTTGGTCTCTTCTGTAACCTGATTTCAATGTATATAGCCAGATTTCAGTGTTAGAACCCGCGTTTACTCACCTATAAAGTCCTGGAAGCCCAGGAGATCGCTGCTGAAACAACAAACATTTTCTTCACACAGAGCTGTGGCAGCCAATAAGATGCCAAAGCTGGATTTTTGGAGCCGACACACATTTTATGGGTTTTGCAGTTTTCGTAGCTGTTCAACCTGTCTGATATTCATTAATATCAGCTCTAAAATATTCAAATGAAGCCTAAGCATGTCTTCATTTACATAAAGAAGAAACTTTGGAACAGACATAGCTCTGCAGAAATGCTCCTGGCTTCAGCTGCAGGACAAAGGGCATCACAGAGTGTCTCAGCTTCATTGAGACACTGATTTTGCCAATAAATAATGAAACAACTGGATTTTAGCATAATTCAAACCAAACACATTCCTGAGCTTTGCCATTTCTATCTTCATCCTCTAAAGAACCACCTGGTGACACAAAATAAAGCTGCCATTTACTTTTTATAGAATCATAGAATCATAGAATATCCTGAGTTGGAAGGGACCCTTAAGGATCATCAAGTCCAACTCTTGACACCGCACAGGTCTACCCAAAAGTTCAGACCATGTGACTAAGCGCACAGTCCAATCTCTTCTTAAATTCAGTCAGGCTCGGTGCAGTGACCACTTCCCTGGGGAGCCTGTTCCAGTGTGCAACCACTCTCTCTGTGAAGAACCCCCTCCTGATGTCAAGCCTAAACTTCCCCTGCCTCAGCTTAACCCCATTCCCGCGGGTCCTGTCGCTGATGTTAAGGGAGAAAAGGTCTCCTGCCTCTCGACACCCCCTTACGAGGAAGTTGTAGACTGCGATGAGGTCTCCCCTCAGCCTCCTCTTCTCCAGGCTGAACAGGCCCAGTGCCCTCAGCCGTTCCTCGTACGTCTTCCCCTCCAGGCCTTTCACCATCTTCGTAGCCCCCCTCTGGACACTCTCCAACAGTTTCATGTCCTTTTTATACTGTGGTGCCCAGAACTGCACACAGTACTCGAGGTGAGGCCGCACCAGCGCAGAGTAGAGCGGGACAATCACCTCCCTCGACCTACTAGCGATGCCGTGCTTGATGCACCCCAGGACACGGTTGGCCCTCCTGGCTGCCAGGGCACACTGCTGGCTCATATTCAACTTGCTGTCTACCACGACCCCCAGATCCCTCTCTTCTAGGCTGCTCTCCAGCGTCTCATCGCCCAGTCTGTACGCGCAGCCAGGGTTTCCCCGTCCCAGGTGCAGGACCCGGCACTTGCTCTTATTGAACTTCATGCGGTTGGTGATCGCCCAGCTCTCCAACCTATCCAGATCCCTCTGCAAGGCCTTTCCACCCTCATTCGAGTCCACAACTCCTCCAAGTTTGGTGTCATCAGCAAACTTGCTCAAAATACCTTCTATTCCTACATCCAGATCGTTTATAAAAATATTGAAAAGTACCGGCCCTAAAATGGAGCCTTGAGGGACCCCACTAGTGACCGCCCACCAGCCTGACGCAGCCCCATTTACCATAACCCTTTGGGCCCTGCCTGTTAGCCAATTGCTCACCCATCGTATGATGTTTTTATTTAGCTGTATGCTGGACATTTTGTCCAGTAGGATCCTATGGGAAACCGTGTCAAAAGCCTTGCTGAAGTCCAAAAAAATCACATCAGCTGGTTTCCCTTGGTCCACCATACGGGTGATCTTATCATAAAAGGAAATCAGGTTAGTTAGGCAGGACCTGCCCTTCACAAACCCATGCTGGCTGGGACCAATGACTGCTTTGTCCCCCAGGTGCGCCTCAATACGTTCAAGAACCATCTTCTCCATGATTTTACCAGGCACTGACGTGAGACTGACAGGCCTGTAATTGCTAGGGTCTTCTTTCTGACCCTTCTTGAAAATCGGCACAACATTTGCCAGCTTCCAGTCTACCGGGACCTCTCCAGACTCCCAGGATCGTTGAAAAATAATTGAGAGAGGTTCCGCGATGACGTCCGCCAGCTCTTTCAGCACCTGGGGATGAATCCCATCCGGACCCATGGACTTGTAGGGATCCAGGTGGAGTAGCAAATCCCGCACACGTTCAGGGTCGGTTGGGAGTTTGTCATCCCCACCGTCCCGGTCCTCCAGCTCAGGGCACGCTGGGTCCCGAAGCCCATCATCGGCATTGAAGACAGAGACAAAGAAGGCGTTAAGCGTCTCTGCTTTGCCTATGTCATCGTCTGTGAGAAGACCTTCCCTATCAAGGAGCGGCCCTATGTATTCTTTAGTTCTCCTTTTTCCATTCACATATCTAAAAAAACCCTTTTTATTTTCTCTCACTGACACAGCCAGCTTCAACTCTAGGTGTGCTTTAGCCACACGAATTTTCTTCCTACAAACACGAACAGCATCCCTGTATTCTTTCCATGTCACCTGGCCCTCCTTCCAGTAGCGAAACACTCTCTGTTTCCACCTAATCTCCATAAGAATGTTCCTGGTCAGCCACGCCGGCCTCCTGCCGCGCCTGCCTGACTTGCGGTATTTAGGAATTGCCTGGTCTTGTGCTTATCTTTTGATAATACTTAATGTTTTTAAAGGAAAAATGCAATAGTAGGATGGTATTTGTATTTATGCATCTTGTATTTATTTATAATTATTTGTACGTGTAAATAAACAAATATAAGTTTCTGTATTTGTAGTATTTGTAGTTCTGTATCTGTAGAGATTGAAATATAAATCCATTAATAACAGAGAACAGTGGCCATTTAACTCTTGAAAAGCAGGGCTATTCCAACAGAACGTATGCTAGAAGTTGTCATTACAAGTACATGTGTTTTGCATGAACAGTACAGCAATAGTCAAGCAAAAACCTGTGTGAAACATTTAGTGCATAAATCTCCTCATGCCTGGAGGCAGCAATAAATTACATGTTTCTTCACAGATACATTTACCATTGTCAAATACACATTTCATGTATTGGAACCAAGAATAATATCTTCTTGGTTGGCTTTTTTTGATGTGTTCCATAATTAGGTGTAGAATTCAAAGATATCTCTTTAGACCCAAAGGATACACGAACTCTTTAAGCGTTTCTAAACGGGTCAGATTGCTTTATATACCCTAAAACTGCACTACTGAAACACAGGTAATTGTTCTCCTTTGTTACCGATCCAACAAAACCTTGCAAAAGACTTTAAAGATTTAACCCTCCTGATCTGGATGTGCATCCATGTCTCCTAGGATTTACCTGGAAAATACTCTCCCAGAAGACCAAAACTGCATTGCTTGTATGCTCCCGCTGTCTTCAGTTCAGGTTCCCTATCATATCTTTCCTTCACTCTGGTATGTGAATAGAAGTTCAGTGCTCTGCAGAAACAATATAGCCTCTATATCGGAGGGCTAGCAGTTCCAAAAGCAACCTGAATGTATGTAAAAAGAATTTATGCACGCAGTCTATTTTTTAAAACTCCAGTTACCGTAGTTAAATCCTTACACCTGAGCGTAGCCAAGCTGTCCACACCAGACCCTTTGCACACCAGCAATGCTCATGCTGGTTAAGTTGGTTGTTAGACCATTGCACACCCTTTTGAAGAGAGACTTTAGAACCACAGAACCACAGAATCATTAAGGTTGGAAAAGACCCCCAAGACCACATGGTCCAACCATCCCCCTACCACCAATGTCACCCACTGAACCATGTCCCCAAGCACCACGTCCAACCCTTCCTTGAACACCTCCAGGGACGGTGACTCCACCACCTCCCTGGGCAACCCGTCCCAATGCCTGGCTGCTCTTTCTGAGAAGAAATGTCTCCTAATTTGTGAGATGTTTCCCCATTTAAGACACAGTGAGCACTCAATAACAGGGAAAATTGAGGAAGCCAGCAAAAACCTCAAGACAGGTTAGCACTCTCTGTAAACTCTCTGTTTACTCTGTAAACGTGTCTCACTCCCCAGCATGCTGAGCCTTCTCCCCCTCATCTGTAAAGGAATTTTAACATATTAAGAGTGTATTGGGATATGTGATCTTCTAAAAAGCCAGATGAGGCAGCAGTGAGCTGGGATTATATACCAGAAACTACTTTTTTTTTCCAGAACCTTGTGAATTTAGTACACTAAATGAACACTTTCTAGTTTTACTTAGTTTGAATTTCACCATCTCAACAGACTCACGCTCATATCATAGCTACAAATTCTAAATTTATTTTAAAAACAGCTTTTTTCTTTTTGAGCTTTGATTTTTCATTTTAAAAATCCCATAATTCAGTAATCAACCTTAATTCTTGGGAAACAAACAAACAAACAAACAAAAAAAAAAAAAAACAAAACAAACAAAAAACAAACAAAACCAAAACCAAAACCACTTACCTTAAGTCTATACCTGAATGTCTTTTTATGTATAATTTTCAGGCAAAATTTAGGGAATAGAAGAGCAAATTAAGCTTACAATAGACAATTTTCTGCACCTTTCAATCTGGAATATACCTAACATTCAGATCATGATGAAATTGTATGTGCAAATTTAATAAAAGTTATTTTTTTTTCCCAGATGCCAAATCTGTGTGCATTTTGGTGAATTTGAAAATAATTTCAGAGCAACATAAACAGTGGGGCAATGATTTGTTTCCCACTTTTTAATGGCTACATATGGTGTGATAATTGGATATGTGCCAGTACGAGTAAGCAGGGTAACTCTAACAGAGAAACAGATTTGATGTATATTGCTTGCTTTTGTTGGTGTAATTTTTAAAAGCCTGAAAAATATTAGAAGGTATGTAACTTTAGTCAGTATAGCAATGAGCTCAGCAAATTCCCGGTGAAACAGGACAAAATTTAATATCATAGCAGCAAAAGCACAAAAAGAAACCACCAGGAAACATTACAAATTAACCAGTCCATGTGTTAGCACCCGGAACAGGAGAGGAGGAAGAAGCCCAAATAATTTTTCTTTCTTTCACAGCTTACGGTCAGCAACTCTCTCATGCTGTCAATCTCTTGTTGTCTACGGGGGATATAATCACAAAATAGTAGACTTCTTCTCACACATGGGTAGACCGACGGCTTCTGAGACCAACTGCTCGCATCCATGATGCTGTCTTGAAGGCATTGAAGCAGGAGAGGCAGGACTGTCCGCCAGGACAGACACAGACAGCCCATCAAGTTAACCCCATTAAAGTATCCAACATTAGCTAAGGGATACAGAGAAAGTATAGAGGACTGGAAAGTTTTTTTTTTCCTATGTAAAAACATAGATCCTCACAGGTTGTCTCCCAGCCCTCCTTGTCAGCAACCTTCGATTACTACAGACAGCCTGGGCGAATCTACTTTAAAAAACCTCTGCTGACACTACTGCTCCTGGCTGCCTGATGTACCCGAGGTGGGAGACTACCTTGTCTACCTCTTGTGCTATTAGAAGCATAACAGCTGTCAAACACCAATGTCATAGCAGGAGGCTTTGCAAAACTGTGCTCAGAAGAAAAGGCTGCTTTAAATTTGTGAACAAAACAGGTAGAATTGGACTAATTTGGCTGCATGGTTGATTCTTGTTTCATTTTATTGTTTTAAAGCTATTTAAAAGTCTAATTTCCTTGTTTTTCCCCTTCACTGCACCTTCTGGTAGTGGGATAGTCACTTATTCATACTCTGTGTTTCCTCACCTTTCCTCATTTCTTATGAACTCTGCTCTTCCCTTCCATGTTTCATTTACTCTGCCTCTGTTGCAGAAAATGGCAAATCATACATGTACATATCAGCAGCAACACTGAAGCTAGAAGCACTCCTACAGTCTCTTTTATCAAGATAGAGTCCTGTGCAGACAGACACGTTTCTGGAGGACTGCCCTGAAGTCCTGTTATCTTCACACTTCTGGCCAAATGTTACACAATCTTGTGCACACTTCCCCTCTCTCTAGTTTTAAATATATCAATTTTTAATGGATTCAGAATTACTCAAGCCATCCACTATATGAATGAGGATGCGCGTGTCACTAAATATGCATTTTTAGGTTGTACCTGACCTGTGTGTCTCACCGGGTTGCTGAAATACTGAATAAATCGGGCTAGTTCAGGCAGCTGCACTACGCTGACATTTCCAGCAGCTATGCCTTTGTTGCTTCAGTGGGCCCAAGTTAATTTCTCCACCTATTACCTGCAAATTCCCTGTGTCCCAAGCTCTCATGTCTTTGTTCTTCAGGGACCTCTTGGAACACTCTCCGGCTGCTTTCGTTTCATGCCACCCATTTCCTTTGTGTCAAAGACCAATTCCTGCATGATCCCAGTTTTTTGTGCTTTTCTCTTCTGTAGGAAATAAATTATTCAGGGCGTCAACATACTGGAACTGGAACTGAGATGGAGGTAGTTATAATGAAATGCTAATAACTGCCAGGAAAATTACAGAGCTGTTCAGAGCTGCTAGGTCTGCCAAGCAGCTGCCAGGAACACTACGTGTCTCCCCTACTCTTCTTCTAGTTTACTGATTTTCACCAAAATAGGGCGTTGTTCTTCAATTCCAAACTTTCAGAAAACATTCCAGCGTTGATTGGATGTGTCATTCAAAAGTAATCACATAATGGACAAAGGAACAGAGGAATGTTTTTCTGTTGAATATGAAGGCTTTTGATGCATGCTTAGGGTGTGCTTCAGCATTACACTTATCTGTTGGCACATCCCTCTGCTGTGTCAATGCAAGTCTACAGGGAGGCCGTGCAATGAATGAGGTTGCTTCCATTAACACACATCATTTCACTGAGCTGGCTCACAGTGCATACTCCCAAAAAGTTTTATCAGTAAATTCACCACTCCCACAACTCCAGCACAGGGACAGAAATGCGTAGCGGTTATGAAAAGGAAAGTTTCAAGAGCGTTAGCACTAGAGAAATGGCAAGCTGAGACCATATTTTTATTGAAACATCACCGATGTTGTTAAAGTATTTCTGACCTTCAGCTGCCTGCTAGCATCTCTTAGAGGTTGACATGTTACAGCTGCTGAAAATTGCCCAACACTTCTGTGGAAGTGGTAACCTTCATCATAAGAGTAAAAGCAGCCCAAACCACTTCAGGTTTCTGAACGGAAAACTGCCTTATGGGTTTTGACTTTTGAGCAAAGATGGCACAGCAAGTGAGGTGACTGTTTATTAAAAAAATTGATAGATTCATGATTAACTCAGCATGTGTAGGCAGGGTAGGCAGCTAACCCATCATGAACTGGCCTTGATTAGCTCCCACAGACTCCAACACAGGGACTGGTACCGCAGTCAGTGCTACTGGAGACCTCACTGCCTGGGCCCTGCTTCACATGAACCCACTCCCCACACTGCACATCGCGCCTTTTTTTTCCAGACATGGAATTACACCATGCAGGTTAAATGCACAAGATTTGGAATTTCTACAAGGAATGTAAAACTAAATGGGCGTATCAGACACTTCTTTAAAAATCAAAGTAGGAGATTTTTAATTTTTTTAACAGGTTAGTCATCCACCCTGGAAGAAATGGAGAAATTGGAGAGCTGCCTGGCGGAGAAGGACCTGGGAGTGATGGTTGATAGTCGGCTGAATATGAGCCAGCAGTGTGCTCTGGTGGCCAAGAAGGCCAACGGCATCCTGGCTTGTATCAGAAACAGTGTGGCCAGCAGGGCTAGGGAGGTGATCGTCCCCCTGTACTTAGCTCTGGTGAGGCCGCACCTCGAGTACTGTGTTCAGTTTTGGGCCCCTCGCTACAAGAAGGACATTGAGGTGCTTGAGCGGGTCCAGAGAAGGGCGACGAAGCTGGTGAGGGGCCTGGAGAGCAAGTCCTACGAGAAGCGACTGAGGGAGCTGGGCTTGTTCAGCCTGGAGAAGAGGAGGCTCAGGGGCGACCTTATCGCTCTCTACAGGTACCTCAAAGGAGGCTGTAGCAAGGTGGGGGTTGGCCTGTTCTCCCACATGCCTGGTGACAGGACGAGGGGGAATGGGCTAAAGTTGCGCCAGGGGAGTTTTAGGTTGGATGTTAGGAAGAACTTCTTTACTGAAAGGGTTGTTAGGCACTGGAACAGGCTGCCCAGGGAAGTGGTGGAGTCACCATCCCTGGAAGTCTTTAAAAGACGTTTAGATGTAGAGCTTAGGGATATGGTTTAGTGGGGACTGTTTGTGTTAGGTTAGAGGTTGGACTCGATGATCTTGAGGTCTCTTCCAACCTAGAAATTCTGTGATTCTGTGATTCTGTGAAATCAGCCCCTGCTCTTTCCCACATGGAGCCTGCGGGGATCCCATTAATCCCCATTCCCATGGCATGGGGGCTGTCCCAGAGGGTTTTCCTCTGTGAGCACAGCTCTGGGCATGCTGAAATCCAATTTTCTCCTCACGTTCAATACTGAAACTCAGAGCCTAGGCAGAACACCACACGGAGCAATAAAGGAACCACACATCTTTATTAAACAGTCTGCGAACCAGCTACACGCCCGCTGCCACCCCACAACACCGGGGCGGAACTCCTGGCAAAAACACCTCTCCCCCGCCTTCACGCCCAACTTCCGGCCTCGCCGCGGTGCTCCCCTGAAACCCTTCCGGCCCGGACGATAGAAGGTGGCGCACGGAGCAGGGAACCAGGAAGCGGCCGTGAGGCGGCCGCGCAGAGCACAGGGCTCCCGCTGCCCGGCCGGCCCGGGGGGGGGGGGGGGCTCCGAGCCGCTGTGGGGCGGCCGCCCGGCCCCGCACAGCCTCGGGCACGGCCGGCACGGGAGCTGCAGGGGGTGCCCCGGCTCGCTGGGGAGGGGTGCGTGTCCCTGGGGAAGCGCGAAGGTGTGGGGAGGGGGTGTGGGGTGGTGCTAGGGGAGACCGGGGGCAGGGTGGGGGGCGTTGGGGTGAGGGGGGTTTGGGGTGGGGGGGGTCTCAGGGGGGTGTTCGGGCTCTGTGCGCGTTGGTTGGGGTGTGGGAGCGGTGAGGGGTTGGTCGGGGGTGTTTTAATACGGGTGTTTGTTGGTTAGGGGTGTAGGGTTTGTATGGGTGTAGCTGTAGTTGGGGCTTGTGGAAGTTTTGTGTGGAAGCAGGGGAGGGTGCTTGAAATCCTCTCCCTTTCCCTCCCTTTCTCTTTTTTGGGTAGTGAACATCTTAGTTATTAGCTCCTTTATATATGCATATATGTGTGTGTGTGTGTGTGTATACGTATGTATAAAAGCTGGGAATTTGTAAACCCAAATAGATACGCTTTCATCTTGATATCTGTTTCATCTTTATGTGTAAGTATACAGATGGTTGGAGTTGTTTAGCCTGGAGAAGAGAAGGCTCCCAGGGAGACCTCACTGCAGCCTTCCAATATCTAAAGGGGGCTACAGGACAGCTGGGGAGGGACTCTGTGTCAGGGGGTGTAGGGATAGGGCAAGGGGGAATGGCTTTAAGCTAAAAGAGGGTAGGTGTAGATTAGATATAAGGAAGAAATTCTTCACTCAGAGGGTGGTGAGGCCCTGGCGCAGGCTGCCCAGAGAAGCTGTGGATGCCCCATCCCTGGAGGTGCTCAAGGCCAGGCTGGATGGGGCTTTGGGCAACCTGGGCTGGTGGGAGGTGTCCCTGCTGTGGCAGGGGGCTGGAACTGGATTGTCTTTAAGGTCCCTTCCAACCAAAACCATTCTGTGGTTCTTTGTATACATATCCTTTGCTTAGAATTTGAGGTAGATTTTCTTCCTGTGTCCAAGCAATGTGGTTGTCAATTTATTGGAAGTTATGCTGACAGATTTGTATATAATACCTCATTGTCTTGTCTTTTTCCTAGTGCCTGACACGTAACACAGAAATCTTCCAGAATGTTGGAGTCCTATGTAACTCCCATTTTGATGAGTTATGTGAATCGCTACATCAAGAACTTGAAGCCTTCAGATCTCCAGTTGTCACTCTGGGGTGGAGATGTTGTGCTTAGTAAACTTGAATTGAAGCTGGATGTACTTGAACAGGTATGTTCTGTTTACAGGAGCTGCATTATGTGTCTTTGATTTCAGGAAAATCAAAGGAGTTTACCAAATAGTTTACGTGGGTCTGCACAGATAAATGTTCATTTACTGCTTGTTTTTCTTCTTATGCAGATCTCTTTTTTCCTGCATTTAGTTACTCTTGCATTAATTCTATGCTATTTGTTTGGTGGTGAATGGTAATTCCTTTCATGTACTACAAGCTAAGGGGGCGTGAAGAGAGAGGTTTTTTGTGTGTATGTTTATTCTTTCAGTGACCATTGTTTAACAACAGAAACATCTAACTAAATCACTTTTCCGGTCATATTTACCAATTGCATGTAGTAACTAGTTCAGAATGTCACAGAGTCAAGTAAGACCTCTTTAATTATGCAAACTAAACACAGATTTGTGCTCTCTGTATTGTTTTATGGCTACGGTTTTAATCATTCCAGTTGTATCTAAGCCTGAGTAATTGAGGGATGAACTTTGTCAGCTAGTTTACGTGGATTAAACCTGAGGCTCCATAATTTAGCATTAAAAAGAAAAGCTTCACCAAGTAAAACAATTGATGAAGAATTTGGAGCCTGTAGTTAAAATGAACCGGGTCAGTCTTTGCTGAGGAACTGCTTCCTTCTGTGCTTATCTGTGTTGACAGTTGAAGTGTGTCAGACAGATAAAGCTGTTGTACATGGAGTAGCAAGTCTGAGCTAGAGCCCCGTGTCCAATTGTATCCCAAATGAAGGGGCTGAGAGAGAAATAAAATAGTGGAAGCAAAAACTAATGGAAGATGTAGATAATACAGCTATGGAAGAGAAAGGCAAAAAACAAGGACAGTGTCTTCTCTTTAAATAGAGTAAGATGAGGCAAGAGTCTTTTATGTGTGCCTCGTATGTGTGAGATAAAAAGGAATGGAATAAATTGTACTCAGAGAGACTTAGACTGGACATTAAGGAAATTTCTTCTCATGTTTTAGTCAGATTATGAGGCATCAGAGTAGACTGTGGAGATGGTGCTTTCATTATTGGGGGAACCTTTAGAAATATGAAAGAAGTGTTTATGGCCAATGAAGTATTTCTGATCCTCTTCCAGAACAGGATCAAGCCTTTCAAGAGATTGTGTTAAATTGTCAGTGTTTCTGGAAAGACCCTGATTAACTTCCTTCCAATTAATCCTTCCAAGTATTTGGTGCCTTTTGTATTTTCTGTCAAGGCAGATGCCTTTCAGTTCCTCATTTTCTTGGTGCAGGTTGCCCATACAATTAGCGTGGATACTAGATGGCAGTTGGCACGATGTGTTCCTCCTGTGTATATTCAAAGCCTTTTTTAATGTGCATGTTAGGGAATCGAAGAAGGATTGATCAGAAGGGAATTCTGGAGGTTGTCTGATCCAACCTCCTGCTTGGAGCACTCAGAGCTGTTTACCAGCATTATGTGAGATCAGCTTTCTTCTGTCGAATCTTGGGTTCTTCAGCCTAGGTTGTGAAAACCTCCTTTGGGTAAACTCTCCCAGTGCTGTACTGCTCCTGTAAGGACAAAATTTGTCCTCACAACAAACAGTGACTTGGGGTGGACACATCAAACCGTGCATGTTACCTGGCACTACAGGAGTCCGCTGCCATCACTTCTATCGTTCACTTTCAAGTAGTTTCTCAGAAATGATCAATCCTTGGCCTCATCCTTGCCTGCGTTAGCTTCAGCTGGGTCCATAAATACCCGGTGCGATCTGTTGCTGTCTTGGTTGTTGGAGAGGCAAATGCTGCTTACGTACCCATGCACAAATATCATTGGCTTCGATGGGGATGTGAATGTATAGTAAATACAAAATGTAGCTATTTTTTTTTTAATATTTAGCATATTTAGGATGTCCTTTTTCCATTTTTCTCTTTTTTAAATCTTTTTTTTTCCTTTTTTTTTTTGGGGGGGGGGGGAAGGGATTCTGCTTTATTCCTGCTCAACAAAACTTCTCTTTTTTTGAGTATGTAATAATGCAACATCCCTAAGCCTTTGCAGCTGGCAGGAAATTCCCCTAAAAAGCTGCAATCTCTAGAAGTTACCTGTATTTGTTAACTTACTTGGGAACATTGAACATTGTTAGAGGATTCCAGCTTCTCAAGACAACTTTTGTGATATAGCTGTTGACTTAGATTTATCAAACCCAAGGAGAGAACATTTCAGTACCTGAAAAAAAAAAAAAAAAATTTTGATATATACATGTATATTTTCTATGCAGTCATTAAACTAAATTGAATATAACTTCTTGGAGTAACTTTGCAATAACTTTTAGGGTCTGTCTCTCCCCTTGCTACCAGGCAGTATTTTTGACAATACCAGTTTTGTAGTGAAAGCTGAGCACTCAGGCTCAACCTCTTAGCTACAATGTGGCTTTCAGACATAATTATGGCATTCTTTGAATCCTCAGTTAATTTCATAATAATTATCTTTAGTTGAAGATTAAAGCTAATAAAATTAGCATCTCTGAAGATATTTTTGAGATTAACAGTACAAAGTTACTGTAATTGGCTGCCAGATACATGTTAATAGCTTGATAATTCTTTAGTGATGGAAAGGTTCTTCAAACATTTTAGCTAGCTCACATATTCTGTCTGTTATCTTGGTGGAAGTGTTTTTGAAAGTTAATTAAAAATGTAATCAGTGTGTGACTGTAGGGTCTTTAAACCCTTGGTTACAGTGGTAATGGCCAGTACCTTTTGGGTCATGTATGTTGTTTCACTATGCTGTATTTTGCTCTTGTAAATTAATAAGGAGCAGAGCAAAACATGGTTTGTGTTAAGACTTCATTAAGATTGTGTTTCAGGTGTCAATGCAGATTGAAATTGTGTTGCAGGGATGGCATGTGTGATTAAACATGCACACAGTAGAAAACCCAGCAAACCTCACTATAGTGTTACACTTCTATGATGACGGAATTTTTTCATCTGAAAGCATTCAGAAATAGCAAAAATGAATATGAAAAATGATAATGTACTTAAAATAACTTTAAGGAAATAAGGGTGTAAAAATATCTTAAGTGCCTGAGCAATGTGCCACTGTGTTACCTGCGAAGCACCATGTGAAGAAGAGGTATTTGAACACTGACACTCAGGAACAGTACTTAGACCCCAAAGTTATGAAGAGTCCTGTATTTTAGAGCAAGGGGAATTAATATCATCTGGTCTGCAGTCTTGCGTGATGTCAGCCAGTTATTTACATGTCAAGCCCATGAGTTTGTTTTCAGCCATGTCATAACTTTTGAAAGATTTATATGATGTAAATGTAAAATGTGAAAGGTAGGGCCTAATCTGTCATAAGTACAAATAATACATTCAGAATTTCTTGCTGTACTTAATGAAAGGGGAAAGGTTGCACAGGAAAGGAAGAGAAATAAAACCAGTCTTTGTTATGTTGGATTATAAACAAGTTACTAAATTTGGCACACATTTGTTTTGTATTGTCTACCGAAGTAACACAACAAAGATTTCTCTGCATTGCTCTAAGGAAACTTGCTTGTGCAATTAGGATAATGTCAGACACTGTTTGTATCAAAATTCCTTTGAAACAAAGGAACTATGTTTTGTAAATACACAGAAGTTCTGTGTCGCTATGCATTTGGCTGTATTGCTTCAGTTTGAAAGAATTCCGACTTCCATTCATTTTTTTCAATACCATGCAGTTAGCTAGAAAAAAAAAAAAAAAGGAATATGTTAAATCCATCCAGAAAAAGATGTGTTGTAGAATGGGCTTTGAAGTAAATTCATAACTTCCATGTGTGAAAACAAGTCAGGATCTAAAAAGACATTGTAGTACCGAGGTACATATAAAATTATGCATCTGTGAGTGAGGAAAGGGAATTTATTTCTATTATCGTAAATAGTAATAGTTTGCTGTTTGAGTCATGAAAGCATTGTTCCTTAAGTTGCAGCGTGTTTTTTAGATGGCGTATTTTTCTGATCATTTATTTCTGTGGGCTCCCACAAAGCTGCAGGACAGAAGATACCTTTTCATTTTTGGTATTATCTGCGCAGCGATGTTTGTAGCTAAACTGCCCTGTACTTGGTTTTCAGTGGCTTAACTGCAACTGTCTGGATTCACATTTTATTTGTGTTGATTTTCTGCCTAAGGAGAGAGGCTTTTAGCTAAAATCTTCCAGTGTATTTGTGAAAGAGATGAAGAAACGTGTTGTGAAATCAAATTAACGATTCTCCAACTAGTTTCAAGAGGAGGTCTGTAACTCATGTTTTGTAATGAGGACTTGAAATTGAGATTTTGTGTAGGTGTAGTCAAGGTGGCAGCCAAGAGTCCATGACAGGGTATGTTTTCTACTTCCTTAACCTTTAAATTTATTATCTCACTAGAATGAGAGTACAAACTGTACTTACATAAAATAAAGGGACCAAATAAGCGTGTATCTAACAAAAACTCATTAGTATTTCTTATTAAAACTCTTCGTTGTTGGTGCCTCATGGCTTTCGTATAGACTTTGTTTTTGTCTGTGTCCAATCTTAAGAGCACTGAGCTCTTACAACTCAAAATACTAACATATTTTGGAAAAAGTCGGTGCTTTGTCAACGTTTAATTCCAAAGTTGTTCTCAGAATAATTCAGTTTGGGTATCAATTTAAGTACTTTCACCTGGTTCATTTCTACTTATCTCTGGAATAGTGACACGTTTTGTGTTAGCTCCATGGAAGAGGTGGTTTAAACCTTTTATTATCAAGGACATAGTAATCCAGGTGAGTCTTTAAAACAGCCTAATTGTAATGTGTGAGCAATTATTGGGGCCAGTTGCCAAATTCAGTGGCACACTGCTAATTTGGGGAGGGAGAAGAACCTTTGACTTAGGTCTTGCGCTAGATCCTTAAAATAATAAGGTTCAAGTTACAAGTAATAAGTTACAAGTGTGTCTTGAATTTTGATATATTTCAGTAGTTAATTGATCGCCCTTTTTCTTTTGTTGTTGTTAGGAGCTGAAACTACCATTTACTTTTCTAAGTGGGCATATTCATGAACTTCGGATTCATGTGCCATGGACAAAATTGGGATCAGAACCAGTTGTCATCACTATCAATACAATGGAATGTATCTTGAAATTGAAGGATGGGGCTCAGGTAAGAAATGTTTCTCTAACATTTAGAGGTTGGCTTCTATAGGTCGCTTTCTTTTAAGCCATCTGAGGAATCAGGCAAGTGAAGCTGTAGTCCTTGTTATCTTCTCAGAGGCTAATATTGTTATTCCCATCGTGATTAGTATCTTCATTGATATGCATTTTTAATGCTGTATTAGCTGTAATAGTGTTCTTTCAGGTATAGACCCATGTTAAGAGTGCTCTGCCATGATTTTCATTTTGCTTGACAACAAATGGGTTTTGAGAGCAATATAGCATCCCTCCCAGGAAGCAGTGGTGGTTGCTTGAGAAGGCAATGTGTGGCACTACTGGACATCAGGCATTTCTCAAAAGATAAGTTGTTAGTGTTGAAGGAATGCTTTAAAGATTTGGGAGGGTAACTCTTTTCCCTTTTGACATTCAGTTACTTAATTGAATGTACGTGGGATAATAACATGTAAGAGTGTTAAAGGGCTTTTTGTTTAGCTGCTTGTAATAATTTGTCCATCAGACTGCTTCACAGGCTTAGAAAAGATTTTCTTCTGACATGGCAAAGCTCAAACATGCAGTGGCTCAATCTTGTTGTATTTGTGACTTTGTCAACAAAAGGTACTCCAGTATGTTAACATTTTAACTTGTCTTTTTAGTCAGTGTTGCACTTTAACTCTAGGGAACCTTTAAGGGTTTTTTGTTTGTAAGCCTTGTTCACATTTTAATTTCAACATGTTTCTCTGCTTCTATTAAGTATCCTGTAAAAGAAACTTGCAATTTGTGCAAAGCTCTGAGGTGTTTGGTAAAAAGTTTAATGAGCTATACTAACATTTAACATCAAAAATTAGATATTAGCCAGCAAGAACATAGCAGTACGCTTTTCTATTATGTTTGATATTTCCTGTAATTTTTTTCCACAGTTCCAGAGGTAAAATGCTTTTGTTGCTGGAGTAGGAATCTCTAGCCCTAGGTATGCCACCAGCAAAGCATATACTTTTGTCCTGTAGTTATACTTAATCTGTGTTGCATGCATGCACATACACAGGTACGCACACCAACACCTAAATGCTAAGTACTTTTCCAATGTTAAGGTAAGATTTTGAGGCCAGATGTTCTTTGAGAAATGTGTTTTAGAAGCAGCAAATTAAAATTAATTATAGAAGCTGCAGAAAAAGATCTGTAACCCATGACTTTGTGCAATCCAGAACTAATATTTGATATTGGACCATGCAGATGGCTACTGCTGGAATGATCAGATTTCCTGTTTGCATGGTATTTGAAACTTAAATTTTGTGGTGCATACAGCAAAAGGTCAAATGTCACGAATGTAAGGCGCTCTCAAAACAAGTATTTGTTACAGATGTTTAAGATTCAGGGGCAAGAAAGGATTTTTCAAAATTGCAACTGACATTTGGACAAATTATTCAGTGGTACGTAAACTCAGGAGAGTAAAATTTGGATCTGTGCCATAGCAGGATTATCTTTGACTAATAAGAATGTAAATGAAAATACTTTTATGCTGTTTTCTGAGGATATGGTTTAAGAAGATGACAGCTTGAATTTTATTTCTAAATTACTGTTCTAAAAAGAAAATATTTTGACAAATTCTTGCGTTGTAAATTCCAGTGTGACTGTGCAGTTGGCTAAGGCCAGTTGTCATAAAAATGTTTGTAATTAGTACATGAAAAAAAATTGGATGAAATAGAATATTTCTGTGGAAGATGGAAGCAAAATAACTTTTGGAGAATTTAGCAGAAGCTAGAACTGTTCTGCCCAGAGCTTCATGTCAGAAAATAGCATAAATAGCAAGAAAATGTAGTTCAGTTCTTAAAAGTTTATTGGCTTAGTTCTGCATCTCCTTCCTCAGGCAAAACCCTTAATGCGCACAAGTATAAATTCACCTGAGCAAAAAATCCTGTTTCAGACTCCAGCATAACATATACCCTACTTTGGAAAGGGGCTATTTCGAAGAGTGTTTGTTTTGAAGAGGTATGGGGATTATAGTTCACAGCATTGTTTGACATTACTGTGCCTTGAACCTTATAGATTTTGGTGGACAAAGAAAATCTTTCCCTTTGTGTCTTTTTGGGGAGTGCTAGTCTCGTGGAAATGCTTCTGTATGTTTGTGCTGTAGTTTCACTGATGCCATGTCATTGTTGGTTCAGTTTCATTGTTTGGTTTTCTTTTTTTATCGTTTGGTTTTGATACTATTGCAGTGTCTCCTTTATTTAGGTAAGTTTGGAGTAGGCAGTAAGATGGACAATAATAACTCAACTTCTAGTTTCATGGTAATATTCTAAGCCGAGCTGTTGTGCAAGTGGTCTATAAAGCCCAGAGTGTGGAATTAGTAATGCCTTTAGCAAACTTGAAAATTGGAAAATCCTTGAAGGTCACTGCTTTTCCCACCCTTTCTGTGTTTTTTTTTCCTTCATTCCTTTCCTTCTTTGCTAGTAATACTCCTACTTTCATAACTGGTGGAAGTGTTAAATAAATACGTCTGCTTTATAAGAAGATAAAACCTAAGTGCATCAGGGACAGAACTTTGCAGTGAATAAGGTATTTGGTTGAACATACTCTTTTGGTTATAAATTTGGTTAATGTTAGTGCAGCCAAAATTTGGTATGAGGTATTTTGCATTATGCTTTGATGTCTGCCAGCTTTGTGTGACTGCTTGTTTTATTGCTTCTGAGAGTATTCTTCTGCAGCACTGAGCTTTAAGCATGACCATTTACATCACCAAATTCCTGAGAAGTGTTGGTAAGTATGATTGAGGTGTGTTCCTCCAGACCTAAATGCGGTTCTGACCTTGTACTCTGACTTGCATTCACTTAGTTATGGTAATTACTTCTATGAGAGAGTTCCTTGTGACTGTTAGGTATTGTTTCAGAGGGTAGTTGAAGTTCCTGTATTATATTGTTGTAATTATTTGCATGTCAGAACTTTATCTAGAATTGAAATCCCCTTGCTAAACCTCAGTTGGGGCAGTTCCCTACAGTAGAGTTTCAGTTGCCTTTTTTGTCCTATTAGACTTCCTAATGCTTTACTTTTCCTACTCTTCCTACCTATTTTTTTTTTTTAATTGAAAGCTGTTTGGAATTCTTTGCTCATTCCTCTCCTGTGCCACAATAACTCTGTGCCCAAACCAGAGGCTTTAGTTCAGTCTGTGCTAATTGGGAAGGATAAGTTTGTGTCCGTCTCCTTCACCTTAATGGCATTGCAGCTAACCACAAGACTAATCGTTCTGTTCAACCTTGAATTTTGTGGTTTTTAGTCCTGGAAATGATGCAGATGGAAAGGAGATTCAAGGAGAAATGTATTATCTGTGTTACTGCTTCGCTTTGGAATTCTTGTCTTTAATCAGGACACTGCATCAGGGAGTAGTCGGTGTATGTGATGAAAAATGTCTCTGCCCCAAGGTCCTCTGTGGAGCTCGGAGTTGGACTTAATGATCCTTGTGGGTGCCTTCAACTCAGGATCTTGTATGATTCTGCAACAAATTACCAGGTTGGGAAGACAATTGGATACAGACATTCACAGGGGCACAGGGAAACTAAGTAGTTGTTTGGATCAGCATATAGACAATTAACCACTTGTTCCTTTCATAAGGCGTTACAAAGAAGGTTTTGAGGGAATCTAATAACTTCGTGAAAACTGGAGAAACAGCTTGCAAGCGTGGCTGTCAGAAGAGCAGACACATTCTTATCTGAAAATCAGCAGAGACTGTCATTGAGGAATGCTGAAAGCAGAAATCGATCGTGACTCGGAAATGATTGAGATGGTAGATAGGGTGTGCAAAAAGGTTATGAAGGACTTTGAAAGGGAAGACAGAAAGCTTGTATTTGATGATGAGGTTATAGTTATGTGTTTGTTTAAGTGGTAAAGCTAGCTCCAGCTCCTTAATGGTGGTTTGTTATTTTTTTCCCCTTCTCACCTTGCTTGTAGTCGTTCAGTTGAATGCGATTGCATGGACAATCAGTGTTTTCTTCTGTTTGAGTGTATGTGTATGCTGTTCAGTGGCAGCAAAAATCAGAGTACTGACAGTCTTTAGTGGTTCACCTTTCTGCTCGTCTTCTGCTTATGTATGAGCTCAATCCAAGTCTTTATTGAAATATTTTCATTTGGTACTTGCTCATTTTCATAGTGATGTCTTTTTAGAGCAGTAAATCTGGTAGTGAAGTTTCACATTTGCATGTAAAGTGTAAGGTCAAGAGCACATCAAGGCTGCCCTGCAGGATGCAAAGTATGTTGTCAGCTAGTGTTGCTTGAATCATAATTTCACATTAACAGATGTGAAATTCAGTGTCAAGTCGTGCTGCTTTTATTTGTGATTTAATAGCTTAATATAACAAGGAGGATTTTGTCTGTTTCTCTGTGTGCACATACAAATAAGTATATGGAAGTAAAAAGTGATTTTTTTTATATTGCTTTTAATTAACAAAAGTTTCCTTTGTGTAGACAAGACTTAAAAAAAAAAAAAAAAAAGACAATTTTCTTCTGCCTTTGTGGTTCAAGGCAGGAATTGAGACCCACTTAAACCAAAAAGAAATCTTGATTTCCATTTAACTTCTGTCCTTTCTGATGATTGATTTTTCTTTGAAACAGGGACTACACTAACATTTTCTTACTGATTCAGAATATCTACCACATGCTGACCTATTTGTGAAGTGTGTGTGTATGTACATTGTTAAAATTGACTTAGACTTTTTAGTTTCAATTTCTGGAGCAAGTCTTCAATGCTGGTATTGGATGTACTATTTAAGGCCTCATAGACATCACCTAACTGAGATGCAAACACCAGTTTGCAATGCCAGGTGCACAAAATAAGAGTGAAGTCATTGCCTCAAAGAGCAGTTCTTGGCTTCTGTTGGCTTGCTGTTGATGTACTCTACAAACAGCTGTTTTCTCTATTGTTCACTGTCCTTATGGACTCTAAAATACCCCTGTGAAAAACTTAAGAAGGACTGTTGTAAATTTGAATGCAGGTCTACCTTTTTTTTTTTTTCTGGCACAAAAAAGATGCCTTCTTAGATCTGCTGGTTAGAGGGTAGATGGCTTTTTTTCCCCCAAATGTGCATTACTCTAATTTTTCTCACCTTTCTTGGTATCCTCCCAGCATTATCTTGCTTCTTGCATCTTTTCATCATCATCCTCCCATCTTCATAATTTTGTTCAGGTGACTGATTTGGGGATTGTCTTTCCAGCATAGAGGGTCCAAACTTAAATTGTTTAGGAATGAGAGCCTTAGGGTTTTTTTTAAGTGTAAAGACAACCCTTATAACCTTTATGTGATGTGTTGGAAGGAATAGTCTCTTTCCTGAGCTTCAACTTCGTCCAGACACCTGGAGAAGCTCATGTTTACTAGCCCTGGTCTTCAGTGGGGCTTTCAAACAATATTTATGCTGGATGGATAATACAGCAGGGCACAAGCAATCTAGGATATTTCTGAAGAGCGCTGATAATTGCTTCCAGAGAGAAGTAATAGAGCCCCTAACACAAAAGTGTTCTGATAGACCTTTTATAAGAAAGGAAAAAATAGTCAAGGATGTGAAGACTGGGGGCAGTCTTGGCTGCAGTGACCATGAAGTGGTGAATTTTGTGCACCTGAGAGAAGAGAGCAGGGCAGAAAGCACAGCTGCAACCCTGAACTTACAGAGAGCAGGCTTTAACCTGTTGAGATTTACATG
This sequence comes from Anas acuta, assembly GCF_963932015.1. Lineage (NCBI taxonomy): Eukaryota > Metazoa > Chordata > Aves > Anseriformes > Anatidae > Anas > Anas acuta. Next base: position 136,029,136 of record NC_088980.1, read on the forward strand.
GAAGTATCCCCTGGGATACAGATCCGGAGAGAACAGTTGTTGGTATTCAAGGATACCTCCTTACTCTGATGTAAAAATGGATGTGTACAAGAGGTGAAAGCAGGGACAGGTGACCTGGGAGGACTGTACAGATGTCTGATCATGCAGGGATGGGGTTAGGAAAGGTAAGGCCAGCTTGGGGCTGATTCTGGCAGGGGATGTGAAGTGCAACAGAAAAGGATTCTACAAGTACATAAACTGCAGAAGGAAAACAAGGGAAAATGTGGGCACCCTGCTGGGTGGGACAGAAGCCCTGGTGACAAAAGACATGAAAAAGGCTGAAGTACGCAACGTCTTCGTGACCTCAGTATTTACTTGTAAGACTGGCCTTCAGGAACCCAAGGCCATTGAGACCAGAGAGGAAGAGTACTTCCTCAGTGGAGGAGGATCTGGTTAGGGAACACTTAAACTGGACATAATGGGACTTGATGAACATTCATGAGATGTACCCACTGGTGCTGGAGACACTGGCTGATGCCATTGTAAGGCTGCTCTTGATTATCTTTGAAAGATCTCAGTGATCACGGTGACTGAGAGGTTCCTGAAGGACAAGAAGGAGAACCTGGGACAATACAGGCCAGTCAGCCTCCCCTCAGCTCCTGGGAAGGTGACAGAGCAATTGAACTCAGAAACCATTTCTGGGCACGTGAAGGACCAGAAGGTGACTGGGAGTCATTACCATGGATTTACAAAGGCAAAATGGTGCTTAACCAAATGGGTTGTTTCCTACAACAAAACACATCAGCCCGTACACTCTGACCCACCTGAAGAACCTGCAACTGGCTGAAAGAAGAACAAAGCACCTACCCCAAAGAGCAGCTCAGGCAGAAAGAGGTCTGATGGGACACCTGTGGCTTATATACCATTAGGCACACCTGGCACCCAACCAATCACCTGGGAAAGGGGCAAAAAAGAAATCAAGCAGGATGAGCAGCAGCTGTGTTTGTTTTATCTGGCCTAGCTCAACAGTATATAAAGCACAGGAGAGAAGTGGGCTGTTTCTAGAAGCAACAACTCCCATGCTTTTGCTTCAGCTTTGAATGTGGAAAGGACAATATGACTAAGTAAGTAGCTGAAACTCTTTCAACTGGAATTAGCTTAAACCTTTCTTCACACTTTCTTTGCACTCATGGTGGATGAAGACATCTCTGTATTAATTCTTAGATTTATAGCTGCTGTTAGTAACTTTAACCATGATTTCCTTTTGGATCTGAACACTCTTGTATGGCAGTAAAAGGATTGCTTAACATTGGCTGTCCATATTTTTCTTTTGGTGGCCCTTAAGTTCATTGTTTATCATTTTTAGAGAACTTCCATGTGGATAACAACCAGGCAAGATTATGACTGGTCTTAATTTCATTTAAGTACTATGAAAACTGGGAAAAATTACAGGAAAAGCTTACTGAGAAAGTTCAATACCAGCAAGCCAATGTAAGTGATGAAAGTTTTAAATATATTCACTTTCAGTGGGTTTTGTGGAATAAAGGGAAAGATATAGGGATAAGAAAATGAAACTTCCCTGACCATGGAGAATTTTTGTTTTTCCCATCTGGGAAAAACAACATCAGCATAAAGTTCTTGCTTCCCCTTGGCCTATTTGATTTTTAATCAGGTTATTTTAATTTGTACTGCCTTATACAACATGTGAAACTGAGCACATGGTTGCTGTTAAGGAGATTAATATAGATCTAAAGATATATATCTGTGCCTTCTTTTTGACTGTGTCAGAGTAAATTAATCAAAAGCGAGTTTTCAAGCGAGTGGCTGAAGAGGGGATACTGAACAGCTTTGCTTAAACCTGGATTAATATTCATATGTTCTAGCTGAGTAAGCAAGAGTGACCATGTAATTTACCTAGTTTTTTCCCCACTAATCGCTTTCATATGAAAACCCTTTAAAAATAAGGTATCATTTTAAGTTGCAGTAATTCTGTTTACAAATGAAGAAATTGCCTCTGCTTTGAATTTGTTTGGAGATGCCTGTGGGCACGTTTCTTAAGACTCTAGCTTAGTCTGGATGAGTGAACTTTGCTTTTAGGTGTTCCTGCTAAACAGCAAGGCTTCTGATAGCAAGCACTCCTGGTGGCTTTCCTGAGCACATCTGGGTGACATCTTCAGCAGCAGTGCTGTAACTAGCTCGTGAGAATACCATAGGGGCAAGGCATAATAAATGTGCATTTTGAGAGTACACGTGACTGTTTATGTTAGAAGGATGCTTTTCTAAGCAGCCCAATACTGGACAACAGGACAGTGAGTATGTGAGTGCGCAGTGAAACCAACCCTTGTGCTGCTTGTAACGTTATGCAGTGTTATCATGACAGTACAGATGGACGTGGAAGATGTAAACAAGACATGTCATAAAGCAGTTAAACATATTTTGGACTCTTTTCTTAGGAAAGAGCTCAGGCTTTGAATACAGTTAATTTCAAGAGGAATATTGTCAAAATCATCCTGGTCGTTATTATGGAACGTATTGAGATTGTCTAACACCAATAATTTTATATATACATAATATTTGATAGATGCATTTTGTGAATTTTCAATGTAATGAAGACAAGACAAAGCCGTGGCTCTGTTTTAGTGTATGCGTTGAAGACAAGGAAGCTGCCAGGAGCTTAGCATGTAGTTAATTTTCCTTTTAGTGACCATAGCAGCTGTGGTAATAGCATTTACTAAGTAGTACATGTTGCTTTTTTTTTTTTTTTTTTAGCTTGCCTATTGTCTTCTGAACAAGAACTTTTTATCTCCTTGTATTGTAGATCAAGTTTGTAGTTCTTGAAGAAATTTGGCTGTCCAGACTTAGTGTGCCCTGACCCACATTGTGTGGTGATCTCAGAATTAATGAGCTGTGTCCCTTTGGGTTGCAACCAAAAGGAAAATTGACTCCAGGATCACTTCATCTGCTGATGATCATCTGATGGAGAACTGTTGGGTTGTTAATAGAGTCAGATCTCTGAAGTTGCTTTGGCTTTCTAGGTTTGGAAAGTCTTATGTCTTATCCACATTTAATGCCTACTTCACTGCTTTTTGTGGTTAGCATGTCTGTGACAGTCATTTAATGAAATATTATGAACATGACACAAGCACTTTTTTTTTCCCCTCCTTTGTAAAAGCACCTTCCTCTACTGTTTTGCGAGACTGGTAAATTTTGCTTTGCTTCATACCTAAGGGTTCAGAAAAAGTTTAAGTGCCAGGGAAACAGAATATAAGCTTTCAGAATGACAGCTTTTTATCACTCCATTTGTTTTTAAAATAGCTGGAGTAGCGAACACTCCACAAGCAGTCTGAAATTGCTCTCTCGTAATGCAATATTTCTCAAGCTATGAGAACAAGGAAATCTGTCTGGTAGTCAGGCAGGTCCAGTAATGCTACAGTCAAACACCTGTACTTCTCATCTAGCCATTTGGCCTGGACAGGAGACAGCAAATTGCTACTGCTGTCCTACTTAGAGCAGTGTCTCAAACTCTGTATGAACAGCAGATCATTCTGCTATGAAGGTATCTGTGAAGAAGAAACCTTCAAGGTAAAATTGAAGAACTGTGGATGTATGAAGATTGCAGTGACTTAGAAAGAAGGTAATGGGCGCAACTAAGTGGTTCAGTTGCACTTTAGATTTTCATCATTAATTTTCTTTCTTAGGCATGAGTTAGTGAAGTCCATATTATATCCTTTATGCAGATAAAGCTCAAGGCATGGTCTCATTATCATGAATAGCTGTCTTATGCTGTTGCGGCTGCTATTTGTTTGCTGCTGCTGTGCACTGTAGGAACCTAAATCAGTACCAGTAGAAAGCAAGAATTTTCTTTGTTTCAGTTTTCAGAAGACCAGTCCTAATATTCCTGTTGTATTGTGCCTTCTGCTTCCCTGGACTACCTCTTTCTAAACGGGTGGTTTGCTTCAGTTTGTAAAAAAATGATTTGAGAGACGATCTTTGTAGCACAGTACTGGTAACGGTAAGGCTGATTTATTGCCTCAGGTCCCCTAACCACCTTGGCATGATTCATGTACTTCATACCTTTTACTATGCTCATAGTTGATTTGTCTTAAGGGTATGAACTGGGCTTCTTGTGGTCTTTCTTCTTTTTAATTTAGATATTTAGAATTTAAGATTTGGTTTACGTTATTTCAGTATATTGGCTTAGACTAATTAATTGACTTCTAAGATATGTTGTATGTTTTGTGGTGGTAGATGTATTGCTTCCTCATCAGCAAGCCTACTTTATTTTTTCCCCAAATGTCTTGCCATTGCTCTCCAAAAAAACTCAGCAGTTCAATTGTCCTTTAAATTCCAGGACAGAAATGTACTTATGCATAGATATGGATTGTACACATTTAATATTATAATGCTTTAATACATGTAAGTGCATTTGAACATATGAACTTCATTTTAACTCCCAGATGAACTTTCCTATGCTTGGTGGCTGAGGTTTTTGTTTTTTATTTTCTATTATGTATGATAAGTTAACTGGGAGCCCTGGTTGGGAAGGTTAACTATTACTGTCGATGGAAAATAATTATTTTTACTTGCTGAAAATTGAAATGGGAGGAACTTCTTGCATATGGGCTACCACAAAAATAAGATCTCTGTAGGTAGAAATCAATCTGTAAGTCTTTCCTTGCAACAGGAGTGTATTAGGAGTAGAGTTGTGCTGATGTAGAAGCTTCAAACCATACTGTATTGAATATGTCTTGGCTGAAGCATTTTTCCATTTCAGAGTTGAGGAAAGATGCATATTGCTGATAATATTGTATTGTTTGCAAGTGGGTTACAAGTAATAGTAATCTTTACACAGTTCTTTCATATCTATCTCCACTTCCTCCTCTTTTATTTTTGCTTCCACCACATTCTCTAAAATTGATCCTAGCATTTGTCTGTAACTTGCCAGTGGCAAGTTCTGTTCCATGTAAATAAATAAATACAGGACACCAACAGCCAGTACAAGTGCTTGACCACAAATACACACATTTCTCATTAGTCATGCATATGAAAACTTACAAACCTATGTCAAATGCCAATGTTAACAACAATATTATTTATTTTAACCAAAAGCAGGTGCTTTTGCTTTTCTCTCTGATTATGTTCTTGTGCTCATCTCTGTATGTAAATTCTCCTGCAATACAATCTCACTTTACTGCTGCTTCTCTTGGATTTCTTTGACACGTAACATCGGCAGTATCCCATTTTTGTTGTAGTTACTCCCAATTTACCTGGGAAGTAGTTCACAAGCTGACAGTCTGATGGTGTTGCCCATATGGAGGGTGAGAATGGCATTGTTTTGATTTCAGAAGTTCGTATTGCTGCTTTTACTCATTTAAACCTGCACTTCTCTATTTCCTACTTGATTGCTTTAGATTTCCTTGCTTGTTCATGCTACTTGAGAAGTAAGTAAGCAGCAGACCTGCTTATCTGTTTTACTGCAGTGATGTAGAAAGCTAGTCCATTATACATACATAGATAAATATATATGTACACACAAATGTGTATTTATGGTAGCTTCTCACCTGACTAGTTCTCATTATTGCATGATGTTTAGGAGGAACAATTGCAACAGGAAATTTAAATAGAACATAATACACAGGTAAACAGTTGCTCTATAAATTCATAATCCTACTGTTATTCCACACTTCAAGAAGGTGATGATGGCAACAAAGGACCAGTTTCTAACTGTTCTGTGGGCAGGGACTGTCATGTATGTCCACCTGAATGGTCATCAATGTATATTTAACTTTCTTCTTTCCTTCCCCTCAAACAAATCAACAGCTACTCCCCTCCCCCCCCTTTTTATTTTTTTTCTGGCATTGTTTCATGGACCATGTTCACATATTCTGTAATCACTAGAAAACTGCAGACCCCAGGCTGAGTGTTTAGTTAAAATGTTAGGTTGAACTCTTGGCAAAGCACGAGTTAGAAAGTGCCTTGTTGAAACCTAAAGAGTAGGTCTGTTCTAGTACCAGCTAGGGTAACGTCCAGAACTTTTTTTTTCTGAATTTGCTGTGATGCTAGAGAATTGAGGGAATTACATGTAGCGAGCCATGATCTTAGTAAGGTAGGGGATGGTCCAGTAAATCAGGCATCAGAGCTAATGCAGGGGTGACCATTGCAACTTGGCTTCTAGAACTTCAGAGTGGATCTCAGCGTTGTGGTAGAATGAGTGCAAGTTCAGGAAAATTGCTTTCAGTAAATTCAGATTAATACCATCTGCTTCTAAAAATTAAAATAAAAAATTGTCAACAGATCAGTAATTGAAGCTATTAATACCTCCCACCAACAATAGTGATTTGCATATGTTAATATATTTCAGATGAGATCACTTGTGTTAAATGATTTACTGTCTCTGGGATATGTATGAGTACAAATGGGGACGTGTGTGTATATAAGTTTAATAAGTAATAAAACTGAGTGCTCATGTTGGAGAACACTTCATCAAGCCTACCTGTACCTCCAGAAGGTGATGAGGCTGCTGGTTGTTCACTCTAAGCTTCTGGAAATTTACTCCTGAAATGCAACCCCTTGAAGATACTACTTAACCTTCAAAAGAATGCCTGCCTTAGCAGGTCATGTGTCAAGGTACAGCAGAGAGTTTAACAAAGTATTGCATTTTGCATAAACTTAAACTAGTAGTTGAGCAACTTAGGAATTGCTTCAGAGTGACTAGTTGGAATAAAACATGACATGCTTCTGAGTTTAATATCTTCAGATACTGCTTTTCATGTACAAGTATATTACATCAAAATTAGTAGGGTAATAAAACAGTGTCTTGCCTAAAATATATGCATTGGTATGTAATAATTTTGGAAATTTAGAAATATCCTGACTACCTACACTTGGAAACATAACACAAATGCCACTTCACTGTTTTTGTGTGTTGGGGGTCTGTATACTGAGACAGCAAAGAGCATGATGCAGAATTCTCATATGTATGAGAAACTGCCTTGTGGGACTGTCTGGGCAGGTAACTGCTCAAACTGGCATGTGTTAGCCAGCCAGCGTTGTGGTTCCTCCTTGCCATGGTCTGTTTTTTTGCTTCCAGTGGGGGCTAATAAGGTCTGAGAGTTGGAAGCTGGCTGGTACATCACTGATGTAGCTGAATTTCAAACTTAAAGCCAAGTTACAGACTTATACCAACTGCTTTCAGAATGAAGTTGTTAGGTGTACTGTTGGAGGTGATGCCTGGGCTAGAAAAGGTTGTTTTGGTTTTCTTTTATTGCTGTGGTTAATTTGGGGAATCAGTAATTGTTGATGCCATGGTAGCTGCTGTTGAGTTCTGGAAAGGAACTCATTTGCACAGGAGCAGAAATGGTGATTGCTGCGATGCCATCACTACAGAATTACATTGCAGAGCAGACCATCTTTTCAAGGTTATAGAATAAAGAACATGAGATTAGACTCCTTGCTTTCTACTTTCAGCAGGCAAGCTTTATCAACAAAAGCTTATTATTTAAAAAACGTTTATTTTAATTCTGCAAATGGACAAGTACATGTCAGAGTTGAAACTTGGATACCAAAACCTCCTCACATATTTATATTCCAGGAAATAGGTTTATTGAGACAAACGTCAGTACTAACATGTATTTCTGTTTATGAAGTACAGCGAAACCGTTCCCCTATGTAGATAGGAGTATAAAGTAGAAAGATTGAGTAATCCTCATACCATTACTGGTTTTAGTTAACTTTTTTCCCCTTGACCTACTACAGCAAGGAAATGTAATGCCAATAGTCAGTGTCTTTGTTTCAAGGTACAGGGTGAAGGGATTACTGTATCATCTTTGGCGTAATTCCTAGAAGTCTAGGGTTAGATTCTGATTCCCCTTTCCCTGGCATAGATGTGGAATACCTCAACTGATTTACTTTGGAGTAATTCCAGGTTTGTCCCAGTCCAGCTGACATCAAAATCAGGACCCTACAATCCAGCTTTGTTTCATGCAGTTGGGTGAAGAGTTTGGATTGGTATGACTTAACAGGGAATGAGGTGAGGTAATGCATTTAAAAATATTTCCTTAGAGAGGAAGTAGTTTTTCCTCATAGGTTGATAGATTAAAGCGTAGTTAAATTTGTTGGAATGTATTTTAGCTCCTCATTATAGCAAAACCTATTTCAGGATAGGCATGATTACAGACTTTGTAGTGGAAAAAAAACAGTCATTTATCCACCTTTGGTAAAGGCTTCTTTAAATTCTGAAAGACAAGAAATACTCTTAATTTTTCAAAGTACAGAGTGTACTCTGAAATTATAGCTTGTTCTCCTTGGAAAGAGTGGTGTTTGCTCTGAAAGGGTGTGACTCAAGTATAATTTATTAGATACAGTTACTGAATTTAAGCAGAAAAAGTTAATTTATGACTTGTGACTTAACTCAGAATACCCGCACTGAAGCAGTGGCTCCTGATAAGTAAATCTGATGCAGAAGTGACGCAGGTTGTGTTTTATTTTCAGCACCTTTGAACAAGGATAAACTTTGCTTCAGTGAACTGTGTTTTTTGCCAGTAGAATGGGCAAACATTCAATTTGAATTGTGCACACTCTTGTAAACAAAAATCACCATCTTACCTTTAAACAGTCCACAGAACCTCAGGGAAATTGTGTGATGCTGCTGGCAGTATCCTGAACCATCCAGTTGTCTCACGCATCTTAGTTTGTTTATTTATTTAACAGTTGGAGTTAGACTTCAACTGTAAATATTTATTTCTTTGGAGAACAAACTTGATTGCTCCACTGAGAAATATGAAAGCCTTCCTCCTGACACCTTACCCCCCTTCCATTTACATGTTGTTGTTGGTTTTTTTTTTTTTTTGAGTCTGCCTCTGAACTGGTAAGAAACCATGCTCTGAGGCCATCCTGTTGGCTTACTGAGGATCTTCACTTGGTTTCATTTACCCAGGCAGTAATCTGCTCTGGGCCAGTTGGTGCCTAGCTGGGCAATCTGTCAAAAAGCAAAGGTCTAAAAAGCCCAGAGTACTTGAACCTGCACTCCTTCAATCCTTCATTTTTGATATATTTTCTATTGCATTGCCCCTAATTGGGGGATGAATAGCACAAAGCTGCTTTACCCTTCTGTACATGTATGAATCATTCTTCTGGAAAACTTTATGTAAATGCCTCATTGACTGGAGATATTTCATTCACAAATATTTTCAATAAAAGCTCGAAATGTATCATGGAATCATAGAATAGCCTGAGTGGGAAGGGACCCCAGTAAGGATCATCTGCTGGCACCACACAGGTCTACCCAAAAATTCAGACCATGTGAGTAACAGCAAAATCCAAATGCTTCTTGAACTCTGATGGGCTTGGTGCTGTGACTAGGTCCCTGGGGAGCCTGTCCCAGTGCGCAACAACCCTCTCAGTGAGGAACCTCTTCCTGATATCCAGCCTGAACCTCTCCTGTCACAGCTTGACACATTCCCTCAGGTCCTATCGCTGGTCACTGCCCCTCCATTCCCCCTCATGAGGAAGCTGTAGGCCGCAATGAGGTCTCCCCTCAGCCTCCTCCCTTCCAGGCTAAACAGGCCTGTTGACCTCAGCTGCTCCTCGTACATCTTCCATGTATTTTGGTTTCATCAGATAGCCAAGGTCCTAGCATGTGGGGCTTTTTATTTTTTTTTGTTTGTTAGCCTGTCAGCATTACTCAACGCTTTAGGTTAGAGTAGGAGTCCCTGGACTAAGCTAACAGCTGCTGCAGTATTGGTAATATGTAATTACTTAAAATTAGGCCTAAAGCTTGTTGGCGTTGATATCTTAAAATTGTGGAGATAATTAATGCCTGCTTTTCAAAGAAGCACAGTTTTCAACACAGTTCTGTGAGCGGAGTGATCTCTTGATCAATGCAGTGCAGTCAATGGTGCTGTACAGTGTATTGGGGGAAGCAGTATGCTCAGGTGCTTTGGATGGGTGGGCTACTTTTTAAAATTATTATTATTATTCCCAGTGGCAGGGAGTCATATTTCATGGCCTCTAGGACACATTGTGTATGTGACTAACACCTGGGCTGCATTGTGTATGTGCTGATGCTTTCTGGAAGCTTCTGGCTTCTGCCTTCCTGCATCTGTAGTAGATATCAAGTGTTTAAGTTTTCTGCCCTGGAGTTTTCCCCCAGCAGGGACTGGTGAAGACCTGAGAGAAGAGGGGAGACGAGAACGTGCTGCTGATCCCAAACGATTCAATTCGTTCAGCCTGTTTCGGACACTCTTTGCCATGTGCTCCTCAGCTGTGGACGGTGACAGGGTTGTGGGTTAAGCGCATTGTTCTGTCAGTGGGAAGTGGCCATCTTCCCTGGCAGCTTTTCAACCCCTTTTCCCGGCATGCATTTAAATATGGCTCGTTACACGATGGGAGAGAGGCTACAAGCCTCCAAGATAAAATGGTCCTGGGGAGCAGGCTGCCTGCACCAGTGCAGTCATCTGGTGTGCAGCTGAGACTCGTAGGAGAGGAGGCCAAAGGGAGCGGGCTAGATGGATTGTCCTGCCGTACTGCATGTGGCCTGTGGGCTGTAGGTTGTTCATTCTTGATATTTGCTTACAATCATAATGAACATTAAGATTTTGCAGTAAAACTTCAGAAAAAAAATACTTAACAGCATGAGAAAAATCTGTTTAAGCCACAATGAACTCTAATTCTTTTTACCAGCCTTCCACAAGGAGGGAGCATCTGGTGGACAGAATAGATCAGAGTCCCAAGTGCATATGCTAGTGGTTTCATTGTCATCAACAGACATTACATTTTTGTTGATTTATTTTGTGCAATGAATAAAACTTCATTTCCTGCTCTGTTAAGGATGTTCTACTTTGCTTGATTTGTACAGAAATGAACTATGGTTGTATCCATATAAAAGTTGAAAGAAATTGGGTGGCACGGAGTTAACAATGGACATCTTTTTTTATCTGCTTAAATATATAAACAGTTCTTTTCATCTGAAATACTCCAGTTTTTGATAATGCTGTATCTTCTGCAGTTAACTTTCACTCCTCAGACTGTTACTTAAAGGTCAAGATACTCTCATCTTTTCTTCATTTATTACATAGCTAGAAAGTATTCCACTCATAAATGTGGCTTATAAAACTGTGCTTTATTAGCATATACTGATTGTTCAAGTACTTCTGTTCTATCCTCAGTAAAGCAAAACAAGCACACTGTGCATGTAGTTGTTGGAAAACTTGATTCCCTTCTATTGAGTGTGTATAATTTAAATTGACTTGGAAAAAAAGTGTGCTATACACAGCTGATCAAGTATTTAATTTTACTTTATTAGGAGGTCATAATTTCTGCAAAATAATCCTTTGTAATGAAGTTCCAGTTTGGTTATTTTTAGACTTTTGCCTTGGAAAAAAAACAAGACACTAAAACAAGATACTGAATGTGGAACAAGGTAAAGCAGTATTTCCCTGCCTCTCAAGTGATGTGTTTTTGGGACCATTCAGTACTGAGTTGTATCTAATTAACCTGCTTCTCTGTGTGTGAGTTGTAGCACAGATGTCTCGTCCTCTGTTCTGAACTGATTTTGGCTGTTTCCTTGGAAGCATTCTGTCCTCTTTTTCATATAAGTGCCCAATAAGGTTCAGGAGCCCTGTGACTACAGGGCACCACAAGGGAGGTGTGTCTGTGTGTGAACAGCAAAATATTTTGATTTGACAACATAAGTCTTGTTGCTTTCAAGAATGTTGGAACACTTCCATTTACATGGAAATATCAAAATGCAGTTTTTTTGCATTTCTGAAGTGAACTTTTCTGTTGCTTCTAATTAAATGATTTTTCTTCCCACCAGTTTTGGTTCTTGACCTACTACAGAAGACAAATATTAGGGTAACGGAGCTTAACAGCAGTGTTCTGTAGGCCAGTGTTCTAGTATTCTGTGAGGACCAGACTTGCTTTAGGTGGACTGGCTAACAAGCATTCACCTTCTCTCCAAACATGCTGAATCTGGCTAGAGATCATAGAATGGCTCAGGTTGGAAGGGACCTGAAAAATCATCTTGTTCTAACCTGCCTGCCATGGGCAGGGACACCTCCCACCAGCCCAGGTTGCCCAAAGCCCCATCCAAACTGTCCTTGAGCACCTCCAGGGAAGAGGTATGGCTATGGAAACTGCTGCTGTCATCTTTGAAAAATGTACCTGCTCATGAGATGCCCCTGTAACAGGAATAAGGAGGAGGTGTAGTCTGAGAGCATTGAGCTTTTTATGACTGGTATTGACCTATCCTGCTCTGCTTGAAGGCAGTCCAAAAGCAGTACTATATGTGTACATGTTCCTTCCCCCCCATTTGCTTATGCATCATCACAAAAAGGTGCTGTTTTTTTTTTTTAGCTCTTTTTTCTGTCTGCTCTAGTCTTCTATGGCTACCAAAGTGAGCAGAAGCCTCCTGTAAGCTTTGCTGGTCCAAAATGTCTGGTATAGAACGTGTGTTTTCTGCGTATGTAATATTCTTTCATATCTTCAGCTGAATCAAAATTGTAATAGTGATGATACATGTCTTCAACATGTAGAATGTTTGTCTTTGTGTTGTTTTTTTTTTTTTTAATTAAAGAAACACACTTCTTAGGTCTGCACAGAAGACTTATATGCAATCATCGTGTATAGGTAGAAGGCAAGTGCATACTGAAGTATTCTGCCATTTTCAGTGCTTATCACTGCCTCTAGGGAGACAAAGCGCTTTCTGAAGCGATTGCTTAAAACAACCTGAACGCATTCAGGACATAATAGCTTAGTATCTTCCTTCATACATGATGATTTTCTTTCCATCATTGACTGCAGTGAACTAGCTTTAAATGAGCTGTGATCTTGTCCTCTATGCTGGCTAGATACAGCTTCTTGCACAAACTGAAGTCTTCTTGGTACTTTCTTCTTGCATCTAAATTCATATTTTCTGTTATGTTTCTTCTTATGGTTGAATTAAGATTTTCTGTGTATGTGTATGCAAAGTTACCCTCTTATTTTTCCAGTTTAAGTGATAGAATGAAAATGTGTTCTGAAATATACGTTCTGCCTGGGCTGTAGCTTTGGTTCTGTGTAGTGTGTGGCCTTTTGAAGAAGAAACGTGGAATTCACCTTCTTTTGCTTCTCAAGGGTACCAGAGACATGTAAAAGCAAATACTGAAATATAGTGCTTCTTGGCTTCTTGCAGTCAAATATATACTAATTGATACTGATGCTAAATGGACAACACAAGTCTTGCATGGGTGTTTTTCTGTTTGTGCCTGTTGCAATTCCAAAGCTTGTTCTAGTAATGGTTGTAGGGCAGCCGTGAAGATGGGGAAGGGGGCAGTGGAATGTGTATTGATGTAAGGATCAGTCCATTCATACAATCTTGCACATTTTCAGAATAATTCTTGAGCGTACTGCCCAGGAGATCTCATGTTTCAGCTTTGAACTCATCATGTAGCAAAGTAGGTTGTAATCTGAGCTACTTGCTACTCAGTAAGATGCTGTTTTCTGAGAATTTTGTCTTGTAGTCCCATATCAGCTTCCAGAAATACTTGTTTGTTTTTTTTCAGAATCCTGATCTAAACTAAGTTGAAAATTAGAGTAGCAACTAATTGGAGGAAAAAGATAGTTTTCATTAATTAAAAGTTTACAGTACTTGGAAATTCTGATTTCTTAAAGATTAGTGAGTCTTAAACATTACCTGACGAAAGCAGTTAATTCTCTTAAAGGCTGCAAAGGAACTAAAATTTACTAAATTACTTGTATACAAGATCTGTAAGTTTACCACAGTAGCTTGGAAGAAGCTATAAGAATAAACAGTTCTCTGAACAGCAGACAAACATCTAGCATGAAAAGCAAACAAAAAACACAAACATAAGCATCTCACAGTAATATTTAACTACAGCATACCATGCTGAGCTACGTGTAGAGCAGTAGGTATTGGCTTTACCATTGCTAAATTGGCTGGGTGGGAAGCATATAAACACCAAGCTCACATTTGGTAGTGAGTTTTAATTTGGTATCTGAATATTAAAGTACATCCAGTAATTGATTTTGATCACAATAAGCAGTATGTCTACAATAGTCCAGCAGAAGTTTAATGTATGAGTTTAGTCTTCCCCTACTGCTGGCCTCTCCCTGTGATAAAGGATGTCCCTGACTGCTTCAAAGGTAACACTGGGGCAAAGTAACTCTAACTCAGGCTCTTTCTGCCTGGAAAACTCATCTTCTTCCTCCAGAAAGAAAAGGAAGAAATCTACCCTTATTAGGTATATAAAGTTGACAAACATGCCTTTCATTGCTTTATCTGAAATGCTTAAACACAGTATCTTTGGCTTTACTCTAACTATTGTATTGTATGGCCTTCTTTTATGTCAAGAACAGCTGAATATATCTGAGGGGCATACTGGCACCTAGTTTCTGAACATTGTGTCATGGAGAACTCAGATTTTAAAAGGCAGTCATCTTAAGTATGGGAAAAACCTGTTTCTGATAACTTGCATAGATATGGCAGTATTTAATTTATGTCCAAGTATATGTGTATGTAATTGTATATACGTGATCAAAATCAATTACTGGACATACTTTCATATTCAGATACAAAATTAAAATTTACCACCAAATGTGAGCTTGGTGTTTATGGCTTACAGATCTTACATATAGTAAGCTGTTTAGTGAAGTCTAGTCCCTTTACATCACTTGAGAATCAATGCATTTCAGTTTTATGTAGCAAAAGAGAATAAGGGAAACATCTGCTACTTCTTATTAAAACATTGGATTAAGCAGGTGACTGGTCATGCTGTGATACTCTTTAATGAATGTTGTATTTCATAGAATCATATGGAATACAAGGTTTGGGTTGGAAGGGACCTTAAAGATCATCTAGTTCCAACCCTTCTCCTAGGGATACCTTCCACTGGATCAGGTTGCCCAAAGCCCTATCCAACCTGGCCATTAGTCAAATGTCATTCAGTATCACCTGGGGTAATTTCTGGGGTAATTACGTTATAGTGGGAGAAAAGGGTGTAAGGATAGAATGTGAGTGGAGGCTAAGAAGTCTCTTATTCTCTCCTCCATTTTTTAAGGAGCAGTTTTGTTTTTATTTCTACCACTTTTGATGTCTTTGTCATGCTATCCCATGTCCGTTTCTGATCATCTAGTCCTTTGTCCTTTTTGTCTCTGTTTACTACTAAGTATCAGAGAGTATGTAATTATTGAAGATGCTTTCTACCACTGTGGATTAATATGCCTTTAAGACCAAAAGGAGTTTTTTCATCATCTAATCTAATTTTATTATACAAAGGTATCTAAAAATTGAACTAGTTTTCCCTGATTTTTAGGTCAGAAGGAATTATGTTTTTCTTTGAGCAACTGAAAAATGGCTGAAAGTTTTTCTTTGGCAGATTTATGACAGATTTTTAAAAATTGATCAGGATGTTTGCAGGGCTAGTGGCCCTAGGAAACTGAGTATCTCTGGCTTTGCTACTGAGTGCTTGGAAGCACAAGAGAAAACTCCCAACTTTGATGATTCAGTGCTTCTCTCTCTGATGGTATTGGCATGTGGCTGGTGCTGTCACAAATGTACTCTATGGGCTAATGGCATATGCAACAGGCGAGCAATGTGAGATTCTTGGGAGGCAGAAATAGAGAGTACTTACTTCAGTTCCCATCCTTATATCAGGAAGAGAAAGAATTTCTAGTTCAGACTTGCTACAGAGGTTAGAACAAAATTTCACGATAGTTTGAATATGTAAATGAAGTGGTCACTGGCCATAAAGGCCTTGATGAAACCCCTGTCTTATGAGGCCTTGAAAATTAGTGACGTGCACCTTATTTAAATAGCAATGATAGGTAGTAAGTGTGATTTCATCACTGATTTACATTAATTCAAGTGTTGTTAAAATTCTCTGAAAGTGGAAAGCTACTGTCTCAGCTTAGAAGCTGATTTTTGAGGATCTGATTTTTGAGGATCTGATTTTTGAGGATCTGATTTTTGAGGACTTCTTAAGCACTTAAATGTTGTGTATGCATTGGGGATTTGTGGTTCGTTGCATCATAACTTTCTGGCCCCCAGGCTTTAGAAATAGTGATGTAGCCGATTTGATGTATGAAGCACAAAGCTAAATAACTTTTTTCTTATCAAATATAAAACAAATACTTTATCTCTTCATACAATGAATCAGGTAGTAGTTAGTGTCCAACTTTGTATGCACAACTATGGTATGATTCAGCCCTAGTCTGTGAGATGTGGAATATATATTTGATCCTCAAGCTGCTTGATGGGGAACGAGGGCAAAGATGAGTAAGTGGAGGATGTTTGTGCATGGTGGATTCAGCAGTGGATGTACCATGGGCAGTGCGACAGGAGGGTGTTGGTGCATGATCCCTTGGTGATTGTTGTGGGTGGGCGATCCTGGATCATCTTAGTCTTTAAGTTAGAGGCATTACCTAAAATTCGGATCAAGACTTCTGTGAAGTTAAGGATTCAGTTTCATTCCATTTCCAAATGGAATTGCCTGTTGCAACAACTTTCTAAGTTTGCAGATGATACTAAGTTAGGAAGAGCTGTTGACTCCATGGGAGGCAGGGAGGTCTTGACAAGTTGGAGAGCTAGGCAATCACCAGTAATATGGAATTAAGATCAAGTGCCTGATTCTGCATCTTGGATGGAGCAGCCTTGCATGTATCTACAGGTTGAGGGTCAAGAGGCTGGAGAGCAGCCCCACAGAAAGGGATCTGGGGGTTTTGGTCCCAGCAAGGTGCACATGAGCCAGCAGCGTGCCCTGGCAGCCCCAAAAGGCCGACCCTGCCCTGGGGTGCCTCAGGCCCAGCACTGCCAGCCGGGAGAGGGAAGGGATTGTCCTGTTCTGTGCTGTGTGGCCTCATCTTGGGCACTGTGTGCAGTGTGGGGTGCCACAATATCAGAAGGAATTAAAACTATTAGAGAGTGTCCAAGTGAGGGCTATAAAGATGATGAAGGGTCTAGAGGGAAAGATGTAAGAGGAGCAGTGGGGTCCCTTGGTTTCTTCAACTCCAGAGCAGGCTGAGGGGAGGCCTCATGGCGGCCTGCAGCTCCGTCACGAGGGGAGCGGAGGGGCAGGCGCTGAGCTCTGCTCTCTGGGGACAGCAACAGGACCCGAGGGAATGGCATGGAGCTGGGACAGGGGAGGGTTAGGCTGGGGGTTAGGGAAAGGGTCTGCACCCACAGGGTGGTCTGGCACTGGGACAGGCTCCCTGGGGCAGTGGTCACAGCACTGAGCCTGCCAGAGTTCAGGAAGAGTTTGGACAACGTTCTCAGACACATGGTGTGACTTTTTTGGGTGGCCCTGTGTGGTCAGGAGATGGACTTAATGATCCTTGTGGGTCACTTCCAACTCAAGACTTCCTGTGATTGTACGAACTGCTTGAGGGCTACAGATTAAAATAGCATCAGTCGAGGAAAGCTCTCTTTCCATCGGTATGAATACAGTTGTGTTAAACAAATTAATAGTAGTATTTGTGGGTGGTATGTTTTAAGTTAGCTTCTGAAGAAGCTCAAACTATCCACCCTCAGTGCAAATGTATACCATGGAAAATGATAAATGTTAGAGGAACTTGCATAGTTGATGATCTAATGGTGTTACCTGTGATTAGTCTGTCACTTAAATTTATAAAAGATTTCTTAATGTAAATTAATTGATCAAAACCTGATGAATTATAGGTAAGAGAATATTTGCGTGTTTAAATATATTCCTTGGTTTATGTTATTCAGTAGTTTTGTTACAAATGTTGTTCTGTGTTCAGTTTGAAACAAGATACGTTATTTTCTTCTGTCACACTAAATGCTCCCTGAGCTTTCCTGCTTGGCATTATATAAGATTAGAGGCTTTTTTGAGGCTTATTACTCTTAAATCTCCATCGTCCAGTTTTCAATCTCTTACATTTACACGTGGCTGGAGTACCCAGCTGAACACCTAACAGTAATGGTCCCGTATCTTTTTGTTCCCTTGGGCATTCAGCTCCAGTTTTTGCTGACACTCGTTTTCCTCCCTCATTTTAAAACTGTCCTTTTTCTTTAATTATGGAAGAAAAAATAATTTCTATTCAAGGTGAGTGGCACAGATTTGGGAGAATGTATTTTAGTTTTAATTTTAGCTTAAAAATAAAAAGGATAAAAACACCGCTTCTCTGAATAATTTGTGCCAAGGAAAGTATTCATTTGAAGAATTAGTAATATCAAAATTGTCTAAGGCAGGCAGTGGCATACATGAGGTGATTACTTGAAAGAGTAATAAATTTCACATCCTGAAGTCCCAACTACCTTGGAGAAGGCAGGTTGTATTTTAAACTATCCAATATGATAAACACTTGCATGTTGTGATCTTATAATTAGAGAGGTCTTTTGTGAAACTTTGCAACAGTTATAATGCAGTGTTGACAGTTAGACTTCTTTTAACATATGGTGGTTTTGTGTGGCAGGTTGCTGACTGGTTTAGAAGATAAATTACTGTTTGTTTAGGTTTAAAGTAATATTTCAAAAGCTTTTTGATTTTAAAAAGCAGTGTGTTATAAAGAGCAATAAATTCCTTGAAATGGTTTACACATCACAGACTGACAATTGCAAAAGAAATGACAGATTATAAGAACCTCTAATGTACATCTTGAGTAAGTTGCACATATGTGTACTCTTTTACATTTATTAACCAAGACATTTGTACAGCCGTTCAGCTGGCTTAGTGGTTTAGTCCATTAGTTTTGTTAACTGATTTTATTTAGGTAAGATGTGGTTGATGAATTACACTTGGTGAAAAACTGTTCTTCCCAATAGTGGTATGTGAAGGTAACTTAAAAATAAAGAATAAAAAATAGAATACAGAATTTACTTATGTTCAAGCTATTTGAATACCATTAATACATATAATTAACACTACTACGTATTATGTGCATGTACATAGTGTACAAATAGTACACTGCATGAGAGCAACCATCCTCACTAAGGTAGGAAATAAAGTATTGTCTTAATATAGCACTAAAAAGCCCTTAGCATTCTTTTTGTGGAGGTTGTTCTTAGAAACATTTTTAGTCATGTTACATTAAAGGTTCCAATTCCCTTTTTTAGACTGTATTGTATGCTGAG
This sequence comes from Anas acuta, assembly GCF_963932015.1. Lineage (NCBI taxonomy): Eukaryota > Metazoa > Chordata > Aves > Anseriformes > Anatidae > Anas > Anas acuta. Next base: position 136,048,202 of record NC_088980.1, read on the forward strand.
ACCCTACTTTTTCTATAATGAAATTCCCCACGCTTTTGAGTTTGCAGAAGGCAGTGAAGACTATAAAGAAACTCAGTATTGCTGTGCCCATGGCTGACAAATCTCATTCCTGTGTGAAGCTCCCTGCACTAGCAAAAAGATTGCCAAAGTAACATTTCCCCTGGTGCTGGGGTTGCCGCAAGCTCAGATTTGGCTTGGACCCATCTGAGGCAGTAGCTCAGGAACAAAGGACTGTGAGGCTGAAAATCTGTGGCCCCAACACGTTTTAGTTCTGTTGGTTTTAAGATGGGTACCTTAAGGAAACCAGATGTGCATGGCTGTGTTATCTGTCATTCATTCTTCTCTACCTCTTCTTCCGTGCTCAACCATTAAAATTTGAGCATATTGACCAATTTCAAACGCTTCTGATGGAGAAATGGGATTTAAAGGACAATAACCTATGAATTTCTGAGAAATCAGTAGCAGGTGGAGAGATTTTAGTGGGTATACTCCTTCCCTTATTGTTCTGTAGTATCTGTTTCCATGTAGTTGCCCCCTTCCTTTTCTACCCATCCCCAGCAGATGCCAAAAGCCAAACACTGCCCAAATGATGCTCAGCAATAAGAAGAGCTCTCATGGATAGGAAGTTCTCCAGGTAAAGCTTTGTGCCTTTGTGCCTTCCTCTGTCACGTGGCAGAGGTTTATTTGAGAACTGGGGCTTGCTCAACTGGCCACGTTATTGCTGGGGGCCTGCTGTAGGTATCCTGCTCGATACTGGTAGGGATTAGGAGAAAATTTGGTCTGGACAGTATTATACCCTCCTCTGAGGGAAGTGGGTGGCAAGGTTATGTTGTAATAAAAATTATTACTACATCCTTGGCAGGTGCTTGGCAGAGGGAATTCTTGCACAGGGATCTGGCTTTCTAATAAACTGTAATGAGAAGTGTGTTAGGGGAAAGTAGTCCCTAAAAAAAAGCGTGAAATGGAGCTGCAACTCCAATCCACCAGTACATAGGGGTGCTCATTTCCCCCAGTGATCTTCCACTGTGAAGGCAAGTGCCATCTTGGCTAAGGGTCTGGGGCCAGTTTAAATAGGGTTGAGGACTGGTGCTGGCCCTCTAGCAGGTGGAACAGATTACAATAGGAAGAGTAAGCTGAATGGGCCAACATTTTGCTGATGGTTCCCAGATGTTGTTTAATAAATCAGCAACCTGATCAAACCATGCTCACGGGAGTTTTTCTTTTCTTCCTGCAGTGTTCAGGAAACCATATTAATGAATGCTGTAGAAATACAGTGCTCAGCTATTCTTAACTAATATTTCAAGGGACTTGTAACAAGGGTGAGAGTATGCGCAGTCTTTGATGCATCTTCTAAAATAACATAAAAAAATGTGTGAGCTGGATTAAATACTGTTACTTCGGGACAGAAGATAAGCAGTGATGTAAGAAGACATGTGCCTGATAATGTGCCGACCAGTTTAGTGACTGGAACTGTCTGTGTTGTGATGCGAACCCATCGCCACACCGACCTGTGCATGAAGCTGAATGACAGCGGGGTGTTGTAGGGTTTCCATGAATAGAGCTGTTGAGCTTGAAATATAAGTTCTGTTTTGTTCAGATGTAATGTTCAAGAGTACTTTTTTTCTTCCTGCCAACCTTTCTTCTTTCTTCCAGGCATAGAGAATGTAAGTGGGGCAGGAGGCTGCTTTTAACACATATCCAACCTACACCAAGGGTGCCCCACATCCATCGGCTTTGCTGAAAGAGCTCACCTATCTCTTCTCTCCTCTGACTCCTCTCCTGCCAGGCCACCCGGGTTTCAGAATTACCAAGTTACAGAACTCAGTGCACTGTGAGCTTTGTGGAACAAACACATTGGATTTGCCTTTTTTTTTAAATTATTTCCATACTTCCTACTATAGCAATGTCGAATCTTGAGTATAGCTGCCAGTTACTACTGTAATATTTATTTTTTTTAACTGTTTGTTGTTTTCTTCTTTGTAGTGTAGAGGGCTGTAGTCAAGGATCAGGACTTCATTGTGCTAGGTATGAAACGCAGGAAAATCTTACAGAATTAAGATGCTCCCCCACCCCTATCTCCCCAAACCAAAACACTGGGCAAACTTCCTGTAATATGAGGAAGAGTGAAACCTTTGAAAAGCTTAACCTGGGAGAAATTGTGGAAAAGCCATTTTGAGGTGTTTATTTCTATTAAAAAGCACTTACATCATGGTAGGTGGTCTCATTTTTTTTAAAGCACAATAAACATATCAGAAACTTTACTAGATGATCAGTTAACAGTTTATAATAGAAGTTTCTTCCCAAAACAGAAGGAAGATATTTGTACAACTCACTTCCCTCAAAGGCTTGCAAAATCATTTTATTAGTTGCTCCGTCTTGGGTGTTGAGAAACGGGGATGTATTTCTGAGCAGGCTGAGGAGCACTTAGTGAGAACAGTCTGTTTTATTTATCTTTGCCTCTGTGGCCTTATCGCCACACTCTTTCAGGCTCTGACAGCTCCCTTTCTTGTAAACAGAAGAATGCTCCTTTCAAATACCTCCGATAATCCGCTAATCAAACCAGTAGCAATGTCACGGGGAGATGGTCTTTCCCAGAAATCAATAGCCAGATTCTGCAGTATCTGCGTAACAGCTCACCACAAGCTTCTGGGCTTTCAGTTGGGGCTGCTGGTGCAGCGTATTCGTGTATCCTCGGTTTTTACATAGAAGTTGAACTCATACCTGTGTTTCAGAGCGCACTGTGCTGTGCTAATATAGAATATTAGCACGATCCAAGTTTAGTTATTTTATAACTAAACTTTTTAAACTTTTGCTCCTGACCTAGTACAGGTAACTGTATGGTGTGCCTTGTTGGTCACTGCTACTACTTGATTATCTCAATCAGCTGGAAGCAGATGCAACAAGGAGAGCAAATACAGATTAACACCTTGTTAAATCAGTTCTTGATTGCTTCAGGTTGTTCGTTATTCTTGACCAGGTTATCCTTGTTTATTCTCCCACTCATCAAGGTGCTTTCTCAGCTGGCTACAGACTGCACTTCTTCCCAAGTTCCTTGGTATTTCTCCTTAATAACCCAGTACATAATTTAAAGGTTGTTTTTGCCATATTTCTCCATGAAATAATACTGAAGAAAAGATCAAGTAGAAAAAATCAAGACCTTTCATTATCTTGTCTGTCTTAGGGAAAGACAGATTAATCTGATTACTCACTGTGAGATGTGTGATTTGCCTGTTTGAGAAGTCTTAAAATTGGGTTTTGTAATAGGCAAAGACTCTCATCAGGACAACAAGTATGTGTATATTATATACACACACACAAACTTCCATATGTAGTACTTAACTCCTTAATTATCATACAAAAGAGCAACCCAATCTGATTTGGTTAAATATTCCTTTTTGATATTTTGTAGTGTCATGATTTAAAATGTACATATGTATGTCCTGTCATATAATGAATTATTTCTTTTTAAAGTCAATGTGCATTAAGACTGTTAACCTATACCTCCTAAAAGATTTACAGATGTCATGGTTAAATCACTATTTTCTTTTTTATTCAGTGTTGTGACATTCCTAAATTGCTATTCATTAGAACAATCATAAAACTATTTTCCTATTGACATGCTTAGCTGATGAGTCTTAATGAAATATTCCTATCAGGGTAATTGTGCAACAAAATGATTGGGGCTGTATTAAAGTTGCTGATTCATTTGTAAGCAACTGTTTTACCTGCGCTAGCTAGCAGAAGTGTTGCAAGATTATACAGAAGAGTAATAGTAATGAATTCGTATGAATACAACAAATCTGTATGAATATGTATATAATGTGTTTCACTGCTATATAGTAATCAAAACATAATCAATCACAGATCTTGATTGTGCTTGCTATTTTAATGAAACATTTTAAAGACAATCTTTAAAAAACAAAAAACAAAACCAAAAAACTTGTGTTCTTTTATGTTTTCTTCTTCCACATAGAGCTATCCTAGAGCAATTTGGGATGGTCTTCGGAGATGATGGAGCTCAACCACCTGTTCAAAGCAAGCCCAGTTAGAGCAGGCTGCTCTGTGGTTTGGCCAGCCAAATATTGAATAGCTCCAAGTCGATTTCACAACCTCTTTGGGCAGCCTGTTCCAATGTGACCACCCAGCTGGTGGAAAAGCTTTTCCCTAGACCTTCTTGGAAGTGCCTGTTTTTTAACTTGTGTCCATTGGCACTTCTCTCACAGCACACCTTTGACAAGAACTTGGCTCAGTCTTCCCTGTACCCTCCCAGTAGGCAGCTGTATGAAGCAGTGGGATCTCCCTTTGTTCTTCTCCAGCTCTTCTCTCAGAGCTCACGTGCTCCAGGTCCCCTACCCACCTTGACAGCCATCCATTGGAACCGTGGTACACCCACATCCTTCTTGTTCTGGACAACTGTGTGCTGGAGAGCCTGTGACTGAACACAATACTCCCCACAAGGTCTCGAAGGGGCCAAAAAGAGGGGGAAATCACATCCCACAGCCTGTTGGCTTTACCCTTATTAATACAGCCCAGCACATGATTGGCCTTCTTTGTGACAAGGGCAAACTGCTGACTTGTTCAACTTGCTGCCCTGTGGGACCCTTGCATCTTTTTCTGTAAATCTGTCTTTTAGCCCTTTGGCTCCTAGCCTGTACTGTTGCACGGAGTGGTCCCATTGCAGGTGCAGGGCTTAGGATTTGCCTCTGTTGGACTTCTCGGAGATCCTGACAGTCCATTTCCTCAGCCACTCAAGGACTCTGTCAACACCAGTTGTGCTCACCAGCAGATAAACTCCCCTTCATGGGTTGATACCACCCCCAGCCTTGCTGTGGTACACTGTCCCATCCTCTGGGCCTTAAATAAGGATATGAAACAGAAACACAGTGGGTTTAGTACTGGTGATTGGAGGATACCACCAGTAAGCAGCCACCAGTTGGTGGCTTTGAACCTCAAATTGCAACCCTTAGAGCCTGGTGGTCCAGGTGCTTTCCGCTCAACTTATCCCTTCGTGTCCAGTCAGTATCAGCTGTGCTAGGACAGTCCACCAGCAGGGAAGAGGTTCCTCTTCCATGGTTTTTGCATGGTGCAATTGCAGATATGCTTCATGTAGGTAGGAATATATACGTTACTGGCCAGTGAAGGATATTAAAGCTCATTGTCTTAGAAATGATGAAGGAAGGAAAAAAGAGCAAGGTTTTTGTAGAGGAAGAGACAAAACAGTGAGAGGGAAAATGCAGGTTTGTGTAATAATTTCTTAGAATTTTTTTTTTTTGAGTTTCTAATTCCATGGTAATTGCTTCTACACATTTTCCTGTTTTATTTTAAAAAGAACTTAGTTAATTTTTTTACTCACCTTCATGAAGGTGAAGGGACAATATTTGCATAAATATCTGAGTGATCCCGAAGAGAAAACATTCTTTCCCATAAAGCATGCTCACGAGACAGGTTAGAGACAAGTTATATGCGTTTTAAAATGAGAAAGTGTCTTTTTTCCAAGAAAAAGAAGTTTGTATTTTAAGTGTGGAAAACAGAATAACGAGCACAGATAAATTCTGTCTGTTAGGAAAAGATCATAATAAACCCCATCTAGTATATTTTCAGGTGCTGTCAATTTTAGCTTGCTTTAAACCTTGCAGTAATTGTTTTATATGGTGTATTGCAAGAGAAAATTGACCGAGGAGCTTGCGTGTAAATTTACTAGCAGAGGTGCGATTAGCGTGTTACTTATGACTTGCATAGTTTTAGATGTAACCATAGTGCTCTACAAAAACGTTCCAGGACAGGACCTGGTCTGAAGCATTTGCCAAAAGGATAAAAGAGCGAAGCCTGACTGTGCAAACTTTTATTTCTCCTGATAGGTTAAAAGTTACCGTGATGCATTAGTGTAGTAACACCCCTATGCAGAAACATATGGTAAAATTTTTGAAATTTTCTCAGCTCTACTTATGGCATAAGCTGGAGGGGAAAGCAGATTTTAGTAAATGAGTTACTTTCTTAAAAGTCAGCTCTCTAGATGCATCGTGTATATTTTTAGTTTTGTACTATTGCGATTTTTTACTTGGAATCGCTACCATTAATGCTAAAATGAATGGGCACTCTATCAAATATCCTACTCTAACTGAAGTTATTAGCACTTTCAGAATATTATTCCCTTCCCATCCCCAATATAATTTTTACTTTAGCTTTAAAATGTTTGTCATCTGGTGTGAGCTAGATTTATTAGAGTGTAGTAGTTTTAGTACGTTTTGGCTGCGTGTTTATGATGACATCACTGTAATCTATATACAGTGTGTGATTTCAGTTGTTTCCAGTGTTAAATATTTTCATAATTATGCTAGTTTTGGCAGTTCACTTGGAACTTTTTCACATCTCTTTAATGAACATGTTTTACTTCTGGGCTTATGAGACGGCCACATGCTTGAGAAATTAATAGCGTGCTCTTAAAGCTAACATTGAGCAGAAATGTGCAGATAGAGAAAGCTTTTGGACTTAAGTAGGAACGCAGTTCCTCTAAGGTCACAGCCACTGGTATTGTCTTCTGCAATTAAAGAATGCAACACTTATTTTGGAAAGCATCAGTAGCTGTTGTGAAAATGCTGCGTGTTCATGTTAAAATAAAACAAACCATACAGATCTTGAAACCTTTTCCATAATTGTGTAACGTAAGGAAATGAGGGGGTGTTGTCCTTGATTAAAAGAACTTTTTTCAAATACTTGGTCAGGTTCAATAGGAGAAAGTTAAACCTTAAATCAGTTGTATTTCATCTTTAAGTGGTAGCGATATGTATGATGAATGAGTTGCACAGATTTTGCTTGACGTTATGAAAAAGTTCATCAGGTTTGCTTGTGGCAATACAGGGACAGAAGAATTAGTCCTGAATGTCGGCAGGCTCGGTACACTTAACACTTCCAAAACAGAATGCCTTTTTTTCCCCTCCTCAATTTTCTTTTTCATGTAGCCAACATAAATACTGAAAGGCGAGCATAATGTGGTGCTATCAGGTCAAATCATTAAGTGGTCCTACCACAGCGCTCTGCACAGTCTGAGCTCGGGAAAGAAGGAAATGTGCTAATTGAGCTGGTTGGTAACCCTGACATTTCATTTTCTGGCAACTACATAGCAGTATGGTGACTCATCTGAAAATATATTTTCATAGTATGTATGAACTACTTTCCAAGAAAAAGGGTTCAGTTAAAAGTAATTTAAAAATTTTAGCTTTGAGTCTGTAATTTTAGTTTTTTCTCAGTAAGCTGGAGATGTGAAGGAGAGGTGAGCTTTCCTGATTACCAAACATTTATTTTGATGAAGTGGCTTCTTCCAAACAGAATTGATATTGAACACCCATTCTATTTTTTTGTGCATTGGAATGGAAAGTCCTGGATAATGACTAAGCACCCATATAATTTTTCGTATATCAGAGTGAGAGTCCTATATGACTAAAACGGCCAAATAACGGTAATTAAAAAAGGAGCAGAAATTTCTAGGATCTGGTCATGACCAAACTTCTTCTTAAGATGTATAAATTATTTTAATTCTATATTAATGACTAGAGAACTTCAAACCCTTTGTGGTGCTCACCCTTTTTTGAGAAGTTACCTTCTACCCATTCCAAAATACGAATGTATCTGTTTTTCCATTTTCTACAAATAAGTTTAGTCTTCTATTTTTTCAGTATAGGCTTGTATTGCTCATCATCTCTGCTTTTCTTTCTGGAAAGTTATTTCTGCTTTCCTAGATAATTTCCCTCTCTATGCTGTTTATGTAAATATAGAGTGGAAAGAAATTAACTTCGTCCAATTGTTTTTGAAGCTGTAGACTTCTATTTAAGGTTTGTCAGGACTAATTCTTCTCATCGTGTAACTTTTTTTTCCCTTTTAATTTCATTTAAGCATTAAGAAAACAAGTAATGGGAAATTTCCATGTCCTAATTTCTCCAAGATTATTAAAAATGCCAGGGAGCATGTAAGGAAATGTGTCACCTGCTCTGCTTCATACTGTGGTGCTTTACATTTGTTGCCTGAACACTTTCTTTTGTGAAGACCCTCTAAGATAACAGTGGTACCCAGAGAGTACCCCACTAATTTCCTGTAGCAGGCTGCATCTGTTGAAGAGATAATTCAGGTTGCATCAAAAGCTGTAAGAAACTGCTTCTTTCCCAAGCTGGTCTCCTAATATGCTTACAGGAATATTCACATTACTTTTCTTGCGTTTCCTGCATTTGAGTTTTATAATTAAACTGTCATTCTGGAATGCAATGGCAATACTGATGGGGTATCTAAAACCTAAGCTCAGCTCATTAGGATTTTCTTGTCTGCAAAATTCATTGTGTAAGGCATATTTCATAATCTCTGATTACAAACAACATTTCCTGCTGCTGAACTCCAGAAAGTAAATAAGCTATATGAGAGCTCAAGATGAGCAGTTGCCTTTGGTTCATTTATCTTTTCTGGGGCCACGTTTATTATTTTAGAAGCCTGCAAAAATATTTTGCATTGTGAAGCAGCTTCAATTAGCTGTATTAGGAAGGGCATGACTCTGACAGCTTGTGTGAGGTTGTTTCATGAGCAGGCACATAAGCTCGTAAAACGAGGTAGTGTTTCTCATTTCAGGGCTCTGGCTTTGTGTGAAGGAGTGTTTCAGCAGAAATGCAGCTAGATGTACTTTGTTCAAGTGAAATTAGTAGTTAAATAATAGAGTATTATTATTTGAATTAATAGAAGTATTAATTATAAAATACTTTTTGTTTTTAATAAACAAACATTCTGTAATCATTTCTGTAGTTAGATGGATGTACAGAATGTACTGAGGGAAAAGCACGGCTACAAGTTTAATATACTAAATATTTACCGAGTTGGTTTTCCCACATTTATTTTGCTTCTTTGTTTGATTGACTCAATTGCTTTCTTCTCCTCTAGCAGGAAGACCATGAAAGTTGTGGTTCTAGTTCAACAAACCGCAGTACCACGGAAAGCATGAAATCAGCAGTAAAACCACGACGAGTTCAGCAATCTGCTTCTCCTGACCCTGATTTACCTCCAGGTAGGCAATAATATTTCAGAAGCTTGATTGTGCTTGAGTGATGATAGAACACCTAAATTTTATTTTAAGTTATTTTCACACCTCTGTTGAATGATTTTATCTTTTAGTAGTTCTGTCTATCTGAAAATCATACAGCAGTGAAGAATAGGATGCTGGAATATTATACAATAGTAGAACTGAAGCACAATAGAACTTTGTTAATCCTTGCATCTTTCCCTTCTATTTTGTTGTATCCTTAATTTTACATAACCCCTTTGTAAGTAACCAGGGTTAGGTTAGTGTGAGAACAGTCCTGTAGAGGTGGTGTGTTAGATTTTATCCTCTGCTGCTCTGGTTCTTCTGTTTCAGATCACTCCGTGTTTTCTATTGCTCATTAACTGCTCAGTGTTTCACATTAAATTCTTTTCCCACATGTTTTCAGATCCTTAAAATGCTTTTAAAGGTGAGGTTTTCTCTTTGAGAGTAGTAATTCTGACAGATGTTGCTTATTTAGTCCTCTGTCTACTTGTAGAGATGTTGATTATTTTTTTTTTTCTGACATGGAATTTGTCTCAGATGAACTTGGAAATATTTGTATGTTACAAAAATGCCCGAAGAACTATGTTATCTGATTATTTTTGTCTCTCAGTTTGCACAGAAATTTCATGTATGAGGTTTAGTTTTGTGCAGAAAAATGAAACTTGAGAGCACTGGAATGAATTTCAGTTTGCCTTCTGAGGGCATGTAATTTTAGATGGGTTAAAGACATGACAGTTTTGTGTTATTTTTTTTCTGTCTTTTTAGCAGTTCAAGTTTATACATGTCTTAGCTTGAATCAAAAAAGAACATTGAAGTTCAGTGTGTGGAGTATTATGTACACATTGGTATCATCTTCCTTTGGAATGGGTCCTTGTAGAGCCAGAGCTGGAGGCTCTCGGATCTCCAGGATCCACCAACCTCCAGTGACTCAGGGCAGCCACCATGTCCTACCATGGACAGCGCTTTGGCTCTTGCAGCACTCTGAAGTTTGGTTCTTGGGGTCTCACCTGTGAACAACAGGAGGCGAAGACTTGCCAACATATCAGAGGCTTACATTGCCTTCTAGGATGGCTTTAGGATTTGGTTTGAGTTTGTTTCCATGAGTGTCATCTGCTGGCTTGCCAGAAAGATCTAGTCTTAGGGAGTGGAGTAAAAAGCTGGAGGCCTGTGTATGCTGCTGTTGACATCTGATAAAGTTGAATATTCCAAAAGATGTGTTTCCACGTGTCCAAATTCAACATGGACATTGAAAACTGGTTTGCGTGTCGTCTTTTATAGATATATCATGCTTCTCAATGATTACCGTGAATGATTATAGAAATGACATATAAGGTATTGGCAATGTTGTAGCAGATTACAAGGTGTGGTGACAACTTACATTACTGTTTGATAGGATTTCTAGATGCACTTTGTGCTTCTTTGAAACTGTAGGGCATGATCACCTTCTTCATCGGGATCACACTGCATTGTCAACTGCATAGAGTACATTTGTAGTGAATCATAATGATGCAGAGAGTATTAGGGAAAAAATTACCTTATTGGTTGGGCTTGGAATCACTGCCCATGCAGCTATATTCTCTAAATACAGCTGTGGTTTTTTTTTTGGTTTTTTTTTTTTTTGGATGTATAAATAACACTTTATTGAATCACAAATCCTATGTGGTAAAATGGCCTAGATTAGGAGTAGAGACTTCCTTACAGGAAGATTTTATTCTCTGTGGTACAGCTTTAATTTGCCCATCCTGGATTTTAGTAAGTTATTGAGTCACCTACTCTATATTTGCTTTAATCTTGGGAAGACACAGGTATTGAACTACCATTGTAATTTGTTGTCATTACTGTTGTCACAAAGATCTGTGTGTCCTTTAGTTCTGCTGTGTCTTTCCAGGATGGAGCTAGGCAGAACTCATCAAAAAATCTAGCTTTGCTATCAACAGAGCACTGCTAAATGTAGGGGAGAAGTCTGATGATACCAATTCTGTTGAATCAATAGACTGCTCTGAGCTGTAGTGCTATGATATTCTGTGGTGTTGGAGCTGAACCTGCAGCCAGAGTTCTTAGTGCACAGTGCGGTCTACTGTGTTCTGGAGAATATGGAAAAAGCATCTCTGTGGATTGTATGCTGAACCTCAGGACTTAACCCTATGGACTGGCTGGTATTTTAGGTCACTTCATTGTGGAATATCTGAACTTCAGTGGCAAGGATAGTCAGATTGTTATGTTTGAAAACTACACAAGTAAGAATCATCCCCCACCTGTTTTCTCCCACTTATGTTTTCAAACAATAACCTTTTCTTTTTTTATTACATGTGAAGTTACCAGTGTTTTGTTTTAACTTGATTTTGGATGCTAAAAGATACAGGTAAAATTGATTTTCTTAAAAGACTGATCCTCATTCATAAGGATCTGTTCATAGTATATTTGAAGCTTAAAATTAATTAGAACGATGGTACCTGCATTATACTTTTCAGAGTGTGCTGCACCGCTAGTTTGGAAATGTCTTTGCTGAAGAATGTAGTAAAGGTTTTATCAAATTCCTGACCCCTATTTCATTTGGAAGATACAATTCTGCTCCCTCTTTTTGTGCATCCAGGCAAAAAGACATGTAGATGAAAGCTCATGTTTTGGATTTTAGGTTAGTCCTTGTTGCTACTCTGTTCTGTCCTGAAAAATGTTGGAATCTACCCATAGGATCTACTTACAGAACGCTCTATTTCTTGTTTATGCTGCTGTGATACTGACTTTGTTAGGTTTCTGTAATTCAGAGCAGCAAATCGTAAATTAGGATGACTTTGAAAGTTTCTTGAAAGCAAAATAAAAAAAAAAATTGGATCTGTGGAAAGACGGCTTCAGTTTCTTCAAGGGAATAAGTAGCTTGTTCCAAAATAATTGTTACTGTTTATGATTTTGTAGTTTCCAATTATAAAGTCTGCCTAATATCTCCACCCTGCACTTAAACAACTAAATGATTTGTGCCTGCTTCTATTAATAGACTGCCAGCTCACACTACTCTGGTGAGGAAAATAGGTCTCTTATGTACTTTATTCACATGTGAATGGAAATTAAAATCATACCCTTAAGTATTACAATCATACACCAGGTTTATTGAATTTGTATAATCTAAAAGTACGCATTACTATCTTGTTAGTGAGAAAATACTGAAAAACAAGTAATTTGATGTATTTTTTTCCCAGTATTTTTTTTTTAGATTGTTGCACCAGAAAGCTTAATGCAGTCACATTTCTAACATAATCTGTTGGAATTTTTGACTTTTGCTGGGTTTCTGGTTTTCCTGTTTGTGTAGACAATGCTCTAAAACATTTTCCACATTTTGTTTCAATACAATTGCAATGCTATTAAGATGACAGGAGGAGTGAATGTTATTTCTGCCCTGTTAAAGCTAACCTTACTCAAAGGGTAAAATATGCTCAAGAACAGCATAAACTGAAGCAACGTGAGTTATGATAAGTAATGTGATACACATTTTACAATTAAGATAGTAACATTGAAACACTTTCTAAATGTATGACCGTGCTTAATCAGAATCCAAATATTTTACTAATGATATCTGACAGCATGCCTTGCATTTAATAAAGGAGGTGGGTGAAGGTTTTGAATGCTTAAAAAAGAAAAAGTACTGATGTCAAAAACTTGCAGTTGTGGGACTGATGAAAATCACTGCTAAATGTATTCCATGTACTCTAAGATGAAAATAAATATTCGACTATGAAACTGTGAGTAGCTGAAAAAAGCAGAGTAGAATGGAAGTAGCAGCCTGAGCCTGCTCCTACTGATCATGTGATGTTTCAATGTTGATTTTAAGTTTTATTTGAATTAAAATTCTAGATACAAATGAGTCTGATTTAATGCACGTTTCAGAAAGCTATCCTTTGAACCTGTGGATTTATACCTGTACACATTTTAACTGTTTTTTGGCATATATTAAGTCTATTTTTAGGTAGAGTATGTGAGTAGTCTTATTTTTTAAAATGTATAAAAAATTTTAAGACTTGTTTCTTTTCCACTGCAAGGTAGTTAGCTCCGTAGTTAAATTAATTTTACAGAAAAGACATGGATATGGGCAGCATTTAATTTCTTTACCATATTGTTAAAATATGAGTGTTTACTGCATATTGGGAATTCACAGAAGAGATTATTTTTCCAGTCACATTATATCTGAAAAAATTTAAATGGATTTCATCCCAGTAGGCTTCAATGCAGGTGCTTACTATTTTGGTTGTTGACAGAAACTGATTTTCTTATATCTCACAGGGGTCTTGTTGAGCATGATGTGGATATATTAGCTCATGGGAATGAAAAAATGCTAGGAATATTAATATTTAGTTAACTGTTTAAAAAAAAATAAATAGTCGAGGGTGAAAATTGTTATAATGTATGCATATTTGGAAAGTTCCACTGCAACTGTGGTGTTCATCTTTTCAATCCTATTTCTAAATAACTTTCAATTAAAATTTGCCATTAGAATTCTTGGTCTATAATAATCCAGAGGTTTTTTTTATTATTTTTGATGTAATTTGAAAGCTAATTCTTGACACCAAAAAAAAAATCTGTTATGCTGTAGTAGGTTTTTAGTATTTACAATTTTGCCTTTTTAGTTTCTCTGCGCTATTTCCAGGGATCTCATTGACTTGACTGCACTGAATGCCCTTTTAAACAGTTTTGAGTCCTGTGATTTTTGGATAAAGGCAATGATATTTGATTTGATATTTTAGTCTTCAATTAACAAGGAATGCAATTTGAAAATAATCACTTCAGAAACAGATTGGACATAATGTCTTCCTTATAACTGCTTAATATTTGTTTTGTTTTATAGGTTACGTTCAGAGTTTGATTAGGCGTGTCGTAAACAACGTCAACATCGTGATCAACAATCTCATACTAAAATATGTGGAGGATGATATTGTTCTCTCAGTCAATATCACTTCTGCAGAATGCTATACAGTGGATGAGTTTTGGGATCGTGCATTTATGGACATCTCTGGTAGGTAGATATTTTTTGGCTTTATGTATCAATGATAGTCACATTTATATTAATTTTTTTAAAGTCTAATACAAATGTCTTTTTATGTTAGAAATAAGAAAATAGGCAGAAGTTACCTTATTAATTAGCTTTTTTAAATAAAGGATGGGAAAATTGTAATTGATTTTTAAGACATGATTACAGATAATTATACAACACATTCTGAAGCCCTCCTTGGTATTCTTCTGTGATTGCATTTTATTTTGTACTTGCCACTGGCGGTGAGTGCTTATGCAATCTGTTTCTATTTCTGTGAATAAGCAGTAGCGTCTTAATGTGTTGCAATTGTTCACGTCACATTAAAGTTCTCTAAAGGCTGGCTAGTAAACTACACTGCATTGTAGTGACTGGCATAACAATTTGAAGACATTTCATTTTTTCATGTTTTCAGGAAATAAAAACCACCAAGTTTCTGTAATTTGGTCTTCAGTGTCTAAATGTCTCAGTCTAAATCACCAGTATTCACAGTAGTTCTCTAAGTCTAGGTGCTCCTACTGACATCTGATAGAGGTAGAATCTGAGCACGGAGTTTTTCAGGATCACACAGAATGTCCCTGCTAAACCAGGGAATTTCAGTAATGATTTCTCAAGGGGCAAAATATACAGGATTTTTTTGGGGAGAACAATGAGAATAATATTAATTGGTATTATGTTTGCACACAATGCACTACTCTTATTTTATATACATAACTAATGTATAGGGAATGGATGAAAATTTTATAGCTGTAACTAATTTATCCTCGCTTTTAAAGTATGCAGCTGAAAAACATTCTTTGATGTGTACTAAATTGTTCTCTTTAATCACATAAGTGCTTTGCTGATGGTCTAAGTAATTACCGTGCAAGTATCTTGTATTGTTTTCTTCTAGATAAGAACATGTATGTATGTTATTTTTCTTATCCAATATACTTTTTAACTTATATATATGTACTTTCTTCTTTTTAAAGCCACTGATCTGGTATTGAGGAAGATGATCAACTTTTCTGACTGCACAGTATGTCTTGATAAAAGAAATGCTAGTGGTAAAATTGAATTTTACCAGGAACCTCTGCTGTACAAATGTTCCTTCAGGACTCGTCTGCACTTTACTTATGATAACCTCAACTCCAAAATGCCATCTATTATTAAAGTAGGTATCCCAAAATCTTGTGTGAACAATTTCGAGGTTTTTCAAAATGCACTTTGATATTTCAAGTAAGATGAAAAGCCAATGCTGTTAAAAATCCTGTTAAGAGGATTTTTTTGATTGTGTTTTACTCATATGATGCAATTAGTCTCTTACAGCGTGTAAGGAAGTAAAGCTATTTAATCTTTTGTATTTTTCCTAGAGCTTTAAAATTGAAAACATCATAATTGTAAGGAAAAAATAAATGTCCCCAACAACCTGTTGAAGAAAAAGTACTGTATGTTGTAAGGTGTTTGCAATATGATGGAAATGATTTTTTGCTTATGTTATTGTTTCAAATGTAGCCCAAAGTCTCATACGTAGCAAGAAGTGTGAATGTATTGATAATGAGCAAGCCAAGTCCAATATGGTCTTTTGTCTTGATATTTATGGTCTTAGGATCTTTATGTTCTGTGGTGACAGTATGATTAGAGTATATAGACAGTAAATCTTAATGTTAAAAAGCCTGATTTAAAAAAAATAAAAATAAAAAAATAGTTAAATAGTTCAGTAAATTTTGAGAAGTTGTACCTAGCTGAAGTCCCATAGGCCAAATTTTGATGTGGAGCAAAAGTTTATAGCCAAATTATGAGTTTCCAACAGCAGACCATGTAGTGGAAACGATGACAGTCTTCCATATAATTTAAAATGGTACTGTTATAAAAATGATTATTATAGTATTTTTAGTGGATACTGGACTAAAATAAAACGTATTAGCGTGCACTGAGGTAATAGTGACTCAAATTTATATTAAACTCTTCTGCTTAACTTGGTGATTGTTCATTGCCTCTGCCCTTTCTTCAGGCACATTTCATTTTTTTTTCCAAAAAATTTATGCCTTTTTTTTCCTATATACACTCTTTGATTTTTTGGTTATGTTACACATAATTCAATTACCTTCTTTTTTATCTATTTTTTCATTTTTTCTCTTCTCTTGAATGTTTAAACAAAATGTTGTGTAATGATGGTGTTTAGAAATGTACTCAAATCTAAACATAGTTTAATGATGCCAGATCAATATTTAAGTGAATGAGTATTTATTATGTTTCCGAGTATAACGGCCCAAGGGTAATAATGCTTTAACTTAAATATTTTACAGTATTTCACTGCTATACAGTTATGCCACAGTTAGCTCTATAACCTGTTAACCCTAACAAATTCCACATTTGGTAACTTAATGATTTGTTGTTATGTGTGGAGGTTGCATCCTGTGATTTAAAAAGTTTGTCTTTGAAATGTTTGGATATTGAATTGACATAGCTGTATTTCTTACATAAGTTAAGTAAAAGAACCCGCTGACAGTAAATTTAGCTACGTAATTAATGAGATTAATTCCACAACATTCAAAGCTTTTGAAGTTTGTGCTGCAGATGACATGACCATGGCTTCAGTGCACCTGAAGGTGATGTTCCTGGAACATCAGCAGCTTGTATGCTGCTTGGTTGTTTCCCAGCTAAGCACAAAAGCTAGCAGAACCCAGTCATTTCCTCCAGAGCCGTGGAGATCTCTGTAATGAAAACTTTAGTACTCTGTATTGTTCACTTGGTAAAAGCAAATCTGTTTTTCAGTGTTCAGTAAAAGCAGATCTGTTTTTCAGTGTTCAGTGAAAGTTTCCAGGACTTCCATATTCATAGTGGCTTCCACTCTTTTGGTTTTGCTGTAGGGACTAGAATGTTTTTACAACCTTTATAATACTGTAACATTTTGGCCAAACTCATCTTAGTGAGTTTAGTTTAATCATAGAATATCCCAAGCTGGAAGGGACTCACAAGGATCATTGAGTCCAGCTCCTGGGGGCAGTTCTTAAAGTAGTTATCTGCTGGTTTTATGAATTTTGTTGAGATGAGTGAACTTAGAGGCAGATGAGGAGGCTCTACATTAAGGGCAGAGCTGATATGTAGCTACTGGACCTGGAGATAACAAATGTGCCTAATGTTACAGCATTATTACCACAATTTTATTTCATGGAGCTCCTATGTTAAATAAAGGTAACTTTCTTATCAAGTCTAAATTTTTATTTTTGTGGCACAAACACATAGTCATAACACTATTTTGAAGTATTGAATAAAATAACTAAAAGATTATTGAGACGAGGATAAATTTTCATCCTTGTAATTCCAATCTTTTTAAAACTCTTTCATTTAGAGATCTGCTTAATGGCATGTGTAGAACTGGAATATCCAGAGACGCTCGTTTGCCATACTTGAGTTGGAATGAATGCTTCCCCTGCCATTACTTGTCCACCTGCAACACTGATGGGAGCAGGAAAGAATCAAAATGAAGGAATTTGTATATGAAAAAATTGTATATGAAAACCAGTATATTTAGGTTTTCTAGAATGCAGAGATTTTTAAGAATTATTCATGAAAATAAAAGTTTAATCAAAGCCACTAACATGACTTAGAAAATTTGTTAGCAACAACCCAAAAAAAACCACAACCATGTGAAACATTTTACATATGATTTTAACATAAAAATTTCTTGAGGCAACCTGAAGAGTTTTTGACAGTCATCATTTGCAGCCCTTTGACTTGTATTGCAGGTTTTACTTTTAATTTTTGCTTAATAATTTCTATTACAATGCATATAGAAAATGAATGAGTCATATATTTTAAAAGAGGATGTAATGTGGACACTACTTTGTTTTTAATTTTTTTGTTTTCTTTCATATTATAGATTCACACGTTAGTTGAAAGTTTGAAACTTTCAATCTCTGATCAGCAGCTTCCCATGTTTATACGTATAATGCAGCTTGGGATTGCTCTTTATTATGGAGAAATAGGCAACTTCAAAGAGGGGGAAGGTGAAGATTCAGTTTGCCACACTAAGGATATGTTGGGAAACATCACAGGTAAATATAATTTTTAATTGTTGAAAGAAATGTTAAAAATACTATTTTCTTTGCTTTTTGGAAATACGAATAGCCAAGACCTAGACATTGCAAAGCAATTTGGCAGTCTGTAATTTGATAGAGCTAGCCCATTGTGCTGGTTACGCATATAATACATGAACATCTTTTTCATGTTATGTTCTGAAAAATTGAGGCTACTCAAAAACTGAGGCTAAACTTAAATAAAGACACCTTCGGAGTTGTGACATAGTAGGGAAGTGTGGATTTATCATCACTATATTGTGCAACAAGATACCTGTCCTTAGGCAACTTCGATTTTTTTTTGTCTTTGTAGTTGAGGTGTGGCTGCTGCCAGTTTCAGAGTGATGTGTTTATCATTTTTTTTGAAACTTTTCATTGAGAACAGCTATATCAGCATTTGTTCTAAACAGCAAAACATTACTACAGAATACTTGTAAATCATGTAGTCTCCTCCTTTTTATATAACATATTTCCTCTTCATGATACTTCATGGTTGCTTACTGTGATGTGATCTCCAGAAAAAGGGGGGGTGAATTTTAATTGTTTTTGTGGCTAGTGTCTTGAGGAGATGTTTTGCATATCAATCCAAGGGTTGAGTTTGTGTCAGGGAGAGTTGGATGCAGTATTTACCACAGAGGCAAGAGTACTATGTGATGACTTCTGGAAAATTCTTGGAATTGTATGTGGAGGTGATGCGTCAGCATTAAGTTATGTTTATAGTATTAGAGTAGTTAGAGACCTTCAGTGTAAAACATTAATAGATTTTGTTCTGTTTAAGAAATACATAATTTCAATTTCCTTTTTTTGATCATGTAGTGCTGTCTTCTCTGACTTCAGAAAAATAATACATTATTGGAAAGATTACAGCAGTGGGATTTTTCTTCACAGAAAAAATAGCATTTCATGTTGGTTGGCACAGATAACCATTTCACTCTCCTGCCAGATGTAGAATTCTGTCATGCCGCCACTATGTGGAATTAAGCAAATAAATATGATGTCTGTAAATAGTTCTCCTGTGTTTTCTTTAAAGATCAAATAGTTTTCTGTACTAGAAACTATTTGCCTTACAAGAAATATGGAGTCTGTTACACCACGTGATTAGAAGTACTTAATTATTAACATTCTGAAAATATCGTATTAATTTTCTCCTGAGACTTTAAAAAGCAGGGTTTCTAGAAGAACCCTTAGTGTGTACATTTTAAGAACTCCTTGCAGCTACCCAATGTTTTAATTGTAAGGTTGGCAGAGAAAGGGCGAAGAGCTGTTCTCTGTGGTGTTGCATTACCCTTGCTTTCAGACAGAGGGTCGGATCTGTACCATGGGTGTTTTTCTTTCATTCCTATCAAAGTTCAGCCACCTTTAACCCTTCATGCTATAGCTAATTATGATGTGTTTAGAGTTGCTTGAGCTTCGTAGCTGGGTTCCTGGAGCTACTAAGGTGAGTAGGACCATTTGAATGTAGGAGAGTGATATAGAGAAATCCTATGAATCAATATGAGAACAGCTGGGATTGGTAGGCAGTGGGTTTTAGATGAAAAGATCCAAGGACTGGAGAGAGAGATTAGCTGGGTAATGAGAAGATTGGACAGAATACGTGTGTATGGAAGAGGATGCAAGTGGATAGGAGAGACAGAGGTTTTGGTTAGGGTGTGAGATGGATGGTAAAACAGAAATACAGCTTAAGGGAAGATTGAGGTTAAAACAAAAGGCATCTGCCTACAAACACTTGGTGTTTTCTGCATCTGGAATGGAACTCAAGATGGTTATGTCCAAATATGAGTAAATTATTTGACAAAGTGTCTCTTGTCATCTTCCTTTCGAATGTATGTCCTCAGGAAGGTTAAATTGCAGTTGCTGACTGTAAATCTTATGCGGTTTTTCTGAACAACTGTGAATGTGATGTTTTTAGATTTTCATAAAATAGCTATCTAAAAAAGGAATAATGTGTAATTTCTTACTGATGTACGCAGTTGTTGTCAGAAGGGTCAGAAATTAAACTATGGTTGCAATGACAAGAACTACCAAGTAGGAAATCTGTAATTTCCTATGCAATCTTTGTTCAGCTATGCTGTGCTCAAACACTATTCCACTAATATTCCACTTAATTATGTGATCATGTATTTCTGACAGAATTATCCCTTCCGAACACAAAACAGATGGCAATTGTTGTGTTGCCAAGCCAGAGCTGTAGAAACTGTTCTGGAAGTCCATTTCTATCTGTACTGCAAAGTCGTTTGCTGCACATAGCCTAAAACTGTTAGCAACTGTTTTTCTTTATGCTGTTTATGCTTGTTTTCTGCATGGAGTTCAATATACATTTGTAGGCATACAAGTACACACACAAACAAAACTTACATACCCGATGATTTTTTTTACTCTCATTCAGTGCAGTAAATGAGTGCCAAATAGACATTACCATGTTATCTATACCATCAGTTTGTGAGTTACCTGTTTTTCTTCTTCTTAGACTTCATTTTATATCTGTGACTGGTAAGGAAAAAAAAGCCTTTCTTCTTCTTGAACACTTCATGATGCATTTGTCATCATAGTTTCCAACCACAGATTTGAACTTTTCTGAGGAAACTTCAAATATGCTACTATTTTCAGAGAGAAAAGAAGGAATTAAGAAAAAATAACAAATGACTTGCAATTTATCTACTTAGCTATATTAGCCACGCTTTTTTTCAGAAGTACCATGTTATGAAATCCAAGACTAATTACACTGGAATTGTGCCTGAATTCTTTACAGTTTAATAATGTACTTAACCTACTTTATAGGTTATGTTTTTATAACTCTTTGAAAGCGTTCTGAAGGTTGGTTCAGCCCAGTAATTATTAGGAAGCAGTCCTAACCATTTCAGTTTAAAGAATTTATCTACATCTTCGTCTTTTGAATAGAGCTTCCTGTATTTTGTAAACTGAATTCTTCAACTATGCATATTTAAGGGTATTCCAGCAGCAATTCGAAGTGTTCTTGTACACCCAGATGTAAGAATAAGATCCTGAAATTTGATAGTAGGGTTAGCAAAACGTATGTTCAAGACATAGGCTGCCTCTGAGGAAAATCTACTTAAATTCTGTTAATGCTGAAAGCATTCAAAATAAAATGTAAAAATACATGTAAAAATAAATGTAAAAATAGTGGGTCAGAAATTCATGTGGAAACTGGCTTTGGTACCACGTGGATTCATTTAATACTGCATGCATGATGAACCATCTTCCAGGACCTTTGCTTTGAGGATTTGAGAGTTGTCTGCATTGTGATCTTGGATGTCTTGGTAGAAGGAGGAAATTGATGTATTTCAATGTATAAAGATACAAAAGTTAGAAGGATTTGGACAAGAGTGTGGCAGGGGTAGCTGTGGGGGGCAGGGGCTTGAAAATGGGCTTTTGGTTTGTAGGGGAAAAGGACTAATGTAAATAGAAATGAGAATGACTTTGGCATGAAAGAGGACAGGAAGCCAGGACACATCAGAAAAATGGAATTTATTTGGATGGGATTGCTGAGGTTGATGATCTAAGGCTGAAATACTGTAACTTTATTTAAAAAGTATGATGCTGAGAGGTTTGAGCAGTAGGAAAAGCTCAAGCAGAGGAGGTTTGGCACTTGTTGAACAAAGAAATCACAGAATGGCTGAGTCTGGATGACTCTGGAGGTCATCTTGTCCAACTTTTGCTCAAGCAGGGACACCCAGGGCAGGTTGCCCAGAACCAGCTGCAAATAATTTGTGATAGCAAGAAAATAGAGGTGAGCATTACATGTTGGAGAAGGGGTTGACTCTGTGATATGGTACTAGGATAAAAATGGGAGAATTGAATTAGATTTATTTATCCATATTTGACTGAGGAAAGGGGGTATCGGTTTTTTTTTTTTTGACTCGTAAGGGGGTGTCGAGAGGCAGGAGACATTACTCCATTAACACCAGTGACAGGACCCGCGGGAACGGGGTTAAGCTGAGGCAGGGGAAATTTAGGCTTGACATCAGGAGGAAGTTCTTCACAGAGAGGGTGGTTGCACACTGGAACAGGCTCCCCAGGTAGATAAGAGTTATCTGTAAACAGTGGAGAAAATGGTTGCCAGTTTGGCAGAGTTGATATCAAGATAAAAGGTTGTGTGTGTGTGCCAAGTTACACTTACCTGTTATTTCTCTTGTTGCTGCACTTTTTGTGTGTTTTCTCTCGAGGATCTGAGACATGGAGATGCATGTGTTATTTTTGCAGAAGACTGGGATACGCTATGCTGTTTGGGCTCCTCATCTTTCAGTGTGCTCCAGGGTGAGCAGTCCATGCAGGAAAGCCAACAGTTGTTTTATTCCCTCCAGTTTAGCTCTGTTACTGGTGTGTCTTCCTTGCTGATACACTTTGATAACCTCCCAAGGAAGCTAGGTGTACTTGAAATTTGTATTTCAACAGGCTGTAAAGATGCAACCTAGCTAGATAGCAGTTTGTGGGATCAGTGCATTGTGCAGCTGTCTAGCAGCCAGTGAATAACTTCGTTGTAGGCTTCTGTGATAGTGCATTGTAAGTGGTTGCTGAGATCCCATATGCTGAGGATGGGTATCAGGTTCGTTGTATGGAGATGGCCAGATTTCATTAGTTTGGAGTACGTGTTTAGGCACATAGAATTGCTTGCATCTGCCAACATCAGTTAAATGAGCAGCAGTTAAAACGAGTAACAAAAAAAAAAAAAGTAAAAATTAGGCATTTTATAATTTCAGGTTTAAATTAGAGAAATATAATTTATGTTAAATATTTTAATTGTTTAGGAACTATAACATTTTTTGGTGGAGAATTAGATTACTCTCAATTTTAAAAATCTATGTTGTCTTGCAATTTTAATGTTTTTCAAAAAAAATTAATACTCCTTTTTGAGTAGAAACTCACAAATCTAATTACATTTTTGAAAGGCACTGGCATCAGTCGCACGTAGACCTTTTGTTTTTACTTTTTGCATAAAAGCTTAAATACCAGATTTCTTTTTCATTGCCGCTGATTTTAAAACTGGTTTAATATAAATACTGAATATAAGCATTTTCTTAATGTTTCCAGTGAATAAAGTGTACTTCCAATTGTTCTGTTTGAGCTTGTGTGCAGGGTATGAAACAAAAACACTTTCCAGTTTGGCATTCAGCTTGGCAAGGAGAGACAACTAGCACCTTCTTCTCTCTGTTGGAGATCTACATTTAACGTACCACTTTGAGCTTTGTTGTTTTGTAATTTATACTTCAAACCAGAGGCTCTTTCCCTTTTATTGTGGCATTTCAAGTTGTTTTATCTTCTTTGTCATTAAAATAGAACGATCTTCTACCTCTTGCCCTGCTGCTGGTGTTTGGGAATTACTATCACTTGTTCTGTAGCTCGCACGTAACTAACTCTTAGGCTAGGCATCTGCTTTTATTGAGGTTGGGATGTTGTTTAAATGATGGCAATTTTAAAATAATTGAATAGCAACCCCAAGTAAAATCATGGGGAGCACTGTAGAGTGATTCGTGGTGGTGTTTCAGCACTTCAGAATTGTTGTGGCACCTCTTTCCAAATTTGTTATGAAAACTCCAGTTAAGGAGATACGTGCTCTCCCTCCTTCCACCTTTGCATGTCCATTAGTCCTACACTCGTGTAGTTTCAATTTCCAATAAGATAAGAATGCTGGACATGGAGAAGCTTGGGAAGGTTTAAGAGATGAAGGTAAATACCTTGAAAAAGTGGGTTTTCTAGAGTTGAACCTGAAGCTTTCATACGTTGCAGTAACAGTCCATACCCAGTGGACTCTAACTCAGCAGTAAAAGGGTTTTTACATTTTTTTTCCCCTTGATTTATGTTAATCTCTAAGGTATGAGCTTGTTGTGGTCTAGTGGGAGTCAGAGGTTTCAGTTTTAAGGAAGATGATATTCTGGCTGCAGGAGTAAGAAGAAACCTTTAGCTTCCTGTTTCACCATTGTGATTCCTGACTACCTGAATCACTGCAGCAGGTTGTCGTGTACAAAAGGAAAGTGGTATCTCTTAAATGTATGAAATGTCCCTTGAATCTGTGGCTTTGTAATATTGGTACAGCTACCATGGCATCAGATTTTCAACTAGAAATTGTTGGGAGTCAATTTATTGTCTTTCTGTGGTGTAGATCCATAATGTGTATCTTCTTTTGAATAAAAGTAAGTTTGGTGACACAGCCACTAAATAGCTGTATAAACGTATTGGGGGCAACTTTTATGAACCTTGAACTTGTTTTTTATTTTTTCTGTACATTAGTCATTTCTGTGTTCTTTATATAATAAACGTATGCCAAGGAAAATTGTACAGAAAATGCTTGTTACTCTGCAAGCATGTATGCTACTCTATTTGAGATTCCCCAAGGACAGGACAGTTGATGCTGCAGGGAGAAATTTAAGGTTCGTTGTGTTCTCTAAGTCAGCACCAATGCTGTTGTCACGAGAACTCCTCCACAAACCTGTTTCTCTGTTCTTAACACAATTAGTTCCAGAAGTTTTGTATTCATAACTAATGATCATCCTAGCAGTGAGTTCATCGTGGCTTCTTTAGCTTATAGCAGGTAGAACATGGGTGAGGAAATTAATTTTAATATCTACATTATTTAATGATACAAGAATGAACATCTACAGCTGTGTTCTTGAAGTCCTTATTAACTTTAATTTGTGCATTTCATGGTTGATTCAACCAGCTGAAAATGGATGTTATTGCCAGAAGGGATGGTGATGCATTCCCTCCCTCGTCCCCCTGTGCCAGCACCTGTATTTTTGTAGCCACAGGCAGAGCTGGATCAGGGACCTTACCTGGCTGAAAGCTAATACAGGCAGAAAAACAAAGAAGTACAAAGAGTAATTTTCTGCTCGGTTAGTTCCAGATTTTGGATGGAAGATGCTGGTTTCCAGAACCTTAGTCAGAGATGCCTTAAGTATCTCCAACCATTTAAAAGTGAATTTCCAAAGATCAAACTCCATCTGAACACGGAAACAGATGCAGCCATGCCATACAGTCATTTAATTTATATAAAAATTTATTTCTTAACTGGAATCACGGCCATAAACTATGAAGCAAAGTTCTTCCACTGTGATTTTAGCTATGGTAGTGAGCAAGGGTAGAGACAGAAACTTGACAAGTGGTGTAAAGCATGATGGTTCCAGCATGCTTCTGGCCTTGTGGTGGTGCAAGAGTTCCTGTAGGTTTTCTCTCTTGATGACTGAATACTTCCTTGCACTATTCTTTATTCCCTTGCAGTATACATTAAGACAAAGAAATTTCTTAATGCTGAGATAAATAGTCAAAATAGAGATTGTAAAAGTTCCTTCAGCATTGTAGGGTGTGGGTATCACTTAGAGAAGATGCAAAATAATCATCCTGTTTCAGTAGTGCAGCAGAATTTCCATAAAAATAAGTAATTTTCATAAAAATAAGTAAAATACAGGGAAGAAGAAGCTGAAAGAAGAGCGTAAGATTGAAATTCAATTATTGCATAGGGTTAGGGTTTGAAAATGTAGCATGTAGAAGTCTAAGCACCAGTGAGTAATGATTTTTATCCCAATTTTCTTGTTTCTCAGCATGATAGGTTTTCCTAAAAGGTGGCCATTAAGGGGATGGGGTCTTTTAACTTCCAGACCTTTGCCTTCTGTTGTGGCTTAACCCCAGCAGGCAGCAGCCCAGCACCACACAGTGGCTCCCTCTCTCTCCCCAGGTGGGATGGGGGAGAAAACAAATAAATTGTAAAAGTGTGAGATGAAGAGGTAAAGCAACAGCCATACTTACAAGCAAAGCAAAACCAGGAATTCATTTGCTACTTCCATCGGCAGGCAGATGTTAAGCCATGTCCAGGAGAGCAAGGTTCATCCCGTGTAACAGTTTTTTGGGAAGACAAACACCGTCACTTGGAGCATCTCCTCTTCTTCATCCTATCAGCTTTTATGGTTGAGCATGATACGGATTTTCTCTTTGGTCCATTTGGATCAGCTGTTCCAGCCTCCCTGCCAGGAGAAGCCCAAAAGACCTTGCAACAACTGAAACTTGGAAGTGTTTCCACTGCTATTTTCATCAGAAATCCAAAAATTAGCATTATACAAGCCTTTGTGAAGTCAGTTAACTACATCCCATCCAAAACCAGGACATCTTTAGTACTTCAGGCCCTCAAAGTATGCTTGAGGCGTCTTACTCAAATAATTTGTATATTGTAGAAAAATTAGGAGTGCATAGGTGTCCTATGAATTGCAGTGCTGATTGAGAAGCATTAGAAAAAAGTTGACAAAATGTTGTGTTCTGCTAACATTGTATAATATAGTTGTAAGACTAGTATAAATTCTGCAAGGATGAGATTTTTTTCTGATTTATGTTCTGTTTCTTTTGTTATGAAGCTTTACACAATTTACTGTTTCTTACAGAGTTATAAAAAAAATATCTGCAAGAAACTCAAGGAGAGCTCGAATTATCCGAATATACCACTCATTTTGTCATCTCTCTCTATTACAAGCCTTGGCTTTATTTTTTTTGTTTTTCCTAACAAGTATTTTGTGCTGGTTTGATTTATTCCTCCTTTTTCTCCATCTGTCTCATGGTGTTTTTGCTTTGATGCCTTTTCTGGAGGCTTCTCTTGCTTGAAGGCAGGTGGTGATGCAGCATCGCAGCGTAGGGTAGCGTGAGGATTCTTGCCTTCAAGGCCTGCTTGTGAAAGGCAAAACTGGTGTTTTAGGGCTGTAGCTCAACTCTTCTGCTCAAAGCATCCCAACGTTTCAGTTTTACCAATTTATTATTATTATTGAATAGGAAAAAGATATTACTGTGCACCCTTAACCTTGAATTAACATAGGGTTTTTGTCATTATATTTCAGTCGTATATATTTGCAGTTGATGTAGTATTTAGCATAGTTAATTAAAATCATGGAGACTTTATGTACGTATACTTTTTCATGCATTATGTATCATAAAGGAATACAGATTATAATTATGCTTTGAGGTGTTTAGAGGATGTTGTGGGTTGCTTTCTCGGTGTGCTTGTCTGCATTTTGACTGACTGCATAACGATTGTGGTAATTGTAAGTTTGTGATAGAAGCTAGGTGTGTCCTCCTCTTACATCTTCTGTCTCATGTTATATAGATACAACTATTTTAGTCTATCTGCTGTTGTCTTATTGAATAGGTTCTAAAATATTACAATATATTATAAAAACAAACTTGTATTTGGCATCTTTTTTACTGTTGTACACATACTGCAGCAAGAGATGATCTAAATGATGACTTAATAGGACTATACGAGGTAATATGACTACACAGACCAAATATATATTATAAAACGTATAATTATATACTTACAGCCCTGGCTCTTGGCCGTTTCCAAGACTTTGTGTACCCTTTCTGTATTTCCTGTAGTTCAAGATTTATGTTTAGATTTAGATCTGATATCTGAAAATATTTTTAAGGAGAGTGGTAAGGAAGCTTCCTTCACCCTTCCGAGATGCCTCCAAGCATTTGCAGGGGATTCTTGTGATAGTTTTTTATGTTTCCTGTCCTCCCACTGTCCAAATAATTTGGGTACCTGTTGATCCTTACTCTAATTTGAAGACTAAAAGCTCTGAAGCTTGTAGGAGTGAGTCCTCTGAGTTAAAAACGAGGAAATAGGAATGGAATATGTCTATCTCCGTTCTATTTAATACTATGTCCAACGTTATTTCCCTGAGGGAACAGTACTACATCATTCACTCCGTATGGTAACTCTGAAGTAGTTAATACCTCTCTGGAGTCCCATAAGAATGATGATGAAACCAAATAGCCTAAATTAACTGTGCTGTGCACAGTGTTACCCATTCGGATCATGAATCTTGGGAGAAATCCCTGTATGCTACCTTTAATATTTTTTTCACAGAAAACCTATATTTGGCTTATTGATTTATAGGTGCTATACTTGTGCTTTTTGCAGAATGCAGATAAACCTGCATCTTCCACTACTTTTTCAGCTGACTTCAAGGAGGTTTTCAACCTTATTTTTGGAGCTGTGCTGTATCTACACTTTCCTTGACATGGCTTTTTCAACTGAAGTCCTTTACTATTTCGTTTCAAAATTGAAAAATAAAAGATGGTAATACATCATTATTTAGTAGGATTTAATTTGCAGCTTCAGAAGGGCATTAATGGATGAACTCTTGAAAGCGTGTGGTATAGAAGACAAATTCTGCTGTCACAGCAAATGATAAAATTATTGCGAAGAGGAAAAACGTTAGTGAAGTAAACAAGCATTTGGAAGCTTAAGTAGAAATTTTTTATTTCTAAATATATGTTTTATCTCTGTACACCAAATATCATTATAGCAATATCATCAGATAAATTTTGCATGCTATGCTTTTGAGTATAATAAATAAGCTTTAAAGAATGTTTGATTTGAAATTTGACTTAGCTCTTGTATTAAAAGGTACAGAAGATGAAACAGGCTCGGTGATGCAGTATCCTACACAGTATATCAATCAAGATCCTTATCTGCATCAAGATGATGATCAGCAGCAAGGATGGGTTTCTTGGGCCTGGTCTTTTGTTCCTGCCATTGTGAGTTATGATGATGAAGAAAACAATTCTGGTGGAATCGATGATGGAACAACTCTCCATCAGCAGAAGTCTCAGTCCCTCAAGGATCCTATTATTTCAATTGGATTCTACTGTACAAAGGCAACAGTGACTTTTAAGGTAAGGATTTCTGTGTCATATAGTATGAGTGCATTGATTTGTTGTGAAAGTGCACGAAGACTGTATGAATGTGTCTACTGTTTGATTTGAGACAAGGAACATGGATGGAATAACAAAAAAAAATGGTGTGAGGAATGCTGAAAGTTTTTCACATCATAATTAGGTGGTTTGGTTTGCTATTTGAGGCAGAATTTAACTGCAAACATTTTAATCTTAAAAGGAAAAAGAGAATCCAGTTAATATACCTAGATGAATATTTTTGAAGTGAGAAGCTTAAAAGTCTTTTTGTGAAAATTTATTGCAGTATTCTATTCATGTGATGTTTGTATAAATGCATTTAGTAATAAAAGAGTTTTAGCTTCTAGAGCTTGTGCATGAATGTTTTCCTTTTTTTCTTCTAATATGTGCAAATAGGAATTCAGTTGAAATTATTTTTGAAATTATTTTTTGCTCTAATCAAATCTCTAAGTAGTTGTTGGGCTTTTCTAATACTTTGTGCTTGCAGAAGGGAACATAGAGTTAAAACAAGGTACTTAAATACACTGACAGAAATTAGAAATTAAGGTTCTGATTTTGTAGAATACTTTCAATACATGCCTTTGAGACTTCTGGATGAAGTGCAATACTTTCGTAACCCTTAGATAATGTGCCTGCTTTATATGCTCAGTATCATCAGAACCTCCTGTTCTGTTGCCTGTTTGGCTTGCCAGCTGTGCAAAAGGTGTAGTGCTTTGAGCGGTTCCACGGCCACTTTCTCTTAGCTATTTTAGTTTTTTGGCATAGCATGGCATTTAGCTGCTCAGCAGCTGGCAGAAAAGATGAAGCAGGCAACTTCGACAGTTGCAAGTATTCTGTTCATGTTTTAAGCTTTTAGTCTCCTGGTAAACTTAGTTGCAAAAGTTGAGGATGTGAAGCACCAGCAAACATTCGGTAATGTTCTTTTGACAATCTGCCTCAGTCTTCATTTAAAAAAAAAAAAAAAAAAAAAAGGAAAAAAAGAAAAAAGGCTAAAAATAAACGATGTAGAATTAATTCTTCTGCCTTTAATTAAATCTCTGGGACACCACTAAAAAAATCTCAAAATTCTCATTATCATGGGTCAGATTGGTCTTTCTTTTGTGCTTTGCCATACAGTATTAGCTTTATGCACTCTTTCTGCATGTGAGAAAACTTGTTAAAACAATAGGAACATTTTTTTGAACAGAATTTGCTGGATTGAGCTTTCCTAATGTTTCTTTGGCAAGCTTGTGCATTTTATATTAGGAAGTGATAAAAACTGCTAAAATATAACATCTTAAATTCTATAAATTTTAAATGTGAAGTATGAGACGAATATGGTGACAGTTAGGAGGAAAACAGAATTCATTGTTCTACTTGCATGCAAAGAATGTATGGAATTAATTTGTGGTTCATATTTTGGTTAAAAAATAAGGTCAAGTTTCTGCATTAGCATTCTGAACAGTTGATATCATTCCAGCTAAAAATCATGCCAAATTAAATGTTGCATTTTCTAATAATGGTGAAAATGATTCTTGTAATGTCTGAGTTCTTTTAATCAATTAATTGCTTTTCCTCTACAATAATTGCACACAGCTGAAGGGTGATCGGTGATTTTTTTTAAATCCAATTTTCATGGACATTTGGATTACAAAATTTTACTTTGAAACAACAACCATGTGTATCAAGTCTCAAAAATAATAACGAGAGCTTGTGGATATTTTATATAAAAATTAGAACTATTTAAGCTGTTCAACATAAAAATAAGCTTTTTTTTTTTTAATGCAAAAGAGTCTTGAATTTTGTACCTGACTTCTCCCTTTCTTTTAGCTCCAGGTTGTATGCTTTTTAAGCAGAGAGCATGTGTATTAGCACTTTAAATTTTTATATTGTAATCATGCAAGAAATATGAATGCATGTTTCTCTGAATTGCCATGACAAGAAACAAAAATAAGTATGATTGCAATTCAAAACACTTCCTTAATATTGTCATGCCGTTTAATTTTTTGCTGGGAAGAATAAATAATATATTTATGGATTTTTACAGCAATTTACAAACTAATTTGATACCACGTTAATAATGTAGCTGCGTATCTGTTTCATCTTTTCACATAGTTTCTCTTTAGATAAGCAAACTAAAAGTTCTGTAGTGGATTTAAAACTTTTTGTTATGGCATACTTCAACCAGAAGTTGAATATGAGAAGTTCTAATATGGATAATGTGTTACAGCTGTTGAACTGCACCTGTTTCCTGCTTGTTAATAAATTTTGGCCATAGTTTAATTTGTCCTCATCAGTTCTGTATATTAATGACATTACTGCTGTTTAATACTACTATTGACTTTTATAAAGTGTTTATCCTATTGTTTTGTAGCTTACTGAAATGCAAGCTGAAAGTAGTTATTACAGCCCTCAGAAAGTAAAATCCAAAGAAGTTATATGCTGGGAACAAGAAGGAACCACAGTTGAGGTAATTTCTTGTCGACTTTTTTTATTAAAAATACTGCAGTAAATAATTTCTAAGACAAAATATATTGAATTACTTTATTACTGGTTTTCATATTCTGCTATATTAGATGTATTTATGTGTAAAAATCACATAGGTAGGAAGAAGGGGTTGCTTTGGTATCTGACCACCATAGCACTAGAAATTTAGAGACTTGATATACATCCTGTTTGGTTAACTTGCTGTTCATTTAAGCACTTAAGATATAAATGTGAATATACTCTAGTTCACTTTTTTCATCTTTTCTGTTTCTCATGGACTGGAATTCTTCAAAATACCACATTTTTTTTTCCCCCCCTAGGTCCTTATGAAAGGTGAACGTTTCTTTGATTGCCAGATAGGTTTTGTTGGCTGCCAAGCCATGTGCCTTAAAGGAATTATGGGAATTAAAGACTTTGAAGAGAACATGAATAGGAATGATGAAGTGAGTATATTACAATATTAGTTGACTTGTTGAATACAGCAGTTAATGGTATGCTTCATTAAAATATTTGGGTGCCAGAGTTGGAAACACTGGTGTTATTAATTGTGAATAAGATTTTTAGATGTGTCACTGGAATATAGAACTCAATGCCTTATCCTTATGGTTGAAAAGATGACAAACATCTAAGAGTGAGAAGCTGTGAAACATAAGATTTTTTTTTTGACAACCCCACTTATCCCCCCCGTTATTATATATGTTTTCATACTTTGATTCTGTATAGGAAATTAAATCACAGAATTTTTTGAAAGTACTTAAATCAACAGAAGTTCAGAGGGGAGGAAATAGGAATGTGATACACTAAGGGTAATAGAGGTGTAACTCAAATAGTGAACAAGTATGTTGCCTTATTTTTCAATAGCATTGATGGTGTGAAGTGAAAAGGAGTATTAGTTACTGAATTTTAGGTAGAAGCAAGACTTAAATTGCTTAGTAAGACAAGCTTGGGTATTCATATGAACTACTCTTAAAAATTTAGTGAACCAATGTATGAAATTGTAAATTTAATAGTAGGGATTTTTAGTTGAGCTATAGGTAAAACGGTGCCATATTGCAGTGGAGAACTACATCTAAGCAAAACCAGCCAACTACAGACCTGTTAGCATGATGAGTTCTCTGTAAATTCTTAGTATTTTAAGGAGAAAAACCAAGAATATCAAAAACAATATAAAGCAAATGTAGATTAAGTTAAAAGATACTGTTATTTAGAAAATAGATACTGTGATATGGTTTGTTGGGTCATATTCTTGTACTTTCCCTGTGAGAGCAGTATGGCTTGTCATCCATTCTTAAGTGTTTGTACACAAATACCTGAATCAGAAGAAAAAACTAAGGATTAGGTGTCCTTACGTAGCTGTAGAACGTGATATTGTTGGGAATACAGAGGTGTGGTGGGACACAATATATAACTGGTATGCTGTAACCAGTAGTTAGAGGGTTTGCCAGAAGAACAGTCCGGGGAGACAAGGGTAAGGCATCTGTAAGAGATGCTCTGCCAACCTTGTTACAGACAAGGAAGACCTGGCTGGGGATTTGACAGTGAATGGCAGCCTTGCCTGCAGGAACGATGAGACTGTGAAGTTTAAAATTATGAGTAAAGTGAGTAAGATGAACAGTAGACTGGTGTCCTTTGGATTTAGAAGAGCAGGTTTTGGCAGGATCCTGTGGAATAGTGCTCTAATGGGCAAAGAGACTTAAGAAACCTGGTTGAGTTTCAAGGACAGCATTCTTCAAGCACAAGAAGCTCATTCTGATGTGAAAAAAAATAAAGTGTGGCTGAAGTCCAGCATGGATGAACAGAAAAACTCCTGCCAGTACTAAAATACAAATAAAATATGAAGCATATCAAAAACTGCAGAAGAGGAACCCATTTCCTGGTAGTGGGCTGTGCTTACATGGCCAAGTAGCTAGCTGCCTGAGGAAGAACTGACAGCCATATTCAGGATGTGTGTTGACTTAAGCAAGGCCTTTGACATGGTCTCCCACACAGTCCTTACTCCCAAATCAGTGAGGTATCGATTGGGTAAGTTGGGTGAAAGTGTATGTCCTGATTTTTGGGAGGATTTTCCCCACTGGTTCTTTGGGAAGTTCAGGATATTGGCCACGTTGCTCTACTAGCGCTTGTAGTGGAACTACAAGAGGAACTTAATTTCCTCGCTTGTGTTTTTGCAACTGTCCCTCTGGCTCTCTCCTTGTTGTGAGTGCCCGGGATCCCCTCTCCCTTTCCCTTTTCGTTCCTGTCAAGTCTGGTGGTTCCTTCAATTGACCCCTTCATCTCCTTTTTCTGTGAACCTGTTGTGTTGGTTTCACTGATGGAGAATGACTGGAAGGGCAGATGTGTCATCATAAACTGGTGTTGCTAGATAGCTGAACCACTGGCTCCTTGGTTCAATACTCTTGTTTAAGGTTAGTTACTTGGCAAAAATCAATCTCTCACATATTCCCTGTTTGAAGGAATAACTCCTGGTGTAAGGTTGTGTTGATTTTAGAAGGGCAGAGGATTTAGGATGTGGAGAACAATGCATGTAAAACCCCAGGTGAAGAAAGAGGAACATTCAAGTAGCAAGTGGGTCATACATTGAGATAACTACTTATTATGAACAGAATAGGTGAAGCATGTGAAAGGCACTGGTCAGTCAGAGAAATAGAATATGGAGTGACAAGATAATGTACAGTTAAAAGGATGGAGCAGATTTCAGAGCAACAATGATCTAAAATTCATGTTAAAACAAAGCTGGTATGTGTTCTCTATTATTAGTTGTACATTACTAGCCCAGGCTGTTTCTATTAACCTAAAAATGGGGTGGGAGTGGACAGGAACATCAGCGTTACTTAACCAAAATTATTTTAATTGTCTTACATTTATTCATGATGAAATATGTGAGTGGAGCAGAAGTGTCCTCTTCCATACTCTCTTGATAGACTGACATGTCATTATTGTGTTATGACAGAATTGAAACTGCTCTGTTAACCTGACTTTTTTTTCCTCCCTTGCCTTGTTATTATGTTTGACTACTTGATGAAGGAGGCCTACTTCTTTAATTGTGGAGAAAATCTGAGTGCAAAAGGGATGACGTACCTTACCAATTCACTATTTGATTACAGAAGTCCAGAAAATAATAGTATCCGTGCAGAATTTATATTGGATGCAGCTCATCATAAGGTCAGCGAATTACTTTGTTTCTTTCAAAAATATTTTCTAATGCTCTCTAATGAATCTCTAATGATTTTTGGATGTGTACTCTTAGAAGACTGATTTGCTTCACTTGGTCATGTTCAGCTGAATCTTACTTTGCAGATAGCCAAAAAACCTATTTGTGTTCAGAAAAAAAAAAAAAAGGCAACAAAAATATGTCCAAAAGAAACCTCAAAACCCCTCCTATCCTGAAACCTAAATCTAATGGCATTGTTTTCAAAAGTGCTAACTACAAAACATCTACGGGGGGAAAAAAAACATAACACAACAACACAAAGATAGGGCAGAAATGCTGTCAAAAGGTTGAGCTTACTGACATATACTTGTTTAAACCAAACAATTATTTTGTGGTTTTC
Source organism: Anas acuta (assembly GCF_963932015.1). Classification (NCBI taxonomy): domain Eukaryota; kingdom Metazoa; phylum Chordata; class Aves; order Anseriformes; family Anatidae; genus Anas; species Anas acuta. The sequence continues at coordinate 136,083,047 of NC_088980.1, forward strand.
AAACTGAGAAAGTCTTTCCTGGAAAACAGATCTGGCAACTTTTTAATTTTATTGTCAGTGAGTGCCATATTCTTGGATACTGTATTCTTATGTGTTGTTCTTACGTTCTTCTACTTAGGAGCCTTGCTAATTCTGCCTTTGATAGAGACAACTTTTCAGTCATGAATAGTCTGTGTTGTAACTTGTGCATTAAAATTTTATTCCCTGACTGTGACTTTTAAAGACTGTATGCAGTGACCAAGGTGGTCCTTTCCAGGTGTTTTCATAGGTGCTGTTAAGTGCTCTGTGTAATTGTACTGGCAAAGCCATTTACAATTTTGAATATATCTATTTTCTTTTAAATTTATTTTTTTCCACTTTTTAATACTACTGATGAAGTCTAACCATGAAGACTCCCTTAAAGTGAAATTAATTACTGAAATGACAAGCACTCATACATACTCAAATGGTGTCCATAGTTCTAAGATTTACTTGAGCTGCCTTCTGTGCTTTTATGATTTGCCTATCGTTTGGCAAGTAGGGAAGCAAATTCCACGTGTAGTAATGGAATAGCTTACATATAAATCTTGGTGATGACATAAAGTCTTGCTCAGATTACTACTGTTTGAAGATAAAAACACCATATTCCGTAAAAAAAAAAAAAGAGAATAAATGAGCTTCAGTTTTGAATGTCTTTAATTAGGCAGATATGTTGGATGCAAGAGGTCAAGTGAAGAATATTTACTCCATTAAAGGTACTAATTAACTAGATGTTATTGATGAATTGGTCAGTGTGTCTGCTGGAATTATGGATGTGCCTTTGTGTGGCCTCAAATAGAAGTTACATTACCTATCGGAAAGGTGAATTCTTTGGGATAACCTCTGTCCTTTGTTTTGATAAGCCTTTCCGTGTGTTGATGCACAAATCCAAACACGAATATATCTCTCTCATACCAGCCTATCAGTTGGTAATCTCAAGATTCTTTCCTTATACAACATTTTCTTTGTTTGCTTTGCTTTGTTGGTAGGAGACGTACACAGAGATAGCTGGAATGCAGAGGTTTGGGGCTTTCTACATGGATTACTTGTACACAATGGAAAGCACTGGTGGCAAAGGTACCTTTTTTCTTTGTTTACCCTGTTAAATAATAGAAACAAAGACTCTTCAGACAGAGCTGGTCCTTGACCAGCTGTCCTCTAACTTACCTTAGATTTGCCATCAGGTTCATAGTTAAAATGGTTTCATCTGCATCAATGTGTTTAGCTGTTTTGTTTATTGATGATTTATTGATGTTCTTTCTTTTCTGCTTAAGTAATTGAGATCTTTTACAGTCAGTGGCTAAACTGAAAATAATTTTCATGTAGCAGTGGTAAAGTTCATGAAGTATGATGTCTTTTAAAAAAGTTACTATTATTACTGACTTCAGAAAATAAATGTTTTGAGAACCCTGGAATTATGTTGATCATCCACGTGATACAGAAGATGAAGAGTGGTCTCGTTTTCTCCTGTGAAGAAAATGTAAGGAAGAGAGAATTATACCTTTAGAATTACTGATCTGAAAGTATAGGTGAAGGTGGCATTTATGGTTGCAGAGCTGATGTTGGGGAGAAATAATCTTTAAATATAAATATCCCAAATATTTTTGTAAGCAAATACTAGTCTAAACCATACAAACCCAGATATTTGTTATAGAAGTCTCAAAAATGACTTAAAAATAAACTACCTTCTAAATCTGAGGCAATACAGTAGGTTCGATGCAGTAAGTGTCTACTTTTGTGTCACAAAAAAAAGAGGAGTTAATATGTCAATAAGATATATATATGTATGTATGTGTATATATACATACATATATCTGTGTTCTTAAAATTAATTGCAGTGTGATTCTTCCACCCCTGGGGAGATTGTCATCTACAGCTGCTGTTGTGCAGTCCTCCTGGCTAAGTAATGTTTTCTTCCCCACCTGTGTACTTATTACCATGAATACCATCTCTATGGATGTCTGGGAACTTCTGGCTGTTTCTTGACTGAACTTTTTTTCTTGCTCAATTCATCAGAAGCTTTTTTGCTCATTTTTATGTCTGTATTTATCTTTTAAGAGAAGTCTGAGGTCTTAATGGTTTTGATTTTGGGATTAATTACATCTTTAATATAAAAGGAGTAGGAAAGAAATTTCCAATTTGGCTAGAAGATGGATCATTTGAAGCTTGCAAACAGAAATAAGTGATGCCATTGCTTTCGATAGTTGAGGGATAGACTAGGTAATTTAACAGTTCTTTCCCAGCCCTGAGGCTTTCCTGTCTGCTTACCATGCGTGTGATTTAAAGCTGAGAAAATATACGTGAAGTCAAGCTTCTACTGCAGTGTATTTCTGTTTTTAATAAAGAAATAACCACTTACATGCACACAGTACTTTTATGTAGAGAAGTTGAAGACCAGGATAAACATCATATCTTTTTTGACTTTTGGTATTGAAATTTGTATATGCATAGATATTTGATTATGAGGAAAATTTGATTATATGTAATATTTTGCTGTATTTTTCTGAACACACAAGGAATCTTAAAACATAACTATTCCTGACTGTAACTAACTTTTTACAGAAATTGCTCAACTTAAAAGCTCTTACTTTTAGCTCAAGACCAGACTGCTTTCTTCTTCTTAGTTTCTCTTTTGTTTCTTCTAGTTTCCTTTCTCAGGGACTTGATATGTATTTTCTGCATCAGTCACTAGGAAAACACCTCAAAAAATGTAGCTTGGCTTCCTATCAAGCCTTCCTGGGTGCTTTTATTTCAGTGTTGTTCCTATAATTTCAGCTGTTTGACCACATAAAGGAATAGGGTAGTTAATTTTATATTAATAGTTTAAATATTGGCTGTATCTATAGAATTAAGCACTTTAAACGGTAAGTTTTCAAATACATTTGTTTCTCAGAAAAGCAGATGATATTTTGTGTTAGTTGTATTCTAAATGATTTTCCACATTGAACACCAAGTAGGTAATTAGTAAATAGAACATGAACAAATAATTAACAAATAACAAATGTAAGTTATCTCATTTAAAATGAATATACAGATACTTCAGAATTCTGATAACAATATAAATCTTACTACATTTCAATATATGGTTTAAGCTTCTAAACAAATACTTTTTTATACATTTAACTATTTCTATTTGACATTAAGTATGTTTTTAGTTACAATTAGTGCATGCCATTTTTCCCCTAAAAAAACAACACAGCTTACATTATAGGGAGGCAGTTACTGTGATTGTAAGATTTTTATCTATCGAAGCAATTTTGGTTTGACACCTCCTTTGCCCCTTTAACCTTTTCTGAAGCATACAATTACTGATTAAACCACAAGTACCTCCTGGATAACATTAACCTCAGGAGTTTCATCTGTCACTTATAGAAATGTATAAATGACTTTTAGTATTTTGAATAAAAACAAGATAGTGAGTCATGTACAGTAGTTTTATTTTTAAATTCTTCCTGTCTTTCCCCTCTAACTTCATTTTTCTATTTTTTGCTTTGCATTTCAATATTTCACTGAAATGTTGTGTAGTATATCAGTTTCATTGATTACTGGTTTGCATGACCTACAGACCTAACAGAGTGTAATTTTGAAGTTACTTTGTTTATAATGCGTATCTATCCATTTTGGTGGCGTGTTTATTTTGCAGCACTCTGATTTTAAGCTTTTTGTCAACTAGAATTAGACGAAAGGTTTATGGAGGGGCTGAATACCCAGTGGTTGGTAACCTGATTTTCCCGTATGCATCTGTGAAGCTTAAAAAGCAACCTGTAAGCACTGACTTCCACAGAACTGATGGAATTTCTACTCTTGTTCTTTTGCACTCATTTATAAATAAATGTAGCTTTTCCATAAATCGGTTTGTCTGTCACTTCAGTATATTATTCATATACAAGCAGTTAAGTGTGAGTTTTTTTTTTAATTGAAAAACTAGGCTATTACTACTTTTCAAGCCTTTTGGCTTGTTTTTTTTTTTTGTGTTATGTTTACTGATAGTATTCATCTGAACTGGATACAAGATAGAATCAGAAGAAATGCTGATAAAAAAAAATCACAGATTTTTTTCTTAGTAAATGGTTTGAAAATCCATTTAATCTTGATGCTTATTTTGTCACTGTTGATTTGTCATGGTTTGCAAGACATTAAATATTTAGTGCTTTTACCAAAGCAATGAAGACACTTCCAAAATTATGAGTTATCAGAGAAAAAAAGTGAAATTTTGCAAACTAAGTGTTTGAGGGGTGAAGGTATTTTTTTTTTTTACAAGCCATATGCAACAGGAAAACTTAAGTGTCTGAAATTTGCATAATTTAACTGAAGAATTTCAAATGAAACATGTTAAGAGAAATGTAAACGTACTGTTTTATAGCTGACAGATTGCCTCTATACACTGAATGTGTGATTTTAGTCTACTTCATTATCCTACATTTATATCAGAAAAATGATAGTTTTAACTTCAATTGGTACACTAGTAGCTATTTTGAACGCCGAGGTTAGAGATCTTTTGATGCAGAGACTTAACAACCCTTTTATCCTTGTGGTGGTCCTTTATAAAAAATTGTCTGAGACATGATGATTAAAGAAGTTTTCATTCTCCCTGCCCATGCTTTACCTCGTCACTGAATGGAAGGAAGGGTTTATCTTCGATTGTCAGTCTGGTTTAAAAAGTGTTGAACAGCACAGCTGTCACTGGCACCTGGGGTGAAGTTTCCACAAAAAGTTTGGATATTGTTAAAGAATCCCAGGCTTGAAAGATACAGGCATAATAAAAAGGTCCCTCATTGACTAGGTTATACTGTGTGTGCTGTTGAGGCAAAAACTTGTCCTGTTTGTTCAGCATCAGAAAGGAACAGTCTTTGTTTAAAGAATATGTTAAGACAGTCATAGTATATTAATGTGTTCAGTTTGCATTGTTGTATTTTGTGTATGATAAGTCTGTGATCGCAGGATTTGAAACAAAAGTAGATGACAGAATTTTGTTATGTCTGGTTGTTTGGTGTAATTTGTTATTATTTATATAACTTCTTGTAGTTTCTGGGAATCAGCAAGACCTTTCTTCAGTAAAGAGTGAAGATTTTGGAAATGTTCAGGAGATGTCTACGAAAAGCCTCATTGTGGGTCCACTCAATCTCCGATTGGATAGCAGTGCTGTACACCGGATAATGAAAATGATAGTGTGTGCTCTGGAACACGAATATGAACCATATAGCAGAACCAAGCCAGGTTTGCACGTTGTCTGCCTATATGCATATTGCATATACACAAATACATAGAATTAAAGCAGACTAATTTCAGTGCTTTTGAAATTGCAAATTCCAAATAGTTAATCTTTAAATTTGCCAGTCCAAAGAGCAAAATTTTAAATAAAAATGAAACATTGTGCTATCCCTATCAATGCTGGCTGTACTTCTAACACAGTTTCAGACAATCTGAAGCTATTTGATTCAAGTCTCTTATGTGGGAGGGCTTATTTCATTGACAACTTTAGCTTATTTTTGGAGTCTAAGAGAGGAAAGAATGCATTTATGTGTTTGAAATAATACTTATACAGGGAAGAAACTGAATAGAAATAAGCTATGCTGAAACTGTTAGGATGAGTTTCTTGTATGAAACTGAGAAAGAGCTGTACAGTCTTCTCACACTCAAACCTTGGATTTCAAAGTGAGGACAGTGCAGTTACCATTACATTTAGCCTTATGTAGAACCAGTTTATAGTAAAACATTGGTTATTATATGTATTAAATATGAAGGGGCAAAAAAAAAATTGCTTCCTACTTTTTTTGCTAGTTCCTAACTTTCTGAAAAAGCCACTGTTGGAGGTAGGTATTTTAGTCAGACTTACGTAATCTTGGTTTATTTTAGATCTTATGGATGGAAATAGAACCGTGCCAAGCTCAGAAGAAGTAGCATCATTGGAGGAATACATTCCCACTCGACTCACAACATTCACCATTCTTAAGTGTACAATTATAATCCCTGTGGCAGAATTCAATTTACTAGACCACTTGATGCCCGTAATAATGGGTGAGAAGGTATGTACTCCCCAATGCTTACTCAGTTCTTTATATCAGCATGTGCTATTTCATAGAATTATTAAGGCTAAAATATGTGAAGCTGTAGCATCAAACACATTGCCTTAATAATAGGCCTAGGTTCATCTCTGCTTTTTTCATCTCTGACTGTTGTTTTCATGGGAAATACTGAAAATTGAAACTCTGCATATCCTGGGGTGGAACTGTATAATTTTCTCACTGAACTGTTATTCGATGTGCTAGATGTATTACTGAGTTTCTAATTAGTTTGCTGCCTGCCAGCCTTCTCTACAGGTGTGTAAGATGAATGGTGTGTGTGGTACCTAGATAGTCTTGTTAAAACTGAAGGCATGTAGTAGTAGGAAAATAACATTTGGAGGAAAAAAAAATAAGTCGTAGAATAGTTTTGTGTTGCTTTTGGTCATCAGACTTAAAAAGAAGTAGCTATGACTTCAAAGGTTTTTTTTTTTTTTTTTTAGAAAGCTTTTGAATCAGAAGGGTACCTGTTGTGATTCTGCCATTCATGTCTTCCCATACCTGGTCAAATCAGAAATCTTTGATTACATAGTCCTTATAAAGACTTCACAGCATAACGTGTAGCTCTGTGTGTTCAAGTCCTAGCTGGGATACCTTCAAGACTTTATACAATCTACCATTAATAGCTAATGTTTGATCTGGTCACTTAAACTGTGCAGGGAACCAGTTTTTGTTGTGATTGTTAATGATCCCTCTGAATGTTCAAGACAGCATGAATATGAGGAGAACTCCTGATCTGGATGCAGAGTTGATCAGAGGGGTCTGTGGGGCTGGAAAATGCTGGAATGAACTAGGTACAGGAAAAGCATGCTTAAAAATATACGAAATGACCCTGAAGTGGTCAGGCAGTTGGCCAAGATGATCTTTAAGGGTCTATTCTAACTAAACTGTGCTGTTCTATTCTAAATCACATAAATGTATTTAAAACAACAGCAAAAAGCCCACTTGCAAAAAACAAAAAGCCCACAATTAAGATTTTTGTAAAGTGACTATCTTGGAAAGAAAGCCAGAAATTAAATTTCCTAACAGCCCAAATTTGTTTCATCTTTTGGATATACACAGTGTAATTTCAGCCAAAGAATCCTGTATGTTTTTTATTCCTACAGGACTCCTTCTTCCTCTGTGCATGAAATCAGCATACTATAGGGATGAATCAGTGTTTTTTTAATCAATACTTACTGTTAACTTTACATCTGGCTGCAGAAGCAGAAAGGATAAGAAAAGAGACTGGAATTTAAAAATGAATCGAGTCAAATTTCTGTGAATTTTTGTTTGATATTAAACACTTCCAATGCATTTTTTATAAGGGGCTACTAACTGCATGTTGTCTGTCTTGCAGATGAGGTGTTTTGTTTATTTTAGTGGGATGTATGTTGTAGAAGTTCTCAGAAGTTGTTGTTACAACTAAAGCAGTGAGAGTTAGGCATTTATTTATCAAGTCCTTTTCTATGCTAAATATTCAACAATTGGCATTCAAATTGTGTTCCAGAATTAGTGAATATTTTTTGTATCAGCCTTTAACTGGTAATTCTTGTCTGAAATTGAGATAACATTTGTGTTCTACAGGTGTTGTCATTTATTCACCTAGTATACTTCAGGAATGTGTGTATTTTTCTTCAATTTAGACATGCTTATCTGTTCTGGCTGCAGTGAGCGAACTGGTGACAAAACTTACCTCTTGACGCATTAGGATACATACATACGCTTCTAATTTTAGAAAATGGGACCTTACCAGGTCTCTAATGGGAAGCATTGTTTCCTTTCAGCTTGGGATTTTGGTGCTTCTAGTCTAATGTGTACGGAAAGATAGCCATCTTACAGTGGGAAAATAGCCCCATTTCTGTTGTAGGTTTGAAGAAAACAAGTTCAATTCAAGTGATTTTTTTTGGTTACTATTTTTTATTTGAAGTTCCAATTTATATTTCCTGTGTGAAGGCAAGCCTGTTGAAAATAATAATTTCAACTTCTAGATTGAAACTGATACATGTATTGACCTAATGTCTTATTTTGAAGTTTAAAGAAATGAATCCAGAGTAATTTGAATTGGAAGAGCTGTCTGGAAAGTATCTCTAGGAGACCAATTGCTTAAAGCAAGTCCTGTTAGAGCAGGATGTTCCAGGGCTTGTCCAGCCAAGTGCCAGATAGCTCCAAGGATGAAGATTCCACAACAAGCTTTCCCGTGTACCTGCTTGGATGGGAGCAACTTGTGTTTCTTCTGTCTGTTGTAATTTCTCTCACAGTACACCTTTGACAAGAATCTGGCTCAGTCTTCTCTGTACCCTCCCAGTGTGCAGCTGTATAAAGCAGTGGGATCTCCGTTTCTTCATCTCCAGGCCAAACAACCCCAGTTATTTCAGTCTCTCCTGAGACAGAGCTCACGTGCTCCAGGGCCCCTGGTAGCCTTCCAGCGAGTTTTTGTTCCGTGCACGTCTTCCTTGTACTAGACGCAGTACTCCATTTCAATGGATACTATGAAAAATAGAGTTGGATGTGTAAAATTGCAATATTTATATTTTGGAGCTGCGTTTTTTTTTCCCTGAGACAGCTGGCATGATTGTGAACGTGTAGTATATGACCATGTAAAAGGTTAGATCAGCATGAGTTCAGTACGGTGAACTCTTCAGTACGGTGAACCGTTCAGTACTCTTTGGAGTGACAAAAAGTAAACATTTTATAGAATAAAATATTTTGACTTAGCATATTCTTGGGTTGACCTTGGCCAGCTGCCAGCTGCCCACCCAGCTGCTCTCTCACTCTCCCTCCTCAACAGGGCAGGGAAGGCAGATCGAGATAAAGAGGGAGAAGATCACTTTACCAAGTGCCATTATGAGCAAAACGAGGCTTGACTTGGGGAAAATTAAGTTAATTTATTGCCAATTAAAATAGATTTGGGTGGTGAGAAAGACAAAAATCAAAATAACACACCTCCCAGTGCCCACCCCACTCCTTTTTCTCCCTGGCTCACCTTCACTCCTTCGTTCCTGATGCTTCTGCCTCTTTCCCCTCACCTATGGGGAACGGGGGGTTTTGCTCAGTCCATAACAGTTCTCTACCACTCCTGCTTCCTCACACATTTCCCCAGCTCCATTGTAGGTCCATGCCATGGGCTGCAGTTCTTCAGAAAACATCTGCTCTGGCATAGGGTCCTCTGTGGGCTGCAGCAGGGACACCTACTGCAGAGTGGAGAAGAGAAAGCTCTGGGGAGACCTTATTGCAACCTTCCAGCAGGAAAGCTGGGGAGGGACTCTTTGTCAGGGAGTGGAGTGACACGACAAGGAGTAATGGCTTGAGACTGAACGAGGTTGGATTTGGATTAGATATAAGGAAAAAAATCTTCACTGTGAGGGTGGTAAGGCCCTGGCACAGGCTGCCCAGAGAAGCTGTGGCTGCCCCATCCCTGGAGGTGCTCAAGGCCAGGCTGGATGGGGCTTTGGGCAGCCTGGGCTGGTGGGAGGTGTCCCTGCCCATGGCAGGGGGCTGGAATCAGATGATCTTTAAGGTCCCTTCCAACCCAAACCATTTTGTGATTCTGTGCTTGCTCTGGTGCCTGCAGCACCCCCTCCCTGTCCTTCTTCTCCAGTGTTGCTGTTTTTGCTGCTGCTGCTAACTCTTTTTCTCCTCACTCCTCTCAGCTTGTGTGGTGTTTTTTGCCCTTTCTGAAGTACTTCTACACAGAGACACCACCAGCTTGGCTGCTGGCCTCAGCTGTGCTCTGTGGTGGTGCTGGCTGGAACCGCCTGTGTCCGGCATGGGGTGGCCCTGGCCTCTCCTCACAGAGGCCACCCCTGCAGCTGCCCTGCTGCCAACACCTGCGCACTGACGCTCAGTAGAATTACAGATGAAAATTTTACACATAAATGCTAAGTTTCTAACACAGAGGAAGAAGTTATTTTGAAAATATTTAAGGTTTCCTGTTATTTTTATCATAATGCTGTAGTAAGCAGTAAAGAATTTATTACACGTAGATTTGTTTGTGTGTGTATTTTGAGAGAAAAGATGTAAGAAATGTAAAAATGCATAAATAATAGAATATAAATGTAATAGTTGCATGCTTTTCCCCCTTCCATAGAACTTAAGTGGATTGCTAAATACTACAAGCTTCCAGCCCCTGCGGCCTTTACCTTCTGTGAGAATACTGGTGGATAAAATTAACCTGGAGCACTCCGTACCGATGTATGCTGAGCAACTGGTGCACATGGTCAGCAGCCTCAGCCAGCTGTCCGATAACCTTCTTCATTACTGTTACTCACACTGCTATCTGAAGGTAAAAGGAATCTCGAGATCTATTTCTTACTTCAGTATGCTGAGAAAATGTTAAAGCAAGTGTGGATAATCCTAAATGTTAACAGTTAAGTTTCTTGGAAGAATGGTTTCAACTTATCTAAAAGAACACACAGAGTAAATACATCTTGCAGAATATCATCATTTTGGATTGCTTCTTCAGAGTCGAGCTAAATGTTTTGTAACATGAACAGAGAATTTCACAAGGCAACAATACAGATGGAAACCCCAAGGTCTTTGTGGCAAGATAGAGTCAAAATAATTTGGAAGGAAACCTTTGTTATTTTAGGATAATGGTCATAGAATATGTAGATTACAGTGATTTACACTTACCAATTTGATAGGTTATAAAGAAAAATCATAGTTTTTTAGTTGTACTGATAGAGCAAAACCATTATAACGGAGTATGCAGACTACTGCCAAAATGTTCTCAGTTAAAGATCCATTATGAGAACAGTTCTTACTGCTAGGCTGAATGAATTTTAAGAAGCTTTGAAATTAAGTTGTCATCTGCTGAGATTATAGTAGAATGAGAAAGTGAAAAATAAAGAGGAGTTTTAAAATTGACCTCCAAGGCTTTTAGGATGAGCTTTGTGCTCTGGCAGTTTGAAAGGCTTTTGAGTGCTACTTAAATGTAAATATGTACTACTGTTAATTTTGCTAAAATTTTCAGTTAGCTCTTCACTTGTGTGCTGATATCTTAATAAATAAAAACCTTAATAATGAAATGTTACGGTGTATATAAATCACAAACACCATCCCAAAATTATGTGGCAGGCTTTCAGTTCTCTGGGTGACATGTTTACTCCCATCACATTGAATATGATTGGGATAACTATATTGCAATTCATCTATTTGTTTTTTCATTTTTTTTGGATTTCTTGTTCAAGAAGTTTTTAGCAACTGTTTGATCAGCATTTGCAAAATGTTGAGTACAATTTTGAGAGTTACAACTGTCCATTTTCCATACTGAACAGGGAAAATTCATAGAGTACAATTGTAATGAACCTGTCTTTAGATTCTCTTATTGAGAAGATAAATTGCAAAGCTTTTTTTCTTATTTCCTTAAATATCACTTCTTTAGGCCATTGTTGTAATGACAAAAAATGTTCTTTAAATGAAAGACAATGTGCAGTCTCCAGATTTACATGATATAGAATAATGCATTTTAACTGACAGTTTTTAAACAATTCAGCAGAGCATATTTAACACGATTTTTTGATCAAAGAAAGTATTTATTTATTCCTATTGGGATATTATTTTATTACTGGAGACAAGTAAGTCAGAACTTCTTGGTTATTTGGGCAAAAAGGAATAATCTAAAAAAATACCATATCGCTTACATTTTCAAAAGATGAATTTATATATTATGTTATAAAAATAATTTGAAATATTCTAATTGTGATAGTATATGCTGACCAGCTGATTTTTTTCAGGTATTTGGTTTTCAGGCAGCACTGACCTCTTTGGACAGTAAAGGGTTGTACTGCTTCCCTGTTCCAGTTATTCCCTCTTTCAGTACTGCTCTTTATGGCAAGCTGATCAAGTTTCCAAAATATTGGTGAGTATGAACGATGTATAGTGTATTTAAGTAATGTACTCAACTACTTCTGAGTTTATAATGAATGGTTTAAAAATTTCAAGCTCTGTATGTATATAGTTCCCTAAATTCCTCTTTGTCTCTTCTATCACATTCTACTGTTAAGTCTGTTGCCATTAATAATTTCTTCTGTAAGGATGCCTGTTAATCAGAAGTTCAGACCGTTGAGAGAAGAGGCTGTGAAAACTCTGTAGTAAATGGATTTCTTTTAGACCTTGCAGGAATCCTGTGAACCAATTTCCATTTTTCATTGGGTGGATACAAAAGCTAAAGTTACATAATGATGGAAAGTTTCATGGGTTTAACTGTCAGGTCTGTTTTAAACTCAACAAAGCTAAAAAATAAAGTAAAAAAAATCCCCTCCCCAAGAACTGTCTCTACTAGACAGTTATTTATGATTTTTGTTATGGTTTAAAGTATTTTTAGCATTGTGATCACTTATTAAGTTCTTAGTAGTAGTTCAGATTTTAAAAGCAAATATTTTCATTCTGAAAACAATTTTGCTTTACTATGAAATTACCTATATAAGATACCTTATTTTGTACTGTAATGACATGGAAATTCAGTATTTAAATTTATCTCTACAAATTAAATATTGTGATCATACATGTCAGTGTATAATAGCTCTTTTTGTTTTATTATCATTTATGAATTGTATTTATTAAAAATATTTTCAAGAAAATGCATTTTGCCAGTGTGTTGGACAAGTCATTACTGTTCTTTATTCCTCATTTTGAGCAGTAGCTGCCTCTAATACTTTATGACTAAATCCTTATGAGGAATCTTACATAAGATAACAGGCAAGCAGGGTAATCTGTTAAGTATTTTGGCTTCAAACATTCTGCATTGTGTTGCTGATTTGTCATAGTGATCTGTTTGTGAAAGCTTACTGGATTACTTAAAAGAAGAAGAAGAAAAAAAAAAGGACTACTAGTGAGTTTGTCCTTAGTTCTATATTGAGAATATATTAGGTTTTCTGTTACAAGCCTTGATAACATGCTTAAATATAAGAGGTTTTTAGCATAATCAGAACACCACCAGGTGGTAGCAGCCTAATTGACTTTCTCATATTTTCCATTAATAAATTGTAAGAGTACTAACCACTTCAAATGAATTGCTGTGTTGTTGTGGTGTTTTCCTGAAGTAAATAAATAAATAAACCAGGATAACCAATAATCAGCACTTAGTAATCAGAGCACCGTAGGACTCTGGTAGGATTGACAGCTGACAACTAACTGAAATTTAACGTTTAATTCTGGTTTGTGATTCTTATTAGTATAACACTGAAATAAATTTGCATTATGCAAACTTAGGTTTATGTAGTATACTGTGAGACCTGTGGGTAGTTGTGGAAAATTATTATTTTAGAGATGAAAAATGGGTGAAAAATACTTTGTCTGACAAGTTCATGGTATTGAAGTCCTGGTGCTTTCTTGTGAGTGCACGTGTGCTGTCTTTTGCATGTGCTTGCACTTACTGCACTCAGTGTCTTGCTCATGCTTGGTTTCCTGTGCTCTGTCACACACGCGCTGTTGTATGCTTGCCATCACTTTTTGTCTCATGGTCTCTCCCTCCCCACTCCCCCCATCACATTATGATGTGTGCCCAGCTGGAAAATGGAGTATGGTAGACTAAAAACAGGTAGACTCATAACATGGAAAAATAAAAACAGGCAGTAGTTGAAGGAGTGGGGGCAATGCTACTGCCTTAAAATAGCAAATAATCTATCAGCATTTATTAGAAGATCTTGTGAGACCACTGCTAGAGTATTTAAAAAAAAAAATAATTCATAGCAGCTTTCTCATTTTTCTTCTGTGACACGAGATGTTTCTAAAGGTTGTTTATTTATTAACAGTGTGAAATAATTATATAAAGTTAATTCATTCGAACAATTTATCTAAACTAAGCAACACCAATTTGCGGGTAATAAAGTAGAAAAACAAATGAGTACAGCAGCAGCCAGGTTAAATGAAGTGTAGTTTGAAGTGAATAAAACTCCAGATGAAATACATCAAATAGCACTTGAACTAAATCGAAATCAGCATGAAGACTGAGAGCTTCATTGAAGTCATGCAGTGAGTGAGAATTAGTCTGGTAGGATAACCTGGTAATGTCATTAAACTTAAATTCATTCCCCCCCCCCTCCCCAAATTATACCACCTGCTTTATTTGGATTTTTAGATTTCACATTCCAGAGTTTCTTAAAGTACACACATCTGATGCTACATGTGTTCTTCTATTTCTTGCTAGAAAATATATACCACAGACCATACCTTTTAAAAACAAAGACATTTTATGAACTGTTATGGAATCCCTCAGGTAGTATGTTTTGAGTTAGCAGTGAAAATCTCAACTTTATTTCTGACATAAATCAGTAGAATAGCTTTCTTTTCTAGTTTCAATATAATAATCTCAAAATGCATATTGTATATTAAATATTGTAGTAGTATTTATTTTTAAAAACTTTAGCTGATAAACATTGCTAACTTTCTAATAGATAAAATTTGAGCACCATCAACCCAGTAAATTTCATTAAACAACCATTAATGTAACAAAAGTGCTGTTTCATTTTATTTGCTAGATTGATGTCTGTTTTAATTTCAGTTAATACACTTTCTTCTTGTAAAAGAAATTTGCTCAAGCTCACTAGTTAACTAAGTCTTTGACATCCTTTAAATTGTTGTATACCTAATCTATTTTTATATTTAAGTAAAAACATCTGGTCTTTTGCTTTTGTCAAGCATAACAAGATGCAAAATACTATGTTAATGTCAATATTTTACAACTACTTTATGTAGTGTTGCATGCCAGATTGTAAAGCAGCTTTCAAAGCTTTCAGGAGGATGTCTAAAAACAACTGAGAATTAGCAGAATATGGTTAAAAGCCCAGAATGAATGACAAGAATGTTTATGGCCAAACAGAAATCTTGAGAGGAATTAGCTGATTTTTTTTCTTTCCTTTTGGCTACAATTACTGTAGTAACAGATGAGACAACTCAGGGTAGGACAGTTCAGTGTTACAACCCTCTGTCACTCATAAACTACTACTTTATTGTGCATTTAAAGAATTTTAATAACATTAAAGAATGTTGATTTTGAATAGCCTTTGTTTCTCTGATATCTGGATAAATTCTGAACTGTGTCATCCATATGTTTTATGAGCTAGAGATTGGTCCAGTTGTGTGTAAAAAAAAAAAAAAAATGATTTTTTTTTTGGGTTGGTATTCTCTATAATCCCTTCCAGTGACAAGCATTCTAGACTCTCATCATCCTTTATCAGTTCTGGGGAGGTTGTCACAGATGGAGACAGTGACAGCCTTTGAGATCCTGAAACGTGGTGGAGTAAAGATATGAATTGGGGTGACGTGATTTCTCTCAGCATCCTTTCCATTCAGTTATTTAGTCCAGTAGTTCATTTCAAAGGGTTCAGAGTGAGTCTCTTCTTTCCTATTTTGAGACCAGAGCAATAGCTGTTGGTTTTGGAGATTTGCTTAATTTGTTTTAAAAAAAACTAATATTAGGAGTGCTGAAAATATTTGCATGCAGTGAACACTATTACCCCTGGATAATGTATTCAAGTTAGGAGTTAATTACATCTTGAACAGGGAGCCACCTGAACAAACTCATTACGTGGATCTAGGACTTAGGAGCTTTCTTCAACGTTGAGAACCAGTTTAGATTTGTCCAGGCTCGAAGTGAGATAGAGCTAAATATGACCCACTGTAGCTGGTTTGAAGATTTTACTGTCTTCATATTTCTTCTTTTTCCTTCCATGTTTTTATTGAAGAGCTGTCCATTACTGACAAAAGCTGCAAGATTTGCTCTCTTGCTAAAAGTTGTATGCATCAAATGCTGGCCATCTCAGCTGCCAGAGATAACAATGTCACTTGTTTCACTTGTTAAAGCTAAGGATTAGTGTTGAGAGAGTTATTTTATTAATGTGTCCTCAAAATACTGAAAGACTGCAGAAATCTAGATACAGTGATCCTCATGCAGGATGTGTGTGTGTACACACTTTGTTTTTATGAAGCCTTAAGAACATTTATGTTAATGTAGCTGCTCTTAATATTTCAACACAGCTTTACCTGTGAAGGTAAATATTTACTATGTCTCCAGATTCTCTTACATCTGCATTAGATTGGCATGCTAGGTTATAACCTCCTTTGGGCTAACTATTATACCAGGACATTGATTAACATGCTTTGCCAACAGCCTGTTACATTTTGAGTTTTTTTTACTTAATTTCTAGCTTTTGTTTTGATTCTGTTGCTACATAGATGCCAAACGGATGTTTTGTACACATTTTATCTTAACTTCTTAAATTTATAACTTAATATTAACATTACAAAATACAAGAAGATTCTGAAGACCTTGTGTTACTGCTGCTTAGAGTACTGCTGAACCTTTGTTGCTGCAGAAGTGTTTTAATCTTTATATGGCTTTACTTCTGTTTGCCTCCCAGCAGGGCAAACATCCCTAGTTTAATCAAAGCCATGTAGTGGTGTGCCACACGACTGTTTTTAGCAGAATTCATCATCAGTAGACTCCTTACAGCATCCAGTAAGGGCATTACAAGCCTCAATGTAAGTTATGATTTGCATCTGCTCATGTGTGTCTTTTGGTCATCTTGAGAAACCTGTGTACTTTTAATGGTATCGCAATGAATTGACCAGAGCGAGAGCAATTCATGTTGATTCACCAGTAATGTGGTGGATGAAGATCTGGCTTGTTTAATGGTAAGAGGTTGTTAAGCAATGAAATTAGCTCCTGCTGTTGTGGCCTTTACCAGCAAGGTACTACTGTGATGACGATGGCACCTCTTAGGATTTGCTGCATGCTAAAGAGAGGACTAGAAGTGTATAAGGGGGGATCAGGTGAACTCTCATTGTTACAGAACTAATTGAAACCTTTTGGCAGGGCAAGTCCAGTGGACTAATGCTGCTTTGAACTAGAAATTTCAGTAGGTTTGGGAGCTGGAGGGTTGTGAGATGCAGCCATCGTGCAGTTCAGTGCAATTGTGTGCTAGTAAGAGGCAAGTGGACCTTGCTGGCAAGAAACACAGAGGCAGGTATCCAAAGACTGTGAACATTAGATCATAAATCCAGGAAGTTTTCCAATAAATTGACACTTGGGTCTTGAATTTGGCAGCCTGCTTTATTGACTAGTCACAGTAAATCAAGAGCAATGTCAATTTAGATTGAACGTGGATTATGTTTCACATGGGCAGTTGAGGGGCATGCTCAGTTCCTGGGTCAGAAGCAGAAACAGGTTGAAAACACATGAAACTCATTTCGTAGCATTCGGTTGTGACTATTAGTTATGTCAGTAATTGGATCTAACTGCCAGATGAAAATTCAGGGTATCCTTCGAAACGGAAAATCTCTGAGATTGCATGCCTGAACAGATGCCATCGGCGTATGGGACAGCGCAGACAGAGTCATGTGAGGCAGTCAGCACGTGTGAAAACCTGCTTGAATTGCTGAGATATGCCAGTGATATGGGCTGTGCAAGAGCTGACAGAAACAGGCATTCTCCTGGGTTCTGAAGAGGTGGTTGTGTCAAATTGCCTCAGATGTGAACAATCAGCCTAGGCGGTGCGCTGAGTTACTTCAGCTTTATGCCATCACCTAGAAAATGCATAAAAGACCCATAATAGGAAATCAGACTCTTTTTTGGTAGGTGTTTTCACTGTGGCTCTGCATCTTTGTTGGAGGAGTAGGTTATGAATACATCAGAGTTAATTGTGAGCAGCACTCTAGGGTGGTGAATAGTTTTGACAAGAGGATGATATTTCACTGATAACATCTCTTTCATTATAAAATCATAAGTAGGCTGTGCTGGTGTATGAGGATGAAGATGCTGAAGGAATTTTTGTTAATGCTGTGGAATCTTTTTTTAATCTTCACTGATATCAGTGTATCAAGGTTCAACACAAATGTTTTGTGGCGCTTTCAGCTGTGCTCTTCTGGAAAGACTTGTAGGCAGTTCCCAAGTCGGACCCTCTGTCCAGCAGGGGTTTTGCACTCTGCCACATGACTCGCAGCTTGATTACTGGGACTACAAATTAACTTCAGTTAGAAACCTCAAGTTTAACTTCTTTTTTTTAAAATCAAGTCCAGATCTAAAGTTACTGCTTCTCAGCAGATGTGGCAGACAGCATTCAGCAAATCTGTTAAAAGTGAACTTTTAATCAATGTAAATTGGAAGCAGTTGTATTTTTCAGTATCCTCTGTGAGGAGGAAAATCAGCCAAGCTGACTGCAAAGGTTGGTCATCTGTAGTGTTTCCAGTGTAATTATTTAGGCTAATTAATTGTCAAGGCTCTTCATTGAAAATAAATTAAGCCTATTAACTAATATCTGTCCAAGGAAAGTGATTGCACATGGTGAATACATTATCCTGGTTTTAGTAACCATTGCCAGCAGTATTTGCTGACGTTAGTTCTAAGAACAAGTTAAAGGAATGCAGTTAAAAATATGTAGGGTTTTCAGGGTTAGAGCTGCTTTTTGCTTTACTTGTGACACACAAGAGATGTAAAACTTCCTGTCACAGTGCTGAAGTGCTGTTCTGTAGAACTGATGCTGAAGAAAATTTGAACCCCTAAGATAAACTTTTTTTTTTTTGCTTATTGTATTTAGAAGTTGTTTCTTTTAGTGTTACCACCATCTGTAGAAAACTGATGAGGATTTTCAGTGATACTTGCTTTGAGTCTTTACCTGTGTCAACTCTAGCCTGTGTAGGTCCATCGGTAGCAATTCATTACGCACAGTGGTTGTCCTTTTTCCCCCCTAGAATTTTGCCTGCAATTTGATGCCTTTTTTTTCCCTCCTTTCATTGAGTGACGAAGAGAAATAAGATCTCTGAGGCTGTGTCTAAACTACTAAATAAAACATTCCAGTAAGCAGTGGCCTGTTGTGGCTCAGTTTGAGTCTACATACCTACCTATTGCTTCCTTCACTTACCCTCACAAAAAGGGGAAAAAATAAACAAAACTAAGAAAGATGAGGCCAGGCTTCAGACTGTGGAGAGCTTTTGGCATGGTTGGTTCCTTCAGCATTGCTTAGGCATTGTTTGAGAAAGTGTCAGCTGCCATGGCCCCGAACTATGGCAGGGAGCAAGCTAACAGGTAAATAGTATGTATGGTCACAGACCATTACTGATGGTGACACTTGGCCATGTTTGCTTGGCTAATAAAGATATAGCCTGCTGGAACTAAGGGCATGAGGCACAACTGTTGTGCCTTCTTGCTATCCAGACCTATTCAAATGTTGGTTATTACATAAATCTTTGAAGGAGTGTACCTTAGTGTTACTCCTTCCCCTTTCACTTTTTTCTTTGCAACTTCTTTTTAAGAAAATGACATGGGAATCGTTAGGGATGAAAGCACCATTTTAAGAAATTTGTACTTGTTCAATTCTGTAACTTGAAGAAAAAATTAGATAGACTTTTTCAAGCATTAAGACTTCTCATATAGTCCTTGTAGAATTACATTGCTGAAATGCTATTATTCACCTTGTGTACCAAATAACCCTCCTTCACACAAGTGCTGTTTATACACTTTTTTTCCTTATTGAATAAGCTGTATAGAATTGCCAATTTTATCTTTTTGCGGTTATCTTCATTATGATTATAGTTGGACATGCTGGACAAGCATGAGCATGTCCTTCTTCACCTCTGTAGAGCTTGCCTGGGATGGTAGGCTTCAGTTCTGCCTGGAGTAAGGTACCTGAAAATCCCAAGTTTTAAATTATGTACCTATTTTTGTAGGCATGTTAATGTGGCAGGCTCAGATCAATTTGATAACCATGATAATCTGAATTTTTATCCATTAGAAATCATTTACAATGTGTGTTTTTAAGAAAAATCGAAGGGATTTAAAAGTAAATTTTTACTTATTTTTGTTTGCTGATATTTTACTTGCATTTATTTTAAGTTTAATGACTAAATATGTCAGTAGAAGGAAATATGTTTGGTAAGCATGATTAGAATATTCCTTTGATACTCAGTGCTGTCAATGGCTTAGTGGCTTGCTTTGGAAGTAAGTGTACTCACCTTTTCTTTTAGATTTGGCTGTGCACATACATGACAGCAAGAAACCGTTTCTCTGATGCTGTGTTTTATTGGCAGCATCTTTTCTTCAGCATGAGTGTACGTGATTATTTTGGTGGTCTTAACTCATGACATAGACCTGAGACTTTCAGAGTGGATTGAACAAAACTAAATGCATAAAAAAACCTACGTCCATAGAATCTGCTTCCAAGTTTATCTTGCTTTTGAGAGGGCATAATGTATAGTCAATTCTGGAATCAGTGCATGAGATTGTACTTCACAGACTACAACTACTGTTAAATCTAAATCTTCTTAGTATTATGCATTTACTGAGATTTAACATAACAAGCTAATGTTTTGCTTTAAATAGCTTCTGAAATACTTAATAATTCTTTTGAGGTTACTAATTAATGAGCCTACAATATAATTGAAATACCCTTTATACTCCTTCTGCTGTTGATGCACTATTTATATGTGGGGCATTAACACACCTTGTTCATCCCTTTTCTGGTAATGGAAAAAACAAAACACCCCTTCTGCCTTCCAGCAACTTCCTTTTGTTGCCGTATCTTTTATTTTAAAGGAAATTAGAAGTGGCTATGGGTTACTTGCAGGCAAAGAAGAGTAGAGTTAGGTGCATTTGTTTGTCTTTAGAGATTCAGAGGAGTTCAGTAGCTGCCTGTGAATACAGGAATATGACTGCTTCTTCCAGCCTTGTGTACTTTCTGGCATCTCCATTCAATGCAATATTTTGAAGCCTTTTGTTATAGCTAATGTGGACGTGTACCTTCTGACCTCTCTGACCTTCACGATCTAACTATAAAAAATTTGCCAGAATTTCAAGCAGCCCTTTGTCTCTCACTGTGAACACATCTTTTACCACCAAAAGATCATTGATATGCAACAAAATAAGCAATATGCAGAAGTGTTTAGCAGAAGAAATTCACAGAAAATCCAGCTTATGTCTTTGGACAAAGTTTCTAATTTAGGTCAGTTCTTAGTGCTTACTTGAAGTTGGTGTTCTGCTTGACTCTTTGGCAGGGAATTGAAAACTGTGTTAATTTCCAAGATCTTTAGACTTTTCAGAGTGGAAACAAAAAGGTACTTTTGTGCTTCTCTCAGAGAGCTGTGGACCAGCTTTTAACAACTTTGCAACTGTTAATCTTCAAGAAAATATCTAACTAGGCAAAGTTACCTAGATTTGGTCACATTTTTGCCAGTTTCAACCAATTTTCATATGGCTACTTAGAGGTGAATTAAGACATTCTAGAATGGTGTATGTGAGAAATTTGCAAAGGAGGGGAGATAAGGGATATGTGTGTGTTAGCATCTGTGGGAGGTTACACTTGAGCATTTTCCTTATGTTCTTCTTCCCATCTTCTGGGCATTCTATTAGAAATACTCAAATGATGTTTCTCTTCCTTTGTATTTTCTGTCTTTTAGAAGTCTTTAATTTTTTTTTGGTGTCTTCATCCTTGTTCCTTCATCCAAAATCTGTTAAGCTCCCCTGATTATTTTTCTTTTCTTCCTATCCTGTGAAACCTGAGAGGAGAATATAAAACTGTGGCCCTTTTTGTGTCTCTTTCCTTCTTACCATTCTTACCATTTCCACCAGGATTAGGAGGATGCTAAATTACCTAGACAGTTTTTTTGTGAGACAGCGAAGTCTGTGGATCTGTCCTTGTGACTGCTCCTGCTCAAAGCAGTTTCTCACCCTTGCTCCCCAGAAAGAGGCTACTTTTCAATCCTTTCTGCTTCCCTTCCTCCATCTCAGCTCTCACAAGCCACTGTTCCTAGCTTGCAAGACTTGCTTTTGTCCTTACTCGAGGAGATGTCTTCAGGTGAGAAGAAAACAAAGCCTCTGTTCCCCATATCTGCATTCTTGAGAAATCCTCATAGCTGCATCCTTTGGAGAAGGATCAGATTTATGGGGTAGCCACTTTTCTTCCGCATAATGTAGGACTCTGCACTACAGTTTTTCTGGTGTTTCCAGACTACAGGGTAGTGTCATAGCTCTGGTCATCTGTGCTCTGGCAGATGGGAATGTCTTCCCCATAGATAGAGCCCATGAGCTGGGGCGTATTTCAGGTTATTTCTGTTAAGTAATATATATGTAATCTTTAAACACGTATGATAATTTCCAAAAAAAAAAAAATGTAAGAAATAGAAAAGGTGGAAGTTGCACGCAACTTTGGGGTAGAATGAGTCTGAAATTTGAAATCATAAATAGACTGGAATGGACTAAGAATTCAATGTCTCTACCTTTCGAAATAAATTGGTTAGGAGGTAACTAATTTGTATTTGAGCTGCCAAATTTTGCAGCTTCCATAGAAATAGGAAAGGTAATTTGACTTAAAAACAAAATGGGGAGTGCAATTTCAAAAGACCATATTGGATAAAAATCTAAATATTAAAAAATAATAAATTATTTGTGTTGATAGTAATTTAGTGTTATTAAAATATCCTGTACATGACTGTGGGACTCTGTTATTAGCTGCTGAATTGAGTGTGTGAATTTCCCCCAGGTTGGAGGGGATGCTTTCGGTGAGAGCTAGTGCTTTTAATTCTGGCAGCATGAAAGGAAGATGGACGTCACAGCTCTTCTCAGGGCAGCCACAGTCACGACTCTTCCTCTCCTGATAACGCCAATTTCAGCAGAGATCTCCGTGTCAGACGGCAGCAGCTTTCGTGTCTCGCTCCTGCTCTGTGCCTTCGTGTCCTGCCGATGACTCTGTCAATGCAGTTCTCCTCAGTGAGCACCAACATGTTTCTGAGCCCTCCTGGCTCCCTGTTTTACCTGCTAATGGCAACCAAATGGCTCCGTGTGGCAGCTTTAGAGGATTGATTTAAAGGCTGTTGCTGCTGCTTCTGGGAGTGTGTGGAGAGGGAAGGAGGAGAGGAAAAGGGAGGGGGAGAGGCTTTGTGTCTGGATAGTAAAGTAGGCTACTTTATGGGACGGCAGCTCCCCAAGCTCTGTTCCACCCCTGTGGCTGCTGAGGTTGGATTACACTACAGTATCTAAAGCAATGATACTTGATTTACAAATGCTACAGAAAAAGCAACGCCCTCTTATTTCTTTCTCTTTATAAAAACAAATCTTTGCTCTTTGGAGATTTATGGACAGTAGCAATTTTTACTTTTACCTTGCTCCCACTGGTTGTTTTGTTGGTCTTGGTCATTTACAGTTGTTCAGCTGCAGCATCTCCAAATTCCTGTGGATTTCCATCCCCTGCATCTTCCCCAGGAAACTATCGCTTACCAGCAGCCTAGTGCTCCTCAAAAGAAACCAGGCATACCTCAAATAGTAGATGTGAAAGTGCTCAGTGTCCAGTTCCTTCTGTGCCACCTTCATAAAGCCAGTGGTTTCATATAGGAAGTCCCTGCTTCTTTTCAGATTTCTTAATCTTTTTTAGTATTATTTGATCTTTTGTCATAGTTGTGAATGCCAAATTTCTCCTAGTCCTTACATTTGCATCTACTTGGACATAATGCAGCTAAATGTCATATCCCTTCTCTTTTCCCCATTAATAATCACAATAAATGACAATAAGATTTCTAGACTAAAAAACAAACAAAAAAAAAAGCAGACCTTGCAGAAGTAAAGGAAGAACAGATAGCTAACAAGAGAGTAAAGAAAAGATGGTCATCAATCACATTCTGTAAGGTAAGTTTCTTATCCCTTGTTTTCTCATTTCCCCCAGACACCTTGGCGAATTGTGAAGATACAACTCTTCAAAGGTATAATTTTATGCACGAGATTCAGTTGGTGGCTGTTGTGTGTAAAGCTAATCATATATATATTAAGGACTAGACAAGGCTGAGTAATTGTATTGTAATCTACTTAGAGCAGAGAATTTGGAATTTTTATTTTGGAATATTATTTTTTATTATTTTTGGAATATTTTCATTATTTTAATAATAAAATATTTTTATTATATTTTTATTATTTTTGGAATATTAATTTTTATTTTGGAATATTGAAGTTTTTGTATATCGATTTAATGATTCTACACAGAGAGAAATATGAACTAGTGATTAGAAAAAGTTTTTTTCAAAGGAGGAAATAACAGTTAGTGGCTGACTTCCACTTGCAATTTGGTGAGAGTGCAGATCCTTGATATCTGTCCCAGTGATGAGCAAAGCCAGGAAGCTGAATTTGGTCTGAACTTCCTAAATATGGTTTTGTAATGCAGCTGCGGGTTTAATGAGTTCCTGCATTACAGGTTCAGCAGCTGCCTTTGTTTATAACCTGTTCATAAATACGACTGAAAACCCAACCCTTTTTTAGGTTTTCCCTTGTTCAACAAGTTTCCCTTGTCAATGAGGGTTTTAGTTCAAATGTGTTGCATTTTGGGGCATGTTGCCTATGACTGAACTCTTTGTGGAGGTAGACTGCTTTCTTGCTTTCTCTCTCAAACTTTTATTCCAGTGGATAGAAAGACTCATCTGGCGCTTGGTGTGGCTGCATTCAAACCTAGAAAACCTAAGAATTTCCTGTCCTCACATTCCAGGTGTTTATTTTTTCTTACTGCCTTCAGTGTTTTCTCCTGATGTCTCACAGTAGATGTTGTGACAGCAACCATCCCACCAAGGTCACTGCTTCTCGCTTCCTGGTTGCTTCACAAACCAGTGGTATTATTCTCGTGTATTGATCATCGTTTTTAATGTCTGGTTGTAACAAAACAACCTAAATGATGTGAAAGTGAACCAAGGTTATAGTTCCTTGGTTAGGGAGGTTACAGTTCCTAACATGCATGTCCAGATTCTTGCATTTTTTTTTTTTTTTGCTTTGGATTTGTTTCGGCAAGGTTTCTTCCTTTTTAGATATTTATTTGATATTAATAATCACTTTTGATCTTGTAATCATTTATTTTCAATTTGCTGAACAATTCCCTTTTTCTATTAAAACTTCCACTGCGTTGAGAACTGAGAACAAAAATTTTCTAGTCACTTCCTAAGATATATTTAAGTTTGGACTTTACCTGTTTTATTTTCCCAGTTGTTTGAAGGAAATCTGTTTTTCTGAAGCTCTTGTATAAATTAACACTTGACAAAGATTTTTTCATCGTTGACAATTTCAGTTCCAGAACTGATGCTAACCAAATGAAAAGCTACACAATAATCAGCTTAGAAATGATCGTATTGTTCCCTTCTAAACCCAGATCTGAAGTTTGTGGGAAGAAAAAAATCATTAAAAAAAAAGTTGATAAATGTCCAAGTTCATTGTTGTCTCCCTTGCAATAAATTGTATGTTTAGCAGTATTTCGTACAAATAAGAGAACAAAGATAACTGCAGCTGTCTCACCTGCATAAGAGATGATTTAAGAGTTCAGGCATCCTTTAGTGAAATCTATAGAAGAGCAGAAGAGCTGTCAAAGGCACAAGTCTTGGAGATGTTTCTGGAATTAAGTGTTCCAAAGTAAGTTTAATTATTTTGTGGTAGTAAGACTTGGTTCTCTAGCACAAATAACTCTGTGTTGCTGTCTTTAAGACCAAAACCTGTGGCAGTGTATGTGGCTGTGTGATATGACATATGATAACAGTGACATAATTGTGCATTAAAAATAAATCAGTTCATAACTGTAGTGGTTAAATTCCTTTCCCTTCTTCTTCTACCTTCATGCTGCCTTCAGAGTTTTGATATTTGTTGTTTGCCTTACCTAATAGCAACTACTTAAATGATGTGAAGTGAAAGGATCAAAATGGTCCTTTTTTTTTTTTTTTTTAAACTTGATGTAAAGGATCAGATTAAGTAGGAATACGTATTTGGTGTATATGTGTAGGTAAAACCTTTGTTCCTGTCAAGTATAAAGCCAGCATACATCATATTCTGTTCGCAGAGGAGGAAAGGTGTACAAATGCTGGGTGAAGTTATTTAGGCATTTAAATTGCATTCAGGTTCTTCTAAGGCACAGTTGCTGGGTTCTAGTAGCAGGTTACTGGCTTTGTTATTTTGGAAAAAATGAACTAATAGTTTTTTACTGTACAGGATATGAGTAATAACAAAAATTAAATTTTTGGAAACATTTTGCAGGTTCCAGCTTTGCAGTTAGGGACTCTATATAAACCTCTGGAGCCAGCTGTTCACCGCTATATTCTTTCAATCATTCTGAGGTGTTGATTTTAAAAGAATGAGTTGCTGTTCCTGAAGTCTACAAACTGAAAATATTTCATAGCAGGCCTGTGAACTTAACATGGATTGGTTATATTGGTGCCTGTGCGTGGTGTATAATAAGGACCAATTCATGTTTTCATTCAAAAATAGCGAAGAAAACTATTTTCTTTAATGGTACGCCAGATTTATCCAAATATTTCAGCAAGTCTGTATTACAGTTTGTCAGCAAACCGGGTACAACCAAAGTGTATTTAGAAATCATTTAATTAGGACAGATTCATTTTCACTCCATGCCACTACACAGCAAGACTTGCTTGTTCATATTTCCTTAAATTTATTCTGGAATTTGTCCAAGCTGAGCTTTAATGAGTAGTCTATCCCGCTAGTTACATTAGGATTTATTTTCCCCTAGAGAAGAGTGTTTGAATTGGTAGTTTTTTAACCTGTTCAGTTAAATGAACATATGTTCAGGACTGCATCTTAACTCTTGAGTGTAAGGGTTTGAGAAATAATTATTTGTATTGTTGTTACAATTTTACAGTGCAGTTGAAGGGGTGGTTTTAGAATCCAACTGGGTCACAACTGTTTTAGGGTGGTGATGAGTTTTGATATGAAGTCACATTCAGTTGCTTAATACACATTTAATGATACAGGACCGAAATATAGATCTGACTTGGTTTACTGAAAAAAAATATAAATAACTATTTTCATTTATTGCTTGAATATATCTTTTGGGCCATAAAATATGGTTAAATTTAGCTCAGTACCTTATTAATGAGCGATTTTCTGTATTAACAGGTGCAGTTTGGTAGCAAGCTTGTATTTTAAGTTCTTTTAAATGCATTATTTGTGTTTCAAAACTATTATAATAAATCCTGAATTATAAATGCACTTTCATCACTAGCCAGCTCTAGTTAAAATTTCCTTAAGCAACATTTGCTGCACACATGGTACAATACCTACCCCCTCCCCACACCTTTATGGACTTGATTTTTTTTCTGTAAAAAAAGGATTTATTTTCTTCAACTTCCTATCCTATAAAGTCATCTGAAAAAGCACAGTCCAGTGTATTCCTCTGGGATTGTTAAAATACAATATGCTTAGAATTTGCATATTATTTCAAAGAAAATATTTCATAGGCTGATATTACCCATAAGGGGATATTTTATGTGAAACTTCTAAGTTTCGTGTAGTTCAGTACAGTAGCTGTAATATGTATTAAATGAATAGCCCAACTTTTAAAGCAAAATCTTTTCCACTGCTGCATTGTATGCTACTGTTGTGACAGCTTTTCACAGGACTCTGTAGTACGTGAGTTTGTTAATACAAATGTGTTATTTTAATGGAATAATTGTGTAGTTGTGATTGTCCTGAATATTGTTGAAAAAGTTTTTTTCTTCATTTTAAATTTTACAGTAGGGAACCTGTTTTTTGAAATCTTTTTCTGACATATTTAATTTTAATCCTGTTTATATATATATATATATGTGTGTGTGTGTGTATATATATATATATACACAGAAATGAGGAGAAAAGGTAGAAAATATCACTTATTAATGACAAAAAGGAAAAGAAGAAGTTACAGTGCACCTCTGCAATGAGAAAAATAGTAGGAAATCACAGTAAATGGCTTGATAAAAGCAATGTTAGGAAGCGTTCAGATTGATGTCACAACACATGACATTTCTTTTGATATATTTGCAAAAAGCTTTACTAACACGCATATCTCATTTTCAGGATTTCTACATAAGAATGCTATGTAAGAGTAAATAAAGAGTAAAGGACTACACCAGAGTTAATAATTTTACTTGTATAATCTCGAGTTTTAAAATAATTTTTTATTTATTGGGTACATAGCATTTTGTTCTGCAGGGAAGGATTATCCCAAGTACAGAGTCACTTTGTGTACTCCTTTCTGCATGCACTCCATTACTTGTGCACACCTTTTCTGCTTAAATTGAAAAGCTGACAAAGCTGACAGCACAATTATCGTTAGCTCCAAATGAGTCACACCTCAGAGGCAGTTCTACTGCTGTGTTTTTTCCTTCCCTTTCCTCTCAATGTTTTTGAGATGGACTACCGTGATTCCAGGCTTTTATAAGGCTGAATAACCTTGGTCTAACAAATGCTGATTACTTTTACAGAAGGCTACAAAATGCTTTTTTTTTTTTTTTTTTTGGGGGGGGGGGGTCTTCTGTCTGTAGTTGCATCCATTTTCTGAGGATCTTTCATGGGTGTCTTCTGTCATAAGAATCAGCTTTTCATTTCTTCCTTTGTTTTTAGCATGGCACAACGGAATTAGCTGTTGCAGATGGGCTTCATCTATCAAACTTTGATCTGTGCTGCAGACATATACAGCTAAGATAATTATCATTTTCTTCCCACTCCCTACAAAGGGAGATTTAGTGACCAGTAGAGAGCAATTCATATAATCCTCAGGTCTGGAATAATTAGATCTGTGTTGCCTGTAAGTCCTTCCTTGTGTTTTCTTTCCTTTTACCTTAAGTCTAGACAGCCATCTTACATGGATGTTTATTTATACTGTAGGTGTGTAAAGCTTGATGAGATTAATTCCTCTTGTTTGAGATAAAAAAGATTTTCAGTTGGCTGTTTGCTGGTGTTCAAAAGGAATTGAGGGAGATCTGCCTGTGACTTAAGGTGAATGCTTGTTTGTGCAAGCCCAGATTTAGAGTGATGATGTTACCTGTGACTGTACCACTGTGTCAGTATGGTAGTTGATACAAACCTTCTGATGTTTACGGTGCTGGTTTACAAGGCATTTTTCATTCATCGTGCAGATATTTGTAGCTTCTGGGCCAGAAGTGTTAGCAAGGAAGGTACTCTGCTATTCTACTTCTTCATCTAGATGATGATGGTGATGAATCTGAGAAGTGGTGGTGTGTTTTTTTCCTTCACAGCTTTCTTGGAGAAGTTTGTGCCCAGGGCCTCCTGTCCTGGCACTGGGCACCACTGCACTCAGCCTGGCTCCGTCCTCCCTGCACCCTTCCCTCAGGGATGTACAGACAGTGATGAGATCCCCTGGGCCTCCTCTTCTCCAGGCTGAGCAGTCCCAGCTCTCTCAGCCTCTTCTCATATAAGAGATGCTCAAGTACCTTAAATTAAATCTAATATACTACAAAGGGTTCTAAAAAGTACACCCAGTATATTTAAAGGGTCTGTCCTATAGTGCAGTTATGTAGACGAACTTATCTATGTGCAAGAGGTTATATGCTGGGGGCAGCAGGGAAAATTCTGCTGAAACAGAGTACATCTCGGTGATGGAGCAGGAGGTGATTAGGTCAAAGATGATAATGTTGTAAATATGCTGCAAGAAAACGCTCCAGAGTGGAAATGAAAAACTGCTGTGTTTTTTGTTGAATGTAGCAAGTCAATCTATTGCTTAATTTTAGGTACTAGAATATTACTAGTATAATATATAATAGACATATTAGGAAGAGAAAGTAATTTAGTGACTTTGTGATAGTTGTTGTAGAGCCCTCTTGTTGATACTGGACTAGATGCAGAATTCATTTCCAAACAGAATGCCTTGCCCTGTCATCCCAATATCCCTAACTTCCCACCAGATTATAAAGCATTGAAAAACATTAGTACCTATTTGTAATCTCTTAATGAGCGTACAGAACTCTTTTTTTTTTTTTTTTTTTGAATTGTATTTAGTTGTGTGGATATTGCCTATATGGGTTTTTGGATCACTAGTTATATTTCATTTTGTTTACTGATTCACAGTAAGCTTTAAAATATTTTCAGGGAAAAAAAAATTGAACAGATTTATTCTCTGGTTTTAGTAATTGCACAACTTTGTCACTTTTATTTTGGTGACTTGCTTTTATTTATATGTGTTAAAACCAAGAGATAATTAAAAAATATTTGATATTCTCTCCTATTTTATAGGAAGATGTAAAGTTGAAGAACGTAACAGAATTCCTACGTGGGGTGAATTTCAATATAAGTAGAATCAGCTCTTATGAGAAGAAATTTTAACAGGCACACAGCTCCATCCTTATAGGCTAACTGCTGGCAGTCTGCTGTTCTATGACTTGTTTTTTGAATTGTTATTCACCAAAGCAATGATTTCTCTTTTTTTTTCCTTAATGTTTTGAAACAGGAACAAGCGAGCTCACGTCCCACTAACAGAATGCATATTTGAGCTTCCGAACTTGACAGTTCAAGCAACTAGAGCCCAAACCCTTCTGCTCCAAACTATTTATCAGAGCTGGTGTCATCCCATTGGAAGTGTCAGTTCTGTGGTGGTAAACGAAGCTTTACTGAATGAGGTTTTCCAGTATTCAGGTAAATTTGTGATGTTTTTGGTTAAGTATGTTAGATTAATACCCTTACTGTGCTACAGTGCGCTGCTAGTGAATGCGCATAGAACTATATCCTTTAAATCCAGGTTTTTACGTAGAGTAGTTAACAGACAAAATGTTTTTTGTATGTATATGGGTATTTATAGCTTATGCTTAGAAACCAGGATGTAAGCTAAGCCACCAAGCTTCACTCCTTGGCACCAAATTCTGGATGCATTTAATTTTCCCATACAGGATAATTTTTCCATACTTCGCTCATCTGAAACATCCACCCCTTGCTACCTTATATGGTGTCGTGTTGTAACTTAAGATCATTCAGAGGTGAAGCTGTTGGATGAAATAAATACCGGATTATTAAGGGATTTATTAATCAGTGGCATACAGAGGTTGATTTTTTTAAAGGGCTGCATATGTTTCTCATCTAGTTTCATAAATAAATGTTTCTGTTGTGAAACTGCTGAAGATAGCAGGTCTCAGATGTGATAATGTAAATAATGAGGCTGGCTACCTGTCATGCTTTAGCAAAACATCTAGGAATTTTAGGAAGAAATTAAGGATTTATTTAGCTAGAATATTGATAAAATGCTGAGGTTGTCACCAACATACATGATCTGAATGCTTTACTTTTCTGAATCTTGATGTTGATTAGCTACCTCATAAATAAGTTAAGACTACTTCAATTGACTACGTACAATATTTTTATGACTATGGTCACTGTAGTATGGATGAGTACTTGTTCACTGTATTGAATGCTGGCACATTCTTCTTCCCTCTTCTCGCTTGAGAATGAATGAACAAATGTGTTTGTTTTGCCTAAAGTTAGGAAACAAATCAAATTTGCTTTTCTTGTTTTCTGTGTTCCGTATACAAAGCTATTTCATTAGTGTAGATTATTAATTTAAATATTGCTTATGGGATTTAATCCAAGATTATTTAACAGTACTAGCAGTAAAGGATTTATGAAAGGAGCCAGGAAAATGCTAATAAAGGGTTTCATATTTTGAAACCAGGCAGGGCTCTTATATTTAGATATCATTATTATATTATGCCACTCTGGGGGGCAGAAAAAAGGTGTAAACCAGTGAAAGTAGTAAAAGTGTGCCAAGCCTCTCATTCTAGAGAAATCCTTCTGATTTTGTCTGTGTGACCTTCTAGGAGAGTGGCTCATGGAAGCTGCAGGTAGGCAGTAAGTAGCATTGAATTCCTTGTTTGTTCAGGGCTGAATAGAATGGAGACGCAAAATTGGGAGGAAATTCCCAGATAAGAATTTTAAAGTTTATAGCTTCTTAACAGAAGATGTTTGATTTTTAGATAGGTCGTCTTGCTGTCTGTTGGGACAGTTTGTTTCTTAAAACGGTATTTTGCCTCTTAGAATTGTTTCTGATACTGTCAAGACTTTAAATAAGCTTTTAAAATGTTCTACATTTGATATTAAACTGTGTTCCAGCGTTGTTCTTTTCTTTTTTCTTTTTTAAAGAAAAGTAATTCCAAAACTGCAAACGATGAGGAAAATCTTAATTTTTAATTATGAGGTTAAAAAAGAAGACTAAAGTCAAAAAGACTGTAATGCTAATGTATATGTTCTGTTTTGTTTCATGGAGTCAAACAGCATATGAACTGGCGTCCTCTACTTCATTATGGGGTTTCCCAAACCCACAAGAAGTTGGGTATTGCATCATCTAGCCTAGTCACTTATTTTGGCCAGTATCTGGCCACTAGTCAGATGTGTATTGAGGATCACAGACACATGACAAATGTAGTTGATTGTTCTGATATTTGCTTATGGAAATCATACCATCAACTGATCAGATTTATTGTTGGAACCTTTCACTGCTAAACATTCATAGTAACAGATTTTGACCAGCTTACTGGGGGGACCACTCTTCAAGTGCATAAGGTCATCCCCAAGAAGATAATGTATTTTTAACTTATATTTCATTGCAGGCTAGGATAATTCAGACCCGGTATTGTGACCAAACATGTAACAAAAATAGCTGAGATCTTTTGGCATCTCTATCATTACCTGCTTTTGTGAATGTGCTAAAGGAATGACTCAGAAATAGTAAATCATGACTTGAGGCAGAATGGTAGGTTAGACTACCTCTAGAAGAATTTCTCAGTCCTATTTTTCTGTTTCAGTCATTCTTTTTTTTCCTTAAGTTTAATCTGTTTTTCTAATGCAAAATAACTGCAGTATTTTCAGTTGTGGAACTCTTGGAGTAACTGTTAATAAGAAGTCTTAGTAAGAAGTGTTTATTTTTTTCTACTTTCCCCAAAGTCTTATTGATTCTTATTCCTTGTTTCTGTGGTCACCTAAGGATGAGTTGGTGAGGTTTTATTTTCAAGTACCAATACTTCTGAAGGGAGTAGGTTTAAAATCTGCTCCAGAGAAATGTGAAAATACAAATGTGAAATTTGATTGCTTAGATGTTCCTACGGTTTGCACAGTTCTGCTGTTCCCTTACCTAATGTTTCATTCCTTCAGTTCGATGGACAGTAATACAGCCATGCTAACAAATATGTTTGCAGAACAGAAATCTGGAGCACGAATTCTAAGTACTTAAAATAAAGCAAATGGACAGTACATTATACATGCACTTGTTTTGATCTTGCTTATGGCTTAGTGGTTGACCTGATAAATTGTATACTTCTGTATTTCTTGTTCTCACTAAGTAAAGAATTCAAGTTGTGAATCCAAGACTACGAAATGACTGACTACCTTTTTGCCCTAACTCTTGGCTTGCTCATTCTGAAAGCTCCTGGTCCAACCAGTATTACCATCATATCATAGAATGGTTTGGGTTGGAAGGGACCTTAAAGATCATCTGATTGCTGTCCTTTTTTAGTTTAAAGCCATTTCCCCTTGTCCTATCACTACACTCACTGCCAGAGTCCTTCCCCAGCTTTCCTGTAGGTCCCCTTTAGGTACTGGAAGGCTGTAGTGAGGTCTCTCCAGGCTGAGCAATTCCAGCGCCTTCAGCCTGTCTTCACAGGAGAGGGATTTCAGCCCTCTGAGCATCTTTTTGGCCCTCCTCTGGACTCATTCTAGATGGTCCACATCCTTGTGCTGGGGGTCTCAGAGCTGAGGTTCAAAAAGGGAGCTCTGCACTTGGTATTCCCAGAAACATAGGAGCAGAATTTATACGTACTGTCTGGGATTCAGTCCTAGGTAGCTTCAGAGATATTTTCTGCTCTGAAACTTCCTTCAAACTAGTTTAGGCCGAAAGTGATGTAGTGGTTCAGAACAGACTCTCAAGGTGTTTCTTGTATAAACTCTTATTATGAGTAGGTTCAAGAAATACCAGGAGGAGAAAATGTCTCAAAGATTAACACTCTTATCTCCCCCACCTTTCAGTCTCCCTCTGTTCTCCAAAGCCTTTTGTCTACCAGGAGAAAGACATCTTCCTGAAGTATTTTGCAGTTGTTGGTTAGTAGACTTGCTGCCTCTATCAGATAGTCTGAGTTTTTTTTTTATTAACTCATCCAGAGGAAAGGTGGCTGAAAAAATAAGTTTTGAAATCTCAAAAGCAAATCGTGTGTGTTTTGGTTTCTTACAGAATTTAAGAATGAGGTGACTGTGATACTAAAAATTTGTGTTGACCACACGTTAGTAACGTATGTTATGTTAAAACTACCAATAAAAAGATAAACGCTGTACTGTCACTGCCAGCCTGAGCTCAGAATGTGTGGAGAACAGCTAAATATGAGTATTTCAAGAAGGGTATGTGGTTTTTATATTAAAGATTACTGTAATGCTACTCTTTGTTTAAATGTTGTGCCTTACTTACCTTGATAATAATTCGGCAAAAAACAGATTTTTGATTACATATGATTTGAAATCTATAGGTATTGGTAACTATTTAGTGGATTTTAGTCGTCAGCCCAGACATAGCTCTTCAGAGATTTATTTTTTGTTTTCCCAAGTTATTTTTATAACACTTGATGTATATAAACACAATAGTGTATTGGCATTTTAGTTCTTATGCTTGCACATGCTTGAGAAACATCCCTGTTTTGCATTTCAGTTCCTATACATGCGGAAAGAAACATGAATCAGATATACATTGTGCTTTCTACATTTTTATGAGTAGATGTATTGATGATGCTAATAACACTTTTCCAATTATTTTTACAAAAACTATTATACTGAAATTTTTTGAAAAATACTGTTACAATATCTTTTAGAAGTTGAGCATGAATAATCCTATGGAGTAATTTTACTGTGTATTTTCTCATTATTTGTTAGTAGGTACCTGAAGCACTCAGTTTCTAAGCATTTCAGCCTGCCAAGAAAACATATACACAGTCACACATGGCTTTAGTTTACTCTGGAAAACTGGAACTTGCTACCACTTTTTCCTTGTCCTGTTCAGGTAGTTCATTATTTTGTTGACAGTTCGGTTCCATTAATCTGGTATTTTTAGGAAAATTGCTTGCAGACCTTACATTTCTCTATTGAAGGTGATCAAATAGGCATTTGAATCCCTCATGTAAATGATGTCTTAAAGTTAAAATAAAATCTACTTTCCAGAAAGTAACTGTAAAACTATTTTATGCAAGATTTCATGTGGGATACCTTAATGGTTGAATAATAAATTTTACCTCATAAAAATGAAATTCAATAATACAGTAGCTTTCTCAGCGCAGTAGCATCTGGTTGAATCTCATGAGAGCCAATATTTTCCAACTCATTAGGATCATGTCGTTCTGTATGTCGTCAACATTGACTTAGCCAAGCTACCTTTACTTACATAACCGCCAAACTATTAAATAGGTCTCTTGTGGAGTGAAGTCAAATATTCCTCTTATTTTGCTTTTGCCTTGGAAGAAGAGAAGAAAATGTACATACTGTAACATTTAAACATCTGGTCTAAACCACATCAGGGTAACACTGAGGAAAGTAACAGGATTCAGTATTCTTCCCAGGTGTACATATAAAAAAGGGTTGTGGAGCTGCTGCATAGTTCTTTTAACCACTTAGGAAAAAGACTGAAATAAGTGACTTGCTTTTCTAATACCCCTGGTTTTAAAACTACTTTTTTCCTCTTACCCCTCTCCCCTGCCACCAAACCCCAAAACACAAAACCCAGCAAAAGCCTAGAATTTCTACGGTTAGTGGTAATGTAAGTTGTTAAGCTCTAATTGCTTCCTTGCAACATATTGGCATTTAATCTGTGTTTGTTCCACACAATGTGGCCAGTTTTGGCATTCAGTTTGAGGACTATGACTTAACCTTTCTGGTTAAAATCAAAGTGTAAGGGTGCATTCTCTTCAGTAATTCCTTGGGAGTGGCAAGACACAGCTGTACAAAATGTGTGTGGTATAAACAGTTTACTGTCTTGCACGGTGATTGTACCCACATGTGTCCTTGTCCTTCACTCAGGCATCTACCTGCAGTGTGTAAATAGCAGTAGTTTCATACGTTGTACATTTTTGTGAACGTGTGGTAGATTATCAGCTCTAATTTCAGATCAGTATAGGGTGTGGATAACCAACCTAAGCGCAATTCTTTAATAGTTGAATGCAACGTAGTTTTCTGTAATCTTTTCTTTTATCTTATTATAGATATTTTCAGTGATATTCCTAAGTCTGAAGTGATTTAACTGAGCATGGAGTAGGTGGGCGTTTTATCACTTCCATGTCTAATCAGTGGTGTTTAGCTTGTTAAGTATCTTCTTAATAAATTCCCTCCTTGAAGCAATGATCTTATTGGATCATTCAGTGGCCTGAACTAAGGAGCTAACATATGAAGTAAACATGTTAAACCTGTAATTATAATTACCTTTTCATCTTTTCTGCTGTGATTTATGTATACAAATAAGCTTTGAAATGGAAAAATCATGGTATTCTGATGAAAGAACAGCGATACGCTTAGTTAAGGCTTTCATAAAAGCTTAACTCAAATCTGTAACGTCATGCTGAAGAATCAGATGTATGTAAAAATCCATTAGAGACTTTTAAAATGTCTGTTTTGGTGAAAGTGAACATATACATAGTGTCAATAGCGCAGCCAAGGGAAAAAAAAAAGCCAATAGATTGTGAAAGGAATGCATACATACATGAAATCTATACATATACATAAGCATATGTAAGGTTCTTTGGTTGAATTATGTTTCAAAATTGCAGGAGAACTCTGTTCAGCATGTACGTTTGTTGAAATTAACAGCAAACTCTTGTTGGGTATGTTGGTGGGCTACCAAAAACAAGACACCTAAGCCTAGAGCTATAAATAGTGCCCTTCCTCTGGAGTCTGTAGTTTATTTGCACAAATAGCAATTGAAGCAGTAACAGAGGGCACCTGTTTTGTTTGCTCAGCTGTTAGCTTTATGTTATTTCATGTCCTGTTAAGAAAGGTGTGTTTGGACAGCAGGGAGGTAGGCTGCCTTTTTGCCTTGTTCTAGCAGCCATGGGCTATGTCAGGTGAAAAACTACACGGAGGGTGAGGTGGTTTCTCTTCCAAGAGCAACTGAGCACGCTGAGACTAAGATATGGGAATACAATGCATTACAAGGAGGATGGGAAGAACATAACAGCTCTTGAATCTGCTGCATAATAGGAAGCGGAAAATTCCTGAGAAGAGCTCAAAGCAGACATGCAAAAGCTTCAGAGTTGACAGGAGGAAAGATTGTTTTCTAGGGGGAGAGAAGTTCCAGAGAAGTTGGTGTCAAGGTTAGTGTCAGCCAGGAAGCCACCAGTGACTGCTACTGTAAGTATGAAGCACAAATGAGAATGCCATGGTGGTATTTTTTGCTGCTTGTGTTTTAAGAAGGTGCATATACAGAGAGGTTCTGTAACAGAAGTATTGCCCCTACTTATGCTGCAAGTTGTGATGATGTAATGACACTGCTTCTCTGAAGAGCAAAAGGAAACTTTGCCCCTGGCAAAAAAAAGGGACCTTGCGAAGTTGTTTTCTAAGTGGACTGATGAAGAAATTACAGTAATGTAATTTTTAACAACACAGTGATAACATATTGGCTAATTTTTAGTTGAATCTTCAGACCTGGCCATATTAGTAGCAGTGCCAGTTACTTCAGTGAATGATCAGTGATTATTCATAACCAGAACATAAAAACCATTCCATCCTGCAGGTGAAGAAATGTTGGTAAAGGGTCACATGGCATGGAGAGACAAATTTTTCTACAGAACTAGTATTTTGTAAAAAATAATTCTTTTCTTCAATTGATATCAAACATGTCCATGGGACTGTTGGAAAGTAACTTGGAGCAGCAATGACTAAAATCTCCCATTTTACTTTATCATTCATCTTATCTTATATCTATCAATATTTACAATATTGAATGCTTCCATCTCAAGCCATCGCTCTGGTAATTTGACAGTTGTGGAAATTTCTGAAATCATTATCTCCCCTTTTCCCCTTTAGATTAAAGAATCCTATGTTGCAGCATTTCAGGTCAGTTTATACAGTGGAATTGTCTGAGAGGGAAATGAAGATGTGTACAGGTGATACAACACAAAGAATTAGTAATTTTTGTCTACTAATAGTCTAATCTTTTCTCTTTATGGTTTCATGTTATCTCCTTTCGGCTTAAACACTAAACAAAACTGTTGTGGGCTGCTAAATCTGGCTGTTACGGGGTTTTGATCATAAGTATAATTTATGGGGCTTCAGTAGTCACTGTTGAAAAAATCTTAAATGTGTGCTGTCACATTCTGTAGTCTTTTCTTAAAACAGTACTGTTGGAAAAAACATTAAAAGAAGAAAAAAGACAAACCAACCAAATTAATAGCAAATCTTTACATTAGATTGTAAAATTGAGCTGTAGTAGCTTCATACTGAGTCTTCTCCTTTCCACTGGTGCTGTACTGTTCAGGTGAATGTTGTGTATGTGCATTAAAGTAATGATAGGTATTAAATTACAGCATTCAATTGCAGTTTAGTGTAAGAATCCTTTTCTGCATCATTCATCTCTCTCTAACACATCCGGGTACTCCTTTTTTCCTCCATTTTGTTAAATATGGGTACTAAAATTCCTATATGGGCATAGTTGAAAATGAGTGGGTATCTTCTTTGCTTTTGTCAGCTGCGGGAGCCAATGGTGTACACGTTAAAAGAGAGCACAAAAGTATGTGACTAAATGAGGTATCTAAGCCTTTCTCTCTTCTCCAAATCACTGTAAATCCGGGAGAAAATGTTCCCGTTAAGTTTTCCCATGTAGATTGTCACTAGCAGAAGTTACGTTCTGGCTGAAGATCTTTTCTTGGAGAGTAAAAGCCAACATCTTAAGGTTTATGAAGAAAAGTAATGAGAAAAATTGTAGTTTGGTCCCTTCTATTAGGCACTTCAGTCCAAGTGAGATGGCTTATTCAGATTGCAATGTTGAGCAGGACAGTACTTTTGTTTGAATAACATATTTTCTTGTTTTTTTGTTTTGCTGTTATGGAATTTAATAGAAATGCTTTGTGATCCTCGTATAGCTTTACAAGAACTTAGAACAGCTTGTAATACTATATATTCCTCCTTGTTATTCATAATGAGAAATTTTGTAACAGGAAAGTATCGTCTAATTGGGGTTCTGATTTTGTTGATGGAAAAATATAAGCAAGGATAATGAGTGGAATTGATCATTGTGGAAGGTGAATGAAAATAAAA
Organism: Anas acuta; assembly: GCF_963932015.1. Taxonomy (NCBI): domain Eukaryota; kingdom Metazoa; phylum Chordata; class Aves; order Anseriformes; family Anatidae; genus Anas; species Anas acuta. The sequence continues at coordinate 136,122,110 of NC_088980.1, forward strand.
AACAAGTACAGAACTGAAAATGTTCCTGTGAGGCTTGTAACAAAAATGTTTGCTGTAGAAGTAATCGTTTCTTTAGAAAAAATAAAACCAAACAAACGATAATTCAAAATACATAGGTTTAAGAGTAGGCATCTCTATAAACTGTTGAGTTTATACATATGGTAGAAGCAGGCTTGCTGTTTGCAACGATGTAATACTGAAAGATAATAAAAGTTGTTGGTTTGTATAACTTGTATCTTCTTGATCAAATAAAAAGTCATACAGTTGAAATCCTGTGACAGATTCCAGGTATTGGACTTAAAACTTGCTGTAACAGTGCCTACAATGTTAATAATTTCTAAAATAGCAATATGCTCTAAAGTTACTTTTATTTAATATACTATAGCAAATTAACATTCAAAATGACTCTTAATGTTATGTGGCTCCGGTGTTTGTGGGGGCATTTTTTCTCTTGTGGCAGGCAAAGGTATCAGTGGCACCCATCTCACCATAGTAAGATGCCACCCTATGATATGCTGCAATACCAATTGCTAGTCTGAAGCCTCAGGTGATCTATTATATTAAATCAGGTTCTTTTAAAAAAGGACAGTGGTCTTAAACTAATAGATTTAGATTAGATGTTACAAAGAAATTCTTCACTCAGAGGGTGGTGAGGCCCTGGCACAGGCTGCCCAGAGAAGCTGTGGATGCCCCATCCCTGGAGGTGCTCAAGGCCAGGCTGGATGGGGCTTTGGGCAACCTGGGCTGGTGGGAGGTGTCCCTGCCCATGGCAGGGGGGTGGAATTAGATGGACTTTATGGTCCCTTCCAACCCAAACCATTCTATGAAAAAAACAGTAACAATAAGGCAGGTAAAGTTAGGGAAACATTAAATTCTCAGAAAATCATCGTAAGCAAAAAAATCTTTAAATTTAATTTTGTACTTCTAATTTTGTATTTGGAGGGGAATTTCTGAAGAATAAAGAAAGGGTGGTGTTCTATTACAATGTTATTTAACAGCATCAAGTGAATGTCCCTTCTTGTTTGTGAAATGAAAATGTGAAGTGAAGCATCATTGAATATGGCACAGCAGATGTAGCTGCTTTGACCACACTTTGAAGTGTTCTGCTATTGTAGGAAAATATTCCTTGCTTTACAGTGTTGTTATGCTTTTCTTCATTAACAAACATATATATGACAGTGTGCATGATATGATAATTAAAAGCACGGATTCTGAGGAAGTGTGAGAGTTCTGTGTTATGAGCACAGCTCCTGAGTTTTTGGAGCTTTGTCTTATGCAAAATAAGAGCCCCTACATCTGCTTACCATCCTCCAAAATGTACTTTGTAACCAAGGCTGAAGTTGACTCAAAGACGGTAATCAGGGCTGTTTCCAGAAACACCTTTGTTTTAGTTGGAGATCATCTAAATAAGTATGGTCCCCTGCCTGGCTGTAGTTTTTCTGCTGAGATTACATCATAAAGCTGGTATGGATACAGATCAAACAAATGTGTTTTATTTTTTCATATTTTTTTTTCAAACGTCATCTTTTGGCTTTATTTTCTTTGTTTTGGAGGTAACATGATAAATAAATCCAGATATTACACCTTCTTGTACTTCTTTCTCCTGTCTTTACACCCTTCCTTTGTTGCTGCATCTCATTTTTGATGTCTTCCTTCTTTTACTGTTTTTATTCCTGATCCCAGGAATATTCTACCCTTTTCTTCTTTATTGGACATCTCTGGTCTGATCTTTTTCCTTTCCCCTTTTGGTTACTTCTTGTCTGATTAATAACAGCAAGCTTGCTTGTAGTTACATTTGATCTTTAATTGTGTCCTAGCAAATTTAATTTAGTACTTACTGTTGAAAAGTTAAATTGAAAAGCACCATCTTATTTCCAAAAATAATACAAATTGTATTGAAAAGTTCAATCCACTGTAAATATATTTTTATTGATCTAAAGACAATGTTATATGACAGTCCTATTTTAAACAGTGGTCTTTTAAAATCCCTAGCTCTGTCTGGAAAAGAGGAAGATGGGATGAAATTGTGCAGAACTGTGTACAGTGATGGTACAGCCAGAATTACGAATCTGTATTAAAAAGAGAAGCAAATTAATTAATAGATTCATCTTCTGCCCTTCATGCTGTCTTCACTTATTTCTAGTTCTGGCCCTAGAAAATGGCTTGCGTCAGACTCCGAGAATAGCTCAGTTGGAAGGGACCTTCAGAGATCATCTAGTCCAAGATGATGTCCAAGTAGTATTCAACACAAGAAGTAAACAAGTTGGTGCTCTAGCCCTAGTGACAATAGGTGTGATGGGAGGAGTCCAGCTCAAAGAGACACCCTGAAAAACAGAGCAGTTACTGGCATCAAGACTAGAGCAAGTTGGACTCGTGTCTTTATATGAGAGGGTCAGGTTGAAATTTGAGCCATTTTGGTAGGGGATCTGGTCACTTGGGTATGGGAGGTGGGTGGGAAAAACTCTCTTGCATGTGAGCTTCAAATGTTTTCCCTCTTAAAGATGCTTCTTCCTGAACTAGAAGGCTTTGTAATTTTTTTTTTTTTAATTCTCAATTATTGTGAAGCATAGGGAATTCTGTATGAACAAAATGCAGAAATTAAGAAGAAATGCAACTCTCAGGTAGCCTTATAGAAATGCTTTAACTCTAGACTGGTACAAGGGTTGTTTTTTTTTTTAATTATTTCAGGATTTATTTTTTTTTTTTTTGAATTCTTAAATTAAAGACATTGACATGTTTTTGTTAACCTGCTGTTGCAAGATGAAAAGCTTCATTGCTTCATATAAGGAACTGCTTTTAGTTCTTTTTTCATATGAATTCTCACATTTGGAGGTAAATTTGTAGTCTCCCTCTGCCTGTTTTCTGAGGAGGATGCAAGAATCTCAACATTACAGAAGCTAGTGATATAACCTTGCACCTCTGCAGATGCTTTGAGTTTCCTTCTTATGTTAAATCTCTCACTTCTACCTGACTTGCATGACATACCACAGCTAGATACAGCGATTTTTTTATGCCAACTACTTTATTCATGTGTTAGCATTTTTCATTCTCCTGGATGTAATCTCAGATTTGTGATGTAGTCAAACTACCTTAAACTACTTATGCTTAATAGTAATTTGAATTATTGGAGAAAAAATCCTTTAAAAAAGTAATAATGATTAAAGACATGCTTTACTACAGGCTGACAAAGAAGAGTTTCTCTGCTGAGTTAAAGAGCTCTGCCAACTTACTATTTTTGGAAGTCAAGGAAACTTTGAGTTTTCCACTTTCATCCATCTTTTACTGTCTTCTCCAAATTTTTCAGAAAAGTGTCTTCTCTGCTCTCTGCATCAGTCTATTTAGTATGAGATCGGTGGGTTGTACTCAGAAGCAACGTGTTGTCTTTTAGTTTCAGTTTAGATAGTAAAAAACATGCTCCTCACTGTTTGATAGCTATGTCCACTTAGATTTCTGAATTTGTATTTTCTGGTATCTTCACTATTGAAGGAATATAATACATTTTGTTGCTGTGTGTATATATATGTATTACATATAGATTGATATTACATATCAATCATCTCAGAATTTCAGACCCCAATTAAATTGTATGATATGGAATTACACTCTTTTCTGAGTACCTTTTAGACTTGTTACCACCATTACAAGAATTGGTCATCCATCCATCTGCAACTGGTGTTAAAGAAAGGAGGAATCAAGTTGGAAGAGGTTTTTTCAGTTCTTTGCTTGGTAGGATAGCAGATTTCAAGCTTCAAAAGAATGACTAAAGTTAGGAATGAAATAGGTGTTTTTCAGGCACTTTTGGACATCACATGAGTCCGTTGTGATTTGCTGTCAGTAATGAGTCCATTTTCTCCCAGTAGAGTGGAAATAAGTGGTAGTCCTGCTCACCAGAAAGGAAGAAAATCTCATCTTCTCTCCACTCAAAATCTGCTGAAGTGATAGGAGGTCTTTGTTATACTTTGTTACAAACCAAGGAATCAGGGACCAGTTGTTCTCTTTCATGCTTAAACATGCTTAAATTTTTGTGTGAGTACTTGACAGTGAGTGTTTGCTGTTGTAACCAGTTTTGTCCTATTGTCTTTCCAGTGTGTGTAGTGCATTGTTGGCAGTAAATGGGCAAGTTTAGAGCAGGGGGGTATACCACGTAAAACACCTGCTCTGGATCTTTTAATCTTTTTTTCAGATTCTTTCAGGGTCCCACCTGGTTTCTAAAGAACATCATTTCTGTGTGTATTCAACAGCTTTACAGACACTGTGAAATTGTATTATAACTAAGGTATAGTTCAGAAAGGGTGAAGTGTGCTATTCTGGGTGTAGTCTTAAGAAATTGCATCTAAAAATGTACTGTGTAAGGCCAGCAAACCAGGTCACTTCAGAGACATTACGAATCCATGGGTATTTATGTCTACTCTTTTTAGACTGACTGAGCTTTAAAGTCCAGCTTTGAGGCACTGACGTAACAGCATTTGCAGTACTGTTGAAAGCTCAGATGATTGCATCTTGCTCTAGCTCTCACAGCTCCTGGTTTCATCAGTTAACTCTGTATTCCGTCCATTGGGCTTAGATTAGGTGGCTGTGATCACCAAAGTGCTAAGCACTTGATCTTCTGTCTTTCAAGAGAGCTTTTTATAAAACTTGCTTTGATGTGTATTTCTTGTCAAGGCTACTTTCCCAGTGGGATCACTTTTATGCTGCTATCCATTCATATGTTGCAGTATCCCATATGTTACCAATGAAACACAGCTTGCCAGCAGATTTGTGCTTATCACCGAGACAGTACCTCTACCATAGTCAGCATTAAGAACAGCTACCTCTTTAATTCATAAAATTTGCTTTGTGTAAATTTGCACAATGACTTCAAAAAACTCTTAAAACCTAGCTGAAAAAGGGAAGAGTGCTTCCCATCTCATGCCCTCCCAGTTCTTTTGCCATCTTCATTTTTATGATTTGTCTGAGTTTGAGTATAAGCTTTCAGAATTTCTAATGATGTCAGTAAAGAGCTGCTCTGACTTCAAAAATTGAGGGGAAAACAATTAACAGAAAAGAGCAAGTGACCAGTTTTTAGGGTGTTGCAGTAAGCACTAAAAGTCCACAACTGTGGTTGGTTGTGAGATTAAAGAAATATAGTCCTGAGCATTCAATGAAAAACATATTTTTTCTAATATTCCCTTATCAAACAGTCAAACGCTGCATTTTCTATGGTAGCATTTGATGAGGAAACTGAGCTGCAGAAAAAGAAGCTGGGAGTTCTATAAGTATGCCTTGAAGCACATGTACAAATAAACCGGATAATTTCTAGAGATATAGATTGGTGTGTTTCCCTTCCTATTACATTCAGAAGCTGATCTGAGTTATGAAGCTTGTCATTTAGGTTTGTATAATGGTGCCCAAGCATTCCTTGAACCCATCTAACAGTTCAAATGCTGCCAGGGTGAACATGAGATTATATTTTAGTGCACCAGGTGGTTTTGTTTTCAGTCTTTCAAAGTAGCATCTGTTATCTGCATCTTAATTCATTTTTTTGTGAGATTTTCTTTAATTTTCCCTTGAAATTCTTATCTGCAATAACGACGTAAGACTTTTCTGTGTTTAGAATAAGAATTTCTCTATATGCATTTCACGTTCCTTAATTTCCTTTACAGTCTGGTATTTCAGTGTACCGCTCTTGGTTGTTTGAATGTAACTGAACTTCTTCTGATAATGTTTGGTTCCCCTGCATTTATAGTGGTTTAAATGTTTCTATGCTAAAGGCATGGGAAGCATGAAGCTTTAATATGATAGCCTAAGTATATGCCTTGAATATCATCTCTTTAGGACTCCAGTCCATATTTCATTTTGGAAAGTAGAAGCCTATGTCAGGTCACAGAAATATTGCAGAAGTCAGTTTGAAAACTTGACAAAGAATGGCAAGAAAATAATTGTTTTAGGTGGTAGGATATTGAAAAGAGCTTGATGATGCAAAGAGAAGATTCAATGTTATGGTCTAATAGCATGAAATATGGAGAATAAAAAAGGAGGGGAGCTCTGATATGTTCTCTGTATCAGTGAGCAGAACTACAGTCTGTGGCGGACTCCTGTGCCACTGAGCTAAGAATCCTTTTCTTTCCTGCAGTATGAATTGAAATTGCTGCCCAAAATGGTAGTGAAAAATGATGAGTAGATACAGTAAGTAAAATAGAGACATGAACTACAGTCTAAATTTCTGTTAACCAGCTCTAGTTTTGCTTTATAGTTGCTTTGAAGCTTTTTCATCATTAATACGTTGTTAATCAGTCACGATCTGTAGAAGTCTTTTTAGCATTTAATAGTCTAAAGGGAAAAGAGATGCCAGTTTTTTCCTATATAAAAAAAAATAAATACGTTTTCTTCTGTGGTTTGGAATCATGTTCTGTTTCATTGAGGCAATAGAGAGCTTTTATTTTAGTTCATTAGGAAACTTCTTGACACAGTTGCACTGAAATCACAGTTTGGAGCTGACATACCCTTAGGGATGATTCAAGAGTGCTGTTAGGAGAGAGTTTACAGGGGTAACTCAAAGTTGCTAGCGTCGTAATGCTTTAATCTTTTCACAAATCATTAAAATTATTATTTAAACAGAAGATAATACCTTATTTCAGGCATTCACTTTTTCTTTTCTCTTTATTAAATATATACATACCCTTTTGGCCATATCTTTGCATTCAGGTAGGTAGTATCTTTTGCCTTTTTTTGTCTCCGCTTTCACTGATTTTAGACATGTAAACCAAAATAGCCTAGTAGTGAGAAAAGGCTCTGTGATTGTCCTGTGTCACATTAGCACTGTACGTGGTCTTGTGCCCCCACAAGCCTCAAAGAACAGCTTGACTTCCAAATGCAATTCTAGTCTTTGCTTTGAATTTCCAAAAGCCACTGATCTTAAGTCTCAACTTGAATTTGGAGCAGAAGATGAAACTCTTATCAGAATTGTTTACAAGACTGGAAGAGATGTTTTATAGGAGGCAGATCTAGTGGTATTTGAGGCAACTGCACCGTGTACCCAAAAATGAAATGTCTAGAAAATTAAGCTGTAACAAGTGCTAGTAGCCCAAATAAATTCCAGTTAAAAGATGCTTTTTTTTTCCTTTTTTTAATGCAACTGTTAATGACTGAAATAACTTAGTGAGACTGCACTTCTATTGGTGGTGGTGGCTTTGATAGATTCATGCTGCTGGTTAAATACAGGAGGGTGATTCCGTGGCCTGTATTTTATAAGAATTGAGGCTGAATGATCACAGGGCTTCCTTCTTTCCTTTTTCATTTTGTGTTACTTGATGCTTCACGACTTATTTTCTGTTTGAAATGTTATTTCACCCGCATCTCTAACTGGAGCCAGCTGATTTCTGAACTATCCTCTCGGTCAGGCTGGGTCTATTTAACACAGTTGACTCCTGTTAGCTTTCGGTGCTAGTTGAAGTTGTATATTTTGCTATTGTTCTACATTCAATTGGTATCTTACTTTGTATATGCTTTCTTAATATGAGGCTTCTGTTGCATATTAACCTAATAAATTTATTCATTAATTACTTCCGAGAGGTTTTTTGAAAACCGAAATGGCTCTTCAGTATTACAAGAATCTGGGTTTACAATACCACATCCTAAGAAAAGTTTACAAAGCATGCTGACTGTAACACGTTATAAAAGGTGACTCATCTTTCTTTTGCTTTACTAATTATTTTAAATACAAACAAATGTTGTTAAAATAAATCCCGTGAAACTGACTGTTTGTTGGGTAAGTATAATATAATTTCATGATGATTGTCATTTCATTCACCTTTTTTTTTTTTTTTTTTTTAATAAAAAAGAACTAAAGCAACAAACAGTCTGCTTTGTAGTCGCTCAGCTATTTCATATACTTCTGGAAACATTCTTTACCTTTTTAGGAAGCAAAAACTATTTAATAATCATCCGTATTGAAACTACATAAGGAATATTTTTTAATTTTAGACATTGGCAAGAGTGACTGTCCCTTTGTAGTTGGAGAAGGCTGTTTTTCACTGTTAGGTGTTTACATTTAGCTGATTACCTTAGATTTTTTTTTTTTTGGTACAATTTCTCTTTGACAAATGAACTCATTGATTATAAGGGGGGAGATAAGGAAAGTGAAATGTTTCAGCAGCATTCTCTGTGCTCAAGGTGTTCTGTGAAGGAGGCAGCTTGGGTTTGTATGATTTCAAAGATTTCTAACATGGCTGTTCGCACAGTTTCGTTATTACAAAAGTTGAATGGGTTTGTGTACTGACACGTAATAAAGCCTTTGGATTCATCAGTTATCCTTGCTGTTGGGTTTGAACTTGAGGTGGTTCTGCCACTGAACTCTTTGATGTCAGAAAGGTAAATAAATTCTTTCTCATCTTCTGTCCTTACTGTGAGCAATCATCTCGGTTAACCTTGGAATCTGAATTCATCAGAAGAATTCCTTAAGCCTACTGTGAGTTGCCTGCGTTTCATCCTGCTTTCCACAGCACAATGTAGCGTGCAGTGCTACTATTTTTATACTTTCTTAGCTCCACACCTGTTTCTTTGTTTTAAAGGGAAAAAAAAAAGCAACTTCCAGAATATATAAGTACAATAGAGTTGTCCTTTAGATCATTCTCATCTGTGTTAAGAGCTGTTTGATATTTAAGTTGTAGGACTCTGTTTCCCAACAAAAGTCATGTGACATCAGCAGTGAGGTGCAATAAGAGCTCTCTTAGGATTACTTTAAATAGAATGGAAGACTTTGGGTATATAAGGTTGTGTGGCCTTGAATGTGATTTTTATTTGATATATGAGCTGTGACATAGCTATTGCATGACTGAGATGTGCCTGTAAGCGATGTAGTGTACAGATGGGGTTTCTCTGAAACAAAGCCAGCGACTAAATCTGAATGTGCTCATTTAAAGGGTAAAGAATACTTCATAAAACATATGGAAACATTTCTATGTTTTTTCATTAAATAGGCTTCTTACTCCTTATGCACTTTTAATGATTGTTCATGCTAATACGTAATTTACCTGAATCAAGATTGCCTATGCATCTGTATGGCTTAGTGACATTTGTATAATGTTATGAAGATTGTATTTAAAAACACATTAAATGTACTTTTCTGTTTTTGTTATTCCGGAACTTTTCATCATTTCAAAGGTAAAATATTTTCTCAGAACTGGTGAAAAAAATGCACCATTATGCACTGCAAAATATATAATTTAAGATCTAGGAGGAATGTCAAATGATAGTAATATGGCAGTTGCACAACATGATTGACTTACATTGTTATTGGGGTTCATTGAAATAAAATCCAGGATTAAGTACATTTGAAAAAGAAATGTAGACCAAACTTATCCTAAGGGTATCTCGCTCTTTAAATGGATAGATACTGAAAATGTGCAGGGATTGTAGGGGGGCCCACGATGCAACAGGAACTTCCAGTGTGGTGATATGTCAATAGGAGCTAATGATAAGTGTGTGATATAACAGACTGGTGAGTAAAAATATATAAAACTTGTTTGCATATTCATATGGTCTCTATGAGGCTGAAGATGATGTATATGTCTTGTTTTTTTATTGTAGTTTAAAAAGGAAACTGAAAAGTAGAGAGGGCACAAAAGACGTGTAAAGCTCATATGAGAATTAAAGAAAGAGGCCTTTGAGATAAGGGAAGATTGCATCTCTTTCTCCTCTGAGATTTGAAAAATCATTCTGATTCTACCACGTATGGACTTTGAAAGGAATAATAATTTGGTAGCAAAGAATTCATTCATACTGATATCCTTTTTCTTTGATTAAAAACCTCCAAGTAAACCCTTGGAAATTGATATATTTAAAATAAAGGCCAATAGTGAGAATGGTAACGTTTAGGCCAGTCAACCCACAGAAGCGTAGAAGCTTCAAAAATTTTGTGACTTACACTGGAGGAAGAAGTTACTTCTTGAGTTAGGTATCATCAGCTGAACCTAGTAGATACCAGGTTCTGCAGGATGCCAAGCGAAAGGAGTCATCTCCACGGGGGAAGTAGCCACGATGTAAAACTTCCTTTTACAAGATGCTGTGGTTGCTGTAAATTTATGTTAAAAAAAATAACATATGGACAAATATAGAGAAGAAAAACAAAATGATGGAAAACCTTTTAAACTAAAGACAGCCCTTTCTGTTCAGGAGTCATGTTCTTGACAGTTGAAGCATAGTCTAGGAAATGTCACGCAGACTTTCCCCATTGTGTTCCGTTCCCTAGGAATCCAGCGCTGGCTCCAGGTGAGTCTGGGTAGACTTTTGGTTTAAATCATAGTTTGTCTAAGAACTGTTTATGTGAAGGAACCATTTTGTCTTAGTGTCTCATGGTCTAAAATGATATATAGTGAATGTATGTTGTATAGTTACCATTTTTATGCAAACTCAGATAACTTTGTACCAAGATCTGCTCTCCCTTACTTCTTACTGGGATTTTCCTTCTTAGTACCCAATGAAACTTAAAGAAAATTAGTAATAACTTCTGACAATGTAGTGGCTCTTAATAGGAAATCAGTGTTTTCAGTAGGTGATAAGTATTGTACTTTTTGTTATCTCATGTGATATTCACCACAAGGACAGGTGGCTGGCTTTGTGCTGAAGATAGTCCTGATGGATCATGTTCTAGGAAGAAATGACCTCTTGCTGTCTCTCTTGCACACGTGCTATATATATATACGTACATACATGTATGTATATTTATATGTAGGTATGTATATATATAAACCTTTGAAATGAAAGTTCTGGACTAAAAAAAAGTATATATAATGTTCTTAAATAGTCTTCATAACATATGTATATACAAATACATGTATGTATGTACGAAGTAATTTACGTTACCAGCACTGATTGAGATACTTGGACTTGTTATGAGAAAATGGAGGGTATATTCAAATGTTCTTCATATAATTTTACTCAAAGCTCTGTTACCAAGCCTATTAGCTCATTTACTTTTTTTTTTCTTTCTGATTGTGTAGAGGGGCTTTCTATACAGTTCGTTTTGCTGTCTTTTCTCAGGCCATAGGGGCTTGTCATAAGTTGTTTTAAGCTTCCATCTTTTCTTCCTCTTCTGTTAGACAGTCCATTCTTTTCTCTTTTGTTCCTACCATTGAGAATCCAAAGCATCTGAGCTGCTCTCGAGCATATGTCATCTGTAATTACTCTTCCAAGACTCTTTGGAAGAAATGCACGTTGTTCCTTTTATGGAGGGAAAAAAAAATCCCAAATTTTTGGCTCTCAATTGTTTTTTTCTGATTAATTTATTTATAAGAATATGAGGTGGAAACTGCAATTCCAGAGTGTCTGTCCTGTGCACGTCTGCCTCCATATTTCCTGATTCTAGATCTTTAGTTAGGATCAACGTGCTTCAAATTCAGAACATCCTTTAATAATGTGTTTATAGTATCTTAGACTATGGATCTATTTTTATTTTTTTTTCACTTTGATGGCAAATCTATAATGGGCTTAAACATTTAAAACTATTAAGTTATTGTGATGGTGGCATATATAGCTGCTCTTCAGAATCACTTAATCAGGGCCCTGATGCCTGAGGTCTGTAGGCAGTAGCTCAAAACAAATATTTATCTTTGCAAGGAAGGATACACAGAAACAAAGAAGTGTTTTGTTTTCTTTCTCTATAATTATTATATCTCACTTATAATGGATTGATGGTTTTGCTTTTTCCCCCTCAGCCCCATGATTAAAGTGTATTTGAGCCAGACTTTTTTTTTTCAGCTGTTTCGGTCTTATCTCTGTATCCCTAATGGAAGGCTTTAAGAGTTCAAGGAATAAACACATAAAACTTGGATCTAGTTCTTTCAAACGCATAGATGGTCTTTTAAAAAACTTTTGGCACCTGTTTATTCCTGCATATGCTATTAAAGAGTTCTGGTGCCAGATTTTTGGATGTGAGCACTTCCATAAGGATAAGAGGATTTTAAAGCCTCATTTGCGCTGTCTTACAAAAGATGTGATTTCCTTTTATTTTTAGCTGATGTGGGATCATACTACTGTGCAAGGGGGTGGTCCTACCTTCCTTCCACTCCTGACAGCAGCCTTCCTTCACCTTCTAATGATCAGGCAGATATGTGAGCAGTTTGTTCAGCATGTTGGACCGGCTGGGAAATGCACCTCCTCAGGGTTATTTTTCAGTCAGCTTACCCATTTATTCAGTTTATAATGTGCCCACATAAGCACTAGAGGCAGCTTGAGGCATTGCCCCAAGGTATAGCACCACAGAGTTTATATATAAGCTGGTCTTGATGCCACACTCTGCAATGATCTCAAGCTCTTATTTTAATGCTTCAACTTCTTTTCTCTCGCTTTCATGAAAGATGCACCATTTTTCAGGTTCAGATTGTTTACGTTCTTGGTGTGTTTAAAATAATTATTAATAATCACTTATTGTTTTTGCTAGGTATATGTAAACTGGACAGGATTATCTGTGCCTCCTGCATTAACACTGGAGTCTGTATTGCCTCAGATGAAAGGATGTCAAAATTGATTAAATTCTGCACTGTATGTGCTAACATAATTGTAGCACTGTGCAAAAAATGCTTTGTATATTCCTCCCAAAAGGTAAAATAGTTCAAACATGTTTTGGTAACATCCCTACACTGAAGATTTAAGGAGTGGATGTCTGTAGTTGGTGTGGAGGTAGCATTTAGTCCCTCAGTCTTGAAGTGGAAATAACTTTCTGTAAAACAAAGCTTCAGTTTCCTGCATATAGTGCTGCTGTTGGGCAGTCATTTCTGAAGTTGTTACTGCTTAGACAGTCTCCTACATAGGGATTTCTGTACGTACACTGCTCTGAAAAACTCAACTCTTTTCTTCTGGGCTTACAGTTAAAAGAAAAAAAAATAGAATTGGATGAGGTTGTCATCTAGCTTGGCTTGGAGATTTAAGAGGAAAAAATTTGAAGTAGATGTTATGAGAGTAGGAATTCTTGATTTTTAAGAAGACACATAGGAAGCTTGTGCTTGCAAAGGTGTCCTGCAGTTGTAAAGAGCTGCGAAGCAAGGGTCAGGAAACCCGCATGGGTATACTGTGTAAAGAAAACTATTTGTATCCAGAGCTATTTCTGGCATTAATATCAGTATAAAATCAAAACTTTTTTTTAAGAGCTACCACACCTGGCCTGTACATAATTCTCTATTAAAAATCTTTCTCATCTGGTATTATTGGAACAAAAATGGATCTATTCAGATTGTGATTTTTTTTTTGGGGGGGGGGGGGCCCTAGGATGGGGGGTGTTGTTTGTGTTCTTTGTAAATAGGTGAGATACGCTCTCCTTGAAGTCCCTCAGTCTTCTAATTCCTTCTAATTCCAAATAAATGATTTCACTGTTTTGGAGTGTTTTTTATCTGTACAAAACCTCTCTGTACATCAGGCTGTATTTTATGTGGTTTCTTACTCGAATAAGTCAATACATGACCTCATCTCATCATCAGCCAACTATGCCACCGATGACCCAGTACTCAGGGTGTAATGCTGCTGCTGTGGAAGCCCAGCCAGGCTCCAGGGACGCCTCTGTAATGCATTGCTGTAGGCAGTTCTTGGGGTGGAGAGCCAAATACCTTTTTCCCTTGGTTTCATTTCCACTTCCATTTCCTTTGGGACTTCTGTTTCCTATGGAGGGTTAACCTTTCCTTCGATGGCTTTGGCATTTGAATGGTCTGCCTCTGGTGTGATCATTGGGTGCAATGGGAGCAAGGAGGAGTGTTTTCCCTTGTTTCAATCCCCATGCCTTTATGTTTCCCTTCAGTATATTATGTGTTTGTATAGGTGTGCTGGTTTTTATACCGGTAACTGATCTGCAACACAACTGTGATTTCTTTAGATGGCATTCTTCTAAGATGCTTGCCAGTACTGTTTTGGTTTCCAAACCACGCGCTTTCTGCAATAGCAGCAGCAATGTTTTAGACTTGTGCAAAATTTTGGGGAATATAACCGAGAATTGTCAGCTTATGTGCAGTTGAAAAGCAGCTTAATGAACTGTAAAGCTTCTGTGTTCCTTTTTTTTTTTTTTTTTTAATATATAACAAATACATTATTTGTGCGGAAGTTGTTAGAATAATTTTAAATGAACAGGCTTCTAAAACTGCCAGCAGCCTCCATCTTTAACCACTGTCTTCGAGAGAAAAATAAAATCTAATCATCAGCAAGATTATTCTTGATCTTTCTTATTAAAACATCTGGATATTTTTGGCCCTATTCTACAGTGCTGACATATTTAGCAGAGGAAATAAAAATATGTGCATTCTTTGTACAAGAAAGGATCTCTCTGGCTTGTTTTATTTTACACATTTTATTTATGTATAGCCATAACAGTATGGACACATTTTCTTTTTTAATAGGCATTTGAATCTTAAGCACAGGGGAAGCATTTCTATTTTAACTTTGTCACCAGAGTTTAAAAACAAACAAAATAAAACAACCTTCATCTAATTAAAAAAAAGTCACTGTTATAGGGTCAATTGACTTTTCACAAATCATATTAATGTCATCTTCTCATTCCTTGATTTTCTAACAAGTCTATGCCTTTTTATGATATTTCCTTGGTGTATTGTCTCTTCTTGCAATGAAATACTTTGGGTTGGCAAGATAACAACCCGAATCTTTTCACCTGTGAATGTATTGGCAGATACATTTTCTCATGGTAGGACGAAGCCTATTGAGAGCTATTGAGTTTAAACATCAGTTACCATTTCACAAAGCTGTTCCACACATTGCTTCTGTGTACTCCGTGAAAAGGTTATTAGTTAACTATTTCCTCGGGGAATTCATTTGAAACATATGTCTGATTATTAATTATGCTTTCTGTTTGGGGTGTTGAAAATTTTTTTCCTGCGTTTAATAGTATTGCCTGAAGTCTTGAGAGCTACACTATAGTGTATTGTGTAACTGCTACAAGAAGTAGCTACTGTATTGTGATTAAACGAAGAAGCTTGACGTAAGAATACATTAACATTTTATTGATTTTATCATGTGATTGAATGTCAGGAGGAGTTCTCCCTTGCTCTGCTGTTCTTTGCACTCTTCAGTTTGAGAAGTTTTCTTATTGTTGGTATATTACCCATTTACTGAGTAAGGTTTTCTTCTCTCTACAAAATTAATTCCCATTTTTCTCTCTACAAAATTAATTCCCATTAGCATACACAAAATACCAAATTTTTTTTGTGGTAGTGTAATGAGAAGTACAGAAAGAAGATGCAGGGTAAAGATTCATTTAACATATCTTACTATATGATCTTCAGGGAGAAAGTCACTTGGCTCTACTTGCATATTACTAATTCTCCAGTGATGTCTCACAATTTATGCCATTTATCCAGAAGAGAGAATCAGGTTCTTCACATTGAAGGGTTTAATAGTTTAGCTTAGTTGGTTGTGGTGTGAGAAGAGCCACAGGCTGTGTGTAGAAATAATATTTACAGATGAGCAACAGTGCCATGGGTGCATGCGGTGATTTTAGTGTTGTTCCATAAACAATTGCTCTCTGAACTAAGCTTAACGTGAGAATTAAATTGAGTGTGGATAGCCCAAA
Organism: Anas acuta; assembly: GCF_963932015.1. Taxonomy (NCBI): domain Eukaryota; kingdom Metazoa; phylum Chordata; class Aves; order Anseriformes; family Anatidae; genus Anas; species Anas acuta. The sequence continues at coordinate 136,137,654 of NC_088980.1, forward strand.
AGTAGTGAAAAATATGAGATCCTCTTGAAAATCAGTGTGTAGAGAAGCAATATGCACGGTAATCTGCATGGAACCTTAAGTGTGACTTCTCCAATACTACTTGCATTCTAGATACATGTATATGTTAAGTGTAGGCTTACATTTTTGTTTGTGGGAAAACAATCTGATAGGATGTAATGTTCTGTGATATGTATTTCTTGGTGGAAAGCGGATGGAGACTACTGGGATTGGACTATCAGCAGACGTAGTTCATATAAAGTACATGGAAATGCATGGTAAAGAAGGTTCCATATTATTTCATAGGTTGTGTTGATATGTTTATTTCCAGAAAAAGACCTCTTGCTACATCTCTAGAATATGGTGCTCTAGACGTGCCTGCCATCTTTTAACAACTGCAGAGCATGCTTGTGCCTATAGGACAAAATTAAAGCAAACAAAATAATAACCTATAGTTATTAAATAAATTCCAATTTTTCTGCGTTATAAAATACCTTTTTTTTTGTGTGTGACATGCTAAATATTGAATTAATTTCTAAAGGAATGTCTGCTTTTCATTTTTAAGATGGTACTGTACTTAATGCATTGTGGACATGTGAAAGTGATTATGGAAATGAGGCTATGAGATCTGAGCTTCGCTGCCACTTCGGTGTGCAGTGTAACTTGTGTTAAAGGCCATGTTATTCAACACTTGTGCTAATAAGGACTGTTTTCTGCTAAGCACAATGATTATCTCATTTTAATATTTTAGGAGACTTCTGTTGTAATACGTACAGAAATTACATTCTCAATACTAAACGTTGCACTGAGAGCTCCACTGTTGAATTTTTGTTGCCTTTACCTTTTTTTTTTTCTTTTTTATCTGGAAGAAGTGGTTTATTTGAAAGGACATTGTTCTGTTGATCGGGAAGATCCATATCTTCATTCCTCTTACCAGCGAAGAAGAGCTGTGATTCTTCCATGACTGTTTTTCCAAATAGATTTCTAAAATGTTCTTAAGTAGCAAACAGGAAAGTAGCTGACAAGATGAGAATAAACTGGCATCTCTTCTGGTTTAGATAGTAGAAGGACTATTGCTGTTTGCCATCTCTTTGTTGATGCTATTTCATGAGTAGTCTCTCATATATAAATCTTTTCACTGCTAAATGGCTATCGCTGTGACTTGGTAGTCCCTGGAGAAGAATAGTGGTGGCTTCTTACAGTGACACTGCGTCAATATGACCTGAACTATTGACCATCCCTGAGTTTTACTGTTAACTAAGTATGATAATTGGAGAAGTTTACTAGTTAACATTTCTGAGTTATAAATTAACCTGTTAAAATACAGTGTATGAGGGACTTCAGTTAGACAGCTTGAAGGACTTAGGAGAATTGAGTTCTTAGCTTGAGACCACGGCTGGTTGGGCTGCCAGAAAGCAATTCATTTTAACCTTTGAGCTCTCTGCTTTAAATTCAGAGAAAAAATATGTTTTCATACCTTCTTTGATGTAAATAAGGAGATGTAGTCTTCTTAAGGATTTAATTTAGCTAGGCTTTTAACCATAGATTTATAATTACTATGTAAATAATTAAAAATGCCAAAGAAGTAAATTGATTTGGAAATTGAATTATCTGTTTGATTCTTCAGGGCATCAGAAGACTAGAAGAAAATAGTATTTTATGCTGGTAAATAACCCACCTCGTTGCTTTGTTGGATAAGTTGTGCAGGAAGGCTGTAGTTAAAGCTTTAGAATCTACTGCACCAAAATATTTGCCAGAAGAGCTTTTTTTCCCCCTGTAAAATAGTGTAAAGAAAGCATTACATTAAATCCACATTTCATGGGCATATTATGAAAGGAAACTACTTATCAATGCACATCTCACACAAGTAGGTAGTATGCAAATACTTTATCCTATTTATCCTCTCAGTAATCTTTTCCCCAGATCTTTGAATAAGGAACATAAAGTTACAATTTCATTTTTATGTGGAAACAAAAAAGAACATGCATTTATTTATTGAGTTATTTTGCCTTAAATAGTATTATAAAATACAAAACAGTGGTAGTCGCTTACTGATTTAATTACCAGTAGATGTAAGAGATACTATTTACTACAGAAAGAAGTAAAATCTCAAAGATGAAGCAGTTGTTTAGTTTCCAGGCAAGTAATACAGGACACATTTCAGAAACATAAGAAATGGTTTAATTTCATTAACTGTGGTCTAATATGTTGTGCATCCCACTCTTGGTAAACCACAGCGGCATTTACTGGCTATTGCTTCAAAGCACTACTGTTTTTCATCCATTTTCATTGGCCAAATGTGTCATAAGAGCATTAACTAAAGTCTGGAAAACAGTTCTCATGGATTTTGCTTTAATGATAAATCTAACATATAGTGCACTTGCTGATACAATCAAGTGAATGGAATTTCCAAAATCTTGACTTAATGTCTTTTAAGTATGAAGCAATAATGTTTTTATGAAGTAGCTTTTAAATGGCATTTGTTGAAGTGGAGAGCAGCTGGATTAGAAGGGTCTGTTTCTAACTGCAATCAGCAATGATCATTGTATCATATTACAATCACCCTATAAAATAGCTTGTATTTTAAGAAAAATGGGAAAAAGTGGGCGTAGGAATGAACAGAGAAGTAAGCATTGGTCTGTGTGATGCCCGAAGGGGTCTGGAATGGGTTACAGTTTGGTAATGTTGCTTCAGCAGTTTTGGTAGCAGTGTAGTTCTCAATGGAACGAGTTCCTTATCAATTTAGCTTTTTCAGGGTTTTACAATGTTTTGGAAATGCTGTCAATATGCATTTCTCAATTATTTGAAGATGTTGGGTTTTCATTGCAACATTTACCAGAAAAAAAAGATTTAACTAGAATAAAGACTAAAATCATAGAATATTTTGCAGTTCTTTCCTCCACTTCTCTGTATTACAAAATCCTATTTTTAATACTTCTGAATTTGTATACCAAGAATGTATCTCTTCATATGCCATCTTGCTTTTGTCCCTTTTTCAGTTGATAAGTTCTTTCAATGGGGACAATAAGTTCTTTTCTTACACAACATTAAATGTGTTAGCAGTAGTGTGTTCTGAAATTTAGATGTCAGTGCTGAAACTCCAACTTTTAATATAGAAAAGCTTTGCATCTTTCCAGTACTTGTGTGTGGATTCCCTTAGATATACTGTGTCAATGGATTAACTGAAGTGCAGGCTGTTTTTATTGTTTCAGCAACAGCTTGTAGTTTTCCTGGGCTAGGCAAGATACATAACTTCATTAAATTAAATTTTGTATTAAAAGTTATACATATCCTTCAGTAAATTAAATTTCAAATAAAAGAAAACAAATCTGTAGATTACTGGATTTGGAAGAAATTCTGTGTACTACTTGACTAATGAATATGCAAAAAAAAAAAAAAAGCACAAAAAAACCCCACACTTATTCCTGCCATCTAGCTGTGTAGATACATCCATCATGGAACAAGATCTGCATTTTGCTATCAGCTAGCTCAAATAAGTTCACTTTCCTGCCTGGAGAGGGCCTTTCATTTAAAGTACTTCACTTCCCTGAGCTCTCTAGATAGAAAAGAGGGATCTACTGCTTGATTTATTTGTCCTGGAAAGCAGTTCCACAGGATATGGGAAGGGGCTAAGGGAAGCTGTTGTCATGGTGTGCATAGATTATTTTCTAAATTGCGGAGGGCTGTCTCAGCTCAGGTCAGACCAAGATGTATACCTACAACAAGGGCAAGCCAAGTTCTACATTTTGGCTGTTCAGGAAAATACAGCCTGACATTTTGCTGGCTTCATTAGGACTTTTTGTGGGGCCCTACTACTACAACAGGATTCACAACTTTCCTTCCCAGTCTTCTGTCTTGTACTAGGAACATCCCCTCTGTCCAGCCATCATGCATTTGTAGTATAAAATTACAATATTTGCAGTAGAATATACAGAGCCTCCAGGAGTGTCTGAGTCCTTCGTTTGGCCAGGTGATGTGGAAGGTTTGCTTTTTGAAAGGTTCAATCCAAGTGACTTGACAATACTGAATCTGATGCATATCACATTGTGACATTCTGTTAATTCAGAACATTGTCCTGTAGCAGCAAGGTTAAGGTTTTTCGCTATGTTCAAGTAGAATTTTTTTTATTTATATCTGCATGTATAACGTCAGTGGTATAGTAGTTCTATGCAATTGTGTCACGATTAATTTGTATAATATTAATAAAATTATTACAAAACATCACTCTTCCCTTGGATAATGAATAAATACTCCTTTAAGACCTTGTGTTTCTCTAGGGAAGTTAATGTAAAGAAGTTGAATGCTTTTCTTTAGGTCAAACAGGAAATACCTGCCAAAACCAGGATTTTTTTTCCAAATCCAGTAATCTACACATTTGTTTTCTTTTATTTGAAAACTCAAATTCAACTATTTGTCCACCTTAGCTGGCTGGGATTTTAGGCACAGTTATAGTGTGTATATCTTAATCCAATCCTACCCAAGAGTGTATGAATGCCTTCTGGAATAAATCAAAACAAGAAATGTAGCTGAATAAAGTTTCTGACTGATAGATCTGTTGTATAATTTGTTGTATCATTGTAATGCCTAGGAAAAAGAAATCCCGCTCATCCTGTCTACCTCTCACTCCCGTCCTCCTTCAAATCTCTGTTGTTTTACGGTCCATTGCATTTTATTAACACTTTTGACCTCTAATAAATCTTTTAGAAAATTTTGTTATAATTTCCTAAAGATTTCCAGAAAATTCAGTGGTTTTTATTGTCAAGAGGACTACTTGTTTAGAAAAGCATAGTTTTATTTTATGGGCACCTTATTAATTTGCTCTGTAATTCCATAATATTTTGTATTTATTTATTTTAAAGAAAGGTGCTTTAGTTTCCTTTTGAATTAGGGCTTGCGGATTTCTCCTGAGCTCCTATATGATGGGAGATGAGTAAGATAATTCTTTTTATTTTGAATATAGTTTGTTCATCAATGGTATATTATGCCATTAAAATTTGATTACATTGCCATCAAACCATCAGTCTGTTCTGCCCTAATCTATTACTTCTTTCAAGGACCCTGTCATTGGTTTACCAGAAAAAAAAGTAATTAGAGTATATTACTGAGCCAACAGAGGTGATATTTCTGGTGGATGGTCTTGAAATATCATTAGGTCAAGTTGAGAAAGTGACCTTCAGGAACCTTCTTCTCTTCCTTTTTTTAAATCATGCAATTACCTTAATGAGAAGTGGTGGTTGGGAATGAATTCCTGCTCTTGGTGTTCCCAGGTTCTGTCAAATACTGCTGTATCTAACAAAAAATGGGGTAACTTTCTCAGTGCAGGTTAATATCCACTCTGTTGATGTTTTGAATCGGTATCATCATCCAAGCGTGTGAAATCTAGGAGAGCTTTGAATGACATGAATGTGGAAACATTGTCTTCAGAAAAGAGAACATGTAGGCAAAATTTTGTGATTTGTTCAACATGTTATGATTTGTGATTTTGTGATTGATAAACACCAAAGAGAAGCAAGCACGTGCACATGCATACTATTTAAATTCAGTGTTTAATGTATGAAATCTGTCACAGGTCTGTCTTGGTCGTGTTCATGGTTTTTCATCTGTTTTTGAGGCAGTTTTTAAATGCTAAAACATGCACTCTACATTGAGCATTCTGGGTAAATATGCGGCAAATTACTTTAAAGCTCTTGTTCCTCATCCTAAGTAATTTATTCTTGTTTTCGACATATGAAGCTTCTTGTAGGAAAGTTGCATAAAACTAGACTTACAGCTTTTACTGTTTCATTAAAATATTTTTAGCATCTGTATGACCACCTTGAAGTTCTACAGATGCTGCTATCTTCCACACGTTTCTGAGAGTCATTTTATTTTTTTATTTATATATTTTTATATTAAAATCGTGCTTTAAATTAACGAGCAAGCAAATTACAGAAAACTGTTTATTCTGCACTTTTTATCAAGTGCTTTTAGATATTCACCTGTGAACTAAGCAGTTAAGAGTGAAACAGAGAGAGATAGAAAAATGCTATGTAGTTATAGTAAATGTGACAAAGTATAATATATAACTAGTAAGAAGTTTTATGATATGCTAACTATAATTGATTCCAGTGATTTGTCTGTTAAAGCCAATGCAAATAATTGTAACATCTGTCAAAAACCAACCACTAGCATGAAAACCTTTTAACATTTTGCACTTAATAAACTATTTTATACATAAACTACCTTATTGTTTATATTAAAAACTAAAAAATATTCAGTCTGTTCCAGCCATTCTAACAAAAACTTTAATAAGTAGACATTGCATAAAAATGACACAATCCAGCAGTTATTTGGTAAGGCCAGCATAATCATAAATTTACCATCCATGCTTTTCCAAAAATACTAACCCATATTGTTCTCTCTGGACCTGTTGCAGGGATGACTAATCCAGCTGCTGAGGTCTCCCTTTATGTGTTTGATGGAACACTTGGCTTGCTAGACTACAGCTGTGTGTTTATGTGCACTGCACACCTGCAGAGGCCTGACAAATAGCTGTAGTATGCAGAGTATACAAAATTACCCTGGCAGTGCTGCAAATAAGGAAGTTTCTGTTTTGAAGTCCATATGTGTGTGAGCTTGAGATGCCAGCTGGGGTATTTATGTTGCATTGCACAGATGTAAAACTGCCAACTGATTTTATACCAAATAAAGGCTAATCTTTTTATACATACTTGGTGTCAGAGTTATGAAGTGGTACATAAGAATGTTCTCACGACTTAGCTCTTTTAAAATAAAAGCTGACATTAAAAATGCTTGAACTTGCAATATGCATAGAGGTTAAAGATAAAAATGTACTGTATTTAAATAAATATCTGCTGTACCGGAGAGTCTTCAGGGTTTTATTATTAGTGATGTATACTTATTAGCTGCACATAATCAGGACTTGATTTATTGTATGCATATACACTACACTATATATCCCTTTTTTCAGGAGGTCACTTCAGCTCTGTGTTGAATCCAGTTTATGGGTTCTGAAATGTGAAAGCCCAATTTATATAGCTACTTAACTTGAAAGCGTTGCTTTCCTGTTTTCAAATGTGTCTAATTTATAGCACGGTGATAATTTTTCATCAAATACAATGTGGATTTTGAAAATGGTTATCATTGTTAGTAGACGTTGTTTGTGAAGAATACCTTTAAAAGTAGTATTTCTCTTCAAATACTTCAGAAATGCAGATAACACTGATTTCCTTTGTTGAAACTAACAGCACAGACGTTTCTTGGTTGTTGAAAGTATTTTAGTGTGTTTTCTGATTTGTTTGCTCTGGGCTACTAAAGCATGTGAAAAGGCACGGATTTCTGCTTAGGCCTACTCTATAACAGTGCATACTTGAAAGATATTTATGCTAAATACTTAAAAACAAACATTAGGGGAGCCGTCTTGAGGTATATCACTATAGACCATGTCCCCAAGGAGTTCAGGGTTTGGTTTTGCTAAATGCTGTGTACAGCTTGGAAAATGACTTGCCATCATACACAGCTCATCAGACTGGTGGAGATTTTAAAAACCAAAATCTTAACGCATACACGCGTGTGCATTCACACTTTCCCCATAAGATAGCAGTCTTTGGCTTCTGGAGCTTAAAGTGAAGGTTTGTAAATATCCCCCAGAAGTTCAAACACTCCCCAGATTCACACAGTTCAGAAACAAAACTTCTTGACTGCTAAATATCAGAGAGACACTTCAGGTGTTCGTATGAAGAGGTAATGAAATAGACTTAAGTGAAAGGCAGAGTTGAGATGTACCCTGCAGTATTGCAGATGCATGTCTTGTTGGCTAATGGAAAAGACTTTGTGCCTGTGAGATGCTTCTTCTAAAGTTGTGACTGCTGAAAACTCGCCTACATAGCAGAGAAGGTTGAGAAATAATGCAGGACGCCAAAGCTGAGTGAAAAACAGAAACACTTCAAAAGAAGTTACTTCTGCTAAATGAGTATAGGAAGTCTTAATTGTTGTTACATCCTCTATTTAAGAAGCGTATTTAAGACCAAAAGACCAGAATTCTGCTGCTTGTGAGGAAATATGTTGCAAAGATGGTCTAGTTATTTTGTGTCAGGGCCAGCTCTCTTATAGGATATCACTTCAAACAGCCTGCCGCCACTGCAGGTTGCAAACACACAATTGAAGGCTTCTAGTTCTCAGCTCATGCACAGATGTCTTTCAATAAGTTTAGCCAGTAATTTCTTCAAATTGCTCAGTTTATCAGCAGCACATGTCATCAATCCTGGTGTGGTTGCTCAAGTCAAACTACAGAATCCTTAGCTTACAGACACAGCTGCAAACAGGTGAACAGGCAGAAAGTAATTTGTGCAGCTTGGTGGCTGTCAGACAAAAGACAGACAATCTGTGTTTAAAACAGATTGCAGGCCTTGCATGAGCCAGACAAAAGGGATTTCTACAACTGCAAATAATTCCAAGGTTAACATATTTTCCTTTCTGCCATTAGGTGATTTGTTAAAATTGGAAACAATGAGCATTATAAATCTACACAGAAACTAGAGATAAGATGAAAGAGAAAAACAGATCACTAAATAAGTTTACATCCTTCTGTTGAAAAGCATACAACTGGCATTCATATAAGCTTCTTTTTTATAAACTAAGTTGATCTGCAATACCTATATGGATATTCAGTAGAAATTGCAAATTACGTTAAGGACATCTAATTGGCAAAAGAAACAGCAGTTAAAAAAATGCATGTTCATGGTTGCCTTCCTCTGTATTAAAAAGTTGACTTATTTTTTTCATTGATAGAAGAAAAAACTGTAAGCTTGTCAGTTGCCCCTACTTTTCAGTTGTTAATACTTTTTTTTTTTTTTTTTGTCTATGTCAAAAATTCTACCTAAATTTGGATTTCACTCTAAGGTACTGCGAAGATTTATCAGGATTTCATTTCAACCTCTCTATTTCCTCAGATATTACAATGCTGGGTAGATGTATCCAGTTCTACCATACTGAGTATTTCAGAATTAAAACGTGTTACAAACAAACTGTAGTGCTAACCTAATAACAGTAAGTTAGAAAACATACATGTCCCTAGTCACAGATATTACTTCTTCATATGCATGCATATAGAAAATCTAATCCTTCCACTTCTCATGGGCTATGTAAACTTGCTTTGACCTCAAAACTTCTTCAGCAGTGTTCCATGAGGTACTAATCAAGCTAATGTAATATAGCCCTTCTTCCTGTTTAGATCAGTGAGTAAGTACTTGCGTGCAATAATATTGACGGGTAATTCTATGCTTGGTTTAAGTTGTTCTGGCAAATTTATTTTCTGCGTTACTTAAAACTTATCAACCTAGAGGTACATGGGTAGAAGAAGATGCAAAGACTAACCGTGTACTTTTAGGTAGTGTCTGATTCTGCGCACAGAGGATAAATCAGTCTGCTAAGCACGCTCTTTGAAATGCATTGAAATCAATATGTTTGTGTATAATATAGCAGTGCTTATTACAATGAAATTTTGAGTACAATTGCATGATTCCAGTTAATTATAAAAAATTGCACATAAATTATTTAAATTGTTCACACATAAATTATTTAAATTGTTCTCTCAGAGTTCACTATTGCTTTTCAAATGAAAGAGCAGCTGACTGAAAAAACAGTATGTGCTTTTTATTTTGTGGTCATACCTACTTTACGTTCTTGAGTATAGTATTAATTTTCTTGTGATTGAAGACCACTGTTGTTAGGCTATTGAAAGTTTATACTTTTTTTTCACATAAAACAGTACTGAATAATTCTGCAGGGATACCTTATGCTGACGTTTTGGTGAAGAATTCCTTAAATTTCTCAAAATGTGACACAAGCATGTGCTTTAATATTCTGTATTATGGAAATATCTTCTTAAAACGCTTTTTGTTGACTAAATGCTAACTCCAGGATTAAATTTCATCCTTAATATATATTTTGTTACAGGACTTGCCTTGAGTTTGAGCTTTCTAAAGCACATATCTAAATTGGCAGTAAAATTTTTAACCTCGCATAAATTAATCACGCTAGTGGAGATTTTCTATTCCTTGCCCAGGGAAGATTATAAGATAATTAACTTCTCATGGTGACAGCACGTCAACTGGTTGTGTGGGGTGTATGCCACGGATTGTAGCCTGACATTGTTAGGGTGTTAGCATGTAAGTGCTTTATGCACTCACTGTGAAGGTGAGATCATCATCTTTAAAGGATGGTTTTAATTTGTGTTGCTGAATCAAGTGGATACTGTATTTAAGGAAGGGAAAAAAGTGTACTCATGCAGGTTGCTGTCTGCAGTCCAAATTGCTGATCAGAGAGTCTTTATACACATCGGTAATGTGCTGTGCAATATAAGCTGAAATATATTCCACAAGGGAGGAAAACGGAATAGGTTACATACGCTGTTCCTAAGTGCAATGAATATAAAACTCCATTACTCACTTTAAGCAGGTGCTTTTTATATGAGGCTTTAAAGAAATATAAAACTGCTGGTGAAATGATTGGTTTGTACAGACACGACTTAACTTCCAGTACTTTGACCAGATAAAGAGGCTAAAAATATTTCTACAAACATTTCTTTAATGATTTCAAGGATTAAAGGTTAATATCCTCCTGGTGTAAGAAACTGCCATTCCAGACACTAAATGTACTGTTTCTTTTTAAGCCCTCAGTAGTGGCAAAGAATATTTAAAAGAAAACACAAACATTTTTGCTAAATTTAGAGCATTGTATTTTTTAAGTTTGTATCCTAAACCATGTATTTTTAAATTGCTGGGGGGGGGGGGGGGGGTACCGTGATATAAAGAAATGCAGTGAAATACAGAAAGCAAGCCGTCATTAAATAAGAACGATATTCTACTTAGAAACAAAACTCGCTTTTAAAGAAAGTGAAATCTTGTCATCCACGTGTCTGGAAAACTATATGGGAAGGGGTAGCCCCAGGTCCTTTTGTTGTTTAAAGCAGCATGTACTATCTGAGAAGGAAAAGAATGGGGAGACTGCTCTAGATAATACCCATTATTTCAATATTGCCAAGTATTCAATAATACCAAATGTTTTTATATGTAATCTGTATCATGTTTTACTTTCCCATCCTATCTGAGTTAGTCTTCTAGTGTGTCCTACTTTTTGCAGCCAGTGTCCACAGGAGATGATGTCCATCTTTTAACCACGTCACTGTTGGCTTTCTTCACCTAACTGAAAGGTGTTAAAGTTCTCTTTCATTTCCATGCCCAGCAACTCAAGAAATCAAACACTTAACGATTATGCCTTATATTCCAGCTGTCGATTATCCTTTATTAATGCCATTACTGAACACCCACGTTCATTCAAATTTTTATACAACTTTGCTGTTTATACACGTGAAGAATTAGTGTCCATCTTCTCCATCAATTTGTTGGCCTTTCAACTGGTCCATAAGTGTTCTGTCCAGTATGCAATTATCTCAGACTGAGTTTATGACAGATTTCAGTCATGAGATACTGTTTGACATCAAGCAGGTGACCAGATGTCACGTTTGGTTACTGGTAAGCTCACAACCATATGTAGATGAGATTTAGCATTTTTCTCTTGCATAGCAAGAGAACTTCAAGGTGTGGACCTGCTCTGATGAATAAGGCTTTTGAAGGACAAAGGAACACAAGCTCATAGGAAACTGGGCTTTATTAGTTTCATTGTTACCAAATCTCTAGTCTTAATGGAAAATCAGGATAGAAAATGCAGTTCAGGTTTTGTGTGGTCAGATTAGCATATAGGTAGGAGAATATTAATTTCATGCAAATCAGTTGAAATTACGTGTCACCTGCTGGACTTGACCTCACATACAGCCAAACTACTACATTTGAAAGGGATAGAAAGCATACAAGACCAAGATGAAAGCAACTGATTGTGAGTGCACGCTTCTAACCAAGGGATGTGCTTCTAGGGATGAAAACTGTAAGCTTTTTCCTCTGTGCACTAGCCTGTCTTTGTCTTTTTAGGGATCTTGCTTCAAGTATTTTGCGGTGAAAGTTTCTCAATTTCCTATTGCATCCTGGAAGCATTCGAGTGGATGTCATTTTAGTGTTTGTCTACTGCCTGTGTATATGAATGAGTGTTGAGAGAACACACTTTCTGAGAGTTAAGGATTCAGACTCTGACCATGTTTTTGTGTTTTCTTGGAAGAAAAAAGTTATTTTAATGCATTAACTTGGGTTCTTACCATTTGTGTCAAATGATACAGTGGTATCTGAAATGCAGCTGTTGAATCCCGTAGAAAGGAAAATCAGTCCTTCTTTTTGAACCTTTGGTTAGAATCATAGGAACAGTGCCACTAAAGCCACTTTAGTCTTGTGTCCTGCCCAGTGTCATGTTACCACATCCTAAAATACTTGCTTCAGTTAGCTTATAGTTGGCAATGCCTGAATTAACTTAAACGTTAGGAATAAAAAGGTTAAGGAGGCATTTGCCCGAAATTAAACTTCTCACAGCAGGATTCTAGAGCTGTTTGCCATGCTATATATTTAAAGTTGGAAGGGAGTTTTCCTTCTCAGTTTAGATTAAAAGGAACAGCAGGTCAGGCTATGCATGAATTGTATTTCTATACCCTAAACTGAGGATGTTGCAGGATGGTAGTTGTCCTCTTGATAGGTCGTGGTAAGTCTGCAAATGTTTGCTGGCTGGTGCATGCATGGTGGGTGAAGGGAGTTCTGGAAGGTTTTGCAGCCCTGTGATATATTGTCAGTAAAATTTACAATTATTATTATTTATTTATTCCTTTTAATAGCTGTTAAATTCTTCTATGAGCAAAATTAAGGAATTACCTTATGCGATTTAAGGCAGATTATCAGCGATACAGAGGTGCTTCTGACCTAGGAAGCCTCAACATGTTATTCCCAATATTCTGTGATCTCCCTGATGTTGATTTTCAGTCCTTGAATCACAAGTGTCTTATTTCTGTCTCAGTTCTGAAGCAGGATTTTAGGAAAAGAGGAAAGTTTATGGATTAAGGCAGGCGGGGAGCTCTATGAAGGCCATTGTGTAGTCTTGAAACTGGAATACAGCAGCAGGGTTTTGCCAGTTTTCAGTGACTCCTCCTGTAGGTGAAATGCTGTTGTTCTTTAGCAATTTTTTGCAATATGTTAATCTCCATTACTAAATTGTGTTCTGTCCTGTGCAGCCCTGGGAGCTTCCTAAGGCCTGTGCCATCACTGGGGAAGGCCCATCTGTGTAGTGTGAGCTTAAGTGTGATATCTTGCTTACTTGGGCCTGTGTCTAGGTGATTTTGTGAGGAAGACACTATTTCATAAAGTCTAATATCTGTATGTTTTTGGACAGGTTTCTTTTAGATATGGTACTGTGGCAGAAGCACAGGCAGAAGAAAAGCTGTCCAAATCACCAGACATTAGAAACAAGTTTATCAGACTCCTCTTGTTGATCCCTGTTAACCCTAGAGAGACATGGGGAGAAAATAATTTCTTAGAATATCAGTACGTCTACTGGTTGGCACTGTTATGAGAAAATAATTATATTAATCAGAATAGCACTAATATTGCCAATTAAAGTTCAGTTAGGAAAAAAAATAGATCTTCCCACAGACACTCGCTTAAAATAAGCTGTCTGAATTGCTGTGTTTCAAAGAAGAGAGAAAATAGTTTTATGAGTGTGTACATTGAGACGGCAAAATGTGGTCTGCAGATTATGATGACAAATTAAAAAAGTGGAATTGTGAACACAGTAAAGATGTTTGAAGAATTTTAATCTTAAATATATAGTTTTCCAACAGAAAATAATAACTAAAAAAAAAAAATTGTGACCTGACTTATGCATTGTAGAAAATTTCTTTTTCTGGTTATTCCAATTAAAAAACCAAACATACCCCAAAAACAAGAACACACACCCAATATTTTCTTCTCTGGTGTTCTGCTCAAGGAAGCAGATAAAATGTTTAAATGCCCATGCTGCTGCTGTCTTGCTGCAATGAAGAAGATGGAGGCCCACGTTCTCTTAATGCTTTGAACATGACAAGCAGCACTGACACCAGCCAGAGCTGGTCTTTGTGGCTTCAGCTACGTTTCTACTGCAGGCAGGCAGGAACAAAGTTTGTTTTTAACATCAAGTTCCTCACAAAAGCCATCTCTAACCTAGTTCAGTACAGACTTTGTGAAGTCCTCACTGAGTGCGCTGCTTAAGCAGGGACTGAACTTAGCACAAATGAGTGTCTTCCATGAAAAAGTGAGGTTTCTGTGATGCTTTAATTTATTTATTAGCTGTTTTGTATTAGTCATGTGAACTTATATTTAAGTTTCTGTGAAAATAATTGAAACTTTTTTGATTCCAGTAAAAGACCTAGGCCTAAATGTTATTTCATTTGGTTAATAGTTATTTGCTTTTATTCATGGATTGATCTTTTTACTCAGTTTGAAATCATTTTGACATGTATGTGACAGTCTTTTACTATATCATGTTGCCAAACCATAGTTTATTGGTACTTAATGCTTTAAATATTGCAATTTTTCCTTCTGAGGCCATAACCTAAATATGGGGAGAACTCATGTGGAGCTGCTTCTAGAAGTTTTAGTCATGCCTTATTCATTTCCTATTTCATATTTTGCAGTTCTCTCTTTTATGATCTTTCTAAAGAATTATTTATTATATTTCAGGGATTTGGGGGCACACAGTCCTGACTCTTGTCCCAAGAATCAGTAACATACCTCTTTTGCTGTTTTTTTTTTTTTTTTGTCTTTTCTATTGATCACTTAAGACTTTCTCTTGGTTTTCCTCCAATCATTGCAAATCCCTTTTATTACAAATGGATAGGTAAAAGACATATAGGCCATTGGTAAAAATCACTAATTAGGTAATTTTTTTAACAGGTCTTAAATTAAATTATTGCTCAGAATTGACAGCTTTGTCAACAGAAGTTCTGGGCTGATCTGTAAAGACAAAATTGTGTTCAGTCTGTAGGTATTTTTTTTCCCCGTCCATCTTGAACGTAATAGAAAGTCACCCAATGCAGGGACTTGGGGTAGGGTTTGGGGAAGTGAGGACCAAAGCTCATATCAAAAAAGCTGGAGAGGGGATGTGAATACCTGCTTTTAAAGTGTGTGAGAACATTCCCCGTGACGTGATGCTTCTGTGCATGTTTCTAGAACGAAATGGATCTTTAGATTTGAAGTTAGAAAACCTTTCTGTGGATTTTTGAGTTCTGCAGCATGGAAAGAAGAGCTTTCTAGGCCTTTGGTGGTGTGTTTCTGTGTGAGATATTCTGATTTGGCTAAAGCAGATGATGTTTGATCACCAAGTACCTACCTGGTTAGATACTGGGAAGGTAAGGTGGCTTTTACTGCAAGGAGTTTTACAGTGGGCAAGATATTTCTAGTACAAAAGTCACACAAGTAGAAAATCTTCATTGTTGTTCAGAAGTAGCCTGGGGTTGTATTTGGTAGAGGCAAGTTTGCATATCTCCCTGTCTCCATAAAGTCTTTGTTTATTGTGTTCCTGATGAAAATAATAAATGAACTAAGGAAAACGTGAAATGCACTGAAAAATAGACATGGCTGCTCTGTTCTCCAATATTTAATTACACTGAACAGAAAACTCAAGTAAATCATGGTGCTGCTTTTTAAAGTGTGGTTCCAGAAAATCAAGCACAGCTGATTCTACACTTGTCGTACACCTCAAAAAGAAGCCATTCTCATGCTTCATTTTCAGGAACTTCTGTGAGGCTGAATTTGGATAATATTACTGCTTGCAATAAGATTTGGTTTGCCTAGTTCCTTCTAGTTTAAAAAATAGATAAAATAAATGTGGAATGTTTATCTCCATATGAAATTTGAGTTCGAAGCATAATACTTGGAGCATTTCTTATCAAGGAATATTAACATCTTCCTGCTGAAACAATTTTTTGAGAAGACTTCTGGAAAGTTTATAAATGCAACAGGGGAGGGGAGCCCCAGTCTTCACTCATTTAAACGTTTATTTTCTGAAAAAAGTATTTAAGGAACATCTTAACTGTGTGAACAATTGTTGAGAGTTTGAGTATAATGATATCGTCATTATGGAAGAGATAATAAGGGAGGATATTTGGGAGGAACTGAAGGCAGAAGGTTGGAAACTACAGATGGTCAGAGGCCAGATAGGTAGGAAATAAGGCTTCTTACTTCTCTTTGGGATTGCTTGCCAATTTGACAAGTTCTGTGAAAGGTAGTTCATCGTTCCCCCCAGATTTTCTGAGGTTGAAGAAAACACACGGTTTCCCTATTTTAAATCTATTCTTTATGAATGGTTCACCAAAAATATCTATTTTTTTTTATGCTTTGAAAATGAGATTTGAAACTCAAAAGTTTCAAATGTGAAGGTGGATTTTTGTCTTTATGATGAAAGTCTAGGTAGCCATCCGAAGTTTCATATTCTTTACTGCATGCTCTGCATAGGGTTTTAACATTCAGTAGATTTTTTTTTGTTTTTTTTTGAGTATCCTTTAGCTCAGAGCTGTGAAAGCTGAGCAGTATTAATTTTTCTTGTAACTTCACTTGGATTACTGTGGTTTGCTCTGGTTATCAGGTGTAAAAACAGAGCAGGATGATGATGCAAGTTGATGTCAAAACAATGTAGAAAAGGGGAGATGTGACTGTGCTATGTCACAATACTTTTCCATGTTCTTTTCAGAGCTGAAATTTGCTGGGAAAGTATTCATCCTATCCCTCTAACAGGTGTTCCGAAAATAAATATCTTACTACTCAGTTACTTCTTCGTCATGTGCATTAAAGTGTAGTCGTTAATCACATAATCATTAATTATATGAGCACATATTGAAGGTTTGGGGGTTTCTTCAAGGCCAAGCCATTTGACATTCCTAGCTTCCTGATGTTATCCCTAACTGCTAGCTGGGTGAAAATGCCCTGGTTAGTTAGAGTTGTGCTTTGTGTTTTTGGGGAATATGCTGATGGTTTAGGCAACAGGGCAAATATACACCCAGATTTTCATGAAGATTATAGAACACCTCTAATTATTCTTCTGTATCTTGCTAAAATTCAACAAGTCCAGAAGTTATGTGGTAAGGGAATAGGAGTGATCAGAGACAAATAGGTAGCACAGTCACATGAAACTCATTTTCCTGTTCTTGGATGTGATATTAAAACAGTTCCAGTTACGCATGTAACTAACATGGGAAGTTTTAGCCTTAGTACCTACAGGTTGTCACACTGGTAATTCATCTAGAAGTGGACTTCATGATGGAAAATCCTTAGATTCAAAAGGATTTAATCTTCCGTGGTGAATTGAGAGGAATGTATCAGACATCTCAGTTTGTATTTTGAGGCAAAGAAGAGCTGTTGAGAGATGGATATAGCATGAAGCTTCCAGTTTAGTGACGACTTGAAAAATTGGGGTCAGATCGTGAACTCCAAATTGTTCTTCTTCGAGTGTAGTCTTGGCTTCTACTAACAGTATTTTATTATCTTTGCTTTGGAATAAGTAGAAGACAGGAAAAAACAAATATTTGTTTTTTTCAACACCATGGACTGTGTCTGCAGAAGTGTAGGAAGTACGAGGAGGTAGAGCCCAGACTAGGAAATGCCTAGAGACAACTACCTGCTTGTGACAAATTCAGGCATCGTTTCTGATATAAAACCTTAGATGAAAGGGGATTTTCAGCTTTAAAAGGGGCTTGCCCAGGCAAGACTGTGTACGAGGGTGCTTTCAGGAGACTAAAACTGGTGGCTTGTCTTTTAGACTGAAAGCTGATGGGGTGTAATAGTGCCAGACATACAAATGGGTTGCAACGAGGGTTCTTTGAGCCTGAAAACTTCCTGCATCACAAGTTAGGAGAAGGCTGGACACACCTTGACCACAGAAAACAGGTTAAATTTTTATAAGAAAGTATGTATAGAACCAGCTTTCATGTGTCAGTCTGTTATGTGTGTGTCCGTTTGTAGGCTGTTTCTCTTCCTACCTTGGAAAGTATTTTTTTATTCAAAATTTATTTTAACGTCTCTCCAGAACAAAAAATTTACATTAAAAAAATGTATGTTCAGAATGTAAATATACGGCACAGATATCCAGCAAGAAGTCTGGTTACTGAATGATTTTATGTGTACATTTTGATTTTTAGGAACTGAAATAGGTACAGTGAACTAGGCCCAATTATCGGATTTAATCTTGATTTTTTTTGGTTTGTTTCCTACCAATTTTAGGAAATTTTCTTTACTAGGGAAAGGTTGAGGTTGTTGTTTTGGTTATGTCTTTGAGAGATTGTAAAAAACTAATTAATTCATTCTTTAGACAATATATTATTTAATGTGTGTAACTGTCTTGATATCCATATCAAAATGCTTTTTCATTTTTATCTGATACTCTGTAATACTTTCTTTGCATAATTATAGAATTTGTTCCAAAATCCATGTTACATATGTAAGGGGATGGTTCCGTAATTACACTAATACTTGCATAATTAAGAAGGTCTTGCCAATTTTTACTGATTCCAAATTCCCAGTTACTTTTGCATGGGGGAAAAAAAATAGTAAAAGTGGTAACTTCTGTTAGTTTTTCCTTTCATGCTACTTACAGGTGTTGAAACTATTTCTTTCTCATTTGCGAGTAAATTTATGTATTTCTTTTTTTCCGATAGGTAGCTCTGTGCAGAATAGGAGGGCTGGCTTCCTCTCTACATGGCACAGGGCTGTTTTGTAAGCTGCCCTCTAGATTGCTGCCAACATATCTCAGTCCTGACTTGTAACATCCCCTGCTGCTGCAGTTCTAGGCAGCTCTTCAGAAGTGCCTGCCAACGCAGTGGTTTGTTCCAAAGCGTGTGGTAGTTTTCTGGTGTGCACAAACAGGGGCTGAGCAAAGACCACCAGAACTTATTTCCACTTGTGACCTAAGGCAAGGTTTGAACTCTAGTTTCCGTCGAAAAACGGCAAGCGTGTTGGCCTTCTGTGCTCTTCAGCTGCATGGATTTAATGCTTTTACGTTGCTACCGAGTCAAATGTTATTGTCTAAATGTAAGCTGAAAACACTTAGTCATTTTAAAGTCCCAAAATGAAAGGGTCATAATAAAAACATGAAAGTGAATAGTTGAGGTGGCACTTATAAACTGAAAACAAAAGTGTCTGTATGTGTATATATACATATTTATGATTCCAGTATCTAAGTGGCCTGGTGTGTTTTTCTCTCTGTATCTACATATAGTTTATGTATGACTCTTTGTATTTAAAATACCTGTATACAGTGTTCTCTCACTTCCAGTTAAAACTGCAAATCACAACAAAAATGCTATAAGAACATCTAAGGTAGATAATTAAAGTATAATTAAGTTTAAATGCCTTGGTGAAGGAATATAAAAATATTTAAATTCAACAGGCTAGTACATTTGCAGTTTTCTTTTATTAGGTGTGAAATCTAAGAATCCCCTGCCAACTCTTGAGGGCTCAATCCAGAATGTTGAATTGAAGTACTGCAGCACATCATTGGTCAAATGTGCCTCTGGGACCGTGGGATCAATAAAAATTTGTGCCAAAGCCCCAGGTATGTGCAGCTGGACCATGTAAAACTTTATTGCCTGTATAGGAGAATTGGCCTTGCTTTTTACAAGGAGAGTTACTGAAACAAGAATTTACTCATTGTTCCTATGAATCAGAGAGGGGTTTTTGTATTCTTTTTAAAAATTATTATTATTATTATTATTATTATTATTATTATTATTATTATTATTATTATTATTATTATTATTATTATGTGCCAGAGGATGATCCGGCCTGGACTCAGTGTATCCAATGTTGACACTTAATGAAAAAAATAGAGATTTTACTTTTTTCTTCTGAGATAAAAATTAATTTAAAAGCACTGAAGAAACTGGAGTAGAAGAACTGTATTTTCATATTACATAGGATATCTGCATTTTGCATAATTTAGTAGTTTAATGTTGTGTTCTTTTTTTTTAATGTCTCATTTTCCGTAAATGGTACAAGTATTTCACCTGAGAAATTTTTGAGGATTTTATGATACATTTATTTTCTCTAACATTTTTTAAAAAGTTTACAGCTACTTTTCAAATCAGTATCTATGATCTTTATATATATTATATTTATATATATATTTGGCAGCTAGTGTTAAGAACACTAAAAATGGAGTATATTTAACTCCATTGATGAGATCATGATGATATTTTAAGATACTTTTTTATAAAGTTGGGATGGAAATTACTATCTTAAAGAGAATCGATTATGAAATCCTCCTGGATGTAAAGACATTTACAAGATAACATTAAGGAAGTTGTTTAATAGTTTATAAGTGGTTGATCTTTCTATTTCCTTTTTTAATTCTGTACTTACAACACTAATAGATACCCTCTTTGGACTAATGAATGTTTATAAGTTGGAAAATTATCTTATTATAATAAAAGCTGTAAGAACTCTAATCTTTATCTTAGGTGATGGTGGAAAAGAGAAGCTGATTCCTTTAATTCAAGGGCCTTCTGACACCAGAGACTTACACAGCAGTAAATGGCTGAATGAGAGTAGAAAGCCAGAATCTCTCCTAGCTCCAGATTTGGTAGCCTTTACAATCCAAATTCCACAGTATATGGACTACTGCCATAATTCTGGTAAGTGCAAAACTCTTGTTAAGCTGGTATCGCATTACATTTTCCTATCCAATGTAATTTTCAAAAGAGGGGCTTGATATAAAGTGTGCCAAATGCCAAAGTATCTTTTTCACATACCGCACACATAATAACTTCAGCTCACTATGAGACAAAAACTTATAGCAGCATTTTGATCTATGTCCTCTTCAGTAAGAAATGCTTCACTGACTTTGGTTGCCTTTAAATAAATTATGCAGGACCTTCTATAATCATTTTTATTTTTTTGGCAGGATTAATGTTGAAAATGCTTTATTCTTTCTTTTCTCTATCTAATAATTTGAGCTTCTTGTATGGAAGTTGACATACTGCATTGAAATTGATTCACATAAATTTGCAGGATAATTTAGAATTTAATTAAGAATTCATTTATCATAAAAATTAATAATAAGAAGGTAATTTTTAAGATGCTTGTGAGTATACATTTGACTGTTAAATTTGGTGTTGTAGTGGATGTATAAATGAGAAACAAGTTAGTATTTTCCAGAGATCTGGTTGGATAAATTTAAAGATGTTGACTTTCTGGGCATAAATAATCTTATCTAACATTCTTATGATTTCTCTAGGCTTTAAACATAACATTGTTCTGTCTCAAGCAAAACAGACAATTTGATATCTGTCTAGTTTAAAATAACTATAATATAGCTTGTGAAATACACATAGATCTAGTTTTTGCTGTCAGTATGTTGCATTTGGCAAATCTCATTAAAAGGTTTGTCCTGTTGCTCTGCTATGGATGGGATGAAAAAAAAGGAAAAAAAAAAAAAAAGAAAAACAATAATCTAATTACAAGAAAGCAAAAGAATCAATTGACCCCACTATTAACAAACACAAAAAGAGTTTAAAAGTATGCTTTTTTTTTTTTTTCATTTTTAATGGAAATGGTTGAAATGTCATTAGTCTGGAAAGCCAGGGTGAAATTATTACCATCTTCGTAACTTCTGTGCACATATATAAGCAAAATCTTCTTTTCTTATGCAAAGAAAATATTAGTAAGCACTGTGCACTCTAGCAGTTTTTAGGTTATTTTTTCAGTAACAGTGCTCGTATGTTTCTTGGAAAGTATCATATTGGAAATATTTATGACACTGTTTTTATAACAATTACCTTAAGTTCTTGCCACTAAAACATTGCCTAAAAGTAATTGATGATTCAAGAGTCTCCAAATTATTCAGATTCTTTTTTGAGGAAAGAAAATGATGAAAATCTGGTGGATTCTGCTGTCTCACTTAAATAACTTTTAAATGTTCATAATAATAATACTTATTACTGTTATTTGTTATTGCATTTTCTGCCTTTTTTGAGAATATGTTCTTAAAATATGTTTTTTAAAAAAAAAACAGACACCTGTATTATAGAATAATGGTAATTGTTACTGGTCTTGGTTATTGCATATATTGTAGTTCATCAGTTTAATGTATTTTCTAGTTAGCTTGTAGAGCAGATTTGATAGTTTGTGACAGACAATGCCTACGAGAATTAAAATACCAACAAATGAAGTGTGGTTCAGAGTCGTATGCAGGGACTTCTAGAGGCCAGCTAATAACATAGCAAAAATTGGTTCCTAATAGACAAATGTCTGTGGTACCTATTCTGCAGATGAATGGAGATCTGTTTTTAAATGCACAAAGTTTTAATTTTACTGCACCACCTCACTGGTGATGGATTTTTAAAGCTTTGCTCCCGGTAAATGTGGAGAACAGTGTACTACAAATGATGGTTGTTTTAAAATAAATTAAATTTAAAGGAGCTGTGTTTAAATTGTCTCAGGTTCAATACAAAGGCTTAGGGAGTTGATTAAAGCCTTTGATTTGAAATACTTGCTGAAGGAGCTGAGGACATTCAACACAGGAGACATGTATATCTTTTCCATGAAGACTATGAAAACTACATGGAGAGGAAAACATGAAATGATTTGAGAGCATAAAAATGTTTTTGCTGTCAGTTGCAGTCACTTCTGGGAACTGAAGTTATACTGGATAATTTGACAGCAAATTCAACTTAAGCCACAGGGGAATAAAGCCATATTACAGGAGATGATGTGGCAGTACTGAAGTTGTGCTATTTGAGCCATTTATCCAAATGATGTTAGATATGATGGTCTGGAATAGGAATTTAGACTGCAAAGGAGAGCAAGGAAAATAGTGCAACCTGCTTGTAGAAAGAAAGAAAAAAAAAAGCTATCCATGCAAGGTAAGAATAATTATTTAGTGTTGTTCTGTACTATCAGATTGCTAGAGATAGGGCCAGGGCTGGCCATACAGAAAGAGATGTTTAGCTGCTACACTCACGACACATGTGGCTTCTGAAAGAGCTAAGGAGTTTGGTGGGAGGGACTCAGATGTCACCTGGCACTCAGGTAAACTCAGTACCATATAGAGGGATTCAGAAAACCTGGCAAAAATGATGTCAGTGAAGCTGCTGGTCACGCTATGCAGTAGGGAGAAGTGGGTATATTGGAACTATACAAAGCTTTAGAGCTGCAAATTAGCCACCTCTATTAAGAACAGGATAATGTAATATGCTTTGCTGGGTAAAACCCAGAAAGTTGCAGAGGAAAAAAAAAAAAAACAGTAATTGCAGAGGAACTTCTGGGTACTCTAGCAAACAATAGGACCACAAAATAAAGAGTTTATGGAAGAATCTTGGAATACAACACCATATCTGTCCAAGTGTTTTTGTTTTGCTTTTTTTTCAAATTTTGCTTATATAAAAATTAAGTGAAGGAAGAGTAACTAATGAATTCCGTATGCATCTGTAAAACTGAATGGAAAACAACTGGGATTAAAACCAAAGCAGTTGTTTGGGTATAAAGTACCAGGGAGGAGGCAGTGCACATGGATGGCATGCATTCCCTGAACAATTCAGGGTGAGTTTACCCGGAGAACAGGTAGGGGATCTTATCTCCTCTTGTCACAATCAGCTACTGCATTGTACCACTTGAATCCAATGATCCAGAATGACCCAGACTTCTGTGCAGCTTCCTTTTACCTCTTGTCTGCAGGTGGCCCTGCAAAGATGCGTATACAGCAGCGTGTATTTAGAATTGGAGTGATAAAGCATTTTACACGAGTATTTTATTTCTTGTTGGCTACTGAGAGGGAGAGAAAAATGTTACGATTCTTGTAGTAGCATGCTGCATAGAATATAACCAGCAAAGAGAAAATATGTCTTTATAAAATGTTACCCAAAAAAGGTAACATTTTTTGGGTATATAAAGTGCACTATATATAGCACCTACAGGAAAAGAAGGAATTATGTATAACAAATGCATACACAGGTGATTATTTAGTAACAATATTTTATTGTTTGCTGCACCAAGTAGCATTAGCACAACCAAGAACTGATAAACCTATGTTAGAGGAAGTATTTAGGGACACAGGAAATAAATATAATTCTGTTCAGGCCTTAATTACAAGTCTGCATGCTGGTCCTTGTCATTTTGGATACATTTGTTGTATGAAAAACCACTCCAGGAATCTGTGTGCATAGCTGTAAAAATGAGTGGATGTGATCCCCAGTCTTTATCTGAACTGCAGCATATGCAATATGTGAGAGAGAGGAGATGATTACACTAGCCCCAGGTTTGGGAAAGTCGTCTTACTGCTTCTCTAAAATAACCTTGGATTTATTAACCCGCAGAGCAAGCAGCAGACCTTGTTTATTTCACCTGGCCTTTGAGAGAAATAGAGAGATTGCAAAATGAATGTGGGTGTTAGTATTTAATTATGGGCAGCTGTTGAATAGATGAGGTGAGCTGATTAAGCTCTATTTGGTTTGCCATATTGAATAATTGTGAGTGCACGCATAGCCAGTATATGGAGAGCTTTATTACGTATATCAGGAGGAAATGAAATTAAAAATGAAATTAATAAAGTTTTCTTTGAGATCCACTTAAACATTCAGCAGTGAAATAAGGAAGTAAATAAAAGTACCTGTATTAACATCATGCTCACATATGGTAAATTGATGAACCCCACGGATGAAAGTAAGAGAGGAAGAAAGCTTCTCGAGTTTGTGCGAAAGCTCCTCTAAAAGTGTAGAGCAAATAGCCCAGAAGAAGTTTATTGCTTATTTTAAGTGTTATTTTTCTTAAGCTTCCAAAGATTTTTGGATTATTTTCTCCCCTGTAATTTTTTTGTGAGTTTAGATGAGGTTGCTTCAATCCCTCCAATCCACACGCCCCCCACCAAAGGAACAATATTTTTGTGCAGTGAAAATATTTTTATATTTTTAAATGATTAAGATATAGCCACAAACGTGAAAAAAAAAAAAAAAGTGTTGCAAATGTTGTACCAGCAGGAACATTATATTTTTCCCTATCATAAACTGGATGATTTTATTTGCTAGAGCTTATTTGAAAGGAGGTAACAGTTTTTACATACTTATAAAAAAAAACAAAACAAACAAAAAAAAAACGGATAGCTATCTATGCCTCCAACTTCCCATTTCTTATGGTTAAAAGCAAAACAGAACAAAATCTGTCATTAACATAATTAACATCTTTTTATTTATTAAATTTTGACCGCTTAGACTGGGGATACTGCAGAGTCTGGATTTTAAAGCTAGAACAATGATTGTTTTTTTTTTTTTTAAGTTTTCCGTTCCAATTCAAAGGAATGCTTGTACTAGTAAATAGAGAAAACTTGTAAAAGAGTATTTCTAAACTAATTTTGAAGTATTTTGGAGCAAGTTGACACAATGAATGAGTAAGAATGCTGGATATATTGTAGTAATTAAAGACAATTCACATTTGTGGTTTGGGCATAAATGTGTAAAAATTATACCCATCTATCTTATTACATTTCCTTTTCTCTCCCTGAGGATTTCACTATGTACTTTATCTGTAATTGTTGCCAGTTTTCTATCAAGTTCCCACTGGGCTTCTGGTGCAAAAAATCTTATCCTCTCGATGACAGAGCTTGCCTGAATGATTTCATGCTCTTAGCATTTTTGTTCACGGGAATTAGGGGCAGAATGTAACTGCAGCTGAACATAGCATCTATTTTTGTAATTTTGAAGTTTAGACTCTGTTATTGGAACTAAATGAAGAGATGCAGGTGTTCCCCAGTTCAAATCCCTTGGGATTTTTTGATGGTAGATGCTTGAAAAGAAAATGCATGTGTTTCCAGAGTCAAACAGCAGCTGTGGACAAGGATTTATGTTTTTCTCAGAACTTTGGGATTTCAAAATGTTACATTTAATCACATGCACAGAAAGGAGAGCAAATGTTAAAGATGTTACATATAAAACTAGGGGACTGATCTTTTTACCATACCAACTAGTTGTGGGAATAGAGGAACAAAGTGATCTTTAATCTTAATATGAACGATTTCAAAAGGGTTATGATAGTTGCCAGGACTCCGGTCTTTCGAGATCTGTGCTCTTGCAGCAAACAGCATTTATATTGTCTTAATTACTCCAAAAATCTGGCTTATTCACATATTTGGCCTTGGAAAATATGAATGCTAATAGTGTAAGCTACTAGTGTAGTTTTCAAAGTCAGATTAAAAAATTGCTTTTCAACTGCCTCTGCCTAAGAGGGTAAATTTAAAAGATTTCTGAGTTAGAAAACTTGTGGGCAGAAGTATTTTGTGGTAGTGCAATCTCTCTATTGTAATGTTGAGGTTAGTTGATCATCCTAAACAAAATTCCTAACGTTTTGTTGACAAAGAGCAAGATTTTTTTTTTCTTAATGAGGAAGGATGGGTTTTATTTTCTAAATTAATGTGATATAAAGGTAGTGTTTTAAAACTGCATAGGGCTGGAATTAAAGAAGATGCTCACCTCTAGACAAGGTTTTGTTCATGTTAAAAGCTTCTGTTTAATGGTGATGGGTGTTTGTGGCAAAGAGGCTGGTTTTTCTCATGTGAATCAGTTTCTCCTTTCACAGCTTCCTCGTTGAAGGTACAGCAAAACTTACAATGTAAAGGTTTTTCCCCTGAAAATGGGTTGTTGTAACATACCAAATAACACAAGTTCAAGTGGAGGCAGCAGATGGTGGTACTGGGTGGTTTAGGAGGGAGGGCATGTGGGGAAGAGCAGGATAATCACAGCAGAAAATGTAAGTTTTAACTAAAACTCTGTAAAAGTGAAATCCTGTGTTTAAGTGCATTTACCAGTTTGTGTGTGCCCTGGCCTTCCTCATTACCCCCACAGCCCAATATATTGTGCACAGGCTAATTATCAGGTATTTTCCAGACCTAAATCCCCCTTTAGCTGCTGCCTTGCAAATTTCCCAAACTTACTGCTGTTTCTAAGGGGGAAGGAAGAAGCACAGGCTGTTACTCTACTGGCTCCAGTTAAAAATTTCTTGGCCATGAGAGGAGCACCAGGGAGGGACATACTATTGTGCACTAACTAGATTAACATTATTTCCAGGGGATTGCATAACTCCAGCAACTGGTAGTCAGTTTTGGTTATAGAAATGCAATTGTGCGCTGCAGGAATAAGGCAGCTTGTTCAACTTTCCATCAAGGAATTGTGCACATCTTCTTCGTGGAAGGGCTGTTTTCATCTCCCTGCGCTCTGTTTGCATTCTGCTTCTCTCAACGTGCCATAAATCCTTCAGCAATAGATGCCCCCTTGGCTTCTGAAATTGCGACTGAGTAGGATTCTGAAATTTGTAAAACGATACTGGAAAAACAATCTTTTTTTATTATTTTTTTTTTAAAAAGCTACATTCTGTCCTCTCAGTTGTTAGGAAGTCAGCCCGCGTGGTTAAGTTCTATTTTATTTCAAAGCATGGCTGACTTCAAGTCGTGCTGTTCAGCTGTGTTGTGAAAGTCAACAGAGTAAAAGCTTTAGCGAAAGGAGTGCTTTTGCCTTTGTCCCATTTCCTTTTCTTAATAGTATCGGTTAAGTGTTTGGTAACCTGGCAATATGATATCAGAACTTGGACAATGATGTGGACTCAACCCCAAATAGCAGGAGTCTGAGACTTTGCGCTATGAGGTCTGATGGGCAAGGGAGTTGGAAAGTCTGATCCTCTGCTGTGTTTACACCTTTTTCTTTAGAAATACCTTGCTTGACTTTCTCTTTGCTTTTGACTCTGGATAGGAGCCTTCTGCCTGTAAGTAATGGAGTTGATCTTATAGTTCCCGGGATAGGAGTTTGTGCTTCAGTATTGACAGCTGCTGAAATGAACTCCCGAGTTGTGGCTTATATGGGCTATGCATGCTTAAAAGTGCAGAAGGGAAGTCTTCCTACCTTCTCTTTAACCAGAAAATAACCTAGAAAGTACTGTAAAACGAACTCAAAAACTAAGTGTTAATCTTTTTTTAACCCTGTAACTCATTAAATGTGCCAAAGTTAGAGAGTGGCAGATAGGAGGTTATCCCTGCAACCTTTGTTTGTGTGCATGCGTGTGTGCCCCACGGGATTTCTTCCCAATCTGGCAGAATCCAAGTATGCAAGCTATCAGAGTGTTTCATATGGCCACCAAAGTCATATTTAACATTTTGGGTAGGAAAAAAAAACAAAGTGGGTTCAAATGATAACTTCTATTTCCAAAAATGTTTAGGATAATGTTTCTGACCTCCATATACTTACGAAAATCCATTCACCTTTTCCACTTGGGGCATCTGGAAAAGCATTATTCAGCAAGGCGACTAGATACTTACTGATGGTGCAGAGATTTCTGGAAATGTGACAGGCATATGCTCTCAGCAATTGCTGACACATAGCTTTGGACACTGAAATCTGTTTTTAATTGAGAAAATATATGTTGGCCAACATATTGGGATAGCTCCTACTCATTTTGAAAAAATGCCATGGGATCTTTAACTTCCATTTGGATGCTTCCCAGACATGGGCATAAGGGACTGTAACTGTTTACTTTCAAATGGTGTTTAAACCGTTTCCAGCTTTTATAATTGAATTATATTGCTCTCACTACCACTTTTGTGATGTAAATGGCTCATATAACATGGCTAATTTTTGTAACAAAATGATAAATAGATATTACCAAAGTCTACTGTTTTTCAGTTATAAAATATAAATGCAATTTGAACAACTCAGTTTCTGTTTTTCCAAATTTTATTAACAATTGATTAAATAACATGGTACTGAACAGAAATGTAGCATATTTGATGAAAAACAGCAGTAAGTATTTCCATTATTTTAAATGCAGGAATTGTGATTACTCTCTTGGCTTGGCTACTTTATATTTTAAGTGTGATCTCAATACATATTTGTTTCTAGATAATTTTTTCCCAGCAATTTTCAGCTCTGCAGTAGGTTAAAACAAACAACAGCCAAATAAAAAAACAAAACCCAGCACCAACAAAAACAAAACTACAGATGACCCATCCCATTTCGAAGTTGCATGTTCCAATTATAATACACATAAACGTACCAACATTCTCACTTACATGTTTTGGGATGTGGTCTTAAATATGCAGAGTGACTATTCACCATTTTCGTCTCCCACCCAAGCATTACTGTCCTGCATTTCCCACAGAAATTCATTTTCATGATGCTGCAAATAGCCATTTGCAGTCACAGTATAAAGTTGTGCTATTACCACTTGGCTGAATAGTTAACTTTATGTAGAAAGAAGCAGTTCACGGCCAGGATTAGGCAAAATAAGTTAAAGTCTTAGGAGTAAATTGATTTTTTAATTCAACTAGATAACCCCAGTGATGAGCTAAGCCACATTGCTACAGTTTGCCGAATTGAAAATTATTTTGAACAGATTAGTTTTAAGGTCTCCGGGTTGCATTAAATAAGCTTAATTTCCGTCATGTGCTATGAAGCTTCTGAAAATCAACATTTATTTTTATCAAAAGCCTGCAAACCGTGTAGAAATGAGTACTGCAGAAACCATTAGCCACTTCCAACCTTTAATCGCTTCTGTGCTGTATGAGCTGACTTCGTTTTCCTGTTACCTCTGGAAGCACTGAAACAGAACTAATGAGTGCAAGCTACCTGTGTATGTGCTTGTTGTCTACGGTGGCAGAAATACTTGAAATTAATACAAGGAAAATGGTCCATCGTGCAACTTTTTATTTCAATTTAATACCTCAATTTACCCTACATACATGTAATGAAAGTATTTAACTATGAATACTTCTTTATAACAGATTTCTAAGTAGTGCAACTTTGACACAAATACTGCATGTTTAGTAACTGCTAAGTTACTAAACATACTAAGTTTACTAATTTTACATTTGATTAAAAATCCCCCTCTGAGGCAGCTTGATATTGTCTGTACTACATGGAGATCTAAGTCTATTTGAGAAATTCAGTAGTAACATTATACTGGATATAATTCAATTAAAATTAAGTATTTTTAATTCTTGATTATAATCTAGTATACATTTTTAATTAGAGGAACAGACGTGGTGAAAAAGGGAAACGATTTGTTTTCTGAATTTATCTGAATGAGAAAATTCTAGGGGTTGCCCTAATCTTGCAGCTGGTTCAGCGAAGGTGTAGAAACATTTGCCAGAGAAAAGTAATTTGCTGAGTCCGGAGTTCCCATTCATTCTTCTGCTGCTAATTGTTGATACCGAGCTCCACTTACAGCACAGCAAATCGACGCAGTCTGCTTTTCCTAAGTGTGTTCGTAATTGCTGATGTCTTTTCAAGATGAAGTAAATAGATCTGAAAGAAAAAAAAAAAAAAGCACTGATTTTCCCCATGAGTTTTATAAAATTGCTTCATTGCATCTACAAACAGAAGAGCAAATCATCCGGGGGCTGTGCTATCTTAATGAGAACATGGCCTGGTTATGCACCGCAGCGCGTGGGCAGAGGAATGGGTGCCCTAACAATGGGAACCGAAAGGATGGGGAGTCCCGAACAACTGTGTCAGCTCTGAGTCGTCCCACTAAGAGCCTGCCCGCATCTGTCAGCTCTTCCACTTTTAGCCTCTGTGCATCATCTGTCACTGTACAGCTTCGTGGGCCATTTGCCTGGGATTGGTGCCAAGCTGCAGAAGTAGCTTTGACTTGGCTGCCTTATGTCCAGAAATCTTGGAATAACAGCCCGCTGCACGTGGGAAGATGGACATGAAAGGGGTCAGACCCATCCCAGTTTGAGCCACAGTTTTCTGAATTTTGGTGTTGAGAACTGTCACACCAGAGGGGGGGAAGTGACCATGTCCTAAGAGAGAGATTCAAACCCACAATGAAAATAATGTGTAATCCTGAAAATTAATGTTAGAGTAATAATCTGAATAAATCAGAGGCTGACAGTCTCTTCTCACCCAACCCCCCATCCCTGTTCCCACAACTGCTTTTTTTTAATTTCTATTTCTTTGACAAAACCACTTGAACCATATAGAACTGTTTCTTAAATACAGCGGAAAATGTAGCATTGGAATTGCCTATCGTAGTTTTGTTTTGCTTTTCAAAATGGAAAAAATAATGCAAGTTTTGAAAGAAGAAGCAATTTTAATTGGAAAAATGGAGGAGAAGGTATGAGCAAATCAGATGAAGCATTAAATACAATTACTGGTCAAGCATTGGGATGGGAGGTGGTGGAGGCACCGTCCCTGGGGGTGCTCAAGGAGAGGTTGGACGTGGTGCTTGAGGACACGGTTCAGTGGTGACATTGGTGGCAGGGGGATGGTTGCACCAGGTAATCTTGAAGGGCTTTTCCAACCTTGACAAGTCTGTGATTCTCTCAGCGAGTGGGGTTATTGAGTGCATGTGATGGATCATGATCTCTGGATAGTATTCTTTTCAGTTCTGTGAATGTCCATTGCATAGAGGGTAATTCTAATCAGACATAACTAATCATCTTTCAAGTAAACTGGACATTTTGGCCTCACTGGGCTTTGCAATTCTATATACACAATATTTTTGATATTCAGTGTAACTATGTTGGTGCTTGGTTATCTGTTAAGTGGAAATAGAAACTCATAGAAGAGAATGTAAATTCTCTTCTCCCTCTAATTCTGAGTTTTATTACAATGTCCCTGCTGAGATAAGAAAGGGAATTCAGTATTTAGTAAATCTCTCTAGGTTGTGTACTGAAAATTCACAGAAGAAAACAAAAGATGTTTAATATGTCATTATAGTATTCGAAATATATTTTAGCCCAAGCCCTGGATTAAAATTATTCAGACATGGAAATTATAGTGTAATGGTGTTTGATAATAGACTCATTAATAAAGGATGAGCTTAAAAATAATCTATTGCATTAAATTTGTATTTTAATTAATCTATTGTAGTAAAATAAAGTTAATCTACTGTATTAAAATGTATTTGTATTTAAAAAGATATGACCTATTGTATCAGTGCTTTTAAACCAACTTTTAGAAAACTTGCCAGATAAGGAATGGTCGTCAGTATAACTGAATTTTCTGAAAATAGATGTGTATAGTTTAAAATGCCCATATCAGTGGTCATTTACGTGTTTAATGAAATAAAAATTCAGTGCAGAGTGCAGTTATTTGATAAAACTATATTTAGTTAAAAATAATAAAGGAATATTTTATTGCATTTTGGAATTTCGAAGCAAGTGTAATAATAGTAACATTAGCGATCTTCATAACACTGATTATTTTTAGTATAAGGACCTTTGAAGGCAACAAAATAGTTTTGCTTTTTTCCCTGGTAACACAGCACAAAATAAGTATAATCCTGTGAAAGGGATGACTTAACACAACTGTTGATGCACTTCAAGTGAAACATCTTTATCAAGTTAATACAAGAAGCAGTCATGCCCTACTTGAATTACTCATTTATAATGGCTGAGCAGCAGCCTGGATGTGGACTTTGAAATCCTGGGAAAATAAGATGCATGCATGCATTCAAATGTCTCAAGTCTTTGCTGTAGAGCAGCTGTAAAATGTTGAAGTGAGATGTCAGCTACTTACTGGTGTCTGCGTTTTGAGACTGAAGGGTGATGTGATTATTTAATTGCTAACCAAGGTTAGCATTGTTTTAATCACTGTATCCTCAGTTCAAGACTTTCAAGAGCTGCTTGAATATTTAGGAGCTCAGATTCAGAATATTTATCTTCTTTTTGCACATTTCTAATGCACAGGTTTTTCCAATTTCCAGCCTTTAAAACATTTTTTATGATACGTAGCCTTTGCTCTAACTAATATTATGCTGGTGACGAGGGAGAAGTAAAACTATAGGTTTGTAAAATATCAAAATAAGGCATATGTATCGGCAGCAATTTCAAAAAATGCTGCCTGTGTGCTCACTAAGGACATCAGAATATGTATAATAGCTGGTAAAGTCCGTGCATTAAAAGTAGGTCTGTCTCTTTGCACTGTTGAGATGTTGCAGCTTGCACAATCTTTTGCAGATGACTGCACCGAATTTCCATTGCCAGGTTCCTTGTCTTCACAGCTTGATCCCATGTTTCCTTTGAAAAGATAGACATGTAGGAAATTAACTGTTCAACTGTAATTTTTCTTCAAATGCTTGCACAATACCAAAGAGTGTGCATCCCATTACACTCGAATGAGAGATTTTCGATCAGAAGTGCCAGATGTGGTGTCTCAAGTATCCTCATGCTTCCCAAGTAAACAGCACAGGAGCGACCACAAATTTCTTTCAGTGCTGGAAACGTGCACGCTGCTATGGCATGAGGTGAGGGGGAGCAGGAATGCCCACTTTTGCTTCTTGGGATCTCTGTAAGGATGTGGGGCATATTGCAGACAGACAATGATATCAGTGGTGTATATATCCAAGGGTACTCATAACAGTGATCTTACAGCAGTTGGTGAGACTGCAGAGTGCTTACTTCAGGACCATTCAGGAAACTGTCAAGTCATTTTTTCTTCTTGTTTCTGGTACAAGTAGAATTAAGATCCTTTATACTTTATTTCAGTGTTTTTCCTGGAACAGGGTGTGTCTAACAGACGTCGTGCAAACTTGTTTTTTCCTCTGGAAAATCGCTCTCTCAAAATCGTGATGGAAGGAGCAGGTGTTTGCTACACGATGGCAGCAAATTAAGCCCCAGGCTCGGAGATCATGCCTTCCTTCCTGTTAATGGAAAAACTGAGAGGCAAGAATAAGCCACCTTAAAGGTAGAAATACGATGGTTAAAATCTTCACAAGCGCTGTTAGAGGTGCTGGAGGTCCAGCCAAGGAGGGCGGTGTTCCCACACTGCTGTGCAGAGTGGGGCATTTTGGAATGGGTTCATTACTCTCCACTCAAGGTACTCAAATGTGTAGCTCCAAGGGGATGATGGAGGGATATTTGCAAGAAGGGTGTACTTACTAACCCTTGTAGCCCTGACTGCAGCTTGGCACTGGTTTTAGCTGCAGCAATTTGTCACCTCTCCTCAAATGGCAGCCGCTCAGCTTAGCTCTGACATGATTGCTGTGTCCTGAGGTGTGAATATACTCCAGCAAGTGGCTCCAGAACTTTTTAAGAGCACAGGAATTAGAAATTGAGGCATACTTGTACAAAAGCAGCATGAGGTAATGCTGAGAGAACAAAATGTTCTTCCATCGTTCTCCGTGAGGTCCCACAGTGAAACACTTGCCAGTGAGTGCTGTTATATTGGGAGCCACTATAATTCAAGAGCAGTAACAGTCACATTTCGGTCCTGGCTTTGAGAAAATAGAACAACAACCAAGGTCCCACCATGCTTTCAGGCATGGGACAAGCAAACTTCTGCCACTTGTGTCTAATACAGTTCTCTCTTTCTGTTCTTTGACCTTGCTGCCCTTTCTAAGGGAAGCTACTACCTTATTGCACAGCACACAGCTTGTAGGACTGCTGTTTGGTGTCCTCAGGAGCCTTTGACCTAGCCTTTGTGGGTAGTCATTTGGGGTTTGCACATAACAGGGCCATGATTCCCTGCATCACTGAAGCGGAGAAGCCATCCTCTTGCTACATTGGCACAGAAGTAAAACTATTTTTTTTAAAAAAGGCTTTAACTAATAAAAATATGAATCTGTCTCAGCTTGCAGTCCTGCTCTGCTTTTTTTTCTAGATTTTTTTGAAACCGGAGCAGTAAAACAAGAATTTGGAATGGCAAGAGTTGAATTCTTAATGAGAGATGAAAAAAGTGGGAATACCTAATTGCATTTTACAAAACAGCAGTCATAATTTTCCTGAGTCTTTTCATATTTCACTAAACCTGTGTATACATACACGCATGTGCAAAAGTGTAAGGAGAGTATAAGATACTTGTGTGCATTATATCAGTGAATAGGATGTTCTGAATATTTTTGATATTTGGAAAGAAAGTTGAAAACAACAATGTTCTAATCCACATTACAATGTTTGATCTACTTCTTTGAATGTATCAGAGAGCTACAAATTGAGAGAAATTAACTCTAGATGCTCTTGTTTCCCAGAGGATTGGAAGTGGAACAGAAGGACAATTTCTTTAATTCCTTTATCCCTAACTCAGTCCCTTTGTAAAATCCCCAGCTGGTTCTTCATACCCCAGGAAAGAAGCCAGCAGAACATTTGGAAGTTTTTGGACAAATTCTAGCTGTTTTTTGTCGGTACCAGTGCAGCGTTGTTGATATCTTCTAGGGAAGCAGAGACAAACTCTCCTTATGTGTGATGGGATATAAAATAGAGTAGTAGTTGAGGTTTTTTTTAATATTCTGCAGTTTATTTTTTTTAATCAGATGGGTTAATAATTAAATATATTAGGACAGTGTAGTTTATTCACAGTTCTTTCAGGAATTTTTTACACAAATCCACCTGGTCTGTCGTGAATACATCTGGCTTGTCATCAGTGTATGACTCCTGCAACACTTCTAGAAGAAGCCTGTATGCCATGTTATCTTATACATAAATGTTTTAGAATATATAAACTTGTGTCAGTGCATCAGTGCTATCAACATAAATTATTTAGTAAAAATTGGTATTTTGAGCTTTATGTTGTTTCTTTACTAACTTTTTAACATCTAGCTATAAATTAAATTCTCTTTCAAACAAATGGGCCGTATCTAGTTGAGATGTGTGTCATCTCACTAGAAATCCTAAGCAAAAGCTTTCAAGTACGGAAGCTTGAAATGTGTAAAAAGCTGGCATCACTGGTGTTAGTGCATTACTTTAAGCCTAATGTTACACTTGCTTAGAGCAGTAGAATGTGCCTTGCATGTCAGTGTGCCAATGCAAATAATATTCAGACTTCTCTAAGGCTTCTTAATATGCCTCATCCGTGAAGTGCGGTTTAATATTTAATTACTGATAGTGTCCACTATTATTGTTATGCTTTAGATCAAAGAAAAGATAAAATTGTTTGAATTACAGAGCATTCAATAGCTTGAATTTTCGGCCGAAGGAATAACAAAAAGTAGCAGACTGGAGTTCAAATTTATATGGTGAATAAGTTTGAGTAGTTTTCTGTGCCATTAGCGGAACAAATTAAACTTTCGCTGGTTGAGTGCATATACCTAAACAGTGTAGTGTGGGAGGATTATCAGCCAGTTAGTCTTATTGGTTTATTGGCAGTCGAGCAGATTTAAACCAAATTTTCCCATGGCAGAGGTACTGTATCAGAGATCCCAGAAGTTTTCCTACGAAATTTATGAAGTGGTATGAAAGTAAATTACTGAAGAGCCATCAAAGCAAGTATGTTATTAATTGACAATTTATTGACTTCATCCTCACTGCTAGTTAAAAGGAAAAAAAAAAAAGAGGATTAGGATTCAGCCTACACTTTGAAAGCTGCGTGAGGTCTTTTGTACGATATTTCAGTTAAGCTGTAATTAATTAACTTAATTAAATATTAGTAAAAGAGTAAAAGCACACTTATTCTGATGGATCTGTAAAAACAGTCATAAGATCAATGTAAATAAGTAATGGAAAGTGTGAATCTGGGTCTGGTTAGGGCAGAGCGTAACACTAGTTATCTTTGATCTTCTGAGAAACGTAGTTCTTGCTCAAGCGAATCTCTCACTGACCTTGCTGACTAATTGCCTAAGAACTTCTGGGTCTTTACCCTTCAGGTTAAGGTCAAAAATATACTGCTGCTTATTATACTGGACTATTTCTTTGTGTCCAGGTTTAATGGTTTTAATTCAAACAACATTGCAAGTTGTTTTTGCTGTTTCTTATTCTACCTATATCGAACGAATGGGCTAGTGATTACAGCCAAAAATAAACTATCTTGTGTTCCTTCTTTTTTTGTGAATTCCTTCTTCTTCCATTGACTTACTGATCTTGGCTAATTTATTTAACGTCTCTGTGTTTCATATCATCAGTAAACGATAAATTTTTATCCATGCAAAATGTTAGAGGTGTTATTGTAGAATATTTTCAGAATCTCACTCAGAAGGTATTACACGAGGCAGGGAATTTTATATTGATAGTAGCTGAGAATATATTAAGTATTACAGAGCATGCTGTAGGGTTTTTTAAACACCTAATATCTGCGATAACTATTTCATTCGTGCTAATATTACATGATATTACATGGAAGAGGAGATCGCCTTCAGCCCTAAAAAAAACTAACCAACCAACCAAAAAAACCACCCAAGCTGGTTTTCCCAGATTAATCATGTATAATTTAAATTTATAGTTTTTTCATGTCAGTCTTGATTAAGACGTGTAGATTTAATATGAGAGGAATATTTTTCCTATTATAGTCCTTAAGCTTACTGGGTGTAAAACACATGAACTTTCTCCCCTTCTGCCTTTTTCTGATGCCTTTTTCTGACTTTTGCTTTGAATGGCTAAATTACCATTCCCGTTTGTTTGCCAGGTTGGAGGGAGGATGCCTGACTTTGACTCAGAATTGAATTTCTTGAGAAAATATCATTCAGAGCAGCGTGTCCACAACGGGAGCTATTACAGAATAGTTTACTTCACTATCAGGTTTTTTGGTCAATTTACCCATGCAAGCAGTCTCCTAGAAATCTGCTTAATCAGTAATACTGTTTTGAAAATAAACATTGCACGAGGATCTGTCCTTTTCTATTAACAGCTCCAAACATTCGAAATAAATCTAAGTAATTTTTTCTCAGTCACCCATGATATACTTACCTTCTTTGATATCGTCAGTTTTACCTACTTTGTTCATGGCATTTCAACTTTGATCTCAGCTAATTGCCATTAAATTCACACCGCTTACTGACTTGGCAAGACAGAACAAGTTAATGCTATTCATCATAATGAGACCAGTTACTTTATTCTGTCCCCTCTAGGCATTTGCTTGTTTGCTTAACAGCAAAGTGATTTGAGCAGTTTTACATATGCTGCTCAGACAGTTTCCATATGAAAATTGGGAACATCGCAGAATTCTCTAACTGCGGGTTTTTAAATGTGTTTATTGCTTAGTACATAGGTGCATGTAAAGGTATTTTTCACGGTGTTTCGTATGCTTCTTCTGCCCCACGGTGAGATTTCACACCTGGGGTATTTGGAGCTTGTCCTTCAGTCAGAGAAGGATTTTTGTCTCTCTGCTGCTGCTTCTCTTTTCACAATAAAGCTTACTTTTGCCTAACCAAGCTATTAAAATGCATTTAAACAAAATAAATGCAGGCTTGTTTCTAGGGTTATTTCCCTCCCAGATGCCTCAAAATACCTGATCCTGTGTGAAAAAGAGACAAAACTCCCAAAGCCTGGGGAATGCCAGCTGTCCATGCCTGGCTGATGGGTTGTTAAAGTTTGGGAAATGCTGAATTTACCAGCATTAATGCTGATTGGGAAGAATTCAAAAGTTTATTAAATCCTAATTTTATTTAATAAGTGTATTAATTAATCTGAAATATTTTAATAAGGATTTAAATGTATTTTAATATTAAACAGTTATAATGAATGTACATTTAAAAAAAAAATCATATATACAAGTTTTAAGCATTTTTTTCTCCAAAAAGAGGAAGGACTTCATTCTCTGAGGAAATGGATAATGGTTATTTTTAACTTCTCAATCCAATATTGTCCTTGAGAAACATCAATGTAACAATAATAGTTCCCAGAAGATGTAATGACAACATACACTTGAGGCAAAGTAGAGCATTTAATGCATTAATAATTAGCTAAGAATAAACAAATCGTGAAGTAGATTTGATAATCCCTGTGTTGTTAAATAACCTTTTAATTTGAAACTGAGGGAAAATTTCAGGCTTGTTTAGCAACGTTGACTTCCTAAAGACTGGTTGCAAGCTAATAATAGTAGTTCACATCTTAGAGTGCCAGGCTCCTGTTTGCCAGGGTGCTTGTTGAATTTTTCATAACTTCTGTGACCTTAGTTAATAAATTTTCTACTTTGTGAGAAGAATGTCATATTAATATAATCATCAATCTTCAGAAGAAAAGGAAGGAGGGAATTACGTTAGAAAAATCAGTACACGTTTTGTTTGTAGAAAGACATAACAATGATTTTTTTTAAATGTGCATATTTTTCTGAATTGATCTGACCAAAATTCTGTTTGTATCAGTGCTTGCTCTTTGTTGTCTTTGTTTGTTTGTTTGTTTGTTTTTTGGTCACTTACTGTTCTTCATCATTTGCGCTTACTGGTACCATATAGTGTTTTTTAGTGTCTGCCTTGAGTCTGAAAAAAAAAAGGTAATCTAACTGGATTATTGTTTGTATTTGAATCTGCATAGACCTTTTTTTAATGACTTTTTATCAATGCAATGAACAGCCAAGCTGTCTGCTGCTAACTTTTATGAGTATTGATAACTAAGACAATTTAATTATCTTTAGTTTTTTGGATATATACTTAATATATAAGTTTAATACGCTTAACGAATAAGAACATGGGGAAGAAGTGTAAAAGCAGTCTGACAGCAAAAATAAAGGGTAAACCTGAACTTGCAGTAGTGCTAAGAAAAAAAACTCTTGGACAGTTCTCAAGAAGCACTGGAAGCCCATGGTGTGATGGTCTGCATCGAGATACGGTGTTAGCATTCTCCATTTCTTACTCAAATGCTAGGACTCCATCGTTTGTGGAGTTCTGTCATTGCTGCTCTTTTTCTGGTTAGTAACGTGTCTTAAAAATCACTTTTACAAGAAGTGCTTGGTCATGTCATCACTGTTTAATCACTTTCACATCACAACAGATTGGCTATTTGAGGGTGTTTGCTGGAAATCGAAGCACGTATCAGCCAGGTGACAAAAGCCCTTTAACCAGCCGTGGAAGTAGAAACCTCACCTGAACTATTGGGCTTTCTCCCTCCTTACATCCCACGCTAATGGAATCTAATTCTTACAATATGGCTCTCAGGTGATCTGCTGGAAACTGTGGTACGGGGACTTTAATAGTACCCTCAATGTTAAAGCTTTTAAACTACTGTGCAGATGTATTATATGTTCAGGATTGTTTCGGATATATAGGGTCCTTCATCTCCTTTTGGCATGATGCAGCTTTTCATTTGTTTGGTTTTGTGCTACAGTTTTCTCATAAGACTCAGTAATATTCAGGAAGTGAGATTTAAAGAAGAGGCTGTCTTGTTTCAGTTGTTTGAATCCTTTATCCAGAAGACTAAAACGTGATGCGAGACAGTTAAATACAGTAAAAACTGAAATAAGCTGTCCAAGCTAGAATCACTAGACCACCCAGGTCTTGGACCACCCAAGGGACCAACAACAGGCAGAAAGAGGTGGCCTTTTGCTAGAGGTCGAACAAGTTGTATCACAGATCTTGGAAAGACTCAGGAATGATTTCTTAAAGAAGTTGGCTGCCTACTGGAGGCGGGCCTTACTGTAAGTTCCCACTGTATTAGCAGTGTCCCTGTGAAACTCGCGCTCCTTATTTGCTTGTGACCTTCTCCTTACAATGTTTTTTCTTCTCCCTTTAGGGCAAAAGTAAAATTAGTAGATTAGCGATGAGCTTCTGTTGAGCAGAGATATCAAGGTATTACTGAGTTTGTGTAGTGCCATGTGTAAATGAAATTTTGAATGGGGGATAATGGAACCAGGCCACATTTAGGATTTGCAATGAGAATCAAATTGGAAGTGCTCATAAATAAATAATTCTTACTTGAAGTGCCCTAACTGTGCTTCTGTTTGTAAGAAATGGTGTAATATGAAACTAGCTGATTCAACATGAGACTTGCTGGGTCCCCGGGCTTAACTTGCCGTTGGAAAATATAGAAAAGCCTTCCTCTGGAAATTATTGAAAGTAGCAGGTTTTGTCCTTAAAATCGCAGCGAAGGGGTGGGTATGAAGAATGGAAATATTTTCCAGAATTAAAAATAGATAATGCTGGGAAATCCCCTTGGATTAAAGTGTTTCCTCTGGCAACTGTCATTCCAAAATGTTTTCCCATTCAGGTCTTTTTTAATTTGTTAGATAAAGTGTAAGTCTTGTAATGTAACACTTAAAGCAACATTTTCATACACATGCTTTTGTGGCAGTGGTGTTATTGTAACAGTGATAACTTAAAACATATAAACAATCGTTGCTGAGAGAAAATACCCTCTGTTATACTAGCTGTTGTTTGGGCTCAGAATCCCTCCATCACGTCTCAGTAAAATCTTATAACCTTCTTATTTAGGTAGTTTGAGAAAAAGTGGCACATTATGTAAAACTCATGAAAGCATATTACTATATTTCTCTAGCCTTCTTTTCCTGTACAACTTTTATTTAACATCTTGTTTTCTGATTTTCCTTTCAATCCTATTTTAAAAACATGAATATAACATCTAATTTACTTTCTTTTTTTACTTTTTTTTTTTTTTTGCAAGCTCAGTCAAGCACTAACACATTTTAATCTTCACTAGAGTGAAATTTACTTTGTAGATACAACAAATGTGTAGATCTGGTCAGTTTTATTCAATCTGAAATACATCCAAGTATTCTTATGGCCCTATTGAAGGCTACAAAGAACTTGAAAATAAGAAGGTTTTCTTGAAAATAAGTGTTGAGAGAAGAGGACTTTAATTAAATCTAGAGCAGCAAGATATAAAGGCATGGATGGGCAGAAGATGTGGATTGTTTGAAGGGAGTCCTGATGGGGTACAGAGTTAATGTCTGAATATTGTGCCTGCGTACTGTTGTGGATATAGGTGCACATACAAATTTTGATCATTTTGACATTAATAGTGGTTTAGTTATGATATTAATCTTATACATAATTTTCACAACTACTATTTTTGCTGTTTTTACATCCTGTCCACCTGTCCTAAATGACACAAAGCCTTTCCATTTTACCACCATATAACAAAGTGAGTAAAATAGACCCTCAAAAAAGTGTCTGACATAGAGTGTTAGATTAATTTCTT
Organism: Anas acuta; assembly: GCF_963932015.1. Lineage (NCBI taxonomy): Eukaryota > Metazoa > Chordata > Aves > Anseriformes > Anatidae > Anas > Anas acuta. Next base: position 136,179,384 of record NC_088980.1, read on the forward strand.
GTAATAAACAGTGATATGATGAAATAATATCAACGATGGAAGTGGTCAGCCTCGTTTATAGGTATAGGAGATGTATTATGTATTTTATCACCAATGTTTCTAATTTTCCTCTAGTTCCATAATGCTAATAATTCATTTCAAATCTATGTAAACAGACTCCTGATGAACAGTTTTACTAAGGGGAAACTTCTCGACAGGGCTTTGTTAACCTGACATTCTGTGGTTTCGCCTCATAAAACTAGCAAAGGGCTCTCTGCGTGGAATGTTAATGGGGTGAAGTAATGAATGCAGGATGGGATGGAAGATTTGAGCACGCATAAAGTCCTTACTTGGGGCTTTTCAGGGAGATCCTTGCAGACAGTAGCTAAGAGATAAAAGCAATGGGAATTTCTTTTAAAACTAACAGTTGGATCTCTGCTGGCAAATGGGCTTTGAAGTTCAGTGGTGGTTTGGATGTAATAAAGCAATGAAAAATTAAGCTACATAACTTCCTTCTAATTTGGTCTTGTTGAAAGGACGAAGTTAAGGGTCATTCCGTCCCTCCCAATTTTAAGAAAATTTTAAAAACTGTTCCTATTTCAGAAAGTTCTTATAAATGTTCTTCCTTCTAGTTGCATAGTAATACATTATAATGACATTTTTTAAGAGGAGAAAGGTTGTTTGTGCCAGACCTTTACCTTCTTCTCAAAAGTACTTCTTCAGGGAAACATTTGACTAAACTAATTTTAATCCCTGGAATTTGTAACTGCTTTTCTGGGGAAAATATGTTCAATACTTTCCTTTGTAGTTCCCAAGGAACCAAGCAGTGAGCTACTTATACAAGTCTAGCACTAATTACATTGTTCAGGCATGACCTGATCTTGAATTTGGTGTGAAGGGAATGAAGAAATGTATGGATGAGCTGTTTCTTGTTCTGTGAAAGTGATGTTTGTCAGCTGGGGGCCCAGGTCAGGTCTGGGGAAGCAGGTGTATGAATTTGTATCCCAGTAAAACCCATCCATAGCTGTCACTCAGAGGATTTTGATCAGATCCCCTCCTTAACGACTCAGTCACTTCAGCTGCTCACTGCTCAGTGTTCAGTATTGCTCACTTGAAGAGCTTTAAGCTCTTCTTGTGACATTATTTGGTATGAGATAATGTGAAGGGATCAATAATTGTGATTTGAAAATGGTAATCCTTCTTTTGGGAGGAGAGTCTTTTTTTTCTTTTTTTTTCTTTTTTTTTCTCCCACAGGACAGCAGATTTTTGGTTTTCTTTCGGAACTGCAGCCAGGGAATTGCATTAGGATAAGGTTTCATTATATATCATGGCAAGTACTAATACTAAAGAGAAAGGATACAGCTTATTTTGGGAAAAATTACTGATTCAATGAAAAAGAGATTATGCTGAACAGTGGGACTGTAGGAAGCCAGAAGTTGGGAAAATTGCTTGCTAGGTAATTCTAAAAAGTAGATAGATTTAGTTGCCTGATACTAAAAAGGGACAGGGGGCAGACAAACTTAAATTTGGACAAACTTAAATTTGCCTGCATGCTGGCATTTAACTACACGTTTTCATCTAAGGTAAATGAAAGAATGGGGTGAGTATCAGTCTAGAGCACTATGACTGATTTTCACTGAGTTTTGGGAAAACATATTTCTAGCACTACAGAGGTGCAAGTGTTAGTTTTTTTTTTTAAGGGTTTTGGAAGGATAGAAGAGGAGAGGTTTAAAAAGGAACAGGATAACTAGCGTTGTTGGCTGATACCAGTTCTGGGTAAGTTATGGAATATGTATATGGATTTTTTTTTTGTCTTATAGAGTGCAATTAATGCCAGGGATGGTCATAAGGGAAAGTGAAATCTAAGGTGCTTATTTCTACCAGCCAGATGTTGTTATAATGAACAGTAGCGCTCGAAAAATCTTGTTGTAATATTGACATAATATACATAGGCTTGTGTAACTTTCCTGTTTTAACTCATGAAGAGTCTCAGTTCATTAAGATTATTTAAATGGCAGCTGAGAGATAGCTTCATAATCTGTAAATATTGACAAGGAAACAGAATTTTGAAGATTTTCAGAAGCAAAGTTGGAATAGTGATTGTATAATAATTTGAACTCAGGTATTTTTACTTAAGGTGATGATAAGGACATTTATGAAGAGCAATCAATGTGTTCTCTATTACTAGAAACGTTAAAATCAAGTGTGGACTTTTTCAGAAGTTTTGTTCAAGTGCAGCTGTTTGATTGAATGCTGATACAGTGAGACCAATTCAGGAAAGTTGTACTGCCTCCTTTGCAGTACAATTAAGTAACTAGGTGGATGGATGGATCGTGGCTTACCACTGTCTCATACTTAATACATGTATGTTACTGATAGGATTTCTGTAATAAAGAATATCTGGTAAGTTAGCCAATGCAGAGTCGTTACCAATATTTCCTGAAGCTTTTTCTTTTTTGAAATTATTAATGTATTCTGCAGTGTTTGTTCCTCCACTTGAATTTTAGAAATTTAAAAAAAAAAAAGAAAAAAGAAAAAGCATGGTGTGCCCCTTAATGCCAATAATTATCTTGGATGTGATGTTTGACAAATTTAATAAGAGGAGAATATGTACCGAAAACTAAGATTTCAGCTGTCAGTCTTGTAGGCATTCAGATGTGCCCTCAGTAAGATGCAGTCAGGTGTCTCAGTTAACTCATGCTTGTTTCTGGTCAGATTGCACCAAAAACTGCCTTTTTTTTTTTTTTCCTTCTATTTCATAGCAAAATGTGGAAGTTGTGTTTGAAAAGCAGGCTTGAAATATTTCAATTTTAACAACCTGTAAAGTGTAGTGGACCAGTGATTGCATAGCACTGATGCATGAGTCAGTTTTGGGTAGTGCCTTTATTGGTATCTAATGAAGACACAAAATTTGGATAAGAGCAAGCTGGCTGAAAGCCCAATGTGGAGATGGCAGTGGTTTGCTAGAAGCAGCTGGAGGAACCCTTCGAGGTCATGTTATTTTTTGAAGGAATGTAACCAGTATTAGTTCTTGAAGCACATAAAGTGTACCAAGTGGGTAGGTGTTCATGAAGTCAAATTGGGTTAGTTTTTTTGTTTCCTCCACCAAAAGAAGGTCAGTGAGCTTAACAGGGGAACTTGGTGAGATAACAGAGCGTTATAGTCTCAGAAACTAAAATGTGTGTAATGGCAACTCCAAGTACGGTACAATGAGGTCTTAGGATCATAAGAAAAAATTCATATAGAGAGTGGGTTCTTTTTTTCAGATCTTTTTTAGTTTACATCCTACTTATGTATATAAATGTCTTAAATATAAACGTAGATTATCATTTAAACTTGAGAATGGGTCTTTAATCAAGTGTTCACTTTAACTTCATGATTATGAAGTGTGAGGCACTATGAACTTTTTTTTAAACTTCCAATCAAGTATCTCTTGAGAGTCTTCCTGATTAGAATTATTTTATTAGTAAAGTACAAATTATCTGTACAGCTTGCTTTTAGTGTAGTTTTTAAGTAAAATGTTAGCTAGTTGTTCTTAAATGACAGCTAAGAACACATTAGGAATATTTCAATAAGTTATCTTGTTAGCTTGTTGTAAAATTATTTCATGTGCTGCTTTAGGAGAAGCGAAGAATAATGCTTACAGCTGAAAATCCTAGCAGGAGTGCTACAAAATTCTTTTAGAAAAGGTTTATCTATTGCTTTGATGATGAGAAAACAATAAAAACTTAAGTTGAATACCTTAAATCTTTTACCAAAGGATAAGCAATATTTCAGCTTATAAACTTGTTACTTCAAAAGAGAATCTGTGTTAGAAAGTAAGATACCACATGAATAAGACAAAAATGAACAATATTTACTCCCATTTCACTAGAATGAAAGAAGCAGCATCATTTTTGACTGGTAAAACATAAAAGCTTCAGCTAATATGACATTTTAAGGATTGTCCAGGATTGGTGTTTGTATAGTCTGGTTTAACACTGACTGATGGAGTTTATTGTCAGGGTAGAGGCCTGAAAACAGAAGTCAACCAAAATTTGATTTATGCCCAATCAGTAGCCACATTTAAATCACTTGAGAGCATGTGGTATTTACTAATAAAAACACAATGTTGGCAAATCTTCAGTGAAGTGAGGAAAAATGTTCCCACACGTGGAATTTGGAGGTGATTTGAGTGGTATTGCATCATTTTAAAAGAAAAAATAAAAAAAGAAAGAAAAAAACATTGTATAGTTCTGTTCCATTGGGGAAAAAAAAAAGTACTCGCACAATTTAATTCTTAATGTTTCCACTCCATCCAGCAAGTTTAGGGTTCTTCAGTTCGTAATCCCCATTGGCATCACTGCATGTGTTTGGCCCACACCAAAATCTTAGGGAGCTTTTGGAAGTCTCACAGCTCATCACTCTTCTGAGCACTAGCAAATTTCGGGAATAAGCAGAGGGTCCCTACATATGCACTCCGAAGGCTTAGAAATGAGTTATTTCCTGAGAAACTAAAGATGGTTCTTCAGCTGTTCATACCAAGAGTCTTTCTTTAATCCTTTTTAACTTTTCAACAGGCTTGTTTTATGCCAATACTAGTAAAGCTTATATTTGTTTGCTGAAAAGGTCATGAACCTAGTAAGATTTGGGGCCAGAAGAGAACATAGGAAGTCTCCTAATGATAGTAGGGGTTGGAAAGCCAGCCCAACAAAAGCCAGATTAGTTTGCATGTAACGCAAAGAAACCTCATAAAAGGAAAGTTTCCAGTATTTTCCTTTTACTTCTTTCTACTGTGCCGTCCCCTTCTGCTCCTTTAAGCTCAGTTATCACAGTATTTTTACCTCATGAGTATCACATATACCTCTTAAAATGAAAATAAACTCATTAGAAGGTCTTAAAAAGAGAACTTGGGGGCTAGTAAGGAACTTGCAGGAACCGTGAAGCTGTATTGCTTCTCAAATACACGAAGCAAACATTTAAAATCACTCATCTGATTCATCAGGCTTGGGGAGTTAGGATGAAGTCGTGACAAGCATTTTTTTCTTGTAGCTAACATTTAAAAAGTACTTAATTAATGTAATTAGGTTATTTACACAGATCTGCACCGATGTTTTATTTCAGAGAGCATGAATTTCTGGAAGTCATTTGATGCTTAATCACATGGTCTTCTAGGAGTAAAATTATCACTCTACCAGAAGTACTTAACCTTAGAAGGTGGATTAAAATCGCTCAGTTCACTACTTTTTTTATCCTTTTAGTGGAAGCTGAGAGTCCTTAAAACTTACTTTTTTTTTTTTTCTTTCCTATTTCTTTTTCCATGCACTTCAAAAGGGAAAAATGTAGGAAACTGAGTTATAACAATTCTTTTCTAAGTTTTTTTAGATTGTCAGAGCTCAGGGACACTTTATACTTCAGATATGACAGAGAATTCAAGTTATAGCATAGTCCTAAGGTACCAATTTGTAGGGTCTTTCTTTTCTTGTCTTTATTGGAAAGAGCCTAAATGTCTTTTAAGATAAAGAGTACTTTTCTAGCACTATCCCATAATTCAAGTTTTAAGCAGAAATAGTTGGATTCTTTAAAGCCTTTATCTCTTACCAGTTAGTGACTGATGCTAAAAAGATCAGCTTGCTGATGGTTGGCTCTTTCTTTCTGGCTTATTGGTTTGATAGCTCAAATCAGTAATAACTCTACTTCATTAAAATGTCAAAGAGCTCGATCTGTCTTCGCCTGATAAAGAACAGGCATGAGGGCTTTAGAGCTGTCACTATAGTCTCATTGGATTATGCTGCTAATTTATGGATTTGTCTGTAAAACAACGCTTTGGTGACAGCAAATTCCATTGTTAACACCTTTCTTATCAAGCTTGTTTTTTTCCTTTGCTGCCTATTCATTTGTTTCTTCTTCTGTCAGGTCTGCTAAGGAGAAAGTAGTCAACTTGTCTTCTGCTGTGGCAAGAAGCGTAACCAGTAGCTGCAGTGATAGCATTAGGAGGGTTAGGGCAGTGCTTTAAATTAGTGTCATGCAAGTGTGTGTGGTTTTTATCAGGACAGAGTGAGAAGTTTGCCATTCTTTGCAAAAAATAGAAAGTAATTGTACCCTCTCAGGCCAAAGAGTAAATACTATCACCTTGGTATGTCTGTTCAAGAGTTTTGAGTGTATTAGTTTGTATAATTGTTTAAAATGCTTGTGCTCTTACAGGACTCTACTGGTGAGAATCTAAGCACAAATGGTAAAGAAGAGAAAGAGATATCAAAAAGGAGAATGGTCTGAAAACAAGGGAGGTTTTCTTGCAGTTGTTTGCCTGTGATAAGGAGAAATGTTCTATTTAATTGAAATATTTTTTGAAAAAATGTATCTACTTGTGAGTCTAGGAGTAAAATTACTGTATGTATTCTAATTGCATACTGCAAGGCACATGCTACTTCAAATGTTTCTGCAGTACCAGGAAATGACAATACTTGCCTGATTATTTATGTGCTCCTGTTTACAAGCAAAGATACAAAAACTGATTACATGAATGCAAGAGGCTATTTCTCCTGACCACAACTTTTATTGGAAAAGAATGGGGATGCTGAACACAATTTATTTCCTGGAAAATAACTTTGATTTTTATGACTGAAAGTATAAACCCACATGCTGCTTTTTCTTAAGTAGCAATGTTGACAGATTCTTAATTACAGTAGTATTGGTGGAAAGCACTATTACAACCTGGAAAGTGATTTCTCACTTTCTGTATATAATTTTGCTGAATTATTAATAGATCCTTGGCTGTATTTTATTGCTCTAAAAGACACTTTATTGTAATGATAGAAAACTCAACAATTATTAACTCAGTCTATATGTGTAAACCCATACGTACCTTTCAGCTATTAAGCATTTTATAAGATTGCAAGCAGTGAATATTTTTAAAAACAATAATACTGTTTATATAAAGGTTACCTTTTGTAGTATGGAAGATACATAGGCAAAAACACTTCGGTTTTGTCAGTTGCTGATGAGATGCTCAAATGACAAAAGACTTGGTTTTCTTTGAAGTGGTAAAAATTGGGCAGTCTCCCAAGTGTCTTTTGTTTCTATTCATTTCTTTACTCTTCTTACGCTGTCTTTGTGTATCACACTTCCCTGTTTGCCTTGAAATTCCTCCTCAAAAACTCTAGTTTTGTGAGTCTCTCAGTACTAAGAGATGGAAAAGGCTTGTTAGGTCACCTCATCAGCCTTACTGTCACTGGAGCAAGGAGAGAAGGAAAGTTTTCAAGATTCCTCTGTATTTTCAAGTAAGTACTGACACACCCAGAGTAAAGCCCAGCAGTTATCTGTGTTTTCTGCTGAGTACTAATGGGCCTGGTAGAAGTAACCATGATATGATGCCTGGAACATATAGTATGGATTAACCTTTGTTTTTTAATAGAGAATCTGAGATGTGTAAGAGAAACTAAATGCTGGTACTAAGAAGTGTTTGTGTGTGGAGCACGTAGATATGTATGTACTGTGTATATACACACTCCTGTTTATGAATGGGGAAAGCTTCTTATCTATCCGTGGTATCTGGAGAGGCTGGAACAGTGTCTTTCACCTGCTTGAGACTTAATATGTTAGCTACCCTGATTACAGAAATGTGATCTGAGGTGCCCAGAAAGCAAATCGAACTTAAAATATGTAAATGATATGGTATATAGCTATTTGACAGGAATGAATTTCATTGTTCTGTCATCCTGTAAAGGCACTGCACTACAGATGAAAGGTAATAAAGTCTGAATGGTATTTCAATGCAAGTGAAATATTTTCTTGCTTTTTTTTTTTTAAATGTATATAACCATTTTAACTATATAATAAAAAGCAGGTGGATACTTGACTGATGTGAAGGGGAATGATGAGGAAGTAGTTTATAATAATACTGTCTTTACTAAGGGGGACAAAAAAAATTTACCACATAGACATATGTATGTTTATGCATATATATGTGTGTGTACATATAGAGATATATGTATGTATACACCTATATGTACGTATACACCTATGTTCTTCTCTCTGTCCCTAACTTTATTGGACATCTCATTCTAACAGAATAGACAGGTGAGTTAGTATGTAAAAACAGGTTTTGTTGTTAGTTGTCAGTGAAAGGGTGATGCATTAATTACTCTTTGAATATTGCAGGTCCTGTGGTTTGGAGCACACAGGTTGGTTACAACCCGCTATCAGTGTCCGAGCAGTCCTAGGTTGGCTTAAATGTGTATGTGATCTGATTGGATAATTAAGTGAAATTAAAGATACCTGATATTTTGAGCCTATCCCTTTGAGAGAGACCCTTCGTGTCTTTTGAAATAGATGGGAATGTTTGATGAAAATCAGAGGCAAAAAAATCACTCCACATTCTACTCGATTTGGGCAGTAGATTTTATAAAAGTCTGACTTCGAGCTACTGGATTTCAGGGGTTGTTTATTTATTGCAGTGTGCTTACAATTGTTTTTAAACTGTGAATATGCTCTTATTTTGCTCTTAGCAATTGAACAGCAAGCCTTTTAACCCAGTAGGTAAAACCAGGTGATGTGCTTTATGTTGTGTTTTGGATTCTTCTGATAGGGGGACTAGAGTCAATGACTTAAAAAGCACATATGCTGATATGTTTTCTTCTTTTTTTTTTTTTTTTAATTGTAATTCAGTCAATAGTTACTATCAGAAAGTCATCAGTAATGGAACCTGTTGCCACGTTGCTCTGTTACTTAGGGAGAACACAGTCCCTTCTTGATTTAGACATCTGAAAGTGGACAAGTTAGTGCCCCTTTGAGTTTTTAACAGGAACCCCGTACATACCTAATGATTAATATATAACAAGATTTCTTCATTCAATATGAGCTTGTCTACCAGGGATGTCTCATGTTTGCTTTTCAAAACCAAAACCTTTCAGCACATCTTTTCATGAGTGAAATTAGAATCTGCCAGTGCCAAATCCAAAATGTTTATCTGAGATATCCTGATTGAATAGGACAAACAAATGTCTTGGGAAAGACTTTTATCTGATACAGTAGCTCTGCTGGTGTAGATCTCTGTGGGTATTCTGGTCAGAAGTGCAATTAAGACAGTTGTTAGCATTCCCTCTCTTTGTACAGGTTCTTAGCATTAACAACCAAGATCCTTCTCAAATGGCCAGAGAAAATCCATCTGCCTTAAGAGGAAACTCCCTGTTAGTTCCAAATTATGAAGAAAGCTGATATCTTTGCAGCCATAAAGTCAACTTCATGTGTAATGCACCCCACAATTCCCCCAGCTGTCGGCTGGCATGATAGCTATCAACATAATCACTAGACATGCTCTGTGGCTTTGACCCTTTTCTGCCCTTTATATAGGAAAGTGTCTGTTCGTGAGCTAATGATCAGACACAGATAATAAGGCTTTCCTTTCCTTGCCCCGGAAATCTACTTCAAGCTTGTCATTCTCTTCTAAGTAAGGTTGCTGTTCAGTCATAATACATTCCCTGCTAGCCTCAAAAATAATAGAGCTCACCACTGCTTCTTTGAAAACTGCAAGTCAAGACTTGGGATTGATGAGTTACTTCAGAAGTGACATCAGGCTACTGCATCTTCAAAAAGACAAGATAGTTTCCATTTATTTAAAATTATGTTCAAAGTCTTGCCCATCTTATTATCCATTTTAATTTCTTCTAATACTCAAAACTGTCATGCATCACAGTGGTTGAATAATGTTTGCCAATTGTAGTTATTTGTGTAGTACAGGAAGAAATTAGGAAGTTCTCTACTCATTTTCCTTTTAATTTTTTACAGAGGTCACAGATGTTCTGATAGCTTGTTAGCAAAACAAAGAAGTAAAGAAATACAAGCTATTATCATCAAATATGAATTCCCTTCATATGGGGATCAAATTACCTGTGATAAATTGTAGTAGTTCGTGTCATTTCGGAGACCTCATTAGAACTTTTCAAATCTGGGTCTTGAACTTTGACCTCTATATTCTTATGTAGTGAACTGAGTTATTTTTCTTTCTTTCAAAACAGCTGGGAGCTCAGCACATCTTGTTGATATCAAAAGGTTTGGTGAAATTGTTCCAGATTTGTATTAACTACTATATTGCTTTGTAGGATGTGTCTGCATATTTCCTGGTGTAGTGGGACCTTAGTGGTATTTGGGATTTTGAGTCCGAGATGAAATGAGTATTTACTAATAATTTTGTTTAAATGATTTTGTTTAAAGTATCATTCCTGGAGTCTGATTTTTTTTTTCAGTTCAAAGTAAACCGGTTACTTTCCCATTTCCCTCTGTTCTATGATTAGGAGAGAATAAACAAAAGAAAACTCTGTGAATAATTGGATGAATGGTTGGATGATGTTTATGAATACCAGCTAGATGAGCTGCAGGAGAAGATGGAGGAGACTGCAAGGTGAAGAGAGGAGTTGGGAAATGCAGAGTGAGGGAGCAATAAGGTTACCTTCATTAAAGGATAATGGCAGTGGTTGTGTTTTCATCCTGAAATGTATACACACAGGTGGAGGAAAGGAGGCTTCACTCAGCTTTTCAAAATTGGTTGCAAATGCCATACCCTTAGCACGTTAAATGATGTAGGTTGTAAGATATTTGAATTTTTAAACAAAATCATGTGATTGATATTGAGCAGATTGAAGATCTTTTACCACCTAAGCTGATGGTATTCAGAGCAAGTTAAGCTTTATATCATTTTTAGAAGATAATTTTGTTACGTGATTTCCATCTCCAGGTAGCATAGCTGTAATAGTGGTTTGGGGGTTTGTTGATATGATCAACTCTACTTTGAGTGATCTTTTTCCCCCATAATTTATTAAGTAGTTGTAATTGAATCTGAAGCACAAAAAAAAAAAAAAAAAAAAGGTTTTCTAATTGTTTATTTGCTTGTTACTTTGCAGTAGTTTGCAATTTGTATTGAACTAGCGGGTTTTGAAACTGTTGAATGGTATGAAGCCTGCATCTTAGAAGGTCTGTTTTCACACAGACACCTTCTGACCACAACACTTTTGCCAAAAACGGTTGACAAGCATTGTGCTAGGAGACTTGGAAGACAGTTTTGGGGAATGAAATGGTGAGTTTTAGCGAAGAGGTCAGGGTAATGGCCACTTGTGCATGCTTGCTTGGTTTTGATTTTTGTTGGGAGATCTGTGAAATATGACAAACGTCTATGCTCCCATTGCCCATATTCTTGCTCTGCCTCAGATGATAAATTGTAGTGCTGGTTGCTGTGTTCTTACAGCCTTTCACCTAGTAATAAATGACTTTTTCCCTGTAGATAACCACTAAATTCAGGAAGTCACTGAATAGCAGGGTGGCGACTTAATCAAGTTTTGTAGAAAGGCTGTGGAAGAACTGGTGTTTTTTTCACGGAGGTACAACTGAGGATGTGATGGTGGTTTTGCAGCTAAATTGGGAAAGTGTGCGTGAGAGGTACAGTAGGAAGGTTGAAATAAAAATCATTAATGAGTCTGACGGGTCTGTTGATTCAGGGCAGTTTCGATTCGAGGAAGAAGCTGCAGCTCTCAATGTCCAGAGGTCATCCTACCAAAATTCCAGCTACTCCATGGAGAGAGGGAATAAAAATAAGAAGTAGGCCTGATAGGATCGTTTAAATTCAGATTAGTTCCTTCTAATCAAGGAAGTGTTGCTCTGGTGACAATCCATAACAGCTGCGTTTCAGCACCTTGTTTCTTTGGAGTGTACGAGGGACGAGCCAGTTCCTTCCCATCCCCTGGGAATGGCCCCCTGGGACAGTGCCTGCATCACAGTTACTGCTTTAAACTTGCTAAGTGCAATGCAAAAATAATAACAGATTCTTCATAGGGACAATGAAATACACTGAGAAGTAGGTCTAGACTCTGAGTGCAGTGATTATTCTGTGGTAGCGCTTCAAACAGAGGCTTGACAAGCAATAGCCTTCCCATTTTGTTGTTTTTTTTTTAAATTTCTTTTCAGTATTGTATTGAGTGCCTGGTGTAAAAGAAAAGGGTCTGCGAACAAATTAATTAAGGTGGCTGCTGTTGGGTATTATTTTTCTTTAACATTACTGCCCCCATATGGATATATTCAGATAATACATTGGCTGTAGGGAAGGCATTTTGTGTATAAAGCAGTTTTAAAAATCATTTTTCTGTCAACTCGGAGCTCCTGAGATTTCAACTTGCTTGTATTTGCTTGGGACTCAAACAAAATATGTGGTGAACTAGGTGCTGATGTTTTCAAAGAGATAACTTGAACAGAAATGTACTTTAAAAGTAATTTTAACTCTGGTAGTTTAGTGCTATTTGCCAATGCACCTGTAGCCCCAGATTTTTTATTTTTCATTTTTTTATAAAATAGCTTTGCTAACAAATAGAGATTCAAGCCCTTAAACTTTGCAAATGAATTTTACATTATTTGTAGACATGAACTTTTAAAGTCAACTTGAAGATTTTAAAAATAAAACTTGACAGGTCATCTGTAACAACTTTTGAACAAAGTCGTGCAGCTGGTCCATAGATCTGAATTAAAGGAGATTTTCTATTAAAGCTAAGCATGGTAACGAGCTGGCACAACTGCATCTTCTCCGTTTAGATTATGGAACTATCACTGAAGCTAACTTTACTGCCAGAATTAACTGCTTTCTGTGAATAAGTTTAAAAAAAAAAAAAAAAAAGTATTTTTTCAGTACATTTGTGTGGTTCACTATATTGTACTAAATTTGAAGGCCAGAGCTGGTTGGATTGAAAGATTATTTTTAACAGGCCCCGTGGAGGAAAATCCAAAAATGAGGAATTAATAAAGATTTACTATTGCCACAGCAGCATTTTTTAAATGGCCATTTCCAGGCAACTAGGGGAACAGTTAAAACTTTTTTAAAATCAGTTAAAGTGTTACAGGCCAAGTTGAATGTTCTTGCAGGCCAAGTTGAGTGTTCTTTATTTATTCCAAGTAGCTCATTCAGTAAATTCTTTGAATGTCCCAAAGGGCTCTGTGTGGAAAGGATGTTTACAAGTACAAAGTCAGTGTTATACTTACACTATATGCTTGCTTAACTCCAGTTTGTTTTAAACACGCTGATATATGTTACAATTTGCAACATTAACTTTGTTCTGCATAGAATCTCTCTGATTTATAGCTATTAAGCGTAGCCAATAATTTGGGCAGGATGAAAAACTTTCAGATGCTTTTTTTTTGGTGAAAATACCCTTTTTTTGGTTTCCTCCACATTTGGATACAGCAGTTTTTGCTGCAGGCAGCAATATATTTTTCCCTGTTTAATATCTAAGAAATCAATCTAGGATATCCATGGAATCCTTTATTTTATGCCTATTCTTTTGATAAAAGTCATTTTTCAGATGAAAAGGCATTATCTTGCCTCTAAAGCGTGAATTTCTTTTGGACAGTAGTGCTTTAATGTCTGTAGGGGAAGGAATGGTGACATTTTCAACAGTACCTTTCATATCTACAGCAAACCTTTCTAAATACCAGTAAGATATATTTTTAGTAACTTATAAGTTCACTTTTCTCATTTAGACAATGATTGAGGCTTTCATATGCAATAATGGAATTCAATCAATACAAAAACCATTGAGACAAAATGAAAAAAGAAGTTACAAATGTCTTATGGGGACAGAAAGCTTTGCGTTGTAATTATCTGCTAGCAACAGAAGTGTTTGCCCTGTTGTGACTTTCAGCAACGTGCCTTCCAAGCAGGCTGTGCTGCTGAGTGGCGTGGATCAGCAAAGCGTGTGCGTAACAGTACGTGCTGCTTTCTCCTGTGATGAACAGAAAAGGAGTGGAATCATTTTTGAGCTATGGAAAAGGAAACAGTAGCTCCGCCACACATTATTCATTTTCCTAATTACCTATTGATAGCTGAGATATAATATGTACGAGAAGGAGTATTTCGGGAAAGAAGTTGTGTTAAAAAGTGTTTTCTTCTAAACCTGATGTATAAGCAGATAAGAATTAAAGTAATGCTAAGTGGTAAGGAGTCTGCTGCTCTTCTGTGCCATTTTAGGGCAGAAACAAAAGCCAATTGCGCAGGAGATAGCAGTAAAATAACTTCAGAGAAAAATTAGCTGACACAGAATGGAGTGAAAGAACAGCTGGTGAAGAGGAGATGAGTGACACACTGCTTGTCTAGTGCCTTACTCTCCTTAGGAGGAAAAACAGACCCACATGGTCTAAGTTAACTGATTCTTCTGCAACAACATTGTAGGGAATCTCAGTGAAGTGAGACTTCAAAATATGTAGAAACTTCTTGTCCTATTACCATAGATATTACAGGGGAGAAAAAAAGCAGAACAAAACATGTTTTTTTCTGACTTTCCCTGTTTCTGAATTTGTGTTCCTTTTAATTTATGTTCCAGTTAAATCTGTTCAACTTAAGAAGATATTTGAAAGGTGATTTTCAGCTTTGGCTTACCGTGTCAAACTTTATACAAGGCAACAAAACTGCTTTCTTGACTTTTTTATTTTTTATTTTTTTACATTTCAAATACAATTAATACAGACCTTGCAGCTTTAAAAGTGATAATTATTTGCTATGTGAGACCTATATAGAAGTATTGTTGTAACACTTTAGTTACCAAAATACTGAATTTCAAATGAAATGGCAGTAAATTATTTGTCATGCTCTAAAAGTAAGTTGTACGTTCCCCAAGAATACCTCTATTTCAAGTTTATAAAACTCAACATAAAACACAAAAGTGTAGTGTCAGACAACATATCAGTACATATCAGTAAGGGGTATGCTGATGGGTTTCTAGTGAAAACTAAATGTGATTGAGGGGCTGCAGTTGAAGAAGGAAGGGAAGAGGCTAATGAGAATAAAAATATTTGGTATGTCAGGAACAATGTAACATGAGAATTGCAGAAGAGGTTGAGGCAGATGGAAAGCTGTCCGATGACATTCAGAATAGATGGAAGAAAGATTAGAGCTCTAAGTGAAAGTAACTGAAGTACGGGTCGTGAATAATGATGTCAGTATATTAAGAACCTAAATTACTTATTCCTTTAATTTTTTTCTTAATCTTTCAAAATTTCGGGAGTCCAGCCTGTTAGATCTTGCCATACAGTTGAAGATTTTGGGTGGCATTTCAATACTGGATTTTCACTGAGACCAGTAAGATTCTCCCAGTAATGCTGTGCCAGCATTTCCCATGCTGCCATATTCCATTGTTTCTCCCAAACATGTCAAAGGACCAAAAGGTAATGGCAGTCCACTGTGCTTACTTGATTTTATTCATATTAACCTGCCACATTCTTCTAGGAAGGGATCTCTGGGACACAAAACTCTCACAGGAGCTTTCCCACAAAGGAGATTTCCTGGGCAGCATCTCTTAAATAACTTCAAAATAAATAAATAAATAAATAAATAAATAACACCATGCAAAGAAACTAGAAAACAAATACCTCCTTTTTGTCCCATCCTCTAAAACTGTTTGGCCTGCCACTGCCATCTTCACTATTACTAGAGAATTGACTACTCACAACAAGCATAGTGGACAAAATAAATGTGCCTTTTCCTTCCCAAATACAGGTGTAATTTTTATTCTTCTCAACAAATTAATTTCTGTAGTAGAAATTTCACACCCCCATACAAATATATGGATGTGCCTGTGTGCAATTCCCCAGTGAAGGTAACAGCATCCCTCTTTATCTGGACCTTTTGTAGGGCATTGGTCCATTTTTCTTCCCACGTAAGCCAGGTAAATTTGGCCTGAATCACCAGAGGGCACTGCTGGGTCTCTTTAGGTGGCCATACTGTTCATCTATGCCTGGGAGATGTCAATGGCTGTAGAGTTAGCCGGTTTAGTTGTTGTTGTTGTTTGTTTTTCCAGTTCTTATTCTCTGGTAATACATTTTTTTCCTCCTTCTTGGTCAAATAAAAGATATAGAAAGAAAATGATAGAAGGCACATTTCTCCCTGCTGCCCCTTCCACCTCCTCGAACCATGGAACCTGACTCATGAAATCCGACATCAGGCATCTAAGAAATGATTTGGGGCTGACATTAGGGATCCACAGTTTCCTGGTAATCAGCAGAGGCATGCACTTGTGTGTGGCAATTCAATGCTCCCATGGGACCACATGAAAATTGCATTCTCTGTGAATAAATAGTATCTCCATACAGCAAGATTGTGGCTTCTCATATTTTTAATTTATTATTTTATAGTATACATTCACTCCACAATGAGACAATCATGAGAAAAGTTTCTTCACAAAACACCTGTTTGAATCTTCAGTTTCGAGAGGAATTATAAACATTTTATGCTAATGGAAGAGAAGATATTCGGGACTGTAGGTTGCTTCTGATTGTGGCAATAGTTGCAGGAAAATAAACTTTTATATATAATCATGATTTACATTAGATATCAGTTTTATTTTTTTGACTTGTGCTATATGCGAGCATGAGTACTGTGAAGTTTGTGGCTAAGATAAATTGGATAAATTTACTTTTTTTTTTTCCCAGTGAGATGTTTAAGATGGTAGAATCCTTTTGTCATATTCTGTGACAATTAGACTTTGCTTCACTTGAACCAGTTGTATGGAGCTAATGCTATTAGTGGTGTTATCTTTCAAGGCACTTCACGAGCAGTTTACCTGTTATTGCTGCCAATACTTGAGAGTGGAAGCGTAAGTAGAAACTGCCTTTTTTAAATTTTTTTAATTTTATTTTTTTTTGTCATGGTAGAGTCTGAAGGTGCCCATGCACCTCCAACAGGGCTGCTGGCTCATGAGTCAGAGGCATGCCCAGGCTGCCTGGGAGGGAGGGCTAGTTCTGCTGGAGGGTGCTGGTGGGAGCAGTTACTCTTCAGCTGGAATCCGTGGAGGATTTTCATCCCTTTCCTGGATGTCGTAGTCTCTCATGACAGCAGTCTTTGCTCGGGCTGGAGGATTCAGTCTGCAAGTGGGAATAAATACAGTGTGTAATTTTCAAGGAGCATTTTGAACAGGATGTTTTCAGTTGTAAAAAATTGTTGACATCTCAGCATTTTTAGATATTATAGGAACAGCAGTATCTCTTAAATTAGAAATATTGTCCAGAGAATTTATTAGAGGAATTGATGTTAAGTATTTTTCAAGTGTCAGGGCAAAACTGTTATGGTTGTTCTTCTATAGAATAACATAAGACTGAATTAATTTGTGATTTTTTTTAGATCAGTAAAAGGTTTGTCTGAATTATATATATTGTATTGATTGCCCCCATAGTATTCTCCTTACACTCTGAAACATAAAATGTTTCACATTGCTTATGTGATTTATAAAGCTTGGTCTTTTTTTCAATGTCTGTAACTGCTTCAGTTGGCCACTACAGCTGGAAATTATAAGATATGGGTAGAACTACAGAAACTGAGATTAGATCCACAGATTATCTATTCATTAATTTGCTTTATTCCGCTTAAGTGAAAAAGTCATGTCTAATAAAGAAGTGTTGAGTAGGTACTTTGATGTTAAAAATGCTCATCTTTCATGTTTAAGAACCTTTTTTTTATGCTTTAGTTTTTAAGCACAGTTACTGTTCTTTAAATTGTGGTCTGACACAAAATAGATGTTTAAAACAGGTTGTGTTATATCTTTATACCATAATTCTGATGTAGGAGACTTTACACCTTTGATATTTTATCATATATTTAAAGAACATGTGATCTGAATTTTTCACATGAATATGCAACTTAGGACAGATATGTAAAAGTCAGAAGTTTTAGTAAGGCTAACTTTGCCATTCACATTTACCTTAAATTTTCAACTCCAGTAGCTTTTGCTGTTGGATACATTTGATTATTGTATTTATCACAACTGAGTTTCATTTATGTTTAAATACTTCTTTCATGTTTTCTTTCACTCTTACTATACTGCTGTGGTTAGATTTCAGGTATCATAGCATTTCTTTCCAATTATTAGAATTATTATTTTCATTATTAGAATTATTTCAAGTAGGGAACATCTTTTGCATAGTGGCTAGGATTTTTAGTAAAACTCAGTTTTAGCCTGTTTTAATCAAAAACATCCATTAAGTATCCACTGAAATCTACTATTCTGCTCTTGTGTAGCTGATTGTACTGACAAACAAGGAAAACTAGACAAGCATATACTACAAAATATAAATCTTTCAGGCTGCTAAAAGCATTGATTGTAAGACATCGAAAATAGTTGAAACAAGAAAATCGTGATCTTGTGATAAAGATCTGCTGTGGTCTTGTGAAAAGGTTATAAATGGAGTTATGGCGTACGGAGTAATGAGGTAAGAATATGATCAATTTAATGCACAATTCAGCGTATAATCATCTGAGTTACAAGGGATATGTAAGGGGTTATGCTAGGGAAAGTTGCATTCAGTGAAATAATTTGGGACGCTGTCAGGTCTTCTGAGATTTGACAGATGCAGAGACAAACATAACCACAATCTCTGACGTGCAGCACAATAAGGTGCTTGCTTATTACTTTGTGTACCTTGCTATTTTTATAGCGTACGCTGTGGGAACTTTCCTGCTGGGGGTAGAAGAAATTACTGTAGATTCTATTAAATAATGTTCTTCTAACAAGTCTGTAATTGTAGCAGGCTGTTCTTGAAAGCCTCGCTGTTTCTTTCACCAAGGCACATCACAACCACAACCAGTTTGAGCTGATGAGAAGTTGTTTTCCTTAAATTGGGGTGTGCTCAAATTAGTTACTGTGCAAAAGCAACCGGGATATTGCTAGCTATCGACTACGTGAAATTGTTTTCAGGCGAATTATCTGGATTTAAAGTAAACACAAAGAGTGTTTTCTTTACACGCATCTGTAAAATAAGAATTCTTTGGAAGTTTTCAATTTCATAGTCATATTAACTATTCCGCCGCTTTTGCCTCGGACTGAAAACAGCTAAGTAAACAGTTATGAAATATTGTGTCATGTTTTTCATTTGGACGCTGTTTAGCATCTAGCTTGTCAGTCTTGGGTAGAGATAACCGAGCGGATTAATATTTACGGAGAAATTCTGCGATTTAATTGCCTCTGGACTTGATATAAACTTACATACAAGGAGAAACCAAATGTGCAGGTATAGTAACAGAGCAGACAAACCTTATTCCACGTAGAATTAATGGAGCGATAAGGAAAGGGAAGCCACTGAAACACAGCATGTGTGACACTGCTCCTTTTGCCTATAGTATATATCAACCAGTTCGAGATAAAGCTTGTGATTTAATTAAACTTTAAAATGACTCAGTCTGTGATCCAAGATGGAGTTTTGATGGAATGACAACCATAGGCTTGCAAATGCTGCGTATCTGTCACCGTTCAAACAGTTTTAAAATGTTCTCACAAGCAAAAAAAACACACACAAACAAAAGCCAAGTATCCACTTAATGTCACAAAACACAAAGCTATAGGCAGTATCAAAACTTCATAAGCATCTGCATTTTATTCCAGAAATTTGATTTCTTCACACAGTGTTGCAGTCATAATAAGGGGCTGTGAGGTTAATGAGCTGAGGAAGAAGCCAGAATTACTGCCCTTAATATTAAGAAAAAGGAAGATGAGGTGAAAACCGTCAGCTTTTTTCCTCTCGCAGGAATGTTGTGTTCACCTCTTGGTTTGCAAACTGGAAGCTCTCCAGTCCCAGCATAGAAATACAGCTCTGAGGTATGCGGGATTAGAAAGCAAGTTGTTTAGGCAGTGCTATGGTTACATGGTAGGGCCCGCAGCATGGCTCGGCAGGCAGAAAATCCCAAATCCCGTGGAGTATCTACAGCACGGTTATAAGAAAACATTCTTTTGGACATGTCGGTGCTTACAACGCTGAGGATTTTCTTTCTGTTTTTACATGGTTGGATTTCTTTTAGAAAAGTTATCATAATTTTAGCAGTCTGAAATGAGCACTTCGGCAAACTTCATCTGAGTAGTTTGTAGCACGTTCTTTTTTTTTTTTTTTTTTTTGCTGATCTGTAAAATATGACGCAAAAGCACATACCACTCTCATGGAGCACATCCCTAGAAGATCTGCTCAGAAAATTAGTATTCGGAAGACATCGTGATATATTGTCAGCCATCTGCAGGAATATTTGCTTTGTAAATAAACCCAGCGTTTTTCTAATGCTCTCGCAGATGTGCTATACGGTTTGCTTAACACTTTTCTGCTAAAAATCTTAATGAGGTTTGTAAAATCATAAAGCTGCAGCATTCAGCTTACTGCCAAAGTAATACTAAAGGTTACATGTTTCTGTTTATTTGTAACATTTCTCTCAGAAGACACTGTAAAAATGTAAAAGCTGGTTTCACTTAAAAATCAGTTTTTCAGGGCAATCTATATAAAAGCTCCCACTGTGGCCTAAATGTATGACAGCAGCTTGCTGCACTACCAGTTCAGAGATGCAGTTTTGTAATTTAACTTACCTGTGCACCTGAATCTAAGTAGTTTGTGCTTTTTTTCATGTAACTAATAGCCAACTATACAATATTGGTAATATTTTTAAGGAAGGGAAACAGTCACGCAAGCCCAAAAGTGAAAGTAAAATTCCTGCTGTCACTTTATCTAGGAAGGGATTTAAAGCAATGACTGATCTAAACGTTTTTGATTAACAAACAAAATAGATACAATCAATTCAGTTTTACCTTGTTTCAAAAGGCTTTTTAAATCTTTAGCAGTGATGGAAGAGGTTAAAAATAAAAACCAACCACCCTGATTTGTAAATGTATATATTTATATAATAGTACAATTTGTCCTTTAATTTATATTAAGCACAGTTAATCTCATACCAAAGAATTCCCAGAATTTAGAAATACTAATTTTTACTATATTAACAATGAGTTTTCACATGTCTGTAACCTGATACATTCCTGGTTCCCGTGAGTGAGAAGATAATGATCAGAAGTCTTGACACCGTTCAAGAACGCATGTAAAAGAAACTGAGTTTATAGGGTATTTCAGGTTTTTGGATGCATCATATCTAGCTCTTTTCAAGGTTTTGAATCATTTATCTTAACAGCTTAACAACTAAATGATGTAGTAATATCAAAACAGCTAGTAAACTTTAAATAATCATCTTCCTGTCCACTGCAGGTAGAAATGAACAGCACAAACTTTCACATTTCTCATGTGAAAATTACTTGTTCTGCTTGCTGCATTGGATGCTCACACCATTGAATTTCAGGCAGAAGAATAAGACAACTTTTATAGTAAACTAGTTTGGCTATCTGAATACCTTTAAGGATATTCTGAAGGCTATCTGTCATTGATTTTATATCTTTGTATTTATTTTTATTCTATTTTACATTTATATTTTTTATATTTTTCTTTATTTGTCTATTAGTGATCATGTTAATGTTCGTAATATCAGTGGGAAAAGTCATTTCAGTAATTCCAAATTTCTGTTGAATTTATCTGGAAACATTTATCTCAGTAATTTTGAAGATTATCTCACTTTTTAAAATACTGCTGGCAATTTTGAGTATTTTTAATGAAGGCAGAATGATCAACAGTTTCCTCCAGCATTACTCAAGTTGGAGCTTTGTGTTAGACCATTTCTTTACTGGCATTTTTAACACTGAATGCCTCACCTCTGTAAAGGACCTGGGCTTTCCCTTGCCCATCTCACGTTCTTCTTTAATCTGATTTGTAACATACAGAGAGACCATCACCATTGTCTACAGAATCTGTATTACTGTTCATTTCTAGTATCATAAATGTTGTTTTAGGAAGCTACCAAGTAATTAGAGGACACACAATATCAGTTATTCTTTGTAACAAGTATATATGAAGCTGTTTCTGAAGGGGATAAGATTGGAAAGTTGCACCTTGACTGGTATCATTTCTTAGTGCTGACTGGATCACGCTGTGATTAGTACAGTAATTGTTTATTTATAGGTTTTGTGTTTATTTACAAGAACAATATACAAAGGAAAGCTATTTTTTCTGTTGAGTTCACTAGTATCCCAATTGAAAGTTAGAGAAATAAGAGATAAAACTGCAGGCAAGGAATGCAGATTGCACTATATGCATTCAATATGATATATAAATTTAATCAGATTATCAGGCCATTTCACAATACACAGTAAAATTTTTTCCTTGGTATTTAAGACATGGAAATTTTCCAGCTAGAAGTATGCTGTATATCTTGAAGAATTCCTCCAATATATAATGCAGCTAATTTTAATTCTTCTTTCTGGAGTCTCTTGAAACTACAGCACCTTGCCTATACTTTCAGAAGCTGGTTCACCTCCTGTAGGTGTGAACAGAGTCATTTAACAATTTGAGAGTCTATGCCTCTTTCTGTCTTGGCAAAACAAGTGGAAATGAGAGGACTGCTAATTTTGCTTCTCTGTTCTCATCTGTCTTTTCTTAAACATACATTGCATACATTGAGGAAGGCTTTTTGTTTTGCATGATAGATAGTATGATGATGTATGATGATAGTATGTAAATAATGGCATTGAAAAGCTCAAAATCAAATTATCTTTAGTGGGCTTGTAGAATTTCATTCAAATTAGGAGTTAAATTTAAGTTAATTTGATGTTATCATTAAGTTTACCTCTAAACTCTAATTTTCCTAGTGTAAGTAAACTGAACACAAATTCAGCTGAAAGGTTTTTTTTTTATCTGTGTACTGTCATTCACAAATACAAGTGTCTTTTGAAATTATTGCCTATGCAAACATCATCTGCAAAAAGAAACAGGATTGCCCATTAGAAAACTTGTTCATTTTATGTTTTTAGTATCTGAAGGTATATACTTGTATTTCTTTCTCATTCAGTTACCAAGCACTAAAAAAGTCATATTTTTCCAAGTTTTACATTTTCATATTTTTCCAAGTTTTACATTAAGAAGAAAATATTTGTTATCAACTTAACCCCTTATGTATCAAGTTTCTGTTGGAGTGCACATTTAGAAAAAAAAATTATGGGAGAACTGCCCATGTCATTTTACGTATCTTGTAGTGTCACAACTGTGGTAGTGTAAAGTACTGAGGCTATTTTTATTCTGGCTCATTGTTTGGCAGCACATTTATATGCTATTTATTGCAGTCCTGAATTACTGTTGTAGAGCATGAGGGCTTCTTGAATAATATAAAGGAATATGTGATTTAAGTAGGATTTTGTATTTAGAACATGCATAGTTTCCATTCTTCCTCTGCTTACATTTCTGCTACAGAAAAGCATAACCTTACATGTAATTTCTACTGTAAAGCTTGTTTGCTTTCCTAAAATTCTTATTCATCAACCTTTGAGCATGTGTGCATTTATTCAATTGAGCACCTACAATTTTTAAGGAAAAAAACAAAACACAGCTGTGTATTATTCAAATTACTTCTAAGAAAAAGTACGTGAATCATCTACTGGTAAAAAAAAAAAAAGTTTCAATTTTATAAGTTCAAGTGCAAAACCAGTTAGTTGGTATCCATAGTCACAGTGCTACAAATGTTCAACTGCTGAAAAAGGAATGAAAATAGCTCCCTTGATGCCCTGTTGCCATAGGGGAAGAATCACATTGCAATTCACAGAGGAATACTGCTGTAAGAAATTGCAAAGGATAGTGAGGTGTTTATAAATACAGAAGCTGAAATGTATTAAGAAACTTCTTGGCAGTTTTCATAGCATTTTCTGGTTTCATTTTAAAACCCATATTATGAAAGTAACAAAGTGAAGAATATTGAAAAACACATACAAGGCAATATATTGAGGCATTGTTCAGTTTAACTGTATCATTAGTTCACAGTCTTCCTATAGTGTTTTTTAAAAGAAACGGGATGGCAGCACTCTTCCAATCTAGCAATAAAGAAAGCATAATCACACTGATATCAGTGTGATTATATATATATTGTGTCGCATGGTTAAATGGTCTGCAGCTCACAGAAATCAGGGTTTGCAAACTCTGAAGTTAGCAGAGCTTCACTCTGATGCTTTTCATAATAGACAAGTTGCGAGAGCTTATTAGGCATTCT
This sequence comes from Anas acuta, assembly GCF_963932015.1. Lineage (NCBI taxonomy): Eukaryota > Metazoa > Chordata > Aves > Anseriformes > Anatidae > Anas > Anas acuta. The sequence continues at coordinate 136,203,250 of NC_088980.1, forward strand.
GTTCACTTAGTTAGGGATTATGTGTTTGGATCATGGCTGATACTATCTTCTGCATTAAGAGAGGTGGTGACATATCGTCCTCTCTTCCCTGCTGAGGCAAATGTGAAATCAAGTATTCCAGCAACAATCTTCAGTTTCCCATGATCTCAGAGACTTGGAGCAGACCTTGGCTGTTTTCTACTTTTCTAAGCCGAATGAGATATTGATAAATCTAACTTCATCTTCCTGGCTCATTTTCTGGGCTGAACATCATAGAGCCATAGAATCATCTCATTTGGAAAAGACCTTTAAGATCACCAAGACTAACAACCATCAGCCTGACCTACTGAGTCCCACCACTAAACAACGTCTCAGTGTAAGTGATGGTAACGTCTCGTTACCCTGTACACATCTCTTTGTTATGTGTAGAGGACATCTGAGCTTTAAAGAGGAAGTTTATTGAAAACATCTTCATTCACAGCAGGAAAGATTACAAAAGAGATTGTTTATCCAAGTCAGCCACAGCCCCCAGCTTGCTGTGATTTGTGCTTCCACCTGGAGCATTCAGACTGCCTTTTAGGCCTCAAGGATCAGTTGGTCAGGATGCTATAACTTCAGTTTCAGTCCACTAACTGGCTGGTACAGAGATGTTCAATTCTCACAGTTCTTGCAGTCCTGTCATTCTGTAAGGAACAAGAAGTTCATAGAGTAAAATCACCTGTTTGAGGCCTTCCCTTTCCAGGAAGTCTTCCTGACAGCCATCATTTCCTCAAGGAGGGCTAAGATTTTCCAGGCGTGGATGGAATTTTTGAATGAAGCTCCAGAGTAGGCAACTCCTGAAGTTTTACTCAGCAATCACCCTGTCTGAGTATCATTTCCTTCACTCACTTACAAGGTCTTTGTCCTTGTAATTTTGACATATTTGACATGTTTTCTCAGTGGCTCACCTCTCTGTGGCCCTTTGTCTCTTCATCTGAGGCTCAAACTGTGCAGCAGTTTCTGTGTAGAATTTGGAGATTGTCTTTGTTTTCTGTGTTTTATTTTTTTCATTTGTTTCCTTAATCAAACATTAGCAGGGTTGTTAAAGCAACTGTGTCTACAGTGATCAGCCCTCCCTTCTTACATATCTGAAGACTTCAGTGTCTTCATCAAATCATATACGTGCAGACAATATGTAAAGTACAGCTACTGGTTTTACTTATACATTTGTATACGTGCTTTCCAAGAACAATGAAATCATTAAAAAAATATTATTGCATTTGGAAAAGAGCTTCTGCAGTTGTAGTTTGCCTAAGGCTCTGAGGTCCACATCCAGGTGGCTTGGACCTAGAGTAGTTCAAAACCCATTTACTTTATAGTAAATAGGCAATAGTTTAAAAATGAAGAAAAGCAAATTACTTAACCAGCAACTAGAGTTCAAGACGTGTGTATGCATTTTTATTTCTGTGCTCTCTGCTCTGGGGTTTGGAGGATGTATAATGCTTTTGGCATGGAGCATAGTGTGAATTAGCGAGCATAAATACTGAATGAATGGTATTGTGAAACAGAAGTTTCCAGGTTTGAATGCTTAAAACTGACCTAGTGACCTCTTAACTGACCAAAGCTGCATGCAAATATCTGTGTACACAATGGATTTATACAGTGGTATAGATGATATTTTCTGTTACATTGCCTGTTCATTCCCTACAGCTGAACATTGAGCTAAAACTTTTCTAGAGCTATTTTGATGACATAAATCTTGTTTGCTCAGTCATCACTTTACATGTAAAGTTATGTTGCAGTGATACCAGTAGGAAAAGCATATTATCTGTATTGAATCAGGCCAGATGCTTCAGCAGTTCATCCAGCCCTGTTGGTGGTTGCTCTGGATAGCTTAGTAGATTGGGTCACCGCATTCATCTCCTGAAACATCTTGACATTTCATCATCCTGTACAACTCTGCCTTCTTCCATAGTGAAAACTACCGTGTATTCTTATCTCTGTTTCATTTCTTTTAAATAATTTATTCAATCTTATATTATTTATCCATTTAACTTCCTCTCATATCCCTTATAGATAGTATGGTTTCTTTAAAAGCCTTTTGATGAAACACCTCGTGGAATATCTGTAGGAAATTTAAGTAGACTAGAGAACTAAATCTACTTTGTCCTTATGCTTGATGATTCCCTAGGATAACTCTGGGTCTCTGTGGTTTAGTGTTGCTGTACAAAAGATGTGTAAAACACTATTGAATCAATATGCCTAAATGAAGTTTGATCCATAGTATGTCTTATTTTGTAATTACGTTTGTTCATATCATTTGTTGCTACATAGAACATAATCCAAAAGCAGTGCAAGACTCGAGATCAAATGAAAACAGGGATTTTCTGCCCTATTCATTTCATTTCTAGTCTCAGTCCACTAAATATAGGAATTACCAAAATTCTTATTTTTTTAACAGAAAAACATCAATATAAATATTTTATTTTTGGTTTGTTTGAGATAATGTCTTTCTTTCAGTGGTTCATCAGAAATCTGTTCCCTGGAATTGCTGAATTTTACAAGTAAGACTAAAAGTTCTTGTAAGCTGAAAAGTAACAACAGCCTTTAAAATGGAATCAAGAAGACGTGCTTCGTGGTATCTTTGGGACTTTTTATTTTAATGTTTGGTGTCCTCTTGATCCCTAAGACGGTGAACAACTGCAAGCTGTACTTTATTCCAAACAGGAAATGAAACAGAACAACATTGACATGAAAATAGGTATTTAAGTTCTTTTGTCACAGAGATAAACAAGCTAAAATTCTGAGCCCATTTTGAAAACCTAGTCAGGTATAGTGAAGCTAATGGAGTTTTTGGCATTAGAAATCTAAGTAACTTTGTTATATGTGTAGTTGTGGTGGCATCAGATACAGAGGCAGAGCTATTGAGTCTTCTGAGAGCTAACGCTTATTTGTTAAAGTATTATGATGCAAGCAGTACATATTTTATTGATGAGGTTTCACAGTAAATTGTCTAAGGACTTAGGGCTAGATTTGTGATGGAAATTTTAACATCAAGAGATGGCATTCTAGTTGGACCTTGAGAGAAAGCTCCTCATTCTCCTTATATGTACAGGATAGTCAGTGTGATAGTTAAATATATAAGCAGGACCTAAAGATGGACATGACAAAGTTATACTTGAATGAGCTTTTTTATATTAAAGAATTAAAATTAATGGATATGGGCTATGCATCTCAGTATAGGAATATTGCTGTTATATTTTCATGGAGACAATTCAGTAATCACCCAAATAAAGCTGACATTTCTGTATACTATAGCTGCCTACACATTTCCCGTTTTTCATGATTGTTATTGCCTATTAAGCTGTGTCCCTGAACCCACATCGCCATATTCTCTAAAGGAAATTAAAGTTTTGGTCTAGTGAATTTTGGAAAACAAAGCAGCCTTTCATGATTTTCTTTTTTTTAGAAGCATATAGCAACCATTTTAAATATACATCTTACAGTAGTTTTCTGAAAATTTGCATCTCAGCATGCAATAACATTTTTCTTCACTAAGAAAGGCAAAACACTAAATGGACTCATTTCCATTCTTAACATCAAAGGACAGAGGTTGTTTGGAATATCTGAGGATTGTTCTCCATACCTTGACTAGATATACCTTGCTTCAGGCTGATTTACAGAAATATGGCTTCTTGTACTTCAGAAAAATTATGTCTGCCATACATAGCTTTGTGTTAACCAATGCGTTGAGCGTTTTTGTATTTTGCCTCGTTATGTTATGTCTTTGGCTGTAATTCTTTAATTCAGCGTTTGTGACTATTTGGGTATTTATATAAATAGAGAGGGAGAGGATGTTTTGTTTCTTTAAGCCTTACAGTGGTTTATCAGAACATTCAGTTGAAATTAGGTATTTGTGATTTAGATTTATTTTTAACACAGGTTGAAACTGTACATTTATTTTTTTTGCTACTAGTTACAGTAGATACCTAAGTATGGCACACAACTTCAACATCTGAATTCTATCCCCAGGTCCTGCTGTCCTGCTGTGTGATTTAATAACTTCACCTCTATGCCTTGCTTTCTGTATTTTTGAAGTCAAAATAATGATGCTGACCTGTTGTGTCAGCACTTAGAGCTTTTCAACTATAAACCTCACTTGGAGAGTTACAAGGTTGTGGTAGAAGTACATACTCATTAAATGTTTCCTAAGATCAAAAGCTATTATTTCAAAAATATATAGTATTTAAATATTGTGGTGTATGTATGTTTGAGCAAAGTATAGCTGTACTGTGAAGGAACTGTGATATTGCAGAACAAAATGCTTATTGCACGGGAAAGTTGTAGTTTTCTTTTAATGAAATATTCTCATATTGGTCCAGGCAACTAAGTTAATTGATCGTCGGGTTATTTTAAGCATTTGATGAGCGAGAAGCTGTGAAAGTACTGTAGATTAGGAGATTTTTTCTCTGAGATAAAATTGGGGTAATATGTAAAAGGCCATTTGTAACCATGCAACTCAACCTTGACTTGAGACATATGCAGACATACATTTCAGTGGCTAGACAAAATTTGTCAAGTTACTGTAGCTAGTAAAATGTATAACAACTTTTCAAAATAACAAACTTTGTCTATTTTCCTTGCCTTAGTCAGCAATTCAAGATGAAATGTGGGTCTCCATCTCTTACGTAACATTAGATTAGATTTTGCAAGGCAATCAAATCGCACTGGCTTGTTATAGATATTACAATGCTGAGAAAGAGTTTGCATGTTATATTTTTATGCTGTGTAACTGCAATCTGTAGCTCCTACTTCAGCTCTCATTCTTCAGCTTGGGACGTAACTGAAAATGGCTGTGGTGCCATGGGATAGCTAATTGGTAAAGCCTGTTTGGAATGTGAATAAGTGAGCCATTTTGGCAGTGAGCAGAGTAGTAAAGAGCACTCTTTTTCCCTTAGTTGACTCCCAGGCTAAAATTAAACAGAGTTAGATATTTCCACATTTAGTGATTTACTGTGCATCTGTTCTGAGTCAACTAGCAGAGAGAACTAATTACCTATACGCTTCTTATAAAAAGAACTTTTCATTTCTGTGCAATACATAGGTCTGCATTTTAACAATATGCCTGAGTGGAAATGCCCTTGAAAACAATAAGAGAAGTTAAAAAAGAGTATTTCTTCTGCTATCCTTTAAAATAATTGGATAGTAAACTCACAGTGCTACTTTGACCTGTATCAGCACCTGCTTATCATTCACATGTCCTGAGACGGAGGGAGTCGTAAGCTCAATGCTGAAATAATTCATGGTGCCGTTTATATAGCAAGATGGTGTAATGTTTTCTTTAGTTACCTAGTTACTAAAAATAAACAAAACTTGTCAGAATTAGTTTTTCTTGTAGATCACTCCCTTTGTTCATATTTGTGATCCCTCCTCAATATAAACTGTGCATTAACTTAAATTTTAGTTTCCTGTAAAGGTTTTTCAGTTCATTTTATAGGAGACTATCTGAAATGTTTTACTGGATGTTTTTACTGTAAATAGCAATCTAGATGTGTTTAGGTACTGCATACACACAGCAGAATTTAGAAAGACCACTGCTGGGATGATCTTTTACTGTTGCAGAGATAAAATACCTTTTTCTGCATGTAAATAGCAAGGCTGCTTCTAAATGTCAAGTGAGTTACAGTATATGTTATTGCTGCTGCAATAAATGTTGAGTTTCAACAACTAAATTTCTGACTGACCTATTATTGTCTACTCTTCCTAGTAAATCTTTTCCACCACAATGGTGAGAATGACTCAGTAATGCAGTTTATTCTTTCATGAGGTTCTTATTCTTCCAAACAAACAGCTGTTTGCTCCAGGCATTGCCACCTCCTTTCTCATTCCCCAAACACTATTTCACCTTGTCATTCCTTTCACTGTCCTGCTGCTGTCATTCCTTTCTTCTGGCTCTGATTTTTGAAGCCCTTTTCTGTTCCTCACTCACCGCTGAGCATCCTTCAGCACCATCACCCTGCTCCTTGACTCTACCCTGTGTCACCACTCCTCCTTTTACCTCCTGCCTCCTTTCTCTGGAGCCACATTACCCAAGCGTCCTCTTCCACCTCACCTGCCTCACAAGAGGCGAGGCTCACTTCTTACACGCTTGAATTTCCCCTTGTGAAGGGCAGGACTAGAAACCCCATGCTAAGGGCCCCTCTCCTCCCAGGCAGCCTTCACTTGGGTACTCCTGGCAGGAGGAGGTGGCGGCAGAGCGGGCCCAGATGCAGGAGGCCTCGCAGGAGGCCCTGGGTTATTATCCCCTGCGGGCCCCCAGGCCTTCAGGAAAGCCTCAGGAAAGCGAGTGCCGTAGCCACAGCTGTCGTCCTCCAAGGAAACTCATCGAGAAGCTCATCTGCAGGGTGAAAGCGCAGCTGCGCTCAGCCGCCTCCTGCTCGTCCTCCTGCCCGCCTGCTGCCTCCCTGGGTTCATTCCTCCAGGGCCAGGCACGAGTTGGGCAGGAAAGAAATTATTTGCCTAGCTGCACCTGGCCCGTGACACCAAGGCAAGTGACGTTGAGGAAATTCTCTCAAACGTGCAAAGATTGTGCGTGGTGTTGGGCTCGATCTTGTTTTTAAGCCGTTTTCTAGAGAGATGTAATAGATAACTCTGGCAAGAGCTGGGATCTGAAAACGAAACCTAGTATGGTATGGATCTAAGGTCTGCTTCTTTTTTTTTTTTTTCTTTTTTTTTTTTTTTTTCTGAAATGTAAATTTAATTAGGAGGAGAAAAGGGGGAGGGGAGAAAAGAAAGTTCACCACAATCTTAATGAAATCCAGGAAACTCTAGTGTTGCATCTTGACAGAGAGAAAATAACAATTAATTTATTCTTTTTTTTTTCTTAACCATGTAAGGAGCCTGCTGCCAACTTACAGCTTGGTTCTCCCACAGAGATTGCCGTGAAAACTGGGGGGGGCGGGAGGAGGCTTCTTGTTTCTTGGAATGAAAACTCAAGTTTAAGCTTGGGGGGGAGATAAATCTGAGAATATTTTCTCTGATTATTTAGTGTCTTATTTTGAGGCGAGCCGTTACACAGATAACAGCGTTATATAGGTGATTACATTGCTCTGTGAACAGAGCAGCTGAGCAGCAAACATGGCAGTAAATTTCGGTAATTCAGAGTGACAGAAGTGGCTTGGTAGGAGGCCAGAATTACCTTGCAGTCAAATTGAAAGTCAAATAGTGCCATTGCTTATCTAACTACTTGTATGTTAGGTTTTTTTTTCTTCTCCCCAGATGCAAGCTATCAATGACAAAAGACAACTGGAAAAATAAACTCTGTTGCTCTCCATTCTACCTTACATTAAAGTTTTATGGGGTTGTGATAGTGACTTCATGGAAGTTAAAAGATAGTTTCAGTTCAAAGCATGGCTTAAGTGTTTTGAACATCTAAGTTTTAGCTCGTTTTTTGCAGTAAACAAGAAACTAAATTGAGTAACTAGCAGCATGTGCTACAGTAACACTATTTTTTTTTTCAAGAGTCTGTTGTAAATATGGGATTTCTGTTGATTTTGCCTGTAGGCTGACTTTATTCCTCACTCTTTGGGAGGTCTCTGACTCCCACTTGTCATATCACATACATTAAACCTTTCATTAAGTATTGCTGACAACAGGCAGTATCTCTTAAAGATGCAGGATTCTCTCATTTTGGCATCCAAGTATCTTATAAAAGCTAATGATTGTAGCGTATACTTTTATCAATCTGTTACCTTCTGCTTCCATTTTCTAGTTTCCTCCAGATCCTGCTGCAAGACACATTCACTGCTGTTCTTACTTGCACATTACCCTTTTATTTTATGCTCAACATCAGCTTTGCCTTAAATTGCAGATTTATTTCTAAGGTTTATTGCTGACATTTAAAACCATCAGATCACAAAGACTATTCTAAGTATAGGAGCTCCTCACAGTGTGTGTTCCAACTCCAAGCCTGTGCTAGGCTGGTGATTTATCTTTGTGTATTTCTTGACTGCCATTTTCCCATTGTACTTGTCAGTCTTTGCTTGTGTAGCCCTAGTTTGATTGGACTTCTGCCATTTGGAATTGAGCAGGTTTTAAGATTTTGTTCTCTACAATAAGTATAGAACTTATTTACTTTTTTGTTTGTTTCTGTGATATATTATGTTTTGAGGAATATGGTTTCTCGTTTTTTTTGGAAAGTATGTTGAATTGTGTAATAAACCTTTTGGATTTAAATTTATTATTAAACTCAGATTGCTGCTTAATTATATTCTTCAGAGTAAATACATTCGATATTGCTTTGGAACTAATTGATTTGGAACTAACATGATTTCTAGAATTGTAAAACTACTGTCATTCTGTAGAACTTGGACTGGACCTTCCAGTAGCTAGGATTTCTTTTTTGAATGTGTTTCATTACTTACTGGAATATGTAATTTCATTTATTTATTCATTACAAAGTTGCAAAACTTGCACGAAAAGACAGCAACTTAACAATGCTTGCTGTACTTTTTCAATACAATCACTATCTTTGTGTTATATTGATCTATTTGCTTGTGAATCTTGCAGCTCAGTCAGTTTCTGCCACAAAAAATAAACTTCAGTGAATAACAATACTTTATACTATTTACAGAAAAGTCTCGCTAAATTAATGCACGGTTAGATTTTTAATGCAATCAGAAATGAAATAGTGCCTCTTAAATTGGGCTTGAGGGTGTCTGGATTGTGGTATGCTAAGACTTCTAGTTACTGAGAACAGTTTTCCTCCTGTTTTATGCCTCAGTGATTCCCATGTAGGTGTTACTTCACAAGCATATGTAAACTGTGAGTTTACTTTTAAGAAATGAAGTTACAGTAGCCCTACCTTATAATCCTACAATTTCAAAAATCAGATTTAAAGAAAACAAAACGTATTGTAAAACTTAGGTTAAAACTCTAAAAGCACACAATACTAAGACTAACAACAGTAGCAGAGTAGAAAATTTTGCCATATTTTACCCAGCAAGTCTGCTAAAGAGTATTTATGACCGCATTAACACAGAAAATGTTTGTCTTGAGCAGAACACTAACCTAGAGTAGAACTAACTTTATTAAAAGAGATTAAAAAAAAAAGAATCCAGTGTCCTAAACCAGGTTTTTCTCTGTGTGTATGGGGGTGGAGGAAGGTCATACAGTCATGTATTATATTCCTTTCTTTGTGTCAAGGGGCATTTGACTCATTTCTTGCATAACTGTATTGTTGGCAGAGAATCCAAGTAAAGGTGTTATGTGTATTGTTACATGCTCGATTTCTGTGAAAACAGTTTTTCTTGGCAAAAAATAGTAACAAGAAAGATCAAAATGCAGTTCTCTGCATTTTGTGTGTATGTGCACGTCTCTAAGAATAGCAGTGCTGGCAAGTTTCTCATTTTCAGAAAGTTATTGAAATTTATGTGGTAATTATTACTCTTAGTAGAAATCTTACGTGAGTAAATATATCTGAAGTACAATCCAAACAAAAGTCTGCATCAAAGGAGATGTAAGTGCGAGAAAAAAATGAATATACATGGAGATTCTTTATATGGCAGTTATTATTTTCTGTGAATATATATATTCTCAAAATGTATTCTATTTTCTTTTCCATGGTGTATAGGTGCAGTACTGTTGTCCAGTGTACAAGGATTAGCGATTAATGTTGATCCAGTGCTTTATACTTGGCTTATCTACCAGCCTCAGAAACGACCCAGTAGACACATTCAGCAGGTATGTATCCTTGGAGTTAAAGGAGTGGAGAGAGGGAAAACTTTCTCTTGCATGTCTACCAGTAGTGCATTTTTGTTCCACATGTTTTTCTGTTGCCTTGTTCATTTTAGTTTGCAGCACATAGTGTTGATCCAATTTTTATTTATTTAACATGTCAAATCTTATATATTAAAATTCTTGTTTCTCAGCATTTTCATTTACGGTGTTTAAGTAAAAGAAAAGGGTGTGTTTTCTGATGGTCCTTGCTTAGGATCAGTTAGGTTTTAGTCATTTGGGATGGTCTATCAAATAATTACATAATTTTGTTAAAGAAAAATCACTACTCTTATTAAAACCAATTTTAATAGGAGATGAACCATGCAGGTCATAACTTGATACAATTGAATGCTGCAATGGATTCTGTATATAAAGTCAAAATACATATTTGCATGCAAAGTGCTTGGAAGAGATACAGGAAGTGAAGGCTGTGGGTATATATGGCACAGTGCTTGCTTTGAAGTATTCTTGATCATAACCTTCATCCTGCAGACTCCTGACCTGGAAACAATCTGGAAACTTTTTGCCTGGTTCTGAACTTATTTTTTCACTGTTGTTTGGCAGACCAATACAGTATTCTAAACCTTAAATTTGTCATAACTGATCAAATGAGTGGTTTGTTGAGCGTGATGTGCTCTCTCAGTTTTAAGTCATCAACTGTTAAGTGGCCAACACAAGAATCTTTCACTACGGGTCTCATTGCCAATATACAGAACACTGTGCACATTAACCAGGCTTCATAGTTGGCCCTTGAAATGGGAGGATTATTATGATCTGCAAATGTTTCTGTGTCTTGTGTGTAAATGACCTTGTTATGTGTAATTGTCAAACATTCAAGTCCAATTAAGCTCGTTCTGCACCAACACCATTTGAAAAACTTAAATGTGTGAATTGCTATTTTATCATTTTAATAACTTTGCATTTTTAAATTACGTTTAATTTTTTCTTCATTCTTGCATCATAACTGGACTAGATATTTCCAGATACACCTCTTTTTAAAAAATTGGACCATTAATGTATTTTTGCAATACTGTTATGTATCTTTCCAAAATTTAATTGAACCTGTTCAAATATTCATATAAATGACAAATGTTCAAATAAAAGACCTTCCTTAACATTAATATTTGTAATCTGCAGTTAAAGTGTTTCAACTGCCTTTTTATACCGAAAAATAAGAATAGTTTAGCGACTACATTAGAAAACTTCTTTTGTCCATGGTCTTGATCAACAGCGATTAATTAATTAAACTGGTTAATTTCTATTCATGTATTTATTTATTTGTGGAATTTGTGACCTTAGCTTATACAGCCTCCTAAAAGTTGTTCTATTCAATTTCTAAGTAAAATTAGTTTCATGCTTCTAGTGTTACTAGCTTGAGTTGCTTGGTCATTTGAAATGGTTTTAAATGTGAATTTAGAAATCTGTCAACATGGCAGTAGTTCCACCGTTAGTATAACTGCAATAATTTGCTGCAAGTATAAGTAAAAAAAAGACAGTGTCAGCCATGAAGAAACTTGAAAAGATATAATACCCTTATTAAAATATTAACAGAATACTTTTTTTTTTCTTCTTTAAATAATACTGTAATTATTCTAGGATAAGGATTCTAGTCAAACTTATAGCCTTGTATATTGTTTATTGGAAAAGGTTGAGTTACCATAGTCTGGTGTAGCAAAATGCTCTGTGCAGCCATCGTGATTTTTGAACATTTAATGAAATAATTCTAAAACATGATGCTTTCAAGCACGTTATCATCAAAATGTTATTAATTGATAAAACTCTTTTCTTCCTCTAACTGTCAGTCTTACACAATTGCAACAGGAAAAAAAAAAATCTTAGAATTTCTGTGTGTGATTGAAAGATTTTAGATGTTAAGATATTTTAAATTTTAATATCTGTTATATACATTTTTTCTCCCATTTTGCATAAGTCAAGACTGTTTAATCTGAACATGTAGTCAGAAAATCTTTTGGTATGCTTTGTTCCATTTGTGCATCTTATCACGTCGTAACATTTTAAGTGTGATAAGGTAAATCAAGCTAAAAATTTGGGACCACAACTACTGCCCTGTAAACTTATTACACGCAGGGTACAGCTGGGTTTATCTGTGTTCCCAGAGACAAGCATGCCTTTTAGTACCTGAACTTCTTCAGATTTGTTTGTCTTTTAACTATTACTTTGAGACTCTTAGGTTTATAATGCCAATTTGTCAGCGTGCTTGCTTACTGAAATACTCAATATTTGTAGTGTAACTGTCTGGCGTAGTTTTGTCTGAAAGCATGAAAACAAATATCAGAACCTTTTTAACTTAGTTAAGCTGAAATGAGGTAGGACAGAAGCATAACATCAAAACATTTTCACAAAGCACATAAATTTTCAATGATTTTTCCATGAAGCCGTGCTGTCTCTCCTTTAAGATTAATGTGATACAGCCATGAAGAAATGTAATTGTCTTTGGCCTTATTGAGATTTTATTCAGCTGGTACAGAGCAATGGGAAAATGGTGTTGAGGTGTGTGGGGTAAACTCAGCCCAATGAGGACTACCCCTTTTCATTTATTTTTGTTAGTTTCTTGTTTAACCTACCTCTGCACCTTGCGTTCCCACTGTCGAACCAGTGTGACATCTGAAACCACTATGTTACTCAGTTTTAAATGGTTGTTAGTGTTGTCCCCTCCTCTACCCAGTCTATTTTGTACAGATAGATTATAAACTCTTTAGCCTTGTCTATATAATATCTACTACAGTAAGTCAGATGTCCTGATATGTTCTTAGATAGTGTCTGAAAATTAATGATTAATGATATGATTAATTATAAATGATTTTTTTTTTTTTAAGTCTGAATAAGGGTAAAAAAACAGAAGTACAGAGAAGCTATTTAAATAAAAAGTTAAGTTTGGCACAACAAGCAGTGAATATAAACAGGTTCTTAATATATCTTGGCTAGAAGTGAGACATTTTTAAATCATTAGTTAAGAGTACAGTAAGGTTTTCTGCTTCTTCTAGTCTTGTCAGAAGGAAATTTTCTATCTTGTTCCAATACAGAGTTTTCTGTCTTTAGGAACAATACACACAACAGTTGTTTGCAGAAGACTGAATTTAGTGTTTAAAGAAGATGTTAGAATTTGGAAGTTTGTTTAATGATGCACAACAATTCCATGTGAGCTATCTATGTATATTGTTTGAGTTGTATAGATCATTCTTGTTCACATTTATTTAAAACTTGGAAAAAAAAAAAAAAAGGAAGTTTGGAAATACAACTGGTCCTTTTTTAGGCTTCTGCATAATTTTTTAAATACAATGGAATATCTGGAGCCAGATGCTTTCAATGAATGGCATTTTAGAGTATTACCTTTTATTATAAAGTGACTATGCATGCCAAAATGTGGATGCTGTTACACATTTGAATAATAATCTGTGTGGTTGCTGTTGTGACTATATGGTCAGTGCTCTAGGGTAAATAGATGTAAATGTAACTCCTTTTTTTTTCTAATCGGCCAGAGTTTCAACATGCTTCTATAAGCTTTCCATTGTGCCACTTGAAGAACAGAAACAATGAGAATATTGCAGTCTAAAAATCCGTGAGACTCTCTTAATGCTTCCAGGAACTGCTTTTGAATTTCTCCCATGGCTACTAGTAACATATTTTAGGGTTCTTAAGTTTCTTTGCTGAAGTGAAAGCATTTTGTAAACTAAGTCTCTTCTACATTATAGACTTGTCCATTATCACCTCTTAGCTAATTAGTGATACTGGGCATAGGTCAATATAATACTATTTGGAGGGAGCATAACTGGATTTTTAATCTCAAAATAGTAATGCTTCTTATTAAGTTTGGCAGAGGTAAAATAAGTTTATATATACAAAACACATACAAAAGAGTTGTTGTGTGCTTTTGATGTGCTTATTTTAATGTTTGTTGCAAGCTTGTATTTTGTAATTTTTTTTAGTAATAGAGGAAAGTGTATCTGCTTAAACATTTTGTAATAGTATATCCTACTTCCTATTTGTATGCTGTATAGTACAACATGCAGCATGTTTTCTGTAGAAGGTGATACAGAAAAATCAATGCTGCTAAAGTTTGTTTTAATCAGGAATAGAATTAACACTTCAAACATCTCTTTAAACTGAACTTGAGGCAAGCTCTTTAATTTTCTCATGTGTGAAGTCTGTAATCCTGGTACTTATTCCAGCAAGTTGTACAAGGTCTTGCTCAATAAAAAACTTGTTCAGTGCTCAGTCCTCTTCACAGTAATAAATAAATAAATAAAAGTGCATACTTATGTTCAACAGGAAGCTCCTGTGCTTCTCTTTGTACCCATTGCCTGTTGTCTCAGTACTGGGCACCACTGAAAAGAGCCTGGCTCCATCCTCTTCCCAATGTCCCTTCGGTTATTTATATATAATCATAAGATTCCCCCTGAGCCTTCTCTTCTCCGCGCTGAAATGTCCTGTCTCTCCCAGCCTCTCCTCATAAGAGAAGCTCCAGACCTTTGATCATCTTTGTGGCCCATCATTAGACTCCTCCCAGTATTTCCATGTCTTTTTTGTACCGTGGAGCCCAGAACTGGACATAGTGCTCCAGGTGTGGCCTCACCACTGCTGAATAGAGGGGAGGGATCAACCTCCCTCCACCTGCTGTGATGCTTTGCCCAATGCAGACAAGAGTATCATTAGCCTTCTTAGGGGCATGGACACATTGCTGACTCACGTTCAACTGGTGCCCACTAGGACTCCTAGGTCCTTTTCTACAGAGCTGCTTCCCAGCTGGTTGGCTCCCAGCCTGTGCTGGTGCCTGGGGTTGTTCCTTCCCAGGAGCAGGACTTTGCAGGTCTCCTCATTGCACTTAATGGATTTCCTGTTAGCCCATTTCTCCAGCCAGTTCAGGTCCCTATGAATGGTTGCGTGGCCCTCACAGTTTTGTGTCAATTGAAAACTTGCTGAGGTTACACACTCTGCCCCATCATCCAGAATATTAATGAAGTCATTGTATAGGATTGGGCCCAGGACAGGCCCTGTGGATTACGTGGCTAGTTACTGGCCTGCAACTTGACTTTGTGCCTGATCATTCCACCAGTTTTGGATCCACCTCCCTGCCTGCTCATGCAGCCCATACTTCATTAGCTTGTCTCTGAGGATCTTGTGGGAGGCCGTGGCAAAAGCCTTACTGAAGTCCATGAAGACAATATCCACTGCTCTCCCCTCATCCATCAAGCTGGTCAAGCATGACTTCCCCTTGGAGAACCTATGCTGACTACTTCTCATGACTTGTCCTACATATGCCTGGATTAACTATTCCATCACCTTCCCAGGGATCAAGTTGAGGCTGGCTGCCTGTAGATTCCTGGTTCCTCCTTGAGATTCTTCTTGACGATAGTGACATCTGCTTTTCTCCAGTCCTCAAGCAGCTCACCCAGTTGCCATGATCATTTAAAGAACGTTGAGAGTGGCCTTGTGGTAACATCTGCCAGCTTTCTCAACGCTCGTGGGTGCCTTCCACCAGGGCCCATTGACATTCTTATGTCCAATTTGATTAACTATTCTCTGATCTGATGCTCTTTTGGGAAGGGTGACACATCTTTGTTTCAGTCTTTCCTTCTGGAATCTGGGATTTCTAAAGGCCCATTTTGCTAGTAAAGACTGAGGTGACGAAGGCATTCAATTACTGAACCTTTCTGCTTGTGCGTTTCCTGACTTTGTATTAGCGTATATTCCAAGAGACAAGGAAATATTGTAGCTTGTTTTTTTTTGTTGTCGTTTTTGGTTTTTAGGACTTTCTACTCCTATTCTAAACTCAACTGAACACGGGAAGTTAATATTAATAAGACTACATAATACTTGCATTTTTCAAAACTGTTTTATATAGGTTTCAGACTTAATACCCTGAATAATGTGTAAACAGAAGAAAATAGTCATCTTGGGTCAGGAAAAAAGGTACTTGTTATCATGAGTGTTTTCACTTCATCATCAGCTGGTGGTCTTCCAGATATGCAGCGTAGCAAGCATTACATGCTGCTCTGTCTAGAAAAAGACAGTACTGGTAGAATACCTTTCTTGTTTGGACCACTGCACTGTGTATATAGTGTTTAGTAATCAACACCAGAAGGCTTTGCAGGCCAATGTGTTAAAAACAAAAAACCCTAGGACACCCAAGATACTATATTGTTAGAAGTGGCAGCAGTTGTTGGAATTGATTTAGTTAAGTTATATTAATTTATTCCTCAATAATACTGAGCTGAAATAACTTGAGACCTGGTGCAGAGCAAGGAGTAAAGTTTATAAATCAAAGTACTGTAACTTAAAGTTCAAAACTGATTTTCATCTTGGACTTGTCAGCTAAAGACATCTGAGAGAGGTGTTTTAATTAAGCACTTTTTGAACATTGTGTCACTTACAATATGTACAACAAATTATTAGTTAAAAAAAAAAAAAATCCAACAACCAGAACTTTATCATTTATTTGCAAGTTTAAAAAGAGTGAATTCATCATACCATCTTGTTAGTAATCCACTGTGTAACAGTTCTGACGTTTAATAGATTGATTCTCAACTTCAAAATTTTAAGCTTTTGTTTTTTTTTTTTTTAATTTTAAATTAATATTGCAAGAATAAATTTTTAAAAAATATCCTTTTTGATTTTGCTCTCCTTCAGTTCAAAACCTGAAGAGTAGATAAATAATATTGTGGAGAAAGTTATTCAATGGTAAATTTTATGTACTAATATCTGCTGTATTATATTACTTCACAGTTTTTATGAAATGGAAGGACTAAGAAAGATTTAAAGATATCAGTACTTCTAAAGGTATTATATTGGAAACATGGGTGACTTTTCAAAAAAAATGACCTTTTGATTGCATGGTTCACTTCAAATTAATCAGAAAATTATCACTGGCTTTGGAAATACACTATATAACATTGTGCTCTTAAGATCTACGTTTTCAGAAGTAAAACATTAAGAAGAAGCCTGATAAAAAGGCACTTATTCTGATTTATATGTATTCTGTGTAACTGCTCAAAGGCAAATTAGTATATACCAGATGCGTTGCACTCCATCCATATGCTCCATATAAAAATCACATATTTTACATTATTTGGGTGTTAAAAATAATCACATTTCTGGTTCCCTGAATTTGGTAGACTTTTCTGAAATACATTTTTGTTACCAACATTTTTTTCAATAACTGTTAATAATCCGTGAAGTTGGAGCAGCAAATTCAATAGATATCTTCCATACCCTGCTTGATGATTGATGAGCCTATGCTAGATTTTAAACAGGGCTTAAACTGGCATAGATATTTTAGAGTTGATTTTTCTTTGAAATGTTCTTGTATATGTCAGCCAAAATTGGTGCTCATTTGTTCTTAAATACTTTATTCTGCATAGGTTGTTTTGGTAAAGCTGAGCTTTATGTGTGGCAGCAGTAGCTGTGTTCATGTAGTATGTGCACCAGTTGCTTACTTGCTGCTTTTTAACAGTTTAGTTTTTTAACTCAGATTATGTAACATATGCTTACCTAAAACCTATGTGTTTCTTGAAAGCACTGTTGAATAGATATGCTTTTTAATGCCTTATGAAAGATTAATTTGAACAGAATTCAGGAAAGCAGGAAAGATGCAACTATATAGAGTTATACTTATATACTTGTATATACTTATATACTTATATATATTCTCGTACATATGTTGGTTACTATATGTTCTATATGTTTATATTGCCTTCCTCTTAAAAAAAAAAAAAAAAAGCTGCATTTAGAGTCATTGTTTCCAGCAATTTAATATTTTATTTTGACTATTATTTGAAGATGTTTTCAGTTATGGCATTCTTCATTTTGGTAAACCAGTGGTGTTTTTATCACATTTCCTCTCTTATAAAAGCCCTTGCTTAGCTTTACACCAATAAATATTTAAAGAATTCATTTTCCTTGGCAAAAAAGCATTATCTATACTTTGATGAAACATCACGTATATGATACTCTTTGCAGTGAAAATATGAGTGCATGTAATTACGTTTTTCTCAAATGCATAATACTGTAAAACCTCTACTGTTTTTCTGTATTTTTTTACATTAATAATTTCACTAAAATTAATCATCTTATCCCAGAGAAGACTGAAACTATCAAAAACGTATACCTACACATATCTGTTTGTATATGAATGTATATGGCCGCACATTTCTGCCATTTTCTTTGGCTGTTCTGTAAGCATGTGTGAGTGTTACTGTCTAATAAGTGTTTCAGAAACGGAATAGATCTAAAAACCGCAGTGCACAGAGAACATCCTTAGTCATGTACAGGAGCAGTGAAGGAAACAACATTGCTCCTCTTCCAGATTCATCATTTTAAAGCACTGGAATTTAATATACCTATACGATTCCCAAATCCAAATTTCTCCTTTTTCATCAACATCTATGCCATGGAAGTTTTTATATCCCAATTCAAAAACAAGACTTTTCCATTATCTGGGTAGGTAGATTAGAGAATTGGCCTATAGCAATTCAACTTCATCCATTTTTTCCCCTCAACTTTTTTTCTACTCCTTTTGCCCTTTTTCTACCATTATTTTTGGAATTATTCTGTATTATAAAATCCTGCCATTGCTGTATGGAAAGTTAACTGTGAGCTCAGGATATTATGAACTCTTGATCCCATCTTGGACTCAATGATCTCTTTCAACTGAACTGTTTGATTCTATGGCTTGGTAATTCTTCACTCAAGTGGTTTGCACAAGAGGTCTTTCTGCAATGTTTGCCTAAGAAGTAGTTTTGTCATTATGACGGTCAGTACACTCACTTAGAACATGTAATTCCTGTAATTTGAGGAATTACTCAAGGTGTCTTTTGGAATATTGCAGATCTTTGTGTCTTCAAGAGCCAAACACTTCTGATAATGAATGCCAGTGAAAAATAACACAATATAAGGGTGAGTTTCAGTACCTTAAGGTTTTTGCATGTTGTAGCAAAGTTGGCTATTGAGGGTAGAACTATGTTGCCCTACTTTAGTTCTAGTTTTTCTCTTCTACCTTGATAAATAGTAGGAAGGGTTTTGATAAAAGCAAGCATGTTTCTAAATTAGACATAATTATCTTCTTGGTGCATCAGTGTTTCTAAGACTGTGGTAAGTTTTGATTTCTGATAGGCAAAAAGCATTATGCTTATGCCTATTTGGATCTGTCTTCACATACAACAAGGAGCACCATTGTTTCTGAAGGCTGTAGGAATGAAGTTAATGCTTGCTTAAGGAGCAAGAGCTACATGGGACTAGAACCTTTTATATGGTACTTCAAAGGACCCGTGAAAGTGCTTTCATCAAATGATGATGTAGGGCTTCTTGGCTGGCGTAAGTCTATCACGTAAGTTTGGAAAGATTACAGCTCATCAACCAGTGGCTGATCTTTGGTCCTGGCAGAAGCACTCTTTCTGAGCATACCTGAAATTTCTAGCTGAAGTCACAGAATTTCGTGTAAATTTGCAAGTTCATCTGCTGGGAATGAAACTGTTTTTGTGAGCCACAGAGGTTAAGCTTGCCTAATGTTTTTAATTAGGAAACAATTTAATTGGTTAATTTTAACTAGAAACTGGGCCTTATGTCTAATGCTTTCTGAAGCAATACAGGTGTATTCTTACATTATTGCTGTCAGAAACCAAAACAATGAAATGTAACTGTGCCAGACAGCAACTGTGATTAGTTGCTATTAAAGCTTGGCTCAAGGTGAGCAAGGTAGACCCTTGCTATTTGAGCTGCCAGAGCTTGGACTGTCCTGCAGGATAAGTTAATATTCTTCTCAGAGGCAGATAAAATGTTTGTGTGATGGTGATCTTACATATTCACAAAAATCATGTCTCGAGTAGAACTGCCATCTGCACCCATTCCAGTGAGTTTATTAATTTCACTTTCTGCTTGTTGGTTGCAAGTTATTGCACATGTACAGATCAGTCTGTGTGCACGGAGAAGACACTAACGGGATGTCTGGGTTTGGTTTCATTTCACAGATGACAACCCATGTCTATGTTGGGGCTTCTGCATTGAGTTCAACATTTCACAGGCCAGTGCTTCATTTTTAACCTTATTTATAATGTTTTAGTTCCAGGAATTCATTCCCTGCTTCCCATTGACAAGCAGGTATTCAGCCACTCCCAGGAAAGCAGGGCTCATCACGCTTAACAGTTTTTTGGGAAGACAAACATCATCGCTCTGAACATCCCCCCATTCCCCAGCCCCCTCATTAGCAGGGCAGCACAAGGAGCAGAAAAGTCTTTGGCTCTTCAACAACATTGGTTTGCTATCACTGCTACTTTCAGGAAGAATCAAAAGCACAGCACCATATAAGCCTCTACAAAGAAAATTACCTCTATCCCAGCCAAAAACCATGATAAAAGCATTCCCAATCTTCCTTCACGTGCCTGCATACTCTTCAGACTCACTGGTGCAATAATAAAAATAAATAAATTATTTTGAATATCATGAATTATTATTAATCTAGTGTTCATTGTGTAATACACACAAAATATTATTGCATCAATAAAACTGTGGTCAATTCCAGAATAGAATAGGATTTTGATTTTGACTGCAAAACCAAATACCTTAAGGCTGTAGCCCCGAATTGAGTTCTCTTGTAGGTCATAACATTGGGCTTACTTTTTGAGTGTAAACTCTGTCATCTTATGTATTATGTGAAGACAGATTTGTATTTAAACAGAAGCTTCGACTTGAATCATTTTGGGTGATTTTTTATACTTCTGGAATTCAGGAAAGTTGTCCATTACTCAGGACAGAGCCGATAGCGATTCATGTGTCGTTGATGACTTGTGTAGAAGTTGATTAATATTTTCTAGTAGAAAGCATTTTCCTGAGTGTTGTGGGAAGCCTCTGTTTACAGTATTCCTCCGTGTAAAGGAGCCTCATATAAATGCTGCTGTAGTTCCATATCTCTGTTGTGCTCTTTATCTTCTTTATAAGACTACCAATTAATAACCGTAAAGCTTCCTTCCCAAGTAGGTGTGTTAAGCTTTACTGCATGCTACTTCATTGCCAGCTTTTTGGATTGTTGTGATGAAATGCTTATGAAAACACTTGACTGCAATGTCTCCTTTCCCATCAGATTCATCTTCTCGTACAGCTGTGGTGCTCTTGTCATCTGCTATTTCCCAAGCCACAATTTCCTCATCAGTCTGTGGCTAAAACCCAAATCTTGATGATCCTTTTCCATCTATTTCAACGTTGATCTTTCATCTTCTGCATTCTTTTAACCAGAAATCTTTTGCCAAAAATCTGACAAGATTGTACTGGGCGTCATCAACAGCAACATCAGGCTTGATTTCAGTGAGCAAAGATGAAACAGCTGTTTCATTGTCCAGATCAGCACTCAAGCGCTCAATATTTGGTCATAATTTTTTCCAGCTTTGGCTGGCTGTGATAGCCTTGATGTTTTTCCCTATATGACTAGTGGTGTAACTTATTATTGTATGCTGCTGATCCATTTCTTCAGTGGTTCAGAAACAGCTACAGCTTCTTCAGACACTGTTTTCCGTCCTATTGTCTTTTGTACTGTCTTATATTATCCGTGCTTGTTCTTCAGAACTCTTGCTTCACTTTGGCAAGTTGATGTTCTTACGATGTTAAATGCAGAAATGCCAAAACATGGCTCAACAGTTGCTGTTATGGGAAGGCTGCAGGTGGCTTTGCCATATGAAAGGTTGTATCAGATAAATTTTGAAAATAAGTGATGTAATACGTCTGACCAACGTTTATAAAACTTGAGTCTCTCTCTCTCTCTGTCTACATGTGGGAAGTATTTCTATGGTGTAAAACTTTTTTTTTTTTTTTTTTTTTTTCAAAGCTGATTGGCTTTTTTTGCTGTTGTTATGGCTAGAGGACACCAAAGTGACATGTTTCTGTCTTCCAGAATTGGTTTTTAGGGCTTTTGGAGACAAAGCTGATGACTGTACATTCAGAGAGAGCAGGAGAGATGAGAGTTCTGTTTGTCATTGGCATTAGTATTTTCCTATTAACTTTGCATACCATTGTATATGTAAGTTGATTGTTTTCACTGGAATAGGATTAAATAGTTGATTGTCTGTCTTATTTTAATTTACTTTTATAGTGGAAAATGGTAAGGGCATTTGGAAGTGATTCTCCTTCAATTAAACGATTTTTTCTGTTTGTTTTGGGGTTTTGTATGTGTGCACGTGTTGCACACTGCTTGATTCAGTGATCTGTTTTCCATTGGAGAAAATTTACAAGCATATTGCCCGCCTCACACGAATTTGTTTCCCACAGAGATTCCTAATGCAACGTGTGAGGTTTCTCATTACCCAGCTATATGGATTACATTTTCACTCCAATACCAACAAAATTAAATTACACAAAAATTGATTAAGATGCATGTAATCCTAATGTCTGATCTTTAGAAAAAACTTAATGCCATCTTTAAATGATAACGCTCTGCAAAATCAACAGTAGAAATACTCCGCTCTTCTCAACTGGCGTATATTTTCAGTTTACCTAGCAGCTAGCACTAAAGAGAATTGTTAACATTTTGGTACACAAAATGGAAGATCAGGTTTTATTAATGATTTTGTCTTTTCTAACTCATGTTGATTAAAAAAAAAAAAAGCTCAAAAAAAAAAAAAAAACCCAAAAAAAAAAACAACACAACACCACCAACAAAAGCCTTCAGCTGTATTTCTGGCTCTTCAGTTCCTGAACTCATTATTTTTGCCTTACGTGGATTAATGTATTTTCTGTTTTCTGATCTTTGAAATAGAGGTGCAGGCCTTCAAACCAGATTTGAATGCCTTCAATTTTGTCAACCAGTCTTGTGTTTTGAGCAGTTGGTAATTTTACCAGTCTGCTTAAAAGTCGAAAGGTAATTCAAAATCACTAATAATCAGAGTCAGGCCGCACGTTTCTTTTTAATTGTGTGTCTTTTTTTTAGAAGTTGAATTAATGAAGGTTGATAAATTACTTTGCAAAACATTGGAATCTTTGTATCTGGCTAAATTTGTCTAGTTTCCACTAAATGTTATGATTTTGCTTTGAGGATGATCCAGGTTTATTCATACGCATTTTGATGACCTAGTGAGCATGGTATTTTAAGTCAATAAATTTAATTTTTTTTTTTATTGTAGAATTTATTTTAGTCCTGTTGGTCTGAGAAAAAAAGACGTGCAAGTGCAAGTCCGAATGTAGTGATTCAGCTGTTTAATGAAATTGTAAGAATTTGTTTTCATAATGTCTGTGCTTCAGTCATCATTTTAAGTCGTCTTCTATAAATTAAAAAAATGCAGCTGAAGACATGCTTCTTATGACAATGTCATAATTCAAAATTAATGTTTTTTGGTTTTGCGTGGTTCTCAAAGTGCTTCTTTTTCTAGCAGTCTGTAGGATCTGTTCCACTTGGAGTGTCAGTAACTCGAAAAAAAGAGGATGAAGCATCAGTTGGAAGTGCGCCTTTGGCAAGGCAGCAATCGAATCAAGCTTCTGAGTATGCCAGCAGCCCTGTCAAAACAAAAACAATAACAGGTATGATCACATCTTAATTGAAACTAGCTACTCAGCCTTTTTAGCCTTACTCAATAACATCCGTGTGCAGCTGAACAGTATCAGCTGTGCAAATACTCGGGAACATATTTCAGATTTAAAGAAATATTGTCCCTGAAAATTACCAGTTCTTTAATAAAAATGTTAATTTTTCATCTTATTTTTAATATAGATACTACCTCGAGGGTCCTGATAATTTCATGGAATATATTTTCTAAGACAGGATAAAGGAGATGCCCTTTCAATAGAAGATAGCTATTTGGCTTGATATTAAATACTTCAGTCCATAATTTTGTCAGACTTTATACACTTAGATTAATCCCTTTGATTTCAGGGATTCTGTTCACATTGTTTCCAACCTGGCATGTGTGCAAGTCACTGCAGATCTAAGTTTTGTGCATAAATATAGTAAATTTCACAGTTTTCTCCCATAGAAAATACATTTGTTGTCACTTCTGTTTCTGGAGTTTAAGAAATTATTAAATTTAGGAATCTTCCCTGGCACATCAGGAGTGCTAGCGTTACACTTCATTATTACTAATCAAGATGATATGGCATTCTGGGATTTTCTGGACTATTTAATCATACAGTACTGTCTGCAAGTAGTAAAATAGGACATCATCCAACAAAAGTGACTATCCAGCTGAGACTTTCAGTAATCCTTCTGAAATACACTGAACAAATTCTCTTTTCCTTTGCATTGATGTTTATTTCCAGTTAATCATGAAGTACTTCAAGATGTTGTCTATTGAAACTGAGATTATGATCTTGCCCATGAGTGGTAGTTTAATTGTTATTTTGTGATAAAAAGGGCTAAAGCCAGAAAATCTGAATATTACATGGGTTGCCACGTTGAAATTGATAGAATAATAGAAGGAAATCTTGGAAATAAATCTATTTCATTTATTAATAATTTACTTTTCAGAATTTTACTTTCAAAATTTTTCAAAATTTTACTTTTCCAGGAGTTGGACTCGATGATCCTTATGAGTTCCTTCCAACTCAGGATATTCTATGATTCTATGAAATTTGTCCTTTTATTTTTACCATCTTTCATCCTATCCCTTGTTTTTACCTGTAATGAAGTGACTGTATTAAGTATATTCTTCAGTTTGCAATTTTTCGTGTGTATAGTCCTGCTACACCAACATCATATGTGTTTTGCATCCATTCATCTCCTCTTGTGGTTAATTCTACCAGTGCCTAACAACAAAGCACAGAGGTGTAATGCACTAGAGAAACATGTATGATTTTTATGTTAAACTGTCAGAAATAGGATTAAAAATATCTTTTGTAAAACCTTTCTTTGCAGAGACATATATAACCCTGGAAGAAAGCTGATCAGGGAATTCAGTTTGCTTTATTTAGTGTTTGAAGAAAACTCAGTTTGAAAGAATGATGCATTCTGCATCCCTTTTTTCTGAACAAAGCCCAATCATGGAGAAGCTTTGAAAATTTCAGTTGCCAAAGCTGTTGTTTGACTCAGAGAAGAGGGGACTTAGTTGTTTTTTGGAGTTACCCAAACATTCTGATAATATACAGGGGTGGTACATTCAGTCATTACGTTAAATTTGGCTTCTTTACTGATGAAAATGTTATTAATTTTTTTTTTATTTTTTTATTTTTAAGATGTAACATGCGTGTCACAAGTGCTTGTTCGAAGACCAGCCTGTGTTTTTAATTGTGTACCTATTTGTTATCTGCTGGAGATAAAATGCCAAGTACAAAATACCTGAAGTATTTGAGATTTACCTTTAATTCCTTCAGCAGAATTAAAGTATAGAATGAATGCCAAAGAGCAAAAGGAAATAATTTACTAATGAAATAATTTAAAGGGATGTTTTGTCCACTTCAGTAGACCACTCAGATTTTCTCTAGTAAATGAAAGGAGAGCCATGTCATACTGCAGTGCTGTGCAGGCTCATTCTCTGTATAGCCTCCTGAAGCATCATGTGGTGTTAAAAGCTTTTCCATCTGTTGTACAGAGTTAGATTTGGACTGGGAGAATTGGGGGACAGTAAAAACTTAACACTTACATTGTGTCGTCACCCCTTCCCCTCCCCCCTCAAAAAAAGTCTCTGATTATGAAGCTACCAGTTAAAATGTGTAGAAAAGGGAGGATGAATGAAAGAGTAAAAGGTGAGACCTCATTCTGAGATTCTGAGAAAAGTTTCAGTGGATGCTTTGTTTCACAACTTGTTTCTTTACAGGTGCCGTATGTGCTCTGGAATACGGTGAATGAGTGTCTGGTTTCTTAAATGAAAAATAGAGTGCCTGTGATTCTTCTCCTTTCTGATTTTTCTGGGTCCCTTGCTACCAGTAATTTTCACTTGATTTCCTTACTTCTTCATTTCACCTAATTTCTGTCCGAGTTTTCTGTTTGCCTCACCTTTTTAAAACCAGGAATAAAAAGCACATAATTATAGGTTTAGGTCGTGCAACGCTACTTATGCTACAAAAGCATCTAGGTAAAAGGCAAAAATCCTTGTAAGCCTTGTAGCTATTCCTATGGATGCCTTAAGTTGTACGAAAACTGAATTTGCTGCATTGATAGCAAGCACATATGCATAGTCTTTGCAGACTAAAAGAGGTTATGTCTTAAAATCATGCTATTCAGGTGATGATTTGGAATTTACCCTTTTCGAGTCTAACATGATCTTAGCAGTCACTCCCTTGAGAACTGCTAGAAACCAACTCTATGTATTAAATGAAAGCAGTTTGTAATCACAGCTGTAAAATGATTTAAAACATTGATCTTGAGTTCAGTTTATTAGCTAATGGCTGCTGAGACATTGCCAAAAATGAAGCATGGGAAAAGAGCAAAACTACTATTTATATGGTAACTGCCTGTGAAAATCCAAAGTTTCTGTACTTAAGTCTCAAATGGTAGTTATTTATAAATCTCCTTAACCACAGAGGCCTCAAAAACAGAGTAAGATAACAGAATATATGGTTTAAATTTTGTATGATGCGGTCATGAACGAGCAAGATGATAAAGAATATTAAAAAAAAATATTTACCTGAATTCCACTGTCCACCCACTTCTCTTCCTGTTCTCAGCAATTCACGAGCTCCCTGTTAATTCAATAAAAAGTAATTTACAGACTTGGTGTAGAATTGTAGCTCTTATGATTGCATAGTGGCAAAACGTGTGAATGTGTAATATACGTATAGCATATGTAGAATACCTATGCAAGAGCATAATATGGGTTGTTGAGTAGATAGGGCAGCCTTTGAAAGCTGTCCTGTGCACTACTGATTAAGGATTAATCAATCCAAACTGTCTATTTTCATTCTTTCAGAAGGGTCTTCATTCAATACTAAAACAACTTTCAGATTTCATTCTTATGTTAATAAATGGTAGTAATTATTTTCACTTTGTTTGAAAAACAGAATGTAACATAATATAATAACTTAAAATAACAGAATAATTCTGGTTTGGAAGAATCTGTTGCATTACTGAAATGTTGATATTTTGTTCTGTGGGGCTGTTGTTTTTGAGATGTAATTAGAGTTCTAAAGTTTCATACACGCAACGTTAAAGCTAAGTTAAACCTGCTTTTCTATTATTTATATTTCAAGCAGATGGATGTTGGTGTCGTAACAAGAAAGTTTAAAGCTTAGTCCAAGATGGCCTTTGTATTCTCTGTCCTGTATAAATCGTCTGATTCCTAGTAAGGGCAGAACTCAGCTGGCCAATTTCTCCCTTCTTTCCCCTGCTTACTTATTTTCACAGAGCTTGTAGAATCAATCTTTGAGAGATTTATCTTGTTAAATTTTATATTGAACAGTAAGCACAAAGAGAGTTAGGAAAAGACAAGCAAACGAGTGCTATGCCAAACAAGGATTCCATGAGTCTTGTTTCTGTAGAAAGGAGGCAAAGACCACCACCCACCTTTTCTTTCAACCACTTCCTAACATTTGATAACGTAGGTATAATTACATGCTTATAAGCTGGTCGTTAAATTCTTCTTAGAAATGAAATTCCATGGTTATTATGGGGAGCTTTAGTAATTCAATTTTGAAAGCTTTTCTCAAGTAAATCTTAAAATTCCCTCCAAGTATACATAGGTGATATTTCTGAGCTGTTTTGAAGGTAGCTAAGTGGAGAGAAGAGGAAGCTTTAAATGTAGACATGTCTTTTTGTTGATGCAGTTTAGGCTAGCATTACAGAAAAGATTATAAACAAATTACTTCTGAACTGCTCTAAAAATCAGGAAAGTCAGGTATCATGTACCTAATAATAAGTGGATCTGTAGCGGGTCTGTGTGACAAAAAGGAGCTACAATTCATTGCTAAGAGATCTAGGAGTATTTATTTTAGATATTCCATTCTTTATAAATTACTACGTAGTGAGCACATGGTGCATCTGATAGCTATTACTAAAATGAAGAAATAATTCACCTATTTTGTCCTACTACTGGTGTATGGTAGGTAGTAGTGTTTAGGACAAGCTTGATAACTTCTTGAATTAGTTGGACAGCACATTGTTCAGACCAACTGATTCAGGGTTGGTGTTTTTATTTGAGGCTTCATCTTTAGTCAATAGAAAGATAAATCAACTTAAAAAAGAAGTGTGGCATAATATGACCTGTACCTAGCAAAACCATGTACAGTTACTGATTTTTTTTCTTATGAAGCACGACTAGAGTGGTGGACTAGATTTCTGCTAAATTGAGTTGCTGGAATGCAAAGGAAAATCCCCAAACTGGCAAATGTGAGAGAAGTCTGGCTGGTGAGAAATCAATGGATTATCTGAAGAATTTGTACATCACTACTTCTGCTCAATGAAGCGAATGATTATTGTTTATTCATGCCTGTCGTGGAATGTATCACTGATGATTTATTTGGGAAAATGAATGAAATTAAATAGATGCTAAGTAAGCTAAGTAAAAATACAGGAATTTCAATCAGACACACATTTACTTAGGGTGCCTGAAAGTACTAGGATTTTTATATTTTCATAAATGGGTTGTAGTTCTTGGAAGGATTATTTAAATAGAAGGTCTCTGGGCTCAGATGATTTATGGTAACTTTTAAATGGCTGGACAGTCGCATACCTATATTGAGAAATAATTATTGTGGGTTTTCTTAGCTAGTGAAATGTTTGGTTAAATGATGGCATGATTTCTTCAGTTCTGTGTGGACTTTAAGAGCATTAGGAACACAAAGCCAATGTAGTACATCAACTACAATTTCTGTATGGAAAAGTTGAGAGAAAAAGAACAGGTGTTTATTTTTATATACTTTTTAAAAGACTAAGGAATTTTCAGTGTATATTTAAAAAAGAAAGTCAGGCAGACAATCAGAATTCTTCCTGAATTTACCAGAAAAGGTCTTGCAAACCTGAAAGCTGAAATTCATAGTTCATAATGTACTAAAAGTTACTTGGAATGGTAAGCAGTATTAAGATAAATTTGGGCACGGACTGAAGATATGAACACACACAATACATTTTGTTGTTTGCTAATATAGTAGCTCAATGTTGCCTGTGAAAGTCCACGATTTATACAAAAGTGTCAGTCCTTTTTTAGTTCTGTTCCCAGAACTAAATAGGTATTTTTTGCCAGAAATAGTGCAGTAATCGTTGGATTTGATGGGAGAAAACACTACCCATAGCCATTCTCTAGCCAACCAGTGTCAAAGCTTTCACACTGAAAGCTTTTTTCCTTGCATAACCACATTCATATCACATTTATCTTGATTTACTGACATACATTTGCTCTAGAAAAAGGATTGTTGTGTAAGAAGTCTGAAGATTCTGGATTTTATTCTACTGCTAGCTCATTTGAAGGACTTTTCTAATTCAGTCACTACACCTCTCTGCTACAGTTTCCCTGTGTATAAACTACTGGATAGTTATCAGGGATTCTGTGGCTCAACTATGAACTGAATTGATAAAAATAACATATTATCTGTACCACTACTAAAGTAGTGTGTAAAAATGCTCAAACCCCAGTAGACAAATTCTTTATGCAAACACTATTAAGTATGTGGGCATATATATTGCATTTTTGTTTTATGAGCTTAAAAGGACTTGGTGCTATTAGTTGGGTTATTTAAGTTTTTATGCCTTTTTTAGAGTATTTATTATGTTTTTCTTTTCAAGCAACTGATGAAAAGCACAAACTTTTTTACATACAGGTCACTGTAGTCTTTCCATAAAAAAATCTCAACCTCATGAATAATTCAAATATTAGTCATCTTATCAGTGGAGGCGGAGGGCATAGCTTTTGATACGCCACCATAAAAATAAACTGTGAATATTTTTGAAACACTTCTGATGGACGTTGGTAGTTCAGAAAATATTAGTAAATGCTGTGAGCTGCCAGCCTCACCTAATAAGCCTGCTACTTCGATATCTTTTAAAATTGGTTTATAGGAGAAATTAGTGCATTAAGATAGCCAGCATTTTCAACAAGATACTCCTCTTTTTGCATTTTTTTAAATATGTATACTGTTTTAGTATCAAATCATGGAACAAAATTATTACATGGAAATGCATTATATTGAGAACAGAATTTGGTTCTTTGACCATAATATACGGAAAAGGGCAAATGATTTATAATGCTTTTGTGTATCTCTTTATACAGACATATGTATTGTGCTGCAAATATAAAATATATAATCTTATGAGGAAAACTGCAATGCCAAAAAAGGGTCAAACAAGCTTTTATGTAACATGTTTCACTGAACTCTTGCTTTTGCCTACAGTATTATATGTAGAAACTAAAAACTGCTGATTTACAGAAAAGAAGAAGGAAGTTTTAAGTAGGTGGTGTTTGTACTGTTGTTTTTTTTTTTCCTTTAACATGAGAAGAAACCAATTAATCTTCTGGGGAGACACGTGCACACGCACATACACGCAGAACTAGAGTCCTAGGTTTTCATCTTTTTTTCAGAGTTGTTTGAAGTTTGAATTTTCTCCTCCACTGCTTTTTAATCTCATTTCTAATCCCTTAGACTCCTTGGTCAGTTCCTCAATGGTTTGCATTTACAGCAAACATCTTGGAATTTTTGTTTTTATTTCTGATAAAAAGTCACATCTAATGCATGAAAATATGAATTGCTATTAGGAAACCCCAATGAGTTTTCTGATGCTATGGCAACTAATTTTAGTTTTAGAAGAGGAAAACTCTTTCCAGAAAGACCCATGTAATAACAGTATCCTTTCCTTTGATTTCTTTGAAATATTATTCCTGTTCGTGTGTTTTGCTGCCATAGCCTCTTAGCATCGATGATTAGTTTGCAATAGCATTTTTCTCGGCTTAACTCATTTCTGATGTGTGAGAAGTGTATGACTGATGATGTGATGTGGGAAGGAAAGCTTGCCCAGCATGCTGAGGTCACGCGATGAACATTTTGAGTAGAGTCACACGATGGGATGGTGGAGAGGCCGTCCTGCTGCAGGCTGCTGCGTGGGTGTCTCTGTGTGAACCTTGTCTTCCAGCAGGAGCTCTCTGGGCTTTTGGAGATCACTGACTGTATGGGTTTGCCTGCAGCAGGATGACCTTTTCTAACCATGAAGAAGCTTCTTCTCTCTACCCTCTTCATGCATAAAATGCCCGAGGCACGCAGTGGGTCGGGAGTCAGAAGTCAAGCAAAAAGGACAAGGCATGGTAGAACCACACTGCATACAAATTAGGAGTAAGGTATTAGCATTGTATTTTACCTGCCACTAGTTCACATACCAGCTCTAAGGAAGAACTGAAAAAAGCATGAGGCCACTGGTGAGTACAGATTATCATTGGTCCTCAACCCAGTAGTGGAAAATCCCCGTTCTGTGATCTTTTCTTTTATTTATTAGAGGAAATGTCCATTTGCCCCCAGATCACCTCACTTCAAAGGATTTATTTTCCCCTTTGCATTCCTTAGGTCAATGAATATTAATAGCACAGTGTAGCACTATTTTTTCCAAAGATCTTTTTATTTTTAAAACTCATGTTTTATGGATTCAATTTCCAAAGCAACCAGTTCCCAGAAGGCTAAAAAACACAAAGAAAGAGGTATCTGTCTGTATAGGAAAAACATCGATATCTTGAATTTATGCCTTAAGTCTTGCTTAGGGGCATCTCCTAGGAGAGGATGTTTACAATTAATTTTGAAGGATTGCCGCTTGGAACGTCCCTTAGATTCTAACCATAAGTTGTGAAATAAATTATGAAAATTGCAGCTTCTGGTAGCTCGATCTGGATTGGGCTGATCAGCCCTTTTCAGAAAGTCTGTTCATTACCACTGCGTCATCTGAACTTGGTGAGCGTGGCAGCCTCCGAGTGACTTCTGAAAAAGATGTGGTGTTGATTTTTACCAAAATACCACGTATGCAGTATGTGACTAGAGAATGAGAGTAGGAGTTTCTGTACATTGTTTTTTCTTAAAAATTACATTTTGTACAATTTGAGGCAGTCCCCTCCTTTCTCTTTTTTTTACTTTCTTACCAGTTTGTAAATGTTTCAGACAAATCCTATTTTCTATCCAGCTATTGCTGACTGGCTCCTGGCTTCAACACAGGGCTGATTACGGTGCCAGGAAATGTTCCTAGATTTTTCAGTTCAGTAGTAACTGAGTAGCATAATTATTTTAGGAGATTAACCTTCATACTGAGACAGATGGAGCTGATCCAGTCTATGTATTTACTATAGAGGACTAGCCAAACACACAGGATAGCCACACCAGACTACTACAGCCTCTTAGCAGCTATCATCTGCTGATGGCCTTGCCTGATAGGGAATTATGACACGTGCTTTCAGACCCTTCAGACAAAGCTGTAGGACTTACCAGTACAGAAA
The DNA here is from genome assembly GCF_963932015.1 of Anas acuta. Taxonomy (NCBI): domain Eukaryota; kingdom Metazoa; phylum Chordata; class Aves; order Anseriformes; family Anatidae; genus Anas; species Anas acuta. The sequence continues at coordinate 136,235,307 of NC_088980.1, forward strand.
AAATAAATAACAATAGAAGACCACTTTTTTTTTTTTTTTTTTTTTTTTTTTCCCCTGAAGAATTATTTCCGTGCTGATTTCTTTACATCCTGAAACACTTCTTATTGCTTCTCTGTTCTCTGTGATTTCTGGCTAAATGGGTCTTTATCTGTTTGTATTACAGAAGTTTTCTCTTTTTTTTGGTCTTTTGTTGAGTCTGGGGTACAGTGAAGCTGTTTTCTATGATGGATACTCTTGGAATTTTGAACAGCTTTGCAGGTTTGAGTTGCACATATATGGAGAAAAATGAGTGGTGTTTCAGCTATCTGATCTTATTTGTAAATCATAGGTAGCTGTTTCTGGAACTAGAAGGTTGATTCCCCTAACTGAGAGAGAATTACTGGAGTGTGTGTTTCCCAGCCAACAAACCATGGAAGACTGGAGCAAAACATAGTTTTAGATCCTGCTGATGACGAATACACTTGTTCAGTGGCATAGGATATTTCCTGTTGACTGTGTTGTAAAAGCAATTTTATGTTGTATGTCCTTTCATCGTAAGCTGAGGCATTCCTGCCTCTCATATTTCCAGTCTCACAGTGACTATAGACACCATTCTCCCCCTTACCCACAGTTTTATTCTTGAGTTCTGCATTCCAGTAACTCTTTTGTTTTAATCTTTCCTCAGAGTCAAGCCATTCCTAATTATTACCTTGTAATAAATGTACTATAGGGCTTGTCTACACAGAGAAGATAGTGTGAACTGAGGTAGGGTAAGAAGTTAAAGAAGAGCAGCTATTCCTCACTAAATATCTTTATTTTAACATAATCCATTCATAATGTGGATTGAATACTCACTACATGCAATAAAAGTCAAGAAAGAAAATATTATGAAATAGTTATAAGAAAATATTATGAAACAGCTACTCCATGACTCCATGCTGCTTCTCCATATGGACAATTTACTTAAGTTTGTCTCTCCAGCACAACTGACAATAAACAATCCTGAAGTGTCATGCTTTCTACATTCTTAAGATCCAGTTTTAACTGTTTATAACTCTTAACAGATCCGTAATTGGAGCCAGGAATATCTGAGAGGTTAAAAATAATCTCTCAATCTTTTGACCATCTCTCTTAGAATCTCTTGATTCCTCACCATTTTAATAAAATTAAAGTTTCAATTTCTTTTCAGATCATTACAGTGTAATTTGTTGAAGGATTTCGTCTAGGATATTAATCAACTCTGGTCTTTTCTAGACTTGATTGGAAAAATATCACAAATTAGTTCCTCAAGTGGCATGAACGTTGCACACTTGGCAGAAATTCACCTCTCTGATGTTTCATTTTTAGTTCCCTGGATTTTTCCTTGCATGTTCTAAATTGACTGAAGATCAGTAATGCATATAAAGGGACATAATTTTGCTCACCTGAGTTCTGTTGATAGCACAATTTTATTTTAAGATATTTTCTGTACTTGGTATGCTACAGATTTCTCCTAGCTGTATAATTTGGAAGCATAAATAGTCACACTTGAGCTGATTTCAATTTAGTTTTAAATGAAGTCATGAAGAATTCATAATTTATTCTCGCAGTTTCGTCAGCTCAATAAGATGTAGGCCAATACTGGAAGTGTTAAAGAAGCTGACAATAATTTGGTGTCTATCCCAAAACATAGAAAGGAGCACATATTCTGGAAGGGATGAAAGGAGGAAATATGTATCACTTATATATTCTTTAATAAATTTGCAATTACTACTTGATCCACTCCTTCTTTGTAGTTCTGTTATGCTTATATTTGAGCATATATTAAAATACCTAACAATTTAAGGTAGTTTATCTTTTTACTACAAATTATTGAATGTTGCTGAAATATTTCATACTTATTTTAGTACTTTTAAGCTTGACAAAGTCAGAATATGGTTTAATTTTTAGACCCTTTTTTTGATGCATACTCAAAGTTTTTGCCAAATGATTTTTTTAAAGGAAACAAATCAAAGGCTGTAATTTAATATGGGCTTCGTTTCTTACAAGTTAAAAAAACTAAAACCTTTTTTACATTATCCTGGCAGCAGTGTATGTGAAAAACTCATGTACTGCTATTTTATCACCCAATAGGTTATCATACTTTGAAATCTGGCTTAATTTGCTTAGGTCAAGCATTCTCCATAATATTTTCTTAGCAGTTTATGTTAAAAAAGTTCAAGTATTTGTCCAAATGCTTTTGAAACATTGCATTTCTCAACAGATTTAACTGATACAGTTGTATTGCCCAAGTTTGAAACTAGTAATAGAAGCTTCTGCTACGTGCTATTATCACATAGATAGTGAGATATGTGGTGAGAGAAAATATGTTTTAGAATTTAAAACGAGTAATCTTTTTCTTTGCTACCAGTATATAATTACTTAGTATAATCTTTGTAAAACAATACATACGCTCAGTATATTCTTTTGTTGTTTGCGTTAGAATCTCGCCCTTTGTCACTTCCCGTGAAAACCATGCTGAATTCATCTGAAAGTTGCAGAAGTCCTGAAGAAAGAATGAAGGAATTTATTGGAAGAGTATGGAATGCAGTTAAGCGCCTTACACTTCAGGTAAGATGAAAAGGAAGTGAGAAAAACTATGTCTTTCCAAACTTTATGATATTTTTTATGCATCCTAGTGCTTTTTATGGAGGGTTTTTAAAGGAGCTCCCAGGTTTTATTGTTTTATTTCAGTAGTTTCAAAGTCTTAGAGGCTGAAAAATAAAATACAGATTTTTGGTAAATTAGGCTAAGAATTCTTTCATTTTCTATTATGAGTTTTCAAAATACTTTTCTGTATTTAAGGGGAAGATCCTTAAAATAGTTATGTCAGTAAATAAATGTTTGTCGCACTTTTCCTGTATTATAAACATAGTTAGCTACCTTTTTTTTTCTATAGCTAGATTTGTGTGATACCTTCCTTTTAAAAAATATTTGAGGAAACTGCATATGATATATTTTGAGGGATGGTATATGATACAATACAATGTTAGACAGTGATGGCTCAGATGCTTACCTATGTACCTTTTTATTAAGGACATGATCACTCAGATTAAATTCTTTTCACCCTGCTGCATCAGACTGTGATCAGAATTTTTAGGCATCAAAATATATACATGCTATACACACACGCACACACAAAAAGGCAATGTTAGAAATCTTGTGTTTTGATTACATGACCAAATACTAGATGGCTTAGAAATGCTAGCATTAGGACTCTGTGCTTCCAAGAACATATCAAATGCCCACTTAGAAATTACCCTAATTTAGGATTATTATAAACTGTGCCTTTTGAACTGTACATTCAATGAGCATGGTATTTTATGGTACATCAGCATGTAGTAGCTGAACTGTTTTCATATTAAAATAATATTAAAATTAAAATGCATTGTCAAGAAATACAATGCCTTCCTACCAAGGAAAATATTTATTCATGTACAGCCTCCTCTCAGAATTCGTCTGTTTTTCTCGTTTGAGGCAGAAAATACTTTGGTAGGTTTCAAAATATTTGAAAGGTTGATTTTTTTTTCCTGAGCAAGAACCTCAGATTAGTGACTTAATCGCACAACATAGTGAAGTTGAGGAGACACTTTCTATTAACTTGATTTAGGTTTCATTCAGCTCTTTTATTATTGTTTCATAGGTATTTTGCTTGTTTTCACTTCTTTGTCACCAATGGAGATGAGAATGACTAAATACGGGGAGTTGAGAGGTCATTTTTAAGCTGTTTGAAGGAAGCTGTATATTTTGTATGTGTTTGGGTGATACCTAGCACAATGAAACTCCTTATATAAATGAGTACTACAGTTTGAGTCATAATGAAAAAAATAATCAAATAATTAGGATGATGAAGAGCTGGATCCTTTCTAAATGATAAAAATTGAATAAGGACTTTGTTTCTTCTTTCTGCTCACATTTTTCATGGTAAGCTTTGCAATCAAGTGAATTTTTTTTGAAGAATGTGTAAGATTCTAACCAGTAAGAACTAGTTAAAAATTAAGTTTGCCTGTTACCAAGGAGGAAAAAAAATGTGTTCAAACTAGTATTTTTTATGGAGGTGAAAATTGATAGCAGTGATAGGCATAGTTTTTTTCAAAGACTAATTGGTACATACATCCTTACTTCGACATAAAACACTTATGGATTAGATCTAGTGGTGGCTGAGGATTTTTTTTATTTTTTTATTTTTTATTAAGAACTATTTCTCATGTCTGAAGTTCTAGATTTATTTATTTTTGAAGGTGGGCTGTTTCGTGGGATTTTTGTTTTTATTTTTTGGTAGGGTACTCATACTTTCAAAACTCATCATTACTAATATGGAATTATATATTTTTTTAATCTACATTGATGTTCAATGACCCTATGAAATCATAGTTTACATACTTCTAATACATTTCATCGTTATTCTTTGATCATACTTCGTAAAGTATTTCCAATATCTTGCCAGAAGGGCAAGTAGAAAGTACTGGTAGAAAGTTGCAACAGCCTCTAAAGAAATAGCACAAACACAGGCAATATCCAAGAATGTGTTTCCGAACAAATATACAGTAGTCCTTCATAGTGAAATATAAGGGATTGGTAGGTGTGCTTGCTGTTGTCCTTGTTGCCTAGCAGTTCTTTGTCTATTTTATTTAAATATATTTTTGAAGACATAAATGCCTATACTTACACAGGTTTTTTCCTTCAATACCAGCCTAAATAGGAAACGTGAATTTGTGCAAAGCAATGTGTAAATTATTACAAGAGGAGGGTTATGACCCTGTTTTTTGGTTCAAGTATAGTATAAGATATTTATACCTTTAATAAAATAGACAGTGTATTTAGATTTTCTGTGGATAGGAAAAAGCCAAATTTCTGGAATGTTTTTTTTCTGGTTAAGTACTGGAGCACTTAGACTCTAGCCTTTTTTTCTAAAGCTATTTTCATGTTCCTGGATCTTTTATTAACATGGTTGTAGAACAGAAAAGTCTACAGTTGTCGTCAGATAAAACAGAACTTCATAACTTAAAATCATCAAAGGATTATTCTTTTAGTGGAAGTTTGAGCAAGTAAATGTGCTTGGAACCAAAGTAACTGGAAAGTTTATTTTGGATCCAAGGCTGGTACTTGCTTAGCCCTAGCCCTGGCTTGCTAATGATAGCATATTGCATGAAGATTTTGTGCATTGGAGTTGTGGTAAGCTATTAGTATTTTAGTGAAAAGTCTTCCATACTTAACTGTAAAAAGTTGCTTTTATTATTTAATTGTTGTAGGATTTTATATGCAGCCTTTAAGTCTTTTTGGCAGCTACATGGTGTAGGAGGTTAATACTCACTTTTCACGTGTTCTTCATGCTAATAGTTGCTAAAATTGTGGAGCAGTATAAACACAATTATTTTTAATTGGTTGTTAATACTGGATTCCAGTGAGAATAATGAAGGATCTGTGTTAAAAGCAAATGAATTAATGAGTAATCTTGCAATGAATGCCAACTAAGTGTAATTATCGCGTATAAAGCTTAGCCAGCTATTCAGCATGCTTTTAACTATCCCTGAAATTATTTGAAAAAATGAGTCTGTTTCCTGAAATTATTGAAAATAATATTTTCTTTTAGGCATATAACTTATACATAATTTTAGTTGCAGTGAAACATTGACTGAAAGAACAGAAATTGAGGATGAGATTGAGTAAAGCTCCTATAAGCTCCTATATTTTGTATTCTTTGGTCAGGAAGAGATGTTGCGACTTTTAAGAGTTGAGCTGTGAGCAGTTATTCAGCAGGTATGAACTAGGATGATGTCTTGAGATGTTTGCTTATCACAAACTGTCAAACAAGAAGCTTTTTGTAACTATAAGCTTTTTTAAATGAAGCTTACGTTAAAAAAAATAAAATAGGAATACTGTGTAGCGCCAGGACGTAGTGTTTCCAGTGGTAAAAGAAAAATGCAGCTGATCCTTATTATATTCCTTTTTATATACAGGTAGCCTGCTCTCTTAGTCCTCATACTCACATCCTCTACTTTCCTTTTATATCTTTTTTATTTTTTGTTTAACTTTAAAACACGAATTTCCAGCCTGCCTTTTAAAATTTGAACAGACAGTGCTGTCTGGCTCAACTGTAAATGGGAGAGTTGGGTTGGAGTGATTGTCAGAGGCTGAGTCCTATAATAATGTCTACACCATAACCCCACATGGGATGTGTAACGGTGGATCTCTGCAGTTTGGGGAGTAATTATGAGATTATATTCCATATCTGAAACTCCCTGAAAAACACATCAGCCTTTGTGAGGAGAGAATATGATAGATGATGATTAGTGTGGAGAGAGGCCATTTCCCAGGAGACAGCTTTATGTGAGTGTCACCTAGTAGGTCATCTTCAACAGCTCTAATTGCTTTACGTAGCTGTAAAATGTGGGCTAGGGAAGTGAATCTCACTATGTTGCTGTCTTAAAAGGCTACAGAGGCTCTTGTATAACCTTTCCCTCTTTGTTGTGCTTGTACAGAATAGCTATGGGCTGTCACTTGTTTTGCCTTGCTCACTCCCTCCCCACCCACTCTTCTCAGCTCTGGAGACCTAATTCGCATGCAGTGTATATATTTCACAGTTCTCTCTATAGAGCAACATCCTCTTTCTAAAATATGAATTAATAAAATACTGCGTTTATTCCAGTAACTAAATACTTTCCTTCTTATACAACCGAGATCTTAAAGTCATTATGCTTTTTTAGGTTTATATACTAATGAAAGCTTAGAGCAATATGCTTTGAGTACCTTTCTGAAAGTAGAAGGGAAAATACTGCTTACTTCATAGGTTTATCATTAGCGTACGTTACTTAGGATGTGTAGGCCTTGACATAATAGAAATGAAAATAGAGGGTGATACTGTTTCAAGAATTTGTAATAATTCCTTCTCTTTAACACATGAATGTGTTCAGTATTGGCAAAAGAACACGTTGCTACCAAAACTGAAATAAGATCCTTGAAACAGAAAGGATGTTGCCATGGAAAAATGAAGTAACACTCCGTGCAGCTGCGAAGCATTAATGAATAGGATATTTTTTTAAAAGATCATTTGTGTTTGGTGTGGCTTGGAGGGTCCCAACCAGATGGTTTCCATGAACAGGATCTGACCCCCAGCTTGAGGACTTCTTACTGGCAGATTACTTCATTTTCTTTCCCTTGGATTGTCAGATCCTTACATTAATGCAAGATTTACTGCTGCAGATTTATATTCAGTTACATAAATCAGTCACATTTTACATTAAATTCACAATTTTAGACACACAGTTTAACAGTTATTTAAAAAGTGTAAAAAGATTTATATGATAGCTTTAATATATGCTATTGATGTAGTTTAATTTTAAGATATTTGGACTACATATATTTTAAAGCACTTTCTGATTGGTGAAACAATCTGTAGCACACATTCTCACTTTTTGTCCAACATATAATTCCATCCTTTTAGGTGCACTCTTCCATTTCTTCAGAGGAACTTGTTCTTAGAGAGATCTCCCAGATTCTGTCAGACAAATATTTACAAATCCAATTGAAGTTGAGAGTTGTGTTAGCAGAATCTGCCTCTGAGAAGTTCAACAGGTGCAATGCAAATGCTTGAATTTGCACTTACTAGGCCATGGTGCATCTAAGTTGACAGTTTCTTATATTATTACAATTATGGCATTTTTACCCTAAAATATGGAATTTTGCCATATTTTCCTTGCATTGGCTTTTGAAATCTTGTAATAATGTTTTGCAAATGGCACTTATTCTTGTAAAACGTTAAATGAAGCACAAGTATACAAACCATAGCTGTAAGCAAATCTTTAATGTGTTGAGGGCCTGATGCTGTCAAGTACATCAAAATTCACTGTCCAAGTCCAATGCAATTGTTTGTGAATGAATTCTAAAATATCCATCTATGGATGGATGAAATTTCCCTCAAGCATTTGAAGGAGTGAAACTGTTCTGATTCTACCTCAATATTCTTGATACATTGAAGTAAAACAAAAATAACCCAAAGAACTTGTCTTCAATACAAAGCTGTACTGAACTGTAAATTAAGTGTAACAACTCTACTGAGTATTGAGAGTTCTTCTCAAGAGTACTCTGTAAAACATCTCCTGTAGATCCTGCTGCTGGTAATACGATAAAGTATTGCATCTCTCCAAGCTGGTGGAATTTTTGGGTTATTATTACCACATGGTTTGTATATCCAGGCAGTATTTGATGTTAGTCATCATGAATATATATATATGTGTGTGTGTGTGTATATATATATATATATAATCTGTTATAAACTGTTTACTCAGTAAGTGTACTGATAGAACAAAAGTTACATTGATCGTAACTTCTTTTGTCATCTATTTATCATTATCTCACAATGGTTTGACCTGCAACTTATTACTAATAGACCAGAAAATGATCTAACGTGTCACCGTAAAAATCTTTGCAAATTGACACAATGACTAATTTACCAGTTAAAAAAAAAAACCTAAATCTATTACATCTGTAACAATACACTGTTGCTTTTCATCCAGTATAAATAATGTACACTCTGCAACCTTGGATCAATAAACTACTTATCAAAGATGTAATTAACTTCATTTTACAACTCAAACAGTTCTAAAACTAGAAACAAACACAGACTTCATGAAACAATGTATTTATTTTTGCAAAATTCTACTGATATTTTTCTGCAGTGAATTCTTGTCAGTTTGTCTAAGCAAAAGGGCACAAAAATGCTGAAATAAAGATGAATATCTGCGTTCTCCTGACTAGACTGGCAAAGTACTTATGGTGCTCAGGAATTCCAGTTCTCTTCCAAATCACTGTTGTGGTCTTAAGAGATTATTAGCCTTAAGGGAAAGGGGGTGTGACGTACAAACCTTGGTTATCAATTTTAAGCTATGATGTCTTTAATGACTCTTGGTAGAAAGGTTTACAGCAAGCAAGTGTTCTTTTATCACAGCTACAAATAACATCTTGTATCTGATATTTTGTACACTAGACTTTTCCGAACTATTATGAAGAAGTGAACTGAATCATAGTTTGTACTTGCTTAACAAAGCATTCAAGTGTTCAGGCTGTTAGGACGATTTGGTATCCAGGTGCAAAATATTGCTTCTAAGAGCCAAGGAAGATGGTAACAATCTGCAGCTTACACCACCTCTGAATTAACAAGTCATGATCAGTTCAGTTCTTCATTTGGACTCACTCAGCCTTGCTAGAAGGTCATAAGAAGATGGCAGAATGATCAGAAATGTTTCAGAGTAACACCATTGTGTGAAAATACAGAATAAGTGCTATTTCATATGAAATTACATGTACTACATATGAAAACAGGGCAAAAGCTGAACTTTATTCTTTTCTCTCCCTTTTTTTTTTAAAATTTATGCATGCACCCATCCATTTGTTTTAAAGTCAAATTTTCACCAAAGGTGTTTTTTTTTTTTTTTTCAGTTTGTCCGATGATTAACCTTTTTGTACATACACGTTACAGTCAACTACAAAGTAAAGACAGAATTCACCATCAAATAACTCTTTGCTGAAGTCTTTATAGAAACTAAGAATATATAAAATTTTGGTTAGTTCTAGAGACTTAACTGTTGCTTACAGAAACTAATGCACTGAAAAAAGGAGGACTTTCTCAGTTTTATTGTGAGAAAATTTTCTGGTTGAATCATGCTTCCTGTAAGAAGCTGTTGAAAGGTAGACAGATACGTATTCAGTTTGCATGGCAACACCTTTCTGATGAAATTTACAGACCAAAATGACACTTTTTCTTCCATCACCTGCTGTAATAATATATTACAAGAATGTAATGTTCTGTAATGTTCTAACATTTTGCACCATCTTTCCTCTTAATTCTACTAAGAACCATTTAAAATCAGCTGTGATAGACAAGTAACATGAGATTTTGTACCAAAATGAATATGCCATAGGAGGGAGGGAAGGGGAGAAATGATAATCTGTTTCTGAGAAATCTTTCCTGACTTTGTTTTTACAGCTTGAAGTGCAATCATGTTGTGTATTCCTTCCAAATGACAGCCTGCCTTCCCCGAGTACTATTGTATCAGGTGATATTCCTGGGACTGTCCGAAGCTGGTACCATGGCCAGGCCAGTATGCCTGGCACGCTAGTTGTCTGCTTGCCGCAGGTAAAGATTATGAGTGCTGGACACAAACATATGGAACCACTGCAGGAAATCCCATTTGTAGTGCTGAGACCCATCCTCGAAGAAGGTAATGTGAAAAATTCAAAAATTACTCTTTAATTTCCATTTATAACTTATATGAAAGTTATCTTTGTTTTATTTTTGAAAACTTGTGATGCTGTGGCAGTTTTTTTTAGCAGTATGTTGTGTCTTAATGATGGCTAAGAATACTCATAACAATCTTTGCCCCATGGAAATCAAAGTGAAATTCATCGTCAGTGAGCTAGCAGTAGTTCTGTAATATGTTTTAAATGTTTGGGGAAGCCAGAAAAAATAAGGACTGTGATTTCATTCAGCTTTCTTTTGTTCGTTTGTTTTTGTTTTTTTTAAATTAAGTTATTGTGTAGCCACAGGCAGTTGGTTTGACACAACAGAGAGGGCAGTGAGTTGTGAATTCTAAGACAGAATGGAGGTAGGTGGGGAAAAATATCTTACACCACCTTTTCTGGGGGAAAAATAAAAAGGTGTCTTGGATCTAATATTTGAAGTAAGAGAAGAAAATAAATTCATACATATAGCAGACTATCAGAGCAATGAGACTTCATTGGTCATCAAGATAAGCAACAGTTCTGGGTTGTGTATGTAGGGCATTGTAGAAAGGTTTTTGTAGGGAAACAAGAACAAACTGAGAAAGTTGTATGAATGTTTATGGGTGGGATGCTCTTGTGCATAGGGTGAAGATGAGGTAAAGTTTGGTAGCATTTATCTGAAAAGCTAATTTTTTAATAGAAATTTGAATTGTGATCCAGTTTGAGGGAAGAATTAGGTTGTAATATTATGCATCTGATTGAGAAATGGAGGCAATAAGCTGTAAAGCAACCAGGAAGTGAAAACAAGCTGCTAACATTTAACATGGTTTTATAATCATATTAAGTCCTTAGAAATGACCAAAGTAAATGGCATGTGGATTTGCAGCAGTCTTTTGAAGGAATAGTGGTGTAAAAATCTTGTTTTACTCATATTCATGTGAAAAAATGTGTACTGGAAATAGGTGCGACAAATATCCCTAACAGTCTTCAGTCTTGGTGTTTGGGTTTATTTTGATGGCGTCCATGAGATCTAGCCCTATAACCGAGTTGAAAAGTTCATGGAAATGTCAGTGAACAGGTAGTTCATTATTGTATTCTTGAAATGCATTATTTGGAAAGTATTGTTGCTATTTTGTATATTTGTTCTATAACGATGAGAGGAAGATGTGGCAGTTGTTATGCTGCTTTGGGGATGGCCTTTTCTGAGAAAAAAAATACTCTGTTTTCTGCATATATATTGCTGAAACAAGCAATTATAAAGGATATGCTGTGAAAAATTGAGGTTGAGGCATATTCAAGAACTACTCAGCTTTTGCCATCTGAAATTTGTTTGGATCTGTGTTTTCCCTCTTCTTTTGTTTTACCATTTATATTGGTTGGACTCTTTTTTCTCCTTCCTATATTTTAACTTAACCTTGATCAACAGAAGCAAAATACTGTTGTTAGTACTGAAAGTCGTATCAGAGGTGTGCTAAATGCAGCTAACTGGGGGGGGAAATAGACAGAGAAAGGTAATGTTTTTTTCCTAATTACTTTCAGTAGGAATGATCTGATTTGCTAATCATAGTGACAGATAAAAGATAAATTTAATGAAAGTCTTTTGTTGGCTTTAAGCTGATGATGTAATTTAAACCATTTATGAAAGTAAGAAGTCATTTGAATTTTGTCAAACCCAGATTTGAAGGAAAGATCCTAGTGAGAGAAAAGAATCCCCCTGGTTGGGATAAAGCCTATGGTAAGGAATTTATTTGTGTGTGGCTTTGTGCTCTGGGAATAATGCCAAACAGAAGTTCTCACAATCTTGATATTTTTGATTCTCTAATGGAGTTGTTGCCTTCTCCCATGCCAAAACTCCCCCTTAAACAGACTATTACAAAGTTTTTTCAAAGCTTTTAAGTTAACTTCTTTGTTTCTTCCCGTGAAGAGGTAAATATTTTTTAAGGACTTTCATTGGGAGTCTTTCAAATTTGCATTCTGTCTTTGAACAAAACTTCAGGGACACAGCATCATTCATAAAACATGTTACCACCTCTCTGAAATGATATTTATTCAGCCTTGCTTGTCCTGGAAACTGTTTTTTGAATCATTCATTCTTTCATGAAGAAGATGTGAAAGGCTTATTTACAAGGATGCATTGTTACTTTTAAGAAAGCTGTGTGCTCGGTCATACGTTTTTCTTATCAGAAGAAAACTGAAGGACATAAAAAAGGGAGCGTAGCATTTGGGGATATTACAGCTTACTCACAGACTTAAGATATCAGCATACTGTTAAAGCTGCTTATACAAAATTCCTTAATCGTGTCTTTCCATTTGTTTTCAGAGTTTGTATACATGTCTTTTCTGGAGTAATTGTAGTTTGTAGGGATATTTAAAAGAATTTTTATGTTCTTTAACTTCTTAAGTTTTTAAGTACTATGCTTGAAATAACTTTTAAGTATAGTACTTTGATTTGGAAACATAACTTAGCTCAGTCACACTAAGTAGCATATGATCAGAAATAGGTTTAACTATTTAAAGAATGAGGTATTCTGTTGAATTTCTGTTAAATTGCAGGTACTACTTGATAAGTTCCTTAAAAAAAAAAAGTTTAAGATTACATTAAGTATTATCTTTATAGTTCGAATCAAGCTGATGAGGAAAACTTTAGATCCAATTATTATCCAGGAGGTAGTATTTACTGAAGAAATTAAAACAGTTAGAAATGAGAAAATAAGTAGCTAGAAACTCAATTTAAGAGCAGGACTGAAATGTTTAGGAAACTACTTAAAGTGAGCTGTGACTTTCTGTGAATGTTTGTGTGTATCTGACTTCAGCTACTTGACAATTCATCTATATATTTTCCTGGTCATCACCGAGAACAGTAAAATAAAACATGGTGAAGTTAGATATAGACAAAAAAGTTGTTCTGGATGGGATTTCTGGACTGCTAAGTGCTCTTCCAAAAATCTTTGCATTCACGTTTGACATGCCATAATAGGAAAAGAAATTGAAAACATGAAGGGAATTAAAATGTTGCTTTGGATGTAGCACTATGTTTTAGAGTAATAACGAGGACATTTTTGGCATTTGTAAAGTCCTCCTGTGCTAGAAGCTTGCATTTTAATTAGTTAGAATATTTTCCTGGCCTCCATTCATAATTTTAAATTAATTACTGTTTGTCAGTTTGTTCCCCCTCCTTCAATTTCTAATTTTTTTATTTTATTTTTTTACAGTCCTTAACTGGCATGTGTAAAATGTTCCTCTCTGGGTTATACTGGTAATTTCTATCATGCAGTCTTTGTACATATGTTATTTTTAGGTAAGATAAAGTAAGACAGGTATTTAAGTAAGAAACAGTAAAATACAGGGGAAAAAAAGTGTTTGAAATAGCTTCAAATTGTTGCCAATTGTTGCTGCAATTGCTGGGTATCACATTCACATTCTCATATGGATCACAGTATACTGACAATCATATAAATCACTATACTCCAAACATTTAAATATGAGGACAGTCCATGAGAGAAGGCTTTTTTGTGTGTGTGTGTGAACTATGACAAATTATATAACCTCACAGATATTTTGTAGCATATGTTTAAACTCAGTAAGTTGTCATGTGACTTGTAAGGAAGTAGAAAATTAGGATATCTAATACTGGTGTCTGAATTAATTGTAATGAAGTGTTTTGATAATAAGCTACTGCAATACAATAGCAGCATATAGACTTGAACACCCAAAAATGGTAGCTGAATGTTGGCAGTAGTATTTTGGCCATTCCTAGAAATAATTATCTTGCATTAAATTAAAATAATGCTGTATTTCAATATAAAAACATAAAAATAGTTTCAGTAAATTGTGAGATGAGTATTTAAGTAATTTGGCCATTTTTTTATGGAAAACCCCATTCAAATAGTCATCTGGTTCATTTTATAATTCATGTCACCATCTCCACAACAAGGTAATTATTGTATTCAATTTATCTGTTATGGGTAATGACTTTATAAAATTAGCTTTCACATTTTAGTGACATTCTTCAGTATCTGAATGGCAGTGAACTTCAACTTAAAGAGCTTTTTAATCCATGTGAGCTCTTGAATAGCCAGGCTGAAGATAGCAAGTCTGTAGAACTAAATCTCCTCTGCTGCCGTGAGTGCTGAACTTGGACAAAGCTCTCTGTGCTTTCAACTAGTTGCATATATATGGTCATAATAACTGCTCTCATGTTGCATCACTGGGAGTAAGTACAATGCTGACCTAATAAGTAATTATTGCAATATCTCTTTATTTAAACATTGCATGAACAGAGACAGAGTAATCGTAGAATCACAGAATGGTTTGAGTTGGAAGGGACCTTAAAGCCCACCCAGTCCCACCCCCCTGCCAAAGGCAGGGACACCTTTCACCAGACCAGGTTGCCCAAAATCCCATTCAGCCTGGCCTTGAACACCTCCAGGGATGGGGCATCCACAGCTTCTCTGGGTGACTTGTGCCAGGGCCTCACCACTCTGAATAAGAAATTTCCTCCTTATATCTAATCTAAACGTATCCTCTTACTTTAAGACCATTGTCCTATCACTACAGTCCCTGACAAAGAGCCCCTCTCCAGCCTTCCTGTAGGCTCCTTTTAGGTACTGGAAGGCTGCAGTGAGGTCTGTCTGGAGCCTTTTGTTCTTCAGGCTGGATAAACCCAACTCCCTCAGCCTGTCCTCATAAGAGAGCTGCTCCAGCCCTCTGATCATTTTCGTAGCCCTCCTCTGGACTTGCTCTACTGCTGAATGTTGTGCAGTACTCTAGGTGAGCTCTCATGAGAGCAGAGTTGAGGGGGAGAATCACCTCCCCTCTCCTTGCTGGCCCAGGATACGGTTGGCTTTCTGAGCTGCAAGAACACATTCCTGGCTCATGTCGAGCTTCTCATCAACCAACACCCCCAGGTCCTCCTCCTCCGGGCTGCTCTCAATCCACTCTCTGCCCAGCCTGTATTTGTGCTTGGGATTGCCCTGGCCCAGATCCAGGACCGTGCGCCTGGCCTTGTTGAACTTCATGAGATCCACACAGGCCCACCTTTCAGACCTGTCCAGGTCCCTCTGGATGGCATCCCTTCCCTTCAGCGTGTTGACCACACCACACAGCTTGGTGATATCAGCAAACTTGCTGAGGGTGCACTCAATTTCACTGTTCATGTCACCACCAAGGTTGTTAGATAGTGCCAGTTCCAATACTGACTCCTGAGGAACACCACTCATTACTGATGTCCACTTGGACATTAAGCCATCGACAGCAGCACTATGAGGCGACCATCCAGCCAATTCCTTACCCACCGGGTAAGGAATCTGTCACATCCATGTCTCCCCAGTTTAGACAAGGATATTATGGAGAACAAATGTCAAGTGCTTTGCACAAGTCCAGGTAGATTAGGACAAGAGGTAATGTCCTCAGGTTGTGCCAGGAGACGTTCAGGTTGGAAATTAGAGAAACTTCATCTCAGAAAGAGTAGTCAGGCATTGGAACGGGCTGGCCAGGGAGGTGATGGAGTCACCATCCCAGGGGGTGTTTAGGGAAAGGTTGTATGTCAGTGTGGACATGGTTTACTGGGTAATATTGATGGTAGGGGGGTGATTGGACCAGATGTTCTCGAAGGTCTTTTCCAACCTTACTGATGCTAGGTGATGTCTAATACATATTACAAAAGTAACTCACTCTGTAGAAAAGAAGTCTCGTCAAAATATATCAAATAGCAAATAATTGATGAATTCCAGAAAATTGTCTGGTGATCAGGTCAGTCAACTGCCAAAGATCTGGAAGTGGCATTTCTATTTTTAAGAAGTTATCAAAACAGTTGATCTTCATGAATGCACTTTCAAGTCTTTCAAACAGAAGTGATCTCTAGAGAAATTAAAAATAAGTATTTATGACAGCTGTAAGTCAGGAACTAACCAGAGTCTTCAACCGTACTAGGAGTCTTTCGTGTGTATCTTTTATGTTCTTGCCATTAAGCGAAGAGGTGAGCTCTGGTTCCATTGAAGGCAATGTAAGTTTTACTTTTAATATTTTAGTATAAAAGAATCTCAGCAATTAGATGATGAAACATGGATGGTAAGGTTAGACATGTAGAGAAAACATCTGCGAAGTGTGGCACTGGCCTTTTTCCATCCTTTATTCCTACTAATAAATGAGTTTTGAAATAAGACCTATAAACACTGTTGCTTTTAATGGTTAGCACTTTGAGGTGCTGAAATATTTTCATAAAACCAATCTCCAAATGAATGCATGTAAGCAATTATTATTTTTTAAGCAAATAAAGCAAACTTAAGTACAACCACAAAAGAAGCCTTTATTAGGTGGACAGTTCTGGTATACTGTCAGAATGTCACATGGTGTATATGGAGCTGAGAAAGAGGAAATTGATGAAAATAAGGGGGATTTTATAGTTGTAAAATTGTCGTATATGTTCTGTAGTATTTGTTCAACAGCATACTGTGGTTTCTGTGTGTGCAACAAAATTTGATTGGTATTTTTCTTCTAAGGTAGGTACTGTATACAGTGTAGAATAGTTTGCATCTCTCTTCAGAGATTCTTCCTAATCCCTGAAATTTAAGCAATGTTAATTTAATGTGGTGGTCACAGTGAAAAAAAAAATCATGCATAGTAATTAGAAACATGTCATTAGAGTTGACTTTGCATTTGAATTTTTTCCATCTATTGCAATTAATATTTTGTATTTCTTGGCTGACTAAACTTGGAAAAAATACAGATTGCTAACTACTTTTAAATTTATAATCTGAAACCTTTCCAAAATATTTTCAAGTTACTTTGGCTGAGCTGAAATCTTCAGTATGTCATAGCTGAAAAATAAACTACTGAATTTTTTAGTTCTTTCTTGGGATGAGATACACACGCTTCCCTGATACATATTCCTGACCATATATACCCAGTACTTGTGAATGGCTCAGTAGAACTCTTACTAAAATAATAGAAGAAGGCGTTTGGGTCCATTTTTATTTTTTCTAAACTTTTCTAAAATGTCTTTTAATTAATGGGAGTTAACACTTAACTAGTAGAATTTCTCATCAGGACAGTGTTGACCATACGACACAAAAGGCAGCAAGCTGACTCTCTGTATATTGTTTAAATTCTCGAGTTCAAGTTATCTATTGCTTTATGAGACCCTTAGGATCCATCCCAGTGTACATCTGCATTTTTCTGCTATCTGTTCTGATTCTTAAGACTGGTGCCCATGCTTCTGGGTTATCGGATAAATTTGGACTCTTCTTACCACTGTGATTCCAAGCCATGAGTTGTGAAAAAATTAAACACCATACCAAATGTTCTTCTGAATTTTGATATAGGAAGGAGTACTTTATCCTTTATTTCCTCCAAATGAGTGTGCTCTGTACAAAGATGATTTTTTCTGTCCTGAGTGAGATTTATGGGTGATCACAAGCATGCTGTGCTTGGATGCAAGACTGCATATAGCAACCTTTATGTGACTTTTACTTGGGGCTGATGCCTTCCCTTGTTGGATTGAAGGCTCATACTCTGTCATTCAAGTGGGGACAAAAAGGCCTAACTTCCTCAGCGGAAAATCAGATAAATGGAATAATGAAACTTTGTTTAGAGGAAAAACAATAATCTGAAGTAATTGTTATCCTCGTGTATTTCTAAAAAGGAAAAAAAAAAAACCACCACATTTGTATATTGCATGTGAAATGAGAATCACCCACTTATCTTTCCTTGTCTTATTTTCCCCACTTCTGTAGAGCATTCTTTGGGTTTTTGTTCACTGTCTCTTGCAGACCCCAAATTCTTTCACTGGGAAAGAGAGAAGTTGGACACTCCTTCCATTTTGATCATCTGTTTTCTTAGTTCTTCAGGTAGTTCCTTTCATCTCTGACTGGTAGAGCCAGAGATTTTCTCTCACTAAAAAGAGTTCCTGGTGGCCTTTTGAAGACTGACCCAAATAATTCTCTCTCTGGTCCTGCTTTGGAGAATTTTCCTGTTTTTTTTTTTTCCCCATCTACTGACAATCTAAAGAAAACCGTAATGTTTCTCTGATACAATCAAACTGGTTGTATCAAAGCTGTGTTGTTGGGCTCTGCCAATTGCTTATTCTTGGTAAAGGTTCATGATAGGCTGTCAGGCACTTCTCTGGGTAGCCTCCCTTCTAAATATCGGAAATGAGTGCTCAGTGTATGTCTGTAGTAATTTGTTTTTACAAAATACATCATTCTGTTTCTGGGGCAAGAAAGGGAAGCAGTGGCAAGAGTACTGAATTCTGTTTTTGAGGTTTGGGGATTAATTTAATGTTCATTGACAGCAATTGCTGAATTCAAAGTGTTTTCTAAGGCCTTAACTGAGTTTTGAGAAAATCATACCCCAGTGTTTATGATGCAAATATTTAATTGTTTTCTCTCTCTCTTTTTTTTTTTTTTTTTTTTTTTTTAATTATTAGGTGATGCCTTTCCATGGACTATTAGTCTGCATCATTTCAGTATGTATACTCTTCTGGGACAACAGATGACACTTAATTTAGTGGAACCAATGGGCTGTACTTCTACTTTAGCTGTTACTTCACAGAAATTGCTTGCTTCGGGGCCAGAATCCAGACACTCATTTGTTGTCTGCCTCCATGTTGACCTTGAGTCCCTTGAAATAAAATGCTCGAACCCCCAGGTTGGTACATTTAATTGATTTATGAAAGGAAATTAAAAATAACTCGATTTAAGTACAATTGTTCTGCATTTGGTTGAAGAAGTTCTCTTCTGTCTTAATTTTTTTTTAACTGGGCCATCAAGATCAAGGTGCTTAGATTAAGATTTGCTTTGAAGCTCTCTCAAGTTTTGTAATTTAAACTCTTCTCAAAATGTAATAGCTACAATATAAATGCATCTTTTGGCTGATGGAATGAAATGAATTGCAGATGTACCATTAAATGCTATAGTGCTTTTCTGCTGTCACTGTGGGTTCGTATATTGAAATGGTTTAATGTAATTTTTTACCATATTCTCATAGAACTAGCATTTCTTTGAACATAACATGTTTTTAGGCAAACAATTGTATCCTTTAGTAAGGAAAAAACACATGAATGTCTGAAAATAAGTTACCACCTCATGTATGTTTATTTAAATTCAAAGAGGTCGTTACATTTTCAGAAAATGCTCCTTGTATTTTACTGAGTTGCATCAAGTTTACTGTAGTCAACATAGTGTAGGTTTTCTTCGCAAAATTTTGAGTATTTTTTACTGTAAATTGACTAACACTTTAATGACAGTTGCGATGTATGAACAGTAGTGTTGGCAGTAACACTCATGTTAATGAGAATTGCAAATACACTTACGTCTGAGTAGGGCTCTGCATCCATTTATTATCTGCTCTATAGTGTTACACACAAGTAGAAGTTTTTCAAAGGACAGCAAAGACAAAATGGTCTGTTTAGTGATTTATTTAATAGACAGAAGGAAAAAGAACACAAAGCATTATCATTTTGATCTGAAATGCAGCACATAATGCTTATAAAGTTGTATACACTTATGGCCTAAGACTGAGAATGCTAAAGCTATGATGGCAGGTATAATTTTAATGTTGTCCTTTGTGTATACTCATTACAGTGTGCTTCTCAGACACATGTTATTTCTCCCTTGCCTCGTTCTGTGTTCTATGAATGAAAAAAGTTTTTTAAACTATATATTTACTTTATCGTCAATGTTTGTTCTCCTTCCCCATTCACTGACTTCCATCCAACTTATTTCTGACTCACTTGATTTATGCCATTGTCTTCTCCCCTAGTTGGGCTCAAATTGAGGGTTGGTTAAAATGAGATTTCACACCAGATGTGGTAAATTTGAAATGGAGAAACCTAAAGGAGGTCTTCTTAGGCTTTTAAATCTGTATGACAAGTGTGTTTGCACATATAAAAGGTTGTCACTGTGTTATGAATGTGTAAATAAGAAAGGACAGAATTATGATTTTGCTGAAAACTGTACTTTTTACGTGTCAAGACTTCCTGAAGTCTTTACTTTGCAACTTCATAGTATTTCCATAATGTTTAATGTATTAATACTCAATAATTTCACAGACTATGGAAACCTGCCTTATCCTATGTTAATAAAACTGTACAGATTTCACATTGCAGCTATTTAGAGAATTTGTAAATATATTCAGATGTTTATGTATCAAAATAGTTTGCTCTGTTAGACTTGAATGTGCTTCGTGAAATTCCAGCAAATTCTGATCAACTTTGATTTTTTTTAATCTCCAAAATTATTACTCATAGTTAATAATAATTATTTATATAAAATTTACAAGCTGAAAGATGTTGTTTTAATTGGAAGCTTTACCTAAATTTATGTTACAAATGAAGGAAAAAGAAAATAAGGAAAATAAATTTTCAAGATCTCCAGACGAAATTTGCTCAAATAATTTGTTTTGCAAACTGTAGGAAAATATTTGCTATAAGAAAAATACAAATTGTAAGTTCCATAAAAATCATAGTAATTATGAGTGTTGTAAATTGTTAAAATTAAGTTGCACGCTGGAGTATCAGACCAAATAGACTGAATGTTGTTGTCTTAAATGATTTTCTTATATATTATGACATTGTTCATTTACTGAAGTTTTATAATGACCAAAAAGACGTGGACAAATTGTAAGAATTCAGTGAAGGTTTTTGAGCTATTCTTTCTCCCTGTTTTATTTATGCAAAAGGTGAAAGAAAATGAGTCCTCTTTACCCAGATGTTCAAGAACAGAAGATGTAAAATACAATTACATAAACAGCATTTGATATTTATAAACTCACCCTAGGGTAACTATGAAATTTGATTCTTTAGAATGACAGGCTATAATTTGTCTGCAGATGACAGCCTTAAATTAGGTGATACCTGGTGAATTTGTTAAATGGTAGCAAAGGTGAAGTATTTTACTGTTTGACTGTTATGATTTAACGTGAAACCATGTTCTGATGGTTGTGTCACTGTAAAGTCAATAGATACTCTCTGTGTGCAAAGTTGTCAGGATATTGCCTTTTGTTGTATTGTTCTCAATTTTGTAGTAATGTGTTTTAAGTATAAAATACTGTAACATATTGAAATTCACAGATTTTGCCAAGTCGCCAGTGGGGTCTTACTGAGTTATGTGTGGTTTTGCTGCAAAGGGATTGGAAGCAGTGAGAGAGGGAAACATTTCTTAACAAATACTGGCAGAGTTATTCCTATTTTTGTCATACAATTTTTCTTTTCTTGAATAGGGAGTACTAAACATAATTATATGTTTACTGTTGTGCTCCAAAATACTTCTAAAACAAAAAGACCGTACGCTTACATTAGCTCTTCTGATATTATGAGGAATGGCTTTCAAAACTTGAAGAAATTTAACCAACAAGATTAGCAAAAATCCTTCAATTTTAACGAGTAACAACCACTGGGGTAAAATTAAGAGTATTAAAAAGTAATCAAAGACAGCTTCAGCTCTTAATGTGAGAGGTGTTTTTTGTTTGTTTTTCAAAAAAAAAATGTCTTTTTTTTCTTTAAAGAGGTATGGTAGTGTGCCTTTTATGTAGTTTCTGTTTTTTAAATGATCTCTATGAAAATCATCTCCTTCTAATCAAACTGTGCCTTTTTTCTTAGAGAACTTGTTGCTTTGTCGCTGGTTTCAGATGATAAAGTGCATTAGGTTCATGCTTACTGGCATATGGGTTGCTAGCAACAGTCTGAAGGGTGACTATGGCTGTCTGAAATAGCCACTCTTCCTGAGTAGATGCAAGAATTGCAGCCTCAGGAATTTTTAAAAATCTCTCTGAAAATATAAATAATTATTAGCTTTAATGATGGAATCCCAAGAAGGTCTAAACTCTGGATTATCTGATGACAAACCTCTTCAGGCTGTACAGTAGCGTGCATGTAAACAGAGAAGTTGCATCATTTCTTCCTTTATGTCATTTTGGAGCTTTATGAACAGTAGCATAATTAAATTTCTGGAAGCCCTGCTTCCTCAGGAGAAGCATAGCTTAAATTATCCTTTCGTCTCTTGACCAATAAATATTTTGAGGGAGGGGAGGCTGTAAGCATGTATGATTTGGATGCATGCCTGTATCCTATTAATTTTCTAGAGATTGTTTTGCCAGCGAAGTGTCAACACCAGTTAATATTATATTACTCAATCAATCAGATGGACATTATTAGTTGATCTTCCTGAGTTACATGGAAGAAACTCAGGAAAACTTGGAAATTTGTGAATAGCAATTTAAAGGTTACCACTGCATATCAAAGTGCTACAGACATTAAGCCTTTTAAAGTGAAGCTAAAAGAAGTTTGTTTTTATTTTATAAGTGAAAACAGCCACCATTATTGTTTGTCTATAGATTGCACCATGTATGAAGATTTAAAACAAAAAAAAAAATAAAAAAGTGCTCAGAAGTTTATCTCCTGTAAGGAAAAATTCTGTCAAAAGTGTGTATGACCTGCTCAGTGTAAGCCTTGAAACTTCAAAAGAAAATCCAAGATGAACTAAGAAGGTTTTTATAAAATTCCAGCACTTCACCTCTTAAGAAAGGACTGTAGCATGTTCTTTGAGACTTCATCACACACTCTCACGCACAAAATCAAGTACTGTTTTATATCAAATGTAGATTGACAGCAGTGTTTTCCTGCATCTGTTCTGCCCACATAAGAAGCCAGCTTCATAGAGTAGATGTGTCCTGAGGCTTAAAGTTCTTATAAATATGAGAATTTCCATTTTTTATAATGGCAAGTTGGGTATGGTATCCAGCTGTGGATCTGCTTATATATTGTTTGCAGTTTTCCCTGAGCTTGTTTTATACAGTATATTGCAGTATGTTGTCATACAAATTCCGTGATTAATGCTTATTTACAAAAACTTATGTAAATATCTTAGAACTGAGTCAAACAATGTGCAAGTTAAACAGTGTGTTTTCTGAATATTGGAATGACATATGCCAGGAGACTGTTGAGTTTAATAATGATAACACAGATAAACATAGAACAGTTTCATGTGCTGCATGGGATCATTATTTTAATGCTATTTAAATGAACAAATTTTGTGTTGCTATTATTTCGTGAAGTTTATATGTTTGTGTTTTTCAAGAAGCAGTATCTATACATATGAAGTATGCCACAAATTACCTTTGTTTAATTGTTAAAATTTATGTTAGTAAAAGTTTTACAAGCTCGGATTATTGGCTGTGCTTTTATGAACTACATACTGGATTATTACACAAAGAACAGATTATTTTTATCAAAATCACTGTACTGTGACTGCTGCTAATTATTTTAGTTGCGATGTAGTTGCTTATCAGAACGTTATAAATTCTGAGGATTTCAGTTCTACATTTTTAAGTCTCACTGGAGGACTTTGATTTTGATTTTGATCATCTTCCTCCACCTCATTAAGAAATGCTTCCTTAATTTTTTTCTTTTCTTTCAGGTGCAGCTTTTGTATGAACTGGCTGAGATTACAAGTAAAGTTTGGAATAAAATTCAGAGGAAAGGAATTCTGTATCAGTCTTCTGTTTATCCTGAAACCATGGCAGGACCTGCTCCTCCTAGCTCTCCAGTTAAAAGTAGTGTTGGTACCGCTCCACCAGATACCAGCACATACAGCCCTTCAGCTGACATTGGGACCACTACAGAGGTAAGTTTTCTTAAAAAAAAATATGTCACATGAATACTGATTTACAAGATGTGGAGTTCAGTCAAGTACAAATGAAAAGGATCAATAAAGAGCAGTGGTGTCCGTATGGAAAGTAGCTTTGCTCCTGATCAGCTAATAAAGAGACATCATTACTCTTTGGTGTAGGAAAAAAAAAAATGGTTGCAGTATTTCTCCTATTTCTTTCATTTGTCTGGATTGTTTCTCTTTGAATTGAATGAATATTAACTCTTCTAAGAAAATTATAGTTAGTATTTTCAGGTCAAGAAGCATAAGGTATTTTTCAAGTCCAGAATTATTAGAATAGTAACTGGTATTTTTGAAGTACCTGTGGTACCTGTGCTGCATGTGAGTCATTCCAAATAGCTTCAGGCAGTCAGCCTGTCGTATTGAAGTCAGTCAAAAGGAAGACTGAGACATTGCAGAGCTGCTGCATGTAGTCTCTATTGATGAGCCAGAAGAGGTACCAGGATGTGGAGACTCCCAAGGCTGGCATTGCAGGTTACCCAGTTGTGCGTTCATGCCAGGTCCATCCAGGCACTGTTATCCTCCATCCGTGAGCTACTTCGGGAGCTCTGCTTCTTCCAGTGTCCCAGCTGTCCCATGTCTCAGGGGTGTTTTGTAACTTTGTCACATGAGGATTTTGGTATGCAGCTTCAAATATGAGAAAGATTGGCTGCTTGTTTTTATCTATTTCTGCTTCCTTAATTTGTAGCACTGCGTAACTGCCTGGAACAAACTGGTACCTGATCTTAATCTCTGTGTGTGCCTAAGACTAAAATGTTATTTTGAGGCATGGGAAGGACTTTTGCTTCTTTCCCATGCGAAGAAAAGAAGGCTGATTCTTCCTGTCAGCATAAGTACGTTGTTAAATGTCATCCATGACCATCGTTAGCTCACCAGCTAGCTGATGCATTAGAATGGTGGGTCACAAGAACCTATGCATCTGAATAGGCCAGGTATTTGTGATTTTCTTAGTGTCCCTCACAGGCTTACTAGTTACATTAATTAGTTGGCCTTGTTTGTGCTTCATCAGGGACCTGTAAATGCATAAGATGAGATGAAGGTACACCGATATTTTATAATATGGATGCAATGTTCAATTCTTTCCTTTCTCAGGATAACCACAGTGATTTAAGGGTACCTGGAAGTTCTGGGACAGTCAAATACTTGGCAGTTTGAATTCTAACTGCAATTCCATAGTTTAACAACATTGGACAGGGATTGCTTTGACCCTATGTGTAGCTTGTATTAATTCCAGGTCTTGGAGAGAATAAAAAGATAATGGCTAGTGCTTACTATAACATATGCATGACATGCATGCACATACGTATACACAAGTAATTCATTAAAGGGTGTTAGAGATGAAGCTTTAGTTCTTTAGTTATTTCGCTAAAATATTAATTTCTAATTTCTTTCTGTGTGCATGTGATCTCTGTTGCAAAAATCTTGCCATGGATACAAATTTGAAGGAAAGCAATAACAGTAAGAAAACAGTATGTCCACAAAAGTAGAATTTTTTCACCTACTAACATCAACTTCCTTTTACATTAAAACCAAAACCCACCAGCTTTATAAATAACAATTTGTTTTTGACCCTCTATATAGACAGCAGTATTTAGAGTACATGCTGTACTTAAAGAATTACTTGAAACTGATTCAGTAATTGTTTTAATCCATATGTTACCAAGATTATTCTGGCAATGTGGGTTCAAGTTCAGCATTCACATACTACTACTTGCAAAATACTGTTCATCATTTATTTCATTTTCTTCCTATTCTCAACAAATATTGTGCTCTAGCTAAATAAATTGTCTCCTGATCAAAGTGAAGTTTGGTGAAGTAGCTAACAGAGCAATAGTAAAATTTGTGTTCAGCCTTTTCCACTCTGAAGCTAGGATCAGCATCTCAGTCTTGTTAGAAAAGAAAGTTGTATTGAAACACTTGGCATTAATACTGGATTTTTTTCACAATAGGGGACTTAGAGTTGACATAGCACTTCACAACCAAGATTTGAAAATTGCTTTGAAAGGAATGTATCTTTATGCTAGACAGTATAAATAAATTTAAAAGATTGATTATGCTTGGAGGATATTATTATTTAAGGTATAATAGAAGAAAAAAAGATGGAAACAGGAGAAAATCTTTGTGTGAAGCCATGTAGATCATATGTCTGAAAGACTGATAGAGGAATTAAGCTCCTGTCCATCTCCATTCAAAGCTCTCAACCCAAGGTGTTCCATCTGTGGCCAGAATAGGAAGGCAGCCCAGAAGAAAGAGCAGGCACAAGAGATATGCAAATACACTGGCAGAAAAACAGACTGAGGCAGGTGTCATTTGCTTAGTGGAGGCAGTGAGGTGGGAGAACATATATGTTTGCACTCCGAGAGTTGCGGGCAACTGCTCAGTGTGCAGGTGGAGATCAGTAGTGAGTGATGTTTCTAACTATTGGGACCAGCAATATTTAAAATCTCTGTTGGTGACATGAACAGTGAAATTGAGTGCACCCTCAGCAAGTTTGCTGATATCACCAAGCCGTGTGGTGTGGTCAACACGCTGAAGGGAAAGGCTGCCATCCAGAGGGACCTGGACAGGCCTGAGTGGTGGGCCTGTGTGAGCCTCGTGAGGTTCAACAAGGCCAAGTGCATGGTCCTGCTTGTGGGCCAGGGCAATCCCAAGCAGAAGTACAGGCTGGGCAGAGAGTGGATTGAGAGCAGCCCGGAGGAGGAGGACCTGGGGGTGTTGGTTGCTGAGAACCTCAACATGAGCCAGAAATGTGTGCTTGCAGCCCAGAAAGCCAGCCATATCCTGGGCTGCATCAAAAGTAGTGTGGTCAGCAGGGTGAGGGAGGTGATTGTCCCCCTCAGCTCTATTCTCATGAGACCTCACCTAGAGTACTGCATGACATTCAGCAGTAGAGCAAGTCCAGAGGAGGGCCGTGAAAATGATCTGAGGGCTGGAGCTCTCTTATAAGTCAGGCTGAGGGAGTTGGGTTTATCCAGCCTGAAGAAGAAAAGGCTCCAGACAGACCTCACTGCAGCCTTCCAGTACCTAAAAGAAGCCTACAGGAAAGCTGGAGAGGGGCTCTTTGTCAGGGACTGCAGTGATAGGACAAGGGGAAATGGCTTTAAACTTAAAAGAGTTTAAAGATTTAGATTAAGTGTTAGGAAGAAAATGTTTACTCAAAGGGTGGTATGGCACTGGCACAGGTTGCCCAGAGAAGCTGTGTCTGCCCCATACCTGGAAGTGTTCAAGGCCAGGCTGGATGGGACTTCGAGCTGTCATATGGAATGATTTTGACTTTGAGCAACCTGGTCGGGTGGGAGGTGTCCCTACCTAAGACAGGGGTTTGGAATTAGACGGGCTTTAAGGTTCCTACCAACCCAAACTATTCTTAGAATCATAAAATCAGTGATATGTAGCTAGGTATGTGAGGTTGTTTGAAGTTCTTTTACAGAAATGCAAAATGAAAATTCGAAGGCTAAATTTGGTATTGTCAGGAAAGGATTCACGAAGTTATTTAAGCATAGGAGGGTAATATTTTTGGCCCAGCAGTTCATGAGAATCTTAATGCATTTCTGGTTCACTGGGTGGGAATATTAAGTGTATTGAGATTAAGTTGAAAACCGTATGTAGGGCATGCAAGGATTTACATTTACAATAAAAAAAGAGAAAGGAGACAGTTTAGAAATACTGTGATTAAAAAAAAAAAAAAAAGATTTGGAGAGAATCGGTGGCATGGAAAGTCAAGTAAGGGTTTAGATTCCTCTGACACTGGTAGCTACAAAAATGCTTTATTTGAATTTGTGGGTACTATTAGCGTTTGTAAGTTCTCCCTTGATATGGGTCTTGTGATCACTTGAAAGAAGTTAGTGGTGAAAGTTAGTTTTGCACAGTGAAACAAAAATAAATCTCAAAGCATTCTGAAGGTATGAAATAATCTTTCGTGGATCATCTTCTGAAAAGTAGCTAACATTGTTCCTGAGACTGTGCACAGTCCTGATGTCTGTGAGTTGTGTATTTCTGCTGGGGGTAGGAAAGGGAAGGAGGGAGGAGAAACACACTTGGCCAACCAGCGAGAAATAATAAAAGGAACCATACTGTCTTCTCACAGTTCTAATGGACTATTTTAGACAATATAAATTAAATAATGGGTAACATAATGGTTGGCAGTATTTCCACAACACATTTTCTTCTGCAGTTGGTGGCTGTCTCTGAACTTATTCAACATATTTCCTAGTATCAAAGTACAAGCTAGATTTTCATTAATGACATGGTTGCGGTGCAGTTCTTTGAGGTAAGGATTGTTGAAAATTAAAGAAATGCATTGAAAAATAAGCTAAGGAATATTCTCCATCATTCTTTTTAACCAGTGAAAGCCATTTGTCTTTTGAGAGTAATTAATTACTTAGTTTCCTTGTTTCCTTTTGCTAATTCAATTACAGTCACCATACCTTGCTGTACGTAGTGTGATCATGAAATTCTAATTCCTTATTTGAAGAGGGTAGGATAAGAAGATGAGAGAGGGAGAACCTGGTCTCTTCTGCTACCTCCAGCTGCTACTTTGGACTATTTTATTCTACTGAAAACCTTAGGGATAGTCTCTGGATAGACTTTATTTGAAAAAAAAGTAACTTCCCTTTGTATGTTCAAGTATGCATGGTCTCCTATTATAGAAGTAAAGGTGCATCTGAGAAGTATCTCAGAGAGGAAGTGTTGTCCAGCTATTCCTCTGCCCCAGCAGTAGTCAAAGTAAGCCAATAGGCCTTGCAGGCAAGAAATTGAGACAGATTTTTTGATTGTTTTGTCTCCTGTGAAGTACAGCAGCTAGTTCTACCTGTCAACTTGCCTAATGGGCTACAGATGTCAGTCTGCTATACCATGCTATTTCTAGTTAGGCCAAGGTTTTCTTGTGGGTCTGGTGTAAAAGCATAGTCCTTCACAGTCTGTCTACATATGTATCATTGCATATGACAGCTATTTTAGAAATAAGATTTTATCAGGAGACCCCATTTGTTCATAAGAGCGTAATTCGTGAAATCCAATCAAGTATTTTAAAACTCAATTGCATTATCTTGTTGAGAGATCCCTCAGTTGAGAGCTGAGTATTTTTGAGAGTGCCTTCTGAAAGAAATAATTTGAATTTCAAGAAAGTGTAAAAGAAGAGTGGGGGGAGTAACCAATACTTATCAGTTCCACATATATGTCATGGAGTACTCTTCAGTACTTCTAAGTGTCTTCAAGTACTCTTCAGACTGGTACAGAAAATCTGAGCCATGGAGAGGGATTGCTGTTTGAAGAGGAGAAGGCAGAAGTTACCTTTAATACCTCACAGAAATAGTGACTGTAGGAACTGGGATGTCAGGAAAGTTAACCAACTGAGAATACGTCATACTGCATGGAAGCAGAGGATGAATGAATTCCATCAAGGGATCAGTAAGTGCACACAAGGCAGTTAAAGTACTGGCACTCACTGGCCAGGAGACCTAACACCAACAAAACCTTGCTTGATCTCTGCCTTGATACTGGCAGGTCTGAAGACAGCTTGCAAATACTCTGAGAAATAGAAGAATATTTTTCTTTTAATCTCCATTTAAATACCATGTACTTCATTTCTTCACATTCTCTAAAATGCCATTGTTGATTACTGATAGAGGCGTATTGTGGTCTTTGGAAATTTGAAGGTACTTTATATCAGCTTAAAGTTACAAGCAACGTGGTCCTTGTTGTTTGAACTGGAAGTTACCATCCTATGTTTATCAGTTATAACTTGTATTCAGCCTACTGTAACACTCGGATTTTTCATGAAAGAAATGGAGGGGGTGATATATCAAAATGGAGTGCATCAGCCACAGTTTAAGCTTTGCAGCTATTTTTATAGCCATTATTGCAGACTAACAGCAACAAAGCATATGGAGTAATTAAACAGTAATATATTCTTCTACAGGTTTGGCTTAGGGACGTTTTCCAAGAATTTGGGAAATCTCGTTTGTGTTTTGTTTATCAGAGTTTTTATTTTGTTTACGTGTTCCTACAGTTTTTAATATTGAAATTTTGCAATCTGTCAAACAAAAATAATTCACTACAATAGGTACATTTTTTTTTTAACTTCAGAGGTTTTGCAGTTAATGTATTATTTTGTTCTGTGGGAGACATGATTTCTTTTAAAAGCTTCTTTCAGCTGCAGTGGACTTGCTATAAAAGAGTAAGAAGAAAGCAAACTCTCACAACTGTTTGTATTAAACAGTAAAAGAAGTAATTTGTTTATATGGTCCCTGGATGATTTATATTTTAAACTGTATATAATTCTTCCCATGCTGACAGGTTGATAGGGAATACTGCAGTCCAGTGCAGATAAAGCTACCTAGCTTACTGAATTTTAGTCTGGGTGGTGGTAAGACATGAGAGGCTTATAAGTACTGAAGGGATGGAAACAGTTAATCATTTTTACCATCCCTCCTTTGGAACAGCAAGAGCAAAGGTAGTACAGACTACAACAGGCCACTTGTTACTGTTTACTTAAGTACAAACAGTGGTAGAAGTGTTTAGTCCTTGGGGAAACTCAGTGATTGAGCAAGAACGCAGAAGTTATTTTGATAAGGCATAGCAGTAGTGTGGCCAAACTGTGATCATCCCTGAGCTTTAGGCAGGCCAAGGATGAAGGCCTCATATGTTTGGTTCTTCCTGATGAACAAAGATAAATTCTGCTAAGAAAATAAACTCAGTATATTGGTCAATTTGCAACAATTGGTGAAAGAATTAAATTGTATATTTTAGGACTTGGCATGAGAAGTTGTGGGAAAATAGCTCAGTGTTTCTGACTCTGGCTTGATTTTTCTGTGGATCTGGAAACGGAGCGGAAAATTAATGCATAAACATATTTAACAATACCACGCTGGGTGCTGAAAATGCAAAATGAAAATTGAAACTGCATGAGAAACAAGAGCACAGTCTGTCTTTTCACTTCATTTTCTTAGTTTTTCAGTGAAAAAAATTCTAAGAATTTGAGCTTATTGAAACAACAACAACAAAAAAGACTTCAGCTACTGCAGTTCATCACTTTTTCAATTCCTATGATTCTGCCCAATGGTTTAGGATACAATACCATTAATATAAAGTTTAGAAGAAATAGAAGAAATGTAATCTCCATTTTTCACCGCAAAGGATAGCCACATAGCAGCTTCTGCCTTCAAAGGATCCATCTGTATTGCTCCTGCTACTGAGAGAGAATGGGCCAGTTCAACTGTTTACGTATGTTTGAGTGGTAGAAAAAAAAATGTGTCTAGTATGTTCATATTGGATTGCTGAAGTAGAAGATAGGAGGAGCCTGTAACCTTTGACTGGGACATAGCAATGAGCAGCTGGGGATGTCTGTTGATAAGCTCTTCAGCTGGCATAGCTGCAAACTGAAGAGGCTATCTCTGTAAGCTTCAGCTGAATGCAGTTTTAGCTCTGTCATCTAGCTAGCAAGTGCAAGTGGTAAAACACTTAAGTGACTTGGAATACCAGGTGAGCAACCACTAGCCTGAGTACAGAATTGGGGAGCAAAGCTAAGCATGGTTGAGTTGAGTCTTTGGTTAGGTTTTGCAGTCTATGTGATCAAACAAGCCCTAAAATGCTAGCAATTGCAGGTCCAGGTGTCACACCCTCAACTTATTCTGCCATGAAAACAGCTCCTTGGTGTTACTGCTCTGGCCAGAGGTTCATAGTTCTTTTATTTCTGATAGCATTGCTTGCTTCGCAGAAAAAGATGCTTATTTTTTCTGTGCTGGTGTTTTATATCAACAGCCTCCGCTTGATTCCTAGATATTCAAGGGCTGGTTTTCTTTCTACATCTACACAATTATGTGCTACAGCATTTGAATTTGTTTTAATCAGTCCACCTCATGCTACAGAAATTCACGTCAGAAACATCTGCAAATCAGACGAGCATAAGCACAAACGTAACTGGAATTGTGCCAGTGTAAGCTTCGCTCCAGCAACATCAATGGAAACTGCAGGCACCTTGGCCTCTTTTCCTCACCTGTATATTTTTCAGTTATAATATATCAGATATACAGCCTGTTCCAAAGCCTTAGGTATGTAGAAAAGGAAGAAGCAGTTTCTAATGATACATTGAGGCCTGTAACTGTTTTTTGATAAAAATTCATAGATTTAATGGGGTTGGAAGTTGGTAGGGGACACATTCCCTAAAATTCAGGGTTTGCTGCTTTTAAATTTGATTACACATTCCTGAGCTAATTTGCTGCTTATGTATGTCTGGGTTTAAGCTATATAACAGTATTTGTGAGATTCTTGAAGAACTACAGTTGCAATTAACCTTGTGTCAAAATTATCGCCTGGCTGATACTTTTGCGAAGTGCATCATTTAATAGCTACAGAAAAATAAGCTTCAAGAAAAGTGTGGGAAAACGGTTGCCTCGGTTTTCTGCAGAACAAAGTTATCTGTATCCTCAAACCACTAAACAAAAACAGCTCTCTGTAGAGGGGAAAAAAAAAGTTTAAAAAATGCATGAAACATCTGAACACATTACATTCTGAAAAAAGAAGAACCAAAGTGTAAAATTAAAAAATTGCCATGGTGGCAGTACGTATGTGCCGTTAAGTGCACCACTTAATGTTTAATTTACTACTGTTGTCTTCTTTTTCTTTTTTTTTTTTTTTATCAGAAATGTAGAGATCTGCCAACATTTTAGAACAGAGTTGATTTTCATACAAAAAGCATTTTGGAACATGTCTACTGTGACAGTGAATGGGGAGGGAGGGGACTGTCTCTCACTCCTGCCTCCTCCATCACAGTTTGTAAGTTTTTAGTCTAGCAAATGAAATGTGCCAGTAGTATGAAAGGAACTTCAAAAATGCTCCAGCTCAAAAAAAAAAAAAAAAAGGAAAAATGCTTTTTATAAAATGAAAAAGAATAGAGAGCAGCAGATCAGTCCACAACACATCAATATTGGTTTCAACTTTGACTTGAACTGAAAATAAACACAGTCTCAGGTTTAAACAAGTATTGTTCCTGCATTTCCTTGACCTTTAACTGGCCTGCATTTCTTGATATCCTGTGAAATTCATCTGAGGATATCAGCTATGGCAGGTTGTCCTTGGCTGGCTGATTCCTCCACAGCTGCCTGGCTTACAGGATCCCCCCTTTTCTAAAGTACTCTCGTCTCCAGACAAATGGGACTCCAGCAACAGAAGCATCATCTTTTAGGAGTATCATTCAAAGGATAGTTACAAAGGTGTGGGAAGTTATTGGAAGGCAGTGTGTCAAAGAACTGTTCAGATGAGTTATACAAAAGACACAACAAGAAAGAAATGTATTGGAGAAACTGAAACTCTCAGAGCAGATGCCGTGCTGAATGATGTAAAACTGCAGTCATGACATAGGATGAAGCTCCTCTGATGAGAGAGGATCTTGCAAGTAAGAACTGATTAAAAGGGGATTCTTAAATCGCTGTGTTCATTCAGGCTCTGGAAGAATACATTTCTGCTCCTGCTTTTTATATCTTTGCATAATAGATAGCTGAGGGGAGGCAGGTTGGAGGCAAACTGAGGTGTAAGAAGGAAATGCAGGAATATGTACATGTAGTAGAAGCATGCAGCCTGAGAAGAGTACAGAGATGCTGTCCGGATGTGTAGGGATGGGATCATAAAAGCCAAGGCATAAGTGGAACTGAACTTGGCAAGGGCTGCAAAGAACAACAAGAAGGGATTCTGTAGGTACCGTGGTCAGAGAAAGAAGTCCAAGGAAGTGTACCCCCTCTGATAGATGAGAAGGGAGAACTGGTAACAACAGACATGGCGAAAGCTGAGGTAATCAACAACTTCTTTGCCTCAGTCTTCACTGCCAGTTGGGCTTCCAACGTCTCTTGTTTCCCTGAACCCATAGACAAGGGCTGGAGGAGTGAGGTCCCTCCCACTGTAAGCAAAGAGCAGGTTTGAGACCACCTGATGAAACTAAACAGTTACAAGTCTATGGGGCCTGATGCCATGCATCCCAGGGTCCTGACGGAACTGGCTGATGT
This sequence comes from Anas acuta, assembly GCF_963932015.1. NCBI lineage: Eukaryota > Metazoa > Chordata > Aves > Anseriformes > Anatidae > Anas > Anas acuta. Next base: position 136,269,187 of record NC_088980.1, read on the forward strand.
AGTTACCAAGCCTCTCCATCATACTTGAAAAGTCCCGGCTGTCAGGTGAAGTCTGTCCAGGTGGAGGCCGGTGATGAGTGGTATTCCTCTGGGGTCCGTCTTGGGACTGGTGCCACGTAATATCTTTATCAGTGACACAGACGGTGGGATTGAGTGCACCCTCAGCAAGTTTGCAATGACGCCAAGCTGAGAGGTGCAGTCAATACAACATAAGGAATGGATACTATCCAAAAAGGACCTGAAGAAGCTTGAGAAGGGGGCCTACGTGAACCTAATAAGGTTCAACAAGGCCAAGTGCAAGGTGCTGCTTCTGGATTGGGTCAATCCCATACATGAGGACAAACTGGGAGAAGAACTCATTGAGAGCAGCCGTCTGGAGAAGGACTTGGGGGTTCTGGTGTACAAAAAGCTTGACACGAGCCAGCAGTGTGTGCTTGCAGCCCAGAAGGCCAACTTCACCCTGGGCCGCATCCACAGAGCAGATGCCAGCAGGTTGAGGGAGGTGATTGTCCCCCTCTGCCCTTGTGAGGTCCCACCTGGAGCGCTGCGTCCAGGTGTAGGACCCCCAGCACAAGAAGGATGTGGGGCTGTTAGAGCAGGTCCAGAGGAAGGCCACAAAAGATGGTCAGAGGGCTGGAGCACCTCTCCTGTGAAGAAAGGCTGAGAGAGCTGGGGATGTTCAGCCTGGAGAAGAGAAGGCTTCAGGGAGACCTCATTGTGGCCTTTCACTACTTAAAGGGGTCTTACAAAAAGGATGGATAAATGACTTTTTACTCAGGTAGATAATGAAAGGAGAAGGGGTAATGGTCTTAAACTAGAAGAGAATATGTTTAGATAAGACATTGGGAAGAAATTCTTCCCTCAGAGGGTAGTGAGGCACTGGTGCCCCATGCCTGGAAGTGTTCAAGGCCAGGTTGGGTGGGGCTTTGGGCAATCTGGTGTAATGAAAGGTGTCCCTGCCAAGGCAGGGGGGTTGGAATTGGAATTAGATGATCTTTAAGGTCCCTTTCAACCCAAGCAATTCTTTGGTTCTGTGGTGGCCAGAGATAATCAGAGGATGGCAAAATGGGATGTTGCTTCCTTGCATATATCACTTTCCTTACAATGGAGGCTGCCATTTCAGAAGAAGCAGTAGGGACTAATGCTGGATAGTACTGGAGAAGTGGCTGCTCTCCCTGTATCCTTTCAGTTGCTGGGAGAGTGCCAGGCCCGACACTTTCCATGGTAGTTTCCCAATTTTTATTTGTTAGTAATATTAATGTACAGGCTATGTAAGAGAAAAACAGGAGGAGGATGAATAAACAAATGATAAAAGCAAAAGGGCATTGCTAAGTCCCTATCTTGGAGAGGGATTTCAGGTGTTTTTGTATAAGGAAGTTCATTCAATGAGAATTCCGTGTAATGCTCAAACAAGAAAGAACAGGGAGGGAAGCAAGAAATGGAGGAGAGCTAGTAAGCCTCAATTAGCAGCTCATTTTCTGGAGTTCTCTGTAATGTAACAATTTTTCAAAAGACAGTCACCAGTGACTCTACAAGTAGTCTGTTCAGAGCTGTAAGCAGTTGAGCTTACACCTGGTTTCATGCATTTGTTTAATGCAAAACAACTGTCAATGGGAAAATCAAAGGTGAAATGAATCTTAGTTTTCATATCAGCGCATCATACTATATCTGCTGAACTGCTCCAGATACTGTAGTCTCACATTTAGGTATTCCTTTCCAGTAACTTATCCTAGGTGCACAAGCTTTCCTTTTGTCGTGTGAATGAATATCTGGAGGGATAAGTTCTGTATGTCAGCGATTTGACAGTGTTCTTATCCATTTTAATAGGTATCAGTAGGTTTTTAAAGGATAGAGGTAGCTGCACAGTGATAAAATACCTTTGTTTTTCTATCTGTGTCCTCTAAAAGTTTCACAGGGAAAAAAAAAAACAAAACAGTAAATGTTAATCTGAGTGACTTAAAGCTGAAAGCTCAAAGTAGAAGCTGTCGTTCAGTGTTTCTCTGAAGAAGATGGAAAAAGTAATTGTATTCTTCATTATGTAATAAATTCTAATGTCAGCTGCTCCATTTGGTGTCTATCAAATAGCCCAAAGTCATAATATGCTGCGTACAAAATTTCTGAAAGATTTTGACCTACCTTTTTGTCTTGTCTTACGGTTGGGATGGTGATAAGAGAACGTGTATACATGATAGAAATCCTGTAATTAAACTGTAGGCCTGAGTTGATTGAAAATGTGACTTATCAACATAAATGCTTCCATATGAGCTATTTTGCTTGGTCTGGGATAAGTTCTACCCATCCAGAAAATAGATTGCTAACAGAATTTCCATATTCACAGTCTTGGACTGCAAAATGAGTCAAGTAATGTCAGGTTTTAGATTTTGCTACTGAAAGTAAGTTTTTTCCAGAACTGAAGTGAGTGTATTAGCATATCTTGCCTGACAGATTAAAGTGGATTCAGTCAAACTGCAATACCTTCTATGTGTGTCTGATTTTAGACTGTTTTCCATTTAAATCATCATGGTTAATCTTTAGGTAAAAATCAAAATTCCTAAGAATGTTCATCATAATTTATATTTTGTAATCCGCAAAGCATTCATTGAAAGTTCAGATGTTTATTGGTCTGTAAATGTTAAAAGCAACTTGGTCTTAATGAATCAAAGTGGCAATACCTTTTTCTTTTCCATTTATGTTTTAATCTTGAGGGAAACTCTCAGCATTTGGTGGGGTTACAAGTGAAGGCGCTGAGGATTCTTAGTGGCTTCTGGTTGACAGTGACTTGTGAGTCAACTCCATTGGGTGTAATAGGCTGTAAATGCTAAGAGCTGAGAAGCAATTATGCTTTTGCATCTTTTTCTCTGGACCCAGTAAGTTCTGGCAATGGAAAGTTGTGGTGAAGTTCTCTTGCTGGTGAATTTTTCATTTGTCCTATGAAGAATTATCAGAACTTGGTTGCAGGTCTCTGATAATAAATTTTCAGTGTATCTTTAATAAGTCATGCTCTTTTTATGAAAACATAGACTTCTATGTCTTATTTGCTGAGTTCTTAATATTTTTGGGAATGAGCAAGGATTGATTAATGATGGCAAAGAAGCTTCTAAAAGCCCATTTGTCAACAGATTAGAATATTTATATATCAGAATATGTGTCAGAATATTCCTGTCATTTCCTGTAAGATGGATGTAAGCTATTGAGGAAAGCTCCCTATACCAAGTGGAATGAAGTCACAGAACCATCACCATTTTACCATAAAATCTTGGCCAAAATCCATTATCTCTGCCTAAAAAAATAAAATAAAATAAATTAATAAATAAAATAATATACTTTATCTTTTTCCTGGTGTTAAAAAAAAATAAAAATAAGGCTTAATTCAAATGCACGGTCAGTGAGTCTGCTTGTATTTCTATGTATATAATTAGTTGGGTCTGCATCACTTTAGACAGAAGAAAAAAAGAAAAATGGGCAGTGGTGAAAAGCAAATATTCTTTTCTCAGCTCTTACTTCTGTTTTATAGGGTGATTCTCTTCAGGGCGGTGATGACTCTCCATTCTCCGACTCCATTACATTGGAACAAACAACAAGTAATATTGGAGTCTCAAGTGGACGTGTCAGCCTGTGGATGCAGTGGATGTTGCCAAAAATTACTATAAAATTGTTTGCTCCTGACCCTAGAAATAATGGCACAGGTATTCAACATTTTTTTTTCCCTTAACATTCAATTTTAAGTTCCATATATTATTTTACAACACAGTATTAGCTACAGAGCATTTATTGGTAATATTAGACATTATTTAATACAAAAATAATTGGTTGGATCAGACCAACAAGCTGGAGTTAGGTTAGTGCATGTAAAAATAATTCAGCATTGTTCTTTGGCATAAACTTCCATTTCCATATGGAAAGGTGATTATATTAAATTGGAAATAAGTTAGTTATTTTACTTAAAAGAATACTGCATTTTTGACTTAATAGCAATCATGTTCCATTTTGATATGATTTAGTTTTGTGTGTGTCCATCTATAAGCATGTAGTTTTGCATTGATAAATTCAAAATAATCATCACAGTATAATCCCTAAAATCATTGGAAGATTGAACTTCGTATTAAAAATAGGAATATGTGTGGAACACAATTAGCTTTTTTAAAAATTGAGATTACACTGATTATCATCTGGACAGTAATTGTTTGAAAGGAACTCGTATTCTGTAAATGTACTGAAAGACTTCAGGTATGTTTTTGTTAGGAAACACTGCTAAGTAACAATTAACGTTGTTAATCATAGAACTGTGAAAATATTAGAAGACTAGTGATTAAATTTTCAAAGAGATATACTTGAACTTTTGATAAAAATAATTACATGAGAGAAAGAAATCTCAAGTGTTGTTAGAGAATATATCTTGTCAAATATCTTTATATTTTTACAGGAATTATACTATGAAAACCTGAACTAGAAAACCCATAGATAAGTCTCTCTACACTTTTGTATAAAATAGTTCGGATTATAGAGTTTCTTCTGGTTCCTGTCATTTTGACAGTTGAATAAAAGTGTGCTGTATGAAAAACCTCTGAGTTGAGTTAGCATCATCCTATTTATGAAACATAGTGTCCCAGGTTTATCTCTATGCTTTCAAAGTTACAGGTTTCATATTAATGTTTTTTATCTCCTTGGACTATTGCAGAAGTTTGTGTTGTCAGTGAATTAGAAGATCTCAGCGCCTCAGTGGACGTGCAGGATGTGTATACCAAAATCAAATGTAAAATAGAAAGCTTCAACATTGATCATTACAGAAACAGGTAATTCCTGGGAGTTACCCTGTTATAACCTCAGTGTGAAACGAGGCAGATTTATTTATTTTTTTTACTTCTTCTTATTTCTTAACTTGAATTTAAGATTTTTGTTGAGTTTCTTTTAAATGAGATAGATGTTATCTTTTTAAGTAAGCAAAACCAGAATTTCTTTTTCTCAGAATTGTATCCAATTCTGAAAAAGTAACACACATGGAAATCATTACAAATTAGGATAGCATTTTTTGCTTCTCTGTTGGTCCATTGACAAAAAACATTTCTTTTAGCTGAACTTTTGAATGGGAAATTTCTTACATATCATTTCATGACACATTACCTTTATCAATTTGCCAGTATTTAGTGTTTTGTGGTGCCATGCTTTTACATATTAAAAAAAAATTTCTAACAAATCAAGTTATTTCTTTTGCCGTGCTTCAGCAACACAGTAATGGAGGGAAGTAAGCTGATCATCCCTGTTTCTGTGGCATGGTACAGTGTTTTGCAGAGAAGCCTGAGTAAAATTTCAGACATTAATGTCAGCCAATATGTCATCAATTTTATGTACATTTAGGCTGGGAAGTTAGAGATACTATATATCTTGCCACTTAGCAAATCTTGTTTAGTTTGCTGTGGGGATGTAACTGTATTCATTTGGCACCCAAATGCACAGTGCTGTAGAGATATCTCTTATAGCACGTATTGGCCATGAGCACACAAATGAAAGGTAATTATGTAGTGTTTGATCAACTGGGTTATTGTTTGCTGTTACAGCTCAACAGGTTCTAAGAGACAGAAATTGAGAGGAAATAGGATAGCTGTTGTGTTATTTCCTGGGAGAAAAATATAACTGAAAGCTTTAGAACAATTCTTTGGCACTGAAAATGGCAAAACTATTTAGAAGCACAAATCATGTTGACTTAAGAGCCTACGAATGCATGGTTTTATTGGACATTCCTTATCCTTGCCTGTGTAGGAAGGAGATTTAATATCAACTTAGATAAGTTACTGACATTTCTGAGACTTTTTTCTAATCAACAGTCTAAAACAAACACAAAAAAATCTGATTCCTGTTCTTTTGCTTGAGTTACAAATATTATTGTTTGAACACATGGTAATATTTGATAATCAAAGTTTGTACTTTATTTATTTATTTTTTAAAGCAAGTCATGCTGCTTTAAAGTGCTTTAGAATCCCAGTAGCAGACACTCTTGACAAGCTGCATTGTCCACAGAGTTTGTGCAGAGCTTGAGAGAGGATACCTCACTTCCAGGAGTACATGTATAATCTTCCCATTGGAAAAAAAAATCAATTCCAGAGTGTTCTTGTTTCCTAAGTCTATATTGAAGTTTCTTTATTTTTTAAAGTCATTCCACGTGGCCAAGTTGTTACTGTTTTAATTTACATTTCATAATCTCTTCAGGGTAACCTTCTCTGTCATTAAATTTCTATGAACTTAAGCCAAAAGCAGAGAATAGATAAGGTGAACATTCTGTCTTCCAGGCCAGGGGAAGGCTGGCAGTCAGGACATTTTGAAGGAATGTTTCTACAATGCAGACAAAAGTCTTTGGTGAGATTTCTTTAGTAACCTAAAGTGCTTACCTGAACAACTCTTCCTAAACAACATAGTTTTCTCTGTTCTTTTGTATGTTGAAAAGAATGATTACAAGAACTACAATACAAAGCAACATTTTAATTCATAATAACTTGTTTTTCTAAATAATATTATGATTTTATAATGTGTTTGAGTATAGTTTTTCATTCACAATTTCTTGATTCTTGTCATCATTCTCCTCTACATTCTGTCTGCTGAAAATCCAGGGGTAAGTCCATCTTCTGTAAGTAGGAGTCTATTATCCATACTTTTATTTTCTTACGTTACCTCCTCCTGCAATAGGTTGTCCTTTCACATAAAATTTTACAAAGTTTCTTTTTTAATACCATTCTTTTGCTTTATCTAATTGAATTTTGACATTTTTGGATTTTAGGAGAGAGTATGGCATAGGATTTGTGTTGCAGTTACATAGAACTGGGCAAGTTTAATGTAAACTTTTTTTTTTTGCTTATGGTGATTTTCTTTTTTTTTTCTTTTTTTGTCTTCCTCTCTTCCATGCCTTGTTCATTACCTCAAGCCTTGGGGAAGATTCTTGGTCTCTGGGGCAATGTGGAGGTGTATTCCTTTCCTGTACTGACAAGCTGAACAGACGTACCTTGTTGGTTCGACCCATCAGCAAGCAGGACCCTTTCAGTAATTTCTCTGGCTTCTTTCCCTCTGTAAGAATCCTTTTTTTTTTTTTTTTTAAACAGGACTTCCACTAACAAATGCCAGTTGGGTTGGGTTAAAAAATGAGATAAAGTTTTTAAAAAAATCTCAATTTCATCTAAATACTTTTTGTACCAGATATATTTATTGTGTATGTTGATTATGTAAGTTGTGCTTTTTCCCACTATCTTTTAGTAATAATTTTTAATCGTTTTTGACTAGATAGGGGTATAAGGGTTTATGGTTCACAACCCTGTGAATAACAACAGTCCACTGAAGTCAATACGATTTATCTATATTAAAAGTAAGCACATACAGTAATGTTCAGAGACTAATAGAAGAGCCAGTACTGAACACTGCATTTTGTTCATGTAATTCTGATATGTACTTGGGGATTTAAATGGTTTGTATTACTGCAGTATGCCATTGTGCAACCTTTTAGAATTACTTTATATAATGATGATAATGCAGCAATTAACAATTTCATGTTTGTGTCTGTCTTTTGCCTGCTTAGAACAGTACTTGTTGAGTCAGAATATATCAGTGTGAGATATTAAAAAACTTCTTCTTACTGGTTTATCCTTGAAAGACTTTATATATAATGGCATTGGGCCCTTTGTCTTCACAAATAAATGACTGTAGAGAATCTTCATATGTTAGTGGAAGTTCTGTGTGGTCTGATTTATTTTTTTTTCTTCATGAATATTGATTGGTAATACTTTATCTTATTCTATTTGTTTCATATCTTAAAGAAAAATCTAACTTTCTAATTTATTTTAATTCACTTAATCACAAAAGCTTCAATTTTTTCAACATTTAAACTACATTTAATCTGTGTATCCTGTTTATTTAAGAAAGAGAAGGTTTCTCTATTAATGTGGTTTAATTACTTTAAATTATTTTTAATCAAATTTGAAGATGCTGAAAAAAGCAACTGCTTGCACAATATAGTTGCTTTTATTTGTGCTCAGATGATTGAAGGTAATGTTTGAACAATCTCAAAGAATTCTATCAAAAATGTTACAATTACAGTTAGAATAATGATTACACTTAAAATAGTATTTTTTCTAGTTACTGTTTTTTTTTTTTTTTTCAGTTTTCAGTCACTAACAATGTATAACTGAAATCCCAAAGACTTTCAAAGATAATATCAAAAATTTAATATATGTCTTCTGGGAGTTAAGTATCTAATTGTAATATTTATCAAGGAAATCTTTCTAAGTGAAGGAATCTGTTATTTCTGAACGACAGTGTAATATATCCGTATTTAAATGATGTGCTTTAAGATGTTACAACTATTCTCTTAAAATACTTAAAATCGATCAGGGAAAACCAACTGAATTTTTAGAGTATTTACTTGATTACTCATGTTTAGAGAGAGTAAAGTTATCTCAGCATCAGAGGGTTGCTTTAGCACCCACAGTGTTTGCACATACATAAAGGACAGTGAAAGCAAGTAAGATTTACTTCTAAAATGAAATGGACATCAACATATGTAACTGACAGTTACATATAGTATGACACGCTATGAGGTGAATTGTCCATCAAAAAAAAGGAAAAAATCTTATTCTGGGATTCAGAGAGGATAGAAAGCTATTAGGAAATACAGAACCTTAAACATATTAGCTAACAGAGAATTGACTGATGATGTATGTGTACATTCTTTTCATTATTTTTTTCTTCTTGAAACAGACAACTGCAAAACTTTTAGATGGCTCACACCAACAACATGGATTTCTCTCTCTAACTTACACAAAAGCTGTGACAAAAAATGTCCGGCACAAATTGATATCACGAAACGAACGAAGAACGTTCCATAAGCTGTCCGAAGGCCACACTGATGGTTCTCCTCACTTTCTTCATGAGATCCTTCTCTCAGCTCAGGCTTTTGATGTGGTCCTCTGTTTTCCTTTGCTTAATGCAATCACAAGCATTTTTCAAGCCAGGTTGCCAAGGAGTCAAAAGGAGAAAAGGAAATCACCCGGCCAACCTATGAGGAGTCATACTCTGACGTCCCGCAACTTACCTCTGATTTATATCAACACTGGTGTCATAAGAGTCTTCTTCCCCAAAGAGGATGACCATCATAATGCAGAAGGTAGACTATATTATGTTTTAACATACTGTGCAGTTCAGTATTGCAACCAAATGCTCTAACTTCGTTATCTTGCTGGCCTTACTGTCTTTACATTTAGAATGATTGCTTGGGTCTTCAGAATTGTAAGGGGCAGAGGTAGAAAACATCTGTCATTCATCCAAGAACTGTGAAAAGAGGTTGCAGTTGTTAAAAAGAGAGTTGCAGGTAGTGAAAAGAGAAATGGAGTTCTGCAACAGTGATTCTTTTGTCGGTTCTTACTATGCTGATACCAGTAACGTCTTCCACACTCTCCATTTTTGGAAGAGGAGTCTAAACAGGAAGCTTTTGTGGAAATAGGCACATAGGAAACCATTCAGTAGTGAAGCGGGTCCTGTTTCATTTTAATTATTTTCTGCAAACTGCGCTTTGTGATTGTTGCCCAACAGCTGATACAGTTTATCATTTGTTTAATAACTCTTAGCTGAAGTTATTCAAACTCCCTTATGTAAGAAGCTTCCAGTTATTTACAAAATTCTGGATAGCATAAACTGTTCTTTCAAACAACAGTAATTAGCCATTTGATCCATGAACAATGCATTTTTCTTTTAAAAAAAAGTATTTTTCCATCCTCCATAAAATATATTTACATCACTATTACAGTCGTTGCACATAAATAGATGCTGAGGCTAAAAGTACACCTAGTAACAGCAGGAATGTGATTACTTCCATTAGCAACAATTGTTCTAGAAATTAAAAAATAGATACTTTACTGGTATCATGGTATGTTTACTGAAGTCTTATAGGTATGTGTTGGTTTTTGTTTGTTTTTATTAACTGTTTTAGATTATAGCAAATGATATAATACTAAGAATATAGATTTTTTGTGATTGGGTTGTGTTTTTTTTTTCATAACCTAATTGCAAAAAGTGCAGACAGTGAGAATTTACTTGAATCATTTGTTTGCCAGCATCTTCTACAATTTTCCAAGTGGGAATGGTGCAAACACAGAAGATAAAATTAGACTGGCTGTGTTGGCAAGAAAGAATTATGATTCTGGTTAGAAGGGAGTTCTGGGGCATGCTGTTAAGGAGTCTTTTTGGAAGTATTTTTTTTGTGGCTCTGTAGCTGCACACTTCATTAGAAAGAAATTTTAAAAAATCTTCTGTCTGTTTGCCATTCCTTGTTTAATTACCATTCCTTGTTTCAAAACACTTGCAAAATATATAATGCCTATAGTTAAACATGAATGTAGGTAGAAAACATATGTATACTTCTAAAGAATAATGCTAAAGATTATCTTTACTAAACTAATAACAAAGTCAATTAATCTCTTCCAGTGGAAACTTCTGAAATGTCATCAATATGAAAATCAGTTCCATTCTCCTTTCATTTCATTTTTCAGTCCCCGTTCTTCCAAACTTTCATCTGTTTCTGAATTGAAATAACTCACTTCTATCTTCTACTGCTTATTATCTTCAAGCCCTATAGAATTTAGAAACAATAATGTGGTGTAAGTGTTGAACATGACCCATGTTACAGGTGTGCTAGATCAAAATTGTTAAATATTATGGATATATACACCCATATGACTTCATTCATCATCTGTTGATTAAGAGAGTTTAGTCCAAGAAGAGTTGTGTGATTGCTGCAATATAAGCAGAGAAGCAGTGATCTTGGTTTGTCTTTTATTCCATTGTCTGCATCTCATACCTTATAATTAGAGGTAGTTACCTAAACGATTCTCCCACCAAACACATGTAATTGCGATTCATATACAGAAGTGTGGTGCATTTTTGTTTTTTAAAAAGGCAAATTGTTCTTTAGTTTTTCAGTCCAAAACTGAACTTCTGAAGTGAAGTACCCAAACATTAAAAAAATAATCAAAATTGTAGGTTTTTTTCCTCAGGAGTTTACACACTATATAACTATATATAACAAATAGAAAGAAGAAATACTGTATGACAGCCACTAAAAATCCAATAAAAACATGTAAATTGCATAAAGCTGATAAGTGGTACAGACGACGAAAATCTGCATCTGGCTGGTTTGAGGACAATAAAAAATATTTTTAATATGTACTAGGAGCAAAATATCAGGAGTCACTAGAATGGACATGATAAATTTGTTGATAGTGAAAAAGAAAAGGCAGCATGCCGAATAAACGTATGTCCTGCATTTGTAGGAGTGATATATTCTTGTCACATGAGCATGACTCTGTACTTTGAAGTCTGTCATAACATCTGGTCTGTAACATCCTCCTTGCTTACTATTAAACAGTTTCAAATCGGTCAGACTGAATAACTTGTGCTCAAGGATCTTGGTCTTCTGAGGTTAATTTTTAACATGCCTTGGAATAGCAGGTTTTAGACAGCTGAAGGTGTACCTGTTAAAATGAAAAGTGAAATGTTCAAATAAAATTAAGAGAGGTAACTTTATTTCTCCATTGGAAAACATAAAGGAAAAATCTATTACAAGATTCAGTTAATAAAGATTTATATTTACTACATGATAATAAGTATGATTTTATAGAAAATCAGTCTGCTTAAATACATCTGATTTCCATTCTTTTACAATGGATACAATTCCTGTTGATAAAATGTTTGCAAAGATTTGATATGCTTAGACTTTCCTAAAGAGTTTAACTCCATGTCTCTTGGTATTCTAATTTAAATCTATCCCAGTTTAATGTCTGTGGAAATATTAAAAGACTAAAGGTCTGAAAAATTATTTTCAGTTGGGAGTAGTAAGTAAAATTGCTATATAATAATATGAAAGTAAATATTAAATCATTGCTGTAAGAATTTCCCAGGAAAGATAATGTTAAGGACTCTATAGGGCACGCATCTGGATCACTGCACTTACAGCACTGCTTGTAAAAAATATGATAATTATTCATATGGTAAAGTTACATATCAAGTAGAAGATTATGCAGACTACATCTTCAGGACTGGAGACTGTTTCCTGGAAAGCAGAGGCTGAAAAGAGGCCGAGAGTCACAGTGGACTTACTGAAAAGAAAGGAGGGAGATAGCTGTACTTCTGCATAGGGCAGATGACAGAGTATCATGTCCATTTCTAGTGCATCTAGTATGTTATTTCCATGTTTCAGAAAGCTAATAGGAGATTTCATAGGTTAGTGAATGGAGACAGGGATTCGTCACCCTAAGTCATGACTCAGATAACCACTCATCACAAACCAGATGAAAATATTAATGCTTGTAATTCTTTCTGGTTTAATCATAAAACTTAATTTCTTAACCTGAAGTAAAATTGTACACAAAAAAAGCATGCCAGCCTTTAAAAATAATAATAATAATAATAATCCTAAAAAGCTTACATAATAGAGACCATAATTAATAGTTCTGTGTTTATTTGGCTTTGCTAAGTGTCAGAGCCAAATGACAATTCTTACCCTAAAATATGTTTTATTAAAAACCAAATCTCAGAATAAGGCATTTGCCATAACGTTACACTTAGAATCTGAAGTATATTTAATATCAAATTGAAAAATTATTTTGAATTAGTAACAAACAGGATTTTGTTGTCAACTTAACTTTTTCTACCCTTGTTCTAGCAACCAAAGCATCTGTATATGATTTTTGATCTGCTTTGGGGACTGAAGGATTTCACTTTTGCTTTTTAAATAGATGAGGTCCTTTTAAGCAAATCCCTTATGTTCGTGTCTAAGTTATGTGTTGTAGCTTGTGTTACCATTCTACTGCATATTTACTGTGGTATCCCCTACAATGTTTTCAAAATATTTTATTGGAATTTCTGTGAATCCTGTGATTTTTATTATTTTTTTTAATATCTGCTTAACAAACTCATTGTAAGAGAGTCTTGCTGAATTTTGAATTTTTCTTGCTGAACATGGGAGCAAGTGTGATATTGTTCCATCTTTGCCATGTGTCACACTGGTGTTGAAGTGAACCATTGCACTTCGGATGCTGAACTCTGAGCCTGCATTACATGTTCTCAAGAGCTTCCCAACTGTCCAGTAGTCTTCTAAGCAGAAGCAAACTTCACGGAGTTTGTTTACTACAAGACATGGAAAAAAAAATATTGAAATAAAAAAGCTGTTAGAGAAAATAGAAAGTCACAGGTCAGGATTGAGTTGCATGATAAAACTGTGGGGAAGTTAAATGACAGTAGCTTTGTCTTTTATATATCACAACAACAATACTGTTTTTATAGGTGTTGGGTTTTTTTTAATTACTGTTGCAAAGTTGTTGCTCCTAAGCAGAACCGAATCCTTAACAGACATTCTTATAGGTGGTTCTTTTTTTTTTTTTTTTGAAATAATTTTTCCATGCTATATGCATTTGACTTTTAATCAAACACATATTTCTCTTCTCCTAACTACAGCTAATCCAGCAATTAAAGAAGACACTTTGGTTCTCAAGATTGGATCTGTCTCTATGGCTCCCCAGGCTGACAACCCTCTTAGCAGAGCTGTGCTCAGAAAAGACATTTATCAGTAAGTGGTGGGGGAAGGGTTTGTTTTTTCATAGTCTCAGAAAAATTCATTTTGGGAGAAGTTAATTGATCAATAAAATGGGTACGTGCAGCCTGTAAAAATACTTTTCACATACAATCTTTTGATATTCAAAACCAGGTTTTTCTGATTTTCTTCACTTGTGGGCTTTCAAATCCATTTAGACAAATCAAGTTCTTCTGTGAAGTGCTGATGAATAACAGAATTTAAATGTCAAGTCATTACACAGCTTAAGCTCACAGATGAGAACATTTTAAGAGGCTTTCTTTTATTCAGCTACTAAATTCACCTAAGAGAAAAGGAATTTTTTGTAACTACCAAAATGCTCAGTAGCCATATAGTGTGAAGGAGATAGATCTTAATAATATAAATGGTAAACACATATTCAAACCGTAGGATTCTTGATGTCACGTAGATCAAAGCTGTAAAGGAAAGCAAACTTCTAAGGAACTCTTTCCCAGTAAACATACTTTCTGTGAAAATGTCATGCTCTGGATTGTGTCACTAAGTATGTGCAAACCACACTAATCATATATAGGCAGCAAAACTGGGGAACATATGTAATCAACATGATAAAAGTAATATATGATCCTTAGTAGAGTTGGCACTGTTGCCAGACATGAAAGTATGGTTGCAAATAATACCAAGTGAGAAAAGTCACAGAAATACAGATGAACAAGTGTCTTATACTTCCTGCTGGTCTGTTTTTCAGATGTGGCAATATTTTTAACTACTTCATAGTGCTCTTCAATAGAAATTACAAACATCAAAATCTTTTCCCAGCAGTAAAACATTTACTGCCTAGAAAATGACAGCAAGTTTTACTTTTTGTCGGGACTAGGATTTTTAGGAGACCAATGAAATATTTCCAGTTTCTCTTCAGAACACTTAGAAGTTGGAAGTCTTTTTCTTCATATTTCCATTTGGAGATGCTTAAAATATTGTATTTGCTTGTATGTTTACTTATAGTAGTTTATAATAGGGTCATTTTGTTTTGTTTTGTTTTTTAAATGAGTCCTGTATCTATTTTATTATTGAGCTCCTATGGAAGAAATCTTAAGCCTGGCACCAGCTGTTCTGGGTGTCAAGGCCTGATCCAACCCTCAGTGTGCCCACAGGCAAAAAAGATCTTCCTGATATTTGTAAAGGATCTCCCTGCTTCTACCCTGCTCCTATCTAAGAAGACTCACATCTGATTTCTGCTTTGAGAGCTGCGAAAATCAAAGTAGGTTGCACTCTTCTCTCTGCAACTAGTAGTTCGTCAGCAAAATCCCCTGTCAAAAAATGGAATCTGCAAGTTCCAGCTAGAGTAAGGTAGTTTCTGTCAGGTAGGTGAACTGTGTAATGTTCCATGTATACACATCACAAGTCAGTGCATCAGCAATGGGAGGGATGCCATTTACCTCAAGGTCGATGAAGCTATGCCAGTTTACATTCTTGAGGCTGATACCTTTGCAGCTGTGGCTTTACCTGAAATGCAAACATTCTGTGCTGGCCAAACCAGAAGTCACTCAACTGCTTAAAGGTTCTGCTACTCTTTTGCATTATGTGTCTCAGGGTCTTATATATATAAATATCCTGGATTAGGTTTGTGCAGTGTATGTTTGGTTTTCATAGTTTTATGATATGCTCCAGTCTTCCTTTAGAAACCAAGGCACTAACGGGGTAAGGTAGAAATAAGCACTGGGCCACAGGCGTCTCTCATCTGAATGTTACTGATTTCTTTATGACCAGCCTCACAACATATGCTTTGTATGTCTTTTTCTGAGAAATGTCTGCCATTTTCAGAAATTTTCTCTAACTTCATTGAGCGTTCTCATTTCTCAGAAGCTGTCAAAAGACTCAGTCTTATCTTTGTTCCTTTAATCATCCAATTATCCTAGCTTTAGTGTTTTTAAAACACATTGGGGCAGAGTGTCAAGTTACTTGCAGAATTTTATGAGACAATATTGAAGTTGGTAGTGGGTGGTCTTTTGTTTTTGGGAAGGGCATTACTATTTTGGTGTGTTTAAGCAAGACTCAACACTTTCTAGCAATATCAGTGAATATTTTTATCACAAAATAGTAAGGTTCCAGTTTGGGATTGAAATGAATGCATTTTCTAATTACATATGCTTTGATTTGGAACATACTGTAGTTACAGACGCATGGTTGAAGGTACGTGTGCATTTTCTTACGTGACAATCACTGGTGTTTGACCAGTGGCATTGACTGGTGTTCACTTCATCATTTGCCAGTTTTTCTTTGGAAAATTAGGTAACGAAATGCAAACATTTTTGGATTGTTAGGGCGGGCCACGCAATCAATATTCAAAGGGAAAAAAAAAATGTTGGGATATTGGGATGTTTTTAACACTTAGGCCTGGTGTTAGTATCCTGTTCTCCAAATACCAAATTTCATATGTTATGCAGTATTTGCCTTTTTTAACCTGCCCATGGTATAAGATACTGAATACCAAAAATGTGTAACAGGAGAATCGTAGTGCTGATACAAAATGCTTAAAAGTTATATAGTTAAATGAAGAAGCTCACAATGTGTAACTCGTGACTTTTGGTGAAAGATTTTAGTAAATATCAACGGAGGTACAAGTAGTACAATACCCAGCTTAAGAGATGCTTAAACAAACCCTTACAGCAGCCTGTTGATTACTGAAGAATTAGCTGCTACAGCATTCTAATAATCCCAACATGTCATCTTCCCTCTTTTTCCAACCTCTCTTCTCCTCTAATTTACTACTGCTGCTTTTAATAGAATAAAAGAAAATAAATCATTGTCTGAACCACTGTCTTTACAGTGTTTCTGGAGTGGGGATTCAAACTTAATTTGCGGTGTCACTTTGGTTTAAACAGTCTTCTGTTTAGGTCTGAACTACAACCACATGCAATTAATGTCACTAGTTGTGTTTCATGAGAAAGAAGAATTTTTGTGTCTCTTTTAGAAACTGTTCTTTTAGGAAAGGCTGAGAAACTTTTTCATGGCTAATGGCTGAATAGAATTTCCAAATATCTTTTGAATTTGTCCCATTAAATTCATACATGAAAAACTGGAAGTGCTCGTTTAGCATTAACAGAGTATCAGTGCATGAAAGGTAAATCTGGTATGGCTGCGGGTCATATTAAATGAAACCGGGCCTTGTGAGCTGAATGTCTCCATCTGTGTCTTAGGAAAAATAGTTTACTTGCTTGACTTGGAGAGGGAACTAAATAGAAAATGGAATGTTGGAAACATAATGTGCCCCAAAAGTTTGGACACAAATATTTTTTCAGGTGATTATTGCGAGTTAGAAAGAAATTTATTGACATAGTAACTTCAGTTTTCTTTTACCATATAAAAATTAGTCTAAAAATAACTATTTCCTCCAATTGAAAATGATCTAATTTTTTAGACCTATTAATAACTATAGCAGACAAAGATGTTGTATACCATAACAGTAAATACAGCACTCCAGAAAGAAGTACAGCTACACCGTATGGGTCACAGTGAGAAACAATTTCTCCTTTTTTTTTCCTCCTAAGTCCTAGGAGTTTGTGTTTTTTTAATGATTCATCGTGACTTTATGATTCTTAATCCCCAGCTAAGGTGTGTTTGTCTTCAACAAGCACAACCAGAATCAGGTGTTCTTGTCAAGGGACTGACTGTTCTGTGCAGCAGAGCCCAAAGGTCTTGTGATGGGGGCATGGGAGCGGAATAAAGGAGATTTTGGATGAGCATGCAGATGAGACAGCTGCCTAGCTTGGCAAAAGAGAGAGCAGAGCAGTGAATTAGAACTGTGGAGGAGTCATTTACTCAGAGCAAATGAAATTTCTGCTGAACCAGTGAAGGAGACAACTGTGTTTTTGTGGTTTTAACTATCTGATCATAATAAACTTAAGACTAGGGGGCTACTAGGCGGAGATGATTCAGCAGGTCACAGAAGGAAAAGATGACGTGGTCAATTTCTTACCTTGTGTGATCATGCTGTGTTTGTTTTGCAATAACTTTTGAAATTGCCAATTTCAAGTACATTTTACAGAACAGAGAAAGTTCTGGCAGTTTTCGGGAGGAAGAGTGCTGAGATGAGAAAGCTCATTCACAAACCATTGTGGTGTTAGTAGCAAGTTTGTTTGCTTTGCAGGATATCATTTAAAATTTCTTTCTAGCAGTGAGCATTTCTCTAAAAACATATATGTATGTGTGTGTGCATGTACTAAAAGTAGCTGTGTTGCTGATTCTGTTGAAGAAAAAGCAAAGCAAAGCATAGAATTTATGAATGGTAAAAAGGGACTTCTCTAGTTCATCTAGTCCAACCCCTTCCTCAGTGCAATTTAGGCTGAGTGGCTCATGTCTTTCTCCAGACAAACGATAATCACTTCCCAAAAACAAACAAACAAACAAAAAAAGGCTTTTGACTGATATATATATAAAGCAATTATGAGGGCACCAGACCAGAGGATCCTTTTCCATGCATGGAGATGGCTGTGGTAAACAAAGCATCATCTCCTGGGGTAGCTCCAGAAGGCCACATTTCCTTCTTTGTGTGTCTTCATGTGTTTTCCCTTTGTCGTTTCCTCAGTTCTTTCTCTTTTAATAAAAGTGACTAATGTGGAATATCAGCGTGAATAAATTATAATGCTCTAAAGAAGTGGAACTAATCAAATGTGTCTGTAGTCATCTTAACCAGTTTTCTGCTCAATTATCTCACATTGTCTTTTGTCACCTTTTTAGATTACAATAATATTTTCCTGTATATACAAACAGTGCTTAGTGCAATCAGTGGAAAGCTAACATAAAAGGGACTGGGTTTTTAAAAAATCTATGCGTGTTGGGGGTTTATGACGGGGAATAACACTAGTTGTGCTAAGCTACCGTCAGGATTAGGGAGTATTAGTAAGAAAACTCCATCACAGGACCCAGCAATTCTGTTTCTCCAACTGATATAAAAGGAAATAAACCCACACTTAAATATAATATGAAGGAGCACAAAGTTGAAATTGAGATTGAATTTAGTTCTACTTCAGGATAAGGTCCCCATTATAACAAAGACTGTAAATTGCCTGCTCAATTATATGGATAATTGCCAGTCATCCCCAAGACGGTCTTTTTTTTTTTTCAAGCTCTGACATGAACGACTAATTAATAGAATTGTAGGGAATATCCATGAACAGAGAGAGTGAAATAAATTTGAGGTAAAATATCATAGCGTCGCATTAACGGAGTTTGTTGAGACAAAGAAAGAAACGTCTGACAAAAAGCACAGAGAATGCAGACTGGTGGTGTTGGAGGCCTGGTTTATGAATTGCTGTGTAAGTGTTACTAAACCATCAAGTTTGGGCGATTTAGGTGAGTAGAATCATAAGCTTTCCTCAGCTTGGCCAATAAAGAATCTAATTGTTGTCCACACTCCGGATTCATCATTTTTGAGATCCAAGGATTTCATTCATGTCATACATCAAAGCTTAATAGTCCAGGTCTGAATGTTCCATGGTCATTTTCATGTGTAGATCTTTCATAGATCAAAGCATAAAGCAGTACTTGGACTGTTTTCAATTTGTGAATGTAAAATGGAAATTCTTTACTCCCCCCCTTCCCTCCCCCCAAATTACATGTGAAGAGTATAATCATGAAAAGATAGCTGTAAATTATTTAGCATTTTTCTTAAAACCTTTCATCAGTACAAGTCTTTCTGTTGTAAATATATCTCATCTACTGCTTTTCATTTTTGTACCTCACTGTTTTCCACTGTTTCATAACTCAAACATTTACAAATAACAAAACAATCTTATTTCTCTTGTATCTGCTATCTTTATTTCATGGAACTTTATCTAGAACATACCTATACTATCGTTGAATCCCGTAATTGGTTAACAAAAGTCCTTTAGTGAAAAAAGCAGTGGTAAACAATTTTGTATGCCTGTGCTGATAGTGCTGGAGTGAGAGGAAGGAAAGAATGATGGAAGGAGTTTATGCAAGAAGTGCAGACACAGCCAGCAATCTGTGTGGAAATCTGTTTTTTCTTTCAAATGTGGTTTGGAAAATCAAATGCTTTTCAAAACTTTTCAGCAGCACCCACATCTATAAGCATCTTTTCTTCAGAAACATTTTTTGTTCAGTATTAAATTACTGTGGGACCATATTTACATTTGTAAAACCGTACCTTTAAATTATTGTTATAAAAAGCTTAGAATTTCTACAACTATAGTATGAACAATAAGGCTAATTCTTTGTTTTCCTTTTCAAACCAATTAACACTTTAAAAAAATCTTCTGTTTTTGCATAAACGTTTAGTATTCAGATAACTAAATGATTCCAGGAATACATGCCTAATCATTTCCATTTAAGAGTTGATTATTTTATAAAGGCTCTAATAAAACTTATTTTCCATTTTACTTCATTTTTTTTTAAATACTTTATTGAAGTGTATTTGGTAGGCAAACAGGGCAGTAGCTAATGCCAACCTGAGCTTCTTTCCTTTTTTTTTTTTTTGCATAAATAAAGTGCATACATAGATTTTGATGGAAATGTGAGCAGCTTATTAAAATGTGCATTTGTGTCATAAGGAATTAGGAAAAGTACAGTGTGTCTTGAACTTTTTATTGCAGTTTTTCTTTAATTTCAGAATTTTTCAAACAGCAGAGGTAATATATTAAAATAACTTTTAGAAAAAAAATCTCAGTATTTCAAGGAGAGGTATTTCATGAATCACATAGAAACTGTGAAGCAGGGTTACACTAACATCAAGTTCAGTTCTTTTCTTTCTGTACTAAGGCAATAAAAAATACTGTAACAGTGAATGTTTTAAATTTGCTCCTCTAACTTACCAACTTATCTTCTAAGTTTTTGAAATTTAGATGAGTATGCTTTTATTGATCAATACACTTGTTGTTTTTTTTTTTTTAAGGCTTTTTTGATTAAGAGGCATTTACAGTATTACTTAAAAAAAAAATCAAAAATACTCTTTTATTTTGTGTTTAATAATCTTAGCTTTATTATTTATCAAATTGGGTTTTAAGTCAAATTATTCCCATTAGCTCTTAGGTTCGAAATACTGCTTTTTGCTACGGTAGCTGAACCCTAGCTGCTTGTTTTTTTATTTTGTTTTGTTTTGCATAAAGAGTTTAGGAAAGTCATCTTTCCTTTGCGTACATTTCCTGAACTTCTGTCTGGAGTTGTTTGGAAGTAACATTTTCCTGCTTTACATTTGTCTCTTCTTCTATCTTTAGTGGAGGGGAAAAAAAGTCTACCTAGACCTTTCCCCCAGTAAAATATTCATATATATATGGATAGCATTACATGGAAACATCACTGCTAATTAACATTGGCATGTTTGAGGCTGTTGCAGCAGTTATTAATTTAAAACCCTCAGTGGAAACTAATTGTAAAATAACAGCTGGAACTGCCCATTTAATTTCAAAAATGTAGCTTGTTAATTATCTAATACCAAGAGCTATTCAAAGCTTCATTTATAGTTGGAATTCAACTTTTTAAAATGTTCAGCTTTAACCATCAATCTTATTTTTATTTGAGATTTCTTCAACTGAGTGTTTTACTGGAACTGCAATAATACATATCTAATTTGGCTAAATACATATTTTAAAAATCATTTCTTTCCCTTATACTCTGATGGTTGAAAATAAAATACATGTCAAAATTAGTAAAGGATTCCTACAACTTTTCTCCTGAATTTCATTGGGTTAATCACCGTGTTTTCAATCCACAGACCCACTTTATATTTTCTCTTTCACTTAGTAGCACTGAATTTTTTCCTCTGATTCCTACAATGATTTTGAATTTCTTTGTGCAGTTCCTCATGGAAAACAAATTGAAACAAGCTTTATAGAAGCACTGCTATCAAAGAGCATGGCCATTATTATGTCATTTAAACATCCATTTGTTGTTAATCAGGGCAGCTGTTTCGTAAACCTTATTAAATATGTCAGGAAAATAAACTGTCAAGTAAATGTCAATAAAGAATCTATTCACACAACTAACCAATTCATTCAAACACAGCAAAGGTGAAATCCATTAAACTGCTGAAGTTATTTTTTGAAGTCTCCTAGTAACTCTCATGCAATGTATACATTAAAAAAAAAAGAAAAGGTTTTAAGATTAAAAATAGCACTCCCCCCATTATTTATTGTTACTTTCATTTCCGCTTTACTAACTTCATATATCAGTGTTATCTGCAAAGTTTTTCCTTGTTTTCAGTTGAGTACACTGCTCCTGGTTTGGCTGAGGTATCTGCACAAATGTCTTCTTCACCCTAGCAGCATCGCAGCCCTTCATGGGGAGTGGGGAGGAGGAATGAAGTTAATTTCATGGAGGTTCACAGAGATTTGCTTGTCTGTGACAGAAAGTGCAGACCCAGAGGCTGGCAGCGATTTCTTCAAAGATCTCTCAAATTCCTTCAGGTTTGATGTAGAAGATCATGGGAACTTCCCCAGATGCTTTTGGAGGAACTCCTATGTGGAGATATGGTGAGGAGCATCACCATAAGCTTGGGCCCCTCGTGGAGGTGCTTGTTGGTTAGCAGTGCAGTGCTATACAGTGGTATCCCAAGCCTTGTGTGCCACTTCCAGGTCAATGACTGACCAGCGATGACCGCACACACATTTCGGCAGGCAAATAAGATTGTGATTACCTCATCTTCCATGTACAGGCCTTGTTTTGGCTGTTTGCCTCACTCCCTTTGCTAGTTGGTGAAGGAGTCGCTGCAGTAGAGTGAAGATCTCAGTGCCCCAGCCAACTGCATTAAGTTTTTGTGGTAAAGCTTTTGAGTTTACAGTGTGGTTATGATTGTTTCATTATTTAGGTGTAGCTCATTCTCACTAATAACTGTATAATTTTGTGTTAAAGTGGGAAAGGCTTTCAGACTGTGAGTTCAAATTGTGAAATTCTCAGGTCAGCCAGTTGGGCTGTGAACTTGGGAGAAAGGCATGAGAGAAAAAGAGTCTGCAAAGTGTTCAATATCATATTTTATGTAATTTTCATAGTGTCTACTCCCTTTCTGTGACTATTTAAGAAAGCTACCATCACTGGACAGTAGATCAGACAAAAATAGCAGTTGTAAAGCGCAACTTCCTCAAGGACATCATTTTCTCTATTGTGCCAGTCCACCACACTTTGTTCTGTAACAAGGTTTTTCAGCTGTGGGTGATCTTAACTATTGCAAAGCTGACACTAAATTCAAGAGACACAGCAACCTGAACTCAGTTTCCTTGGTCTTCTGATATTTCTCACTGTCTCAAATACTGTTTTAACACAGTTACATAGCATTTGCTGTAGCACGTATGGAGCTTTCCATGTGAAATTGCTATAACTTCAGTTTAGAAATCTGTAATGTATTTATGGTGTTTGAGTGGGGGAGAGATTATGATTTCCTTTGTATGTACTGCTTTGAGGTGCTGTATAAAGTCATGTTTTTTTCCATTTCCTGACAAAAAAGCTGCAATTCTGCTGTGATGAAGCCTATTATAGCAAAGCCAATCAAAATAAAATCAAAGAATTGTTTGAATTACGGTTAGTTTTAAACCATTTAAACTTCTCATTATATTCTGTTACCATTTTACAAACTGAATTGCTCATTATTTTGAACTACTTGCCTTGCTATTTCCTAATCTTCAAATGTATGTTATGTATATTTTTATGCTTATTTTTTTGATTTATTTTTTTTTTAATTGAGACCTTAGGTTTCTTGCAATTCTTGTGTTCTGCTACCAAGGAAGAGTCATTTCTTCTCCTTCTTCTTTCATAATGTTTTTGCACATTTTAAATGAACCCCTTAGAAGTCTTATGTCTTTGTTTCTCCTCAAAAAGCACTAAAACACACCTCCTTTGCTGAAATCTGGTTGTATAACTATTGGCTCCCATTTGAAAATATGGGAAGAACTAAAAGTTTGAAAAATATGAATTCTTGATTCAACACAGATAGAAGACTGGATACTGCCTGAGTTTCTTTGCAGAAGCCCAGAGTAGAGTGGATGTATCGTTGACTTTTAATATTATTTTGGCCATGATCTTGGAATCATAGAATGGTTTGGGTTGGAAGGGACCTTAAGGATCATCTAGTTCCAACCTCACTGCCATGGGCAGGGACTCAAAGCACAACTTTGGACAAAGTCTTCTTTGGACAATGAGTTTTGTGCCCACCTAGGCTGCAGATCTTAATTCAAGCTCTTCTAAGACATGCTCCTCTTTGCAGCTCTGTGGTGTTACTGGTTGTACTTGTGCGTAGAGAGCTGGCTGAGGGAGCTAAATGAGCTCAAAATGTTTTGGAGGCATCGGGCATTTGTTTTTCTTTCAGTCAGGTCATTCCCCTGAACCCATTTATTGCATAATCACACAAGGATTAGCCCTGGCAAAAGAGTAGGATTGCAGCAGCCTGGGCTTGCAGCAGCTTAATCCACCAACATGCTCATGCCTTTTGAAACACAGCACAGATTCTGACACCATGAACTAGGAATTTTAATAAAATTCTCAGATTGAGCATTGGCATTATTAAACATACTGTAACAGTTTTAAAAGGTAAACAAAAAAGGCACAGAGACAAAGAAAAAGGACATGAAATAGCATTTAAAAATCCCAGGATACCTTTCACAGTGTAGATAGTCAGCAACTTGAATGCAATGAAAAATTTTGCAGATAAGCTGTAAAACTGAAAAATAAAAGGAAATCTGAAAAGTAGGGTTATTTATGTGAGTTGTGTTGTATGTTTTATGTCATAAAGCAACATTATTGCAGTTTTTACATTTCTTTCCTTCTTTCAAGTTACCTCCCTTTAATCTTTCTGTTTCTCTAACCTTTAGTTTTAGTATTTTGCCTGTTACTATAAAATACTGGGAAGTAAGAGAAAGAAGTGTCTGGTTTTCCATTAGTGTGGGAAAAAATAATTAGTTGATCCTTAGGAATTAATGCCATTTTAAGAGATGGAGTGGTCCACCTATACAGGTTACTTACGTTCAGTAAAGTTCATTTACTTCATGTAAACTCCTTGCTTTCTTCCCTGGGTTTCCTTTGCTGATTCTTAAAATAAAATAAAATAATTATGTGACCACTTCTAGTTTACTTTTTCTGTCTTATATAGTGAAAATTAACATCCAAAGGTCATGGCTGTGGTAAATAATTTATTCTAAAATAATTCAGGAAATCTTTTTAAAACTTATTATTATATTACAATTTTCTTCTCAGTTGTTTGTGAGTAATTATAATTTCCATCACATTTTGTTCAACAACTGTTTTGTTTGTTGAAAAGTATTTTCCAGCAATATATAAAGCAGACTTTTTTCTTTGTAGTATTTTTAATTATGACAGGATCTCAAGTTAAATATAATGCAAGCTCTGTGCTTCTGTTACTGGGAAAACCATATCCCATTTGTAATGAGACATTTGTTAACTTCTGTATACAGATTGCGGTTCATTCCATAGATATTTGTGGGTTCTCTGATGTCCCTCACAGGGTTTTTATCTATGACAAATTCATACCACAGTTCTTAAACTACTTTTTGGATAGGAGATCTTTTCTTTTGAAAAACAGTTTGCTCAAGTCTTTTCCATTTAACGTTTTTAAGTACTTTGGTTTTTGATTATTTAACAAAAAAGATTCTCAGAAATATATGGACTAATTATATATTAAGTTAGTTCAGGAAAGATGTGTGAACATGGGACTCGATTCAAAGCTCCCATGGCAAAATTAAAGCCTAATTGCAGTTATCGTAAAGAACTCAAATTGTATTATTTAAGTGAGTATGATTCTCAGCCCTTACTGACTTTCCAAGAGAGCTGAGTGCTCAACAACCCTAAGCACAGACAAACGTCATGCTTAGTTGCTATTAAACCTGATTATGATGCAGTTAAATACAGATTTAAAAGTAATATACAATGTTCTTGTTGCATTTCAGAGGCTATTCTTTGTGTGTGTGTGTCCTTAAAGACATAAATCCATTAGGTTTTTTTTGTTGTTGTTTTTGTTCATTTGTGGGTTTTTTGTTTGTTTGTTTGTTTTTGAGGAGTGGTTCATATATTCTTATGGGGTCTGTTAGTTGTAGGACACAAAGATAAATCTATCATTCTTCAGCCTCTCAAAACATTTTTCATGCCCTCTGGTGCTTTTGGTAGTTGTTGGGTTTTTTGTTTGTTTCTTGTCCCTGTGAGAAGGCAACGGCTAACGCTGGTATGTTAATGGCTAACACAAGTGTAGTTTGAGTGTAATAAAATACAGGGATAGTGTCAGGCATCTCCATTGAGTTCAATGTCAGTGATTGACATAAATCACAGATACTCCCTTCTTCTGACATGATAGTCTGATCGTTTTTCTCCAGCAAGTAAAATAGAAACAGGTTCAGAGGTGATATGAGTAGGACATAGGAATATACATACAGAGATATATCCTGTCTTTGCAAGATAGGAACAGAATGGATTTGAACTTTCCTGATAACCAAAGGTATTTCACTATTGAATAGCATTATTTGATCTTTGTATGTGACAGTTTCTCAAAGAACAAGAAGAAACAGAAACACATTAGCAAATCCAGCTGCAAAATTTTCTGTTCCCCAAATGGGCACTCAAGTGAGCGGGGCGTTTGTTTGTGTGTATGTCTGCATCTACGTACTATCCTTGCAGTATTTTATATTTCTTTTAGCTCCAGGCGGAAAGTAAAACACTGAATTTTCTTCATAGCCACCATCGTTTGTATGTTTTGGGTGCCTTGTGGAGTTTCTTGAACTACCTGACAATAGAATCATAGTCCTTGTGGTCGATACTGTAAATATACAGGGATTTTTCTAGTCGATGAGGATTAGTCTTGCCTGACATCGCACTGTAAGTGGAGCTTACGTAAAACCTCTGTTCAAAAACATCTTTGACAGCTTCATGTATATGCTGTAGGCTTTAATAGGCTTCAACTGATTTACTGTGAAGGTTTTCTATTTAATGATTAAAAAAGCAATGGTGTATTCTGTGGCTTCCTATGGTGGGATGTAGACTTCTAAGAATGTATTGTGTCCTGCTGCCAAAAGCTGCCTCAGCAACAGTATTATCATTAAGAATATTATTGAGTTTAGGCTTCGGCTGTTTTTGTCATGTCCTTTACCTGTCCCCTACGATTCTTTATGATTTTCGTATATTTTATACTTTTGTACTAACAATGAGTTTTGAGGTCAGTTTCCTACCAGATTCCACTTGTTCTGTTTTTCACCTTCTAAAGGTGAAATATGTTTAAAAACATGTTTAAATATGTTTAAAAATATGTTTAAAACACGTTTTAATATATTTATTAAATATATTGCTAAATATATTTAACATACATTAATATATTAAACTCCAAATTAATATATTAAACTCAAAATATGTTTAAAAACTTTTACATAAATACCCCTTTTAAGACAGTGTGGTCTTTGAGTTCCTAAAAGCTTATATTTAGGAACTTCAGTTTGTTGGTATCACAGTTAAGGATTTCCAGTAGTATGCTATCAAAACAAAAGCTATCCATTTATTTTCTGTCACAGAAGAAACAAAAATCTAGTCACTTCAATCTTAGATAACTGCTTGTAAATTTAAGTTGCAGTAATTCGGTTAATAATATGAAAGATTTAGTGGTTTTACAATTGACCGAAGGAATGGAACTCAAAACGTGTTGTTTATATTCATAGCTTTGTTACAGGTTTTAAGCCTGTGTAAATTCTGTGTATCAGAATTTCATTTGTAAACTGACTTTTCAGGGAGATCTCTCTTGGAGCTCTGCTGCATCCTTCCACATCTTTTGAACGTTTCACTAAATTAATTAAAAATGTTTGGAAAAAGAGAGAGAGAGAGAGAGGGAGGGAGTCCCTTTCTGTGATGTGCACAATACCTCTTAATGGCTTTAGTCTCTTGTTTGGTTGGGCTTTTTAAGAAAGCCTTCCTAGATCTCCATGGAATTTTATACCTCTTGTCAAACGATGTTAATACGTTAAAACTTTATTTGGTGGTAATATGTCAAGGAGAATATGCTTGACTTTTAGGTGTGATTCAGTTAGTCATGCTATGAGAAAGATTAGAAATGATCTTGTAAAGAGGAAATGAGTTCACTAGTAGCAACATAATTAAAAGCTTTACCTTAAGTCCCTAAAAGAACTGATGAAATACCTTCAATAGGTATATCATAATCTCCAAAGTCAAAATATAGTATAGTGAAGCACTCTTTTCCTCTCCTGCAGTCTTCCCTTAAAGCCAGAGAAAAATCGGAAAATGATTGTGGGGAGGTGGTTTCACAATGGAGATGACTGTTCAAAAGCTTTTTCTGAGAGGAAAAAGAATCCATCATAATGTCATAGGAATCCTGGAAGTTCTCAGGACTACATTTTTCTGGTTCTCAAGGATTTGAGAAGAATCCTATAAATATCCAATACAGAAAAATACAAGAGCAGGGAGTACAAGGGCACTCTGTACTTTATGTTCAAGCAGAATTCTCTGAACAGAGAAAGGAGAAAACTTAACAGGTAATTTGTGTTTTGTCCTGTGTTTTGATAACACCGTCTTGATTGTTCAAGTCCCAGCATTTTATGAAAAGAAGATAGGAGAAACAGCAGTTCAGAAAATTACCTTTCAGACTCTTCGTTCCTGTAAGAATTAAAATGAGCATGCTTGCCTTTAAGCAAGCTGGGATGCTAGTTAGCAATTCATCAATACTAAATTTGCTCTAGAAGGAACAAAAAATTTGCTCTAGACATGGAACAAAAAATCATTTATTTTATAATTGAGGTCTTGCCTATAGGTTAGCTTCTGTCTGAGTAGCAAGAGTTTCTGCCCACAGGCATGTGAACTCAAGGCTGTAATTCTCTCTTACAGTGAACTTACTTACAGTGGTAGAATTTTACAGACACTGATGATTTCGCATTAACTTCTCTAACTGAGGATTTATTCATTACATACATGTAGGACATAACTGAAGAAAAGAAGTAAAATTGAACTTAAATCACAAAGGGAAAAGGTCAGACTTAGAGGTACAAATACCCAGGAAGAAAACTTAGGAAAATCAATTTCAGAGGGTAAAACATCTTTGAGAAAGAAGAAGGACTAGGAAGAGTGGGAGTACACCAAATTCCTTGCCTGAAAACACAATACCGTAGATGCAGTTATTATGCAGAGATTCATCATGATGTTTAAAGAGGAGACTGTGGTAATTACAAAAGGAAACTGGCATTCACAGGTTTATCAATATCATGAGAAACCAGTAAATTTTGCAACCTAAATTAGAAGCAGGAAGAGAGTGAATGTTTAAAAAAAACAGTGTATTGCTATAAAAAAAAAAAATCAACTTTAAAGCAAATTCGATTTTCTCAAGTCAGGTAATTGTGTTTTCAACAGGAAATGTATAAGCTTCCTAATTGGGTTATCAGCCAGTCACTTGCCCCTGTTTTGCTGCTTAGGTGATTTTTACTTCCTTTTCTAAAGCTGTCTCAACATCTCTTAATTTTCCCCATTCCACTACAAAAACATGTCAGTGGTCTGAGCTTGCTCGTGTTCATGTTTCCATACAGTCCCAGTCTTGGTACATTCTTGAGACAACTCAAGTCTTATATATTATGTTAGTGAATCTAGATAAATTTCAATTTCAAGCACAAATACAGGCTAGGCAAAGAATGGATCAAAAGCAACCCTAAGGAGAAGGACCTGGGGGTGTTGGTTGATGAGAAGCTTAACATGAGCTGGCAATGTGTGTTTGCAGCCCAGAAAGCCAACCATATCCTGGGCTGCCTCAAAAGCAGCATGGCCAGCAGGACGAGGGAGGTGATTATCTTCGCTTGTTCTGGGCACTGGACCAGGTTGCCCAGAGAAGCTGTGGATGCCCCATCCCTGGAGGTGCTCAAGGCCAGGCTGGATGGGGCTTTGGGCAGCCTGGGCTGGTGGGAGGTGTCCCTGCCCGTGGCAGGGGGGTGGAATCAGATGATCTTTAAGGTCACTTCCAACAACAACAACAAAAATGTACATTTTTATGCGTTGGTAATGGACTGAAATAATGGAGTAAATACTAAGATCATATTATATATTTATCGCATTTCACAGTATTTATTGAATTGCAGAAGTCAACGCAAGAACAATTCAGAACCATCTAGTTTCGATAGACTAGCAGTGGTTAGCTGGCTGCAGTTTCATAACCTGTGAGCTGGGGGAGGTCTGGCTGAACCTAAGTGTTTTACTATCTTCAAGTAGTTTTTTGTCCAAAATTACTTTAAATAAAATGAATCCCCGTGTTTCCTCTGAATTCCAAATTTTCTAATGAGATCCAAATGCATCCTGTGGATAAGTTGGTATATGAGAATATTCAATAAAAAGTAGCATGTCTTAGTCATGTCATTATAGCCTTAAAAGGCACAAAAAGTGAAGATATAACTACTCCCATATAGCTCATAATGTTTACAAAATATGCCATTCTTCATTTTATCAGAGAATGATTCATGCGGGAAGATCAGATTTGTATAGATGGCTCTAAGAGTTTCTTCTGGTATCAACCTGATTAGCAGAAGTTTGAAGCTGTGTTGACTTTCTACTCGTAATGTTTTGTTTTCTTTCCGTATACATACGATAAATCTTTGGAGATATAAAATATATGTCATGCAATATATCTTCTGTTTCCATAGGATTATGAATAATTTCTGCCTTTTACAGTCTAAGAATCACTGACAAGCAATTCAGAAAATTTATACCTTTCTTTTTCTTTTTTTTTTTCCTCTCAAAGCATTCTTAGAAGTAAACTACCCCTCAATCTATCTTGAATTTGTACTGAATATGGAAATGCTAATAACTATAGTTTAAGGGGGTGTAAAGGAAGACAGTACTGTTTTAAATGTTAAAGGTAATATATTTCATATTGATTATGGGATGGGTCTTCTACTAGGACAGTTTCCTAACAACACTTAAATCATAGAATCATAGAATAGCCCAAGTTGGAAGGGATCCATAAGGATCATCAAGTCTAACTCAATGACAAAGGCGTTGTAAGGACTACAGGAAAGGAGTATTTTTTTTAAGTATAATTTTTAAGGAAGATGAGTGTTTCATCTTTTTCAGCATAAAATGACTTTAAAACAGTAGTTTGGGCTATTACTGGTATCACACTATTATTGGGGTATTTTACAATATAATATTCAGTATTTTTTAAACGTTTACAACTTGCCAATATGAATGCAATGATTCTGCAAAAAGAAAAAAAAACATATGGCATTTGGGAGATTAATATATGTCAAAGTTAAATGTGAATTATGTCTTGGAAAGTTAAGCAGTTAAATATTTGCAATTTAGAGTGGTTTCGTGTTGTACTATATATGCTGCATCCATATATTACCGTTATTATGGTAATATAAATTTATCATTATATTTAAATGTTAAATATTTATTATTATTATTATTAAATATTAGTATTAAGTATTATTTTATTAAATATTTATTATTATTTAATTGTGAAATTGTTGTTATATTTATTATACTGAGAATATGGATAGGTAGATGCTGTTTAGTATAAAGGAAAAAAATGGTATTTATTTCTAATGTTCAGTAATACTTGTACAGAATTTGACTTATGTATAGGTATGAGTTCGATATACAGTATTTCAAAAAGAAATCCCGTCCCATGTCAGTTTATCAAGCAAACTATGGACAGTATGTCTTCTAGATTATACCATCATACCCGACTGTACTGCACCACTTGAAGATATACTGTGCATAAAATATGAAAACTGTGTTTGGTGAAACTCAACATTTCCAGGTCAATTTATAGAAAACTGAGAAGACTGAGGTATTGTATCAGTAAACTAGGTGAAATGGTCAACTAAACCAAAGTAAAATACAGGATGAAAGCAGTGACAGAATAACAAGATTGTTTACCTTAGCTATATGGTAAACCAAGCAGACGTGAAATATTTGAGAAATCAAGACTAAAGATCCTCTTACAGCCAAACAGCATTAAGTTTTGAGGTAAAATTATTTCTACCATGAATCAAAAAGCATAAAAGTGTTTGGGTTACATTGTATTTTGACTTCTTTTAGCTAACATACCTACCCCAGACTTCCACTTACACTCTTCACGCTCAGTCCTCACTGACTCTATTTAGAGAAACTCTATTCCACTTGTTTTTCGTAGAAACATTTGGCATCCAAAAATACCATACAGAGCCTCCTTTGGAATTGTGCATACTTATCATTTATACAGTCTGTCAACTGTATATTTATACTATGCTCCCTGAATTTGGGTGAATGCTTAAGAAATATAATGAGATTCCTCAAACTGTCTAAACATTAAACAGTATAAAAATGAAAAACTGATCTTTAAAAGTTCAGACTTGCTCAGGCTGTTATTTTTGCTAAGGAATTTAAACAATAAAGTTACAAAAGTCATTAAACCAGATGACATCTAAATGCACAGCTGCAAACTTTAGCTTTGTTTCGTTTCATGCTTTTTTTTTTTTTTTCCTGACAGGCTGAAATTACTTTGTAGTTTACCATACCATACCTTATCATCATAGGATCGTTCATTCTGTGGTCCAGATACAAGTCTAGAAGACAACTGCACTGCAAAAGTTTGTCAGCTTATTTGCAGGAAATGACTGTACCAGAGCCCTTGGAGCACAGGGCTGCTTCGAAATGTCTGGTCACCTCACAGGATATGTAGAGCATTTCCTGCCTGTAGGACTAGTGGAAGGAAGCACCAGGCCGAAATGTTTGATGTGTGATCTACTCTAATTCCTTTCATGTGTTCAGTGGCTTTTATATGATCAGTGCACAGCTACCAGTCCTTGGTATAGTCCAGTTCACTAAATTCTGACCTTCCTAAATGGATAGCAAATAGATTTATAGTAGCACCCACCTGGCACCACCACTGTAACTAGTGGGTGTGGAGGGATGCTGTTATTTTTTCCTCTGAATATGTACCCGCTGGCGTTCAAACTAAAAATATTTAAGTTACATAAATAACATCTTGTTAAAAATCAGCAGTACTTAATTTAAAAATATTTTTATACATTTGTGTTCATATAACACTGTATCTCGGAATGATTTATATGCAATTAATCATCTTCACAATGTGATTTTGGCAGTATGCTCACAATATATATGAGTAAACTGGTGGCTGAAGATGTTAATTTTGTTGCTTAGAGTCACACAATAAGCTTAGGGAGGGTAGAAATGAAACTTGCCTCTCCTATTTTCCTTTGGCATGTTCTAGCCTTGAAGAGAAGGGGATGTGGCCAGCACAAAGGCCTGTCCCAGCAGCCTCCCATGTCCCTGGCCTCCTTGTGCACAATGTCTGGCACCTGGCAGACTTAGCTCTTCTGCACATTCATGCACCCAGTTAGGTTTGTAACCTCTGCTGTAGCCAAAAGAGCATCTTCTAGTCTTCTGGGGAAGGCAGCAGCCATGTGCAAAATAGCGCAAAACATTAAATTTAGTTCTTCAGATTTCTTCTTCTGTCTGTTCAAAAACAATATTTCTTTTCTTTTGCGTTATGGTAGCTCAATGAAAATCAGTCTTTTTAAAAATGATTTAGGGTGAAAGTAAATATCTGCACAATTCAGTAGGTGGTAGTTGATAAAACTGGTTAAGTTAAGGCCACAAAGTTAGCTAGAAGAAAAGTGATTGCTATTTCAAAAGCATCTCTGAGCAGGATTAAGAACTGAGATTTTTATCTGTATTGTTGTCTGTGTTTATACTTACAAAGCTTACAAATTAATTGTAAGGGAAAACCTGTCTGCTCCAGCTTGGCAAGAAAAAAGCTGTGCTGAAAACTTCCAGTGAAAAGTAAATGGCATATTTTGGTAAGATTCCTGGAAGAAAAAAAAATAGCTTTATTATTACTACCTTCTGTAGAAGAGTTTTTTCTGAACAAGTGGGAAAGTCTAGAAGCTGTGAGAGGGGATAAGTCTGTGTTTGTATGTATCCTATTTACATTTGTTTCAAACATGACTGTTTAATAGCAGTTGGAAATATTTAAGAGACACAATAGTGTTGTGATAGGGAGATGGCATTGCGGAAGATTACGACCATCTTCCCTTAATGTCATTCAGTTTGCAGGGAACTTGGACATTATTAGTAGTAGATTCTGCACTTGAAGCTCAGCTGTCCCGAAATAGCAGTAAATCAAACTCCTTTTCAAAGCTTTTTTTTTCTATACATGTATCTAACACCACGTCCATATGTATTCCAGACTCTGAGGAGACTAACAGACACACAATGACACTCAGCTAAACCTTAGTACTCTTTTATTAGTTGGTCTGTTGGATGGTTGTGGGTCTGGATGATCAGTCCTGTAGATCCAGTTGTCCTTTATTGTTTTCCCCAGGCGCTCTGACATTCATATTTTGAATAATGCCTTAGTACATGCTTGTGCACAGCAGAATCTTTTATTATTATTATTATTTATTGTTACGATGATCTGAAAGCACTGAGTTCCATAATTGCTGTAATTTGTGTATCCTTGAGTTCCTAAAATACTTTATAACTACTTGGTGTCTCATCCTCCTCTTTTGCTGTTTTACACTTTTACACTTTCTCTCTTGGCCATGATACTCATCTGTAGGTATGCATAAAGCAAAAGGAACCAAGTTGCATAAGAAACACAAGTCAAACATTTAAGAAGCATTATATAAAACGGAGGAAAATTATCCAGGTTGTACTTTTGACTATTGCTTGGCTGTATCAATTGTTTGAAACTGCCTAGCACAATCACAAGAAGTTTTTGTGTATATTTCAGTCACTGCTGGTCTTCTTTTTTCAGTATGCTAATTGCACAAGTAATCCACCTCTGAAATTGGTTTATGTCTATGCAAAAAAGCTATAAGCACTGCAAACCATTGTATAGTTATAAGTATGACCATTGATGACTACAAAAAGTATTCAGTTGGAATTCAATTAATAACTTATTCCTTAGCTTTTAGTAATGTGATGGATTTGTCTACTATGTAAATGTTTAGAAGCGTTCAGTCATTTTGATTTTGCTCATGGAGCTAGCATTGGTGTTTTCTTTTATAAGGTCCTCCAAAGCTGAAGCTAAATCCAGGTACTTTAACCAGTTTAACTTACAGGACACCCACTGTGTAGTGTACTTCTGCAGGGGATGATGATGTATCTGGCTGTACAGAGCACAAGACTAATGAGCTAATAAGGGAGAATGTAATTTTTGTTGTTATGAAGCAGATGCCTGCAAAGATTAATTAATGTTACAATGAAAAGTGAACAAGATAACATCACTTGGTAATTGGTAAAGCATCCAAGAGAGGAGTCTTACTGTACTGAGTTTGTATTTAATCATTACAGTGCAGAGATAAGAATCATATAAAAGTTAGTGTTTACTATTCATTTGCTAAAATGATGATCTGGATAAAGAATTTGATGGTATCCAATCCAGAGTGTGCTGCCAGCAAGCGTTGAGATGATTCAGTAGATGAGTTCTTCTGGGGCTGAGCTGAAGAGGGGAGAGGTAGCATCTGCTAGCAAAGCCATCCGTATGTGGCATAGCACTGAGAAAAAAACATCAGAAATGGTGAGAAGGGTGGTATACTATGGCAGCATTTGAGTCTGCTCTACTGACATGGATTAAACAGTTTCCATCATAAAACATTATGTCTGTTAAGCCACAAATGAGTCTCTGAAGGTACAGATGGCGGAGTGGGGAAGAAAAGCTGAGGCTACCCATTAGGAAAGATACGGAGCTCAAGCTATATGGCAAACAGCATACCCGGGATTACGTACAGGATTTTAGAAATTTGTCAGGACTGACTCTTTTTGCATAAGGATGTCTCCTCCTTTCCTGTAATAAGAGGATTTTACAACTACAACTTTCATGTAATTTTAGCATTATAGCCCCAGTCCCATCTTCCTTCTCCCTCCTGTTCTCTCCTATGTCCTGTGTGTCTTGCCTTGTCTTTTCTTCACCTTCTTCTTTGGGTCTTTCTGACAAATATGTCTTCTAATCTCTCCAAATTTAATCAAATCCATGTCTTCAGTCACCAACTGCCATGATACAGGGTTTCTTCCATTCATGCTGTAAGATGATGTCTATGTAGCACATGTTCTGCAGTGATAGGAAAGTTATTTTTTTCTCCCAGTGACTCAAGCTTTGGCTTCTTTTGTGGCAATGGCATCCACTTGCTATAAGAAAAGGATAGAGAGGGAAAAAAAATAGTCTTTTTTCAGAAAGCTGGTTCCTGCCTTGAGTTTTACTAATAAAAGCTCAGCATTTCGGAAGGCTAATATTGTCATCATAGATGCCCTACATTTACCACACTACTACACTTTTTTCTTTCTGCCCTTAACATCATGCCCTGTAGCATCTCACTCTAAATGGGGCCGTCGCCCATTGCTTCCCCAAGAAACAGTTCTTTCAGATTCCCCCTATTTGGTATCACACTTCCAGTGGCCTTGTTGGGGAGAATAAGTTAAGAAATTATGTTGAACAGAGTGGGAAAAATGCAGTTATGGAGCATGAGGTCAACTATAATATTGCTGTGATTTCAACACTAGTTCAGCCAATTCTTGTTCATAGATCATGGGATTTCCTACTCATTTAGACTCAAACTGTGTAGGCAGAAGAGAAGATAGTCCTTTTGCGTAGCCTCTGTATCCAGGTCCAACTTTTACCCCTATAAAGTAGAGGGTGTTTTTTTGATCCCAGCGTGTTGTCTGTTTCCTTTGGAATTAGAATAGGAAGCATCTTTTACCATCAGGGCAGAGCCTTTAATTTGAATGGATCGCTTTCTCATCTCTGTACCTGGGAGGGGAAATGAGTGCACACAGAGATCTAGTAAGTGCTGAAAGAAATTAACTGTTATGTGTGAAGTCTATGGTTATTTCTTGATTGTTACATAATGTATAGACTTACAATGCTTTTTTTTTCCTGCCTTGTTTAGCTTTTTGTAGGTCTCAGATGAGTTATAAGTGGATAGATTTAACTTCTTTATAGTGGGTCTCAGAATTATGCCTATTCAGCAGCATGAAGTAACTGGTTCAACATGAGCTGTTTCTTATATAAACATACAAAAAGCCTGACCCAGACTAAATCAATTTGAAAAGAAAAACATTAAAGCTGTGTTTCCTGTTATATGCTTATGGTCTTCTTTGTTTGCTTATGATCTTACTGTATTATTGACCAACTGTTGTAGTCTATACCACCTGCTGAAAGGTTCAGATGGGATAGTGAGGTTGTTTTCAGAAGGGTGAAGCAATTAAAATCATTACTCCTACAGTACATTTCAGCTAGTAAATTATTTTTTATGGTAGGGCTAGAGAAGTCTTGAATCTCAGCTTACTCTTTTTCCCTGATTTTATTTTCTGAAAGGGTTTTGAAAGCTACAGAATGAAAAAGGCTACAGATCTTATGCATAATGTATGTGTTTAAGATCAGGCCAGTTTTGCTTCATTTTAACCTATTCTCATCCTTCTAGAAGGTATATACCTAATAAAACAGGGGCCTTACTTATAAAAATGGTTTGTAAAGAAAACCACAAATAAGTGGTCATGTAAATGTGTCTATGTACATATTTGGAGAAAAAGCTATATTTTGATCCTTGATGAAGCTGGCAAGTTGTACTTCTGAAAGCAATAATCAGTCTAGTCAAAACGTAAAAAAATAAAAAGACAAATCCATTATGTTAATATTATACTAGCCATGAAATGTACTAGTACCCTATGTCTAAATAGTAGCTTTGTGTATTTTGCTGCATGGAAGTGTGTGTGTGTCAAAGAGTGATTTCATTGTTTTTGTAATTAAGTTATTTTTGAGGGGAAGAAAGCCATTGTCACAATGTGGAGTTTCATATTGCCGCACACAGACAAATTTTGCTCTAGGAATTAAGTTCACCACATCATGGTTGTGCTGAACAAGCCTAAGGAATATAGTGCTAGGTACAGTTTAATGCAAGCTCTCGAGCTGCTCATAAAAGAATGAATGACAAAATTTCTTTCCTGTTAAGTAGTGGAGAGAATGATTCATTATGCAGGTGAAATGATCATATTCTGTATTTTGTCTACTTAAACAGGTTTCATAAAATATGTAAGTTGGTACTTTAATTTCAGTAGTATTTCACAAAACATATATTCCAATATTTACTTCCATTAAACAAGGTGTGTAAATAGACACTAGGCCAAACTATAATCCACAGTTTATAAATAAATAAATAAGACTACATACATGTTGAGGAAGTAATGCCTAGAAAGAATAATAAAAGGCACAGTTGTTGTGGATAGATCTCTCTATGTGAAAAGTTGACAAACACATTCCTAAGTTTTAAGAAACCACATTTGATTTTGAAATATCACTACTGACATAACAGATTTTCAGTGCATTTCAGATAAGCATTTCAGAAAGTTATAGGACTACTGAATGGTGCCATCACACTGCCTCAGCAGGTGTCACTTGGGTAAAAACTGCTGGCTTTCCTGACATTTGCGTGCCCCTGTGGGTAGATAATTAATTCATTATCTTAATCATTAGCATATTTCATCAGTGACAATGGCATTGGTAGCAGCAGTTTCAGCTGTGTTTGGGTTTGGGCAGCATTGAGTCTGCACTTTGAAATACGGTGCATACCAATAACTATAGGTTGCATTAGTGCATGTATCACAGATTGCAGTGTGCTGCTTTTAATCCTTCAAATCAAACTTCAACTCAGTAATATATGAAATCATGAAAAATAGACTATAATTTGATGTGAGCATAGATTCAAAGCGAAATGAACAAGATCATATCCTTGTGCATTTTCCTAGCTTGTTAAAAAAAAAAAAAAAAAGTGGTAAGTTCAATTGTGCTTTTTTATTGTATTACTAAATAAGCATTGTGGATAAAGTTATGTTGTTCCCCATGTAGAAAGGGCAAGTTCATTTCTTGGAAGATTTCCTAGCTCTCATTAGCAAAAGGCAAATTATAGAAGATGACTCCTCGCATACTGGTTACTAGTAAGAACAAATGGTCTTCACAGCACCCATTCATCTAAAATCTCTTTGTTTTGTTGAAGCTTGATGTGACTGTTCTCCAAGCTCAGCTGCAAGTATAAATATTCTTCCAATGCAGTAGAGTTTGGCAGAGTCCACAAGTAATGTGGTTCACTCAAAAATGCTTTTTTTCTTTCTTGTCAGAAGAATTTTAATAACACAACACTGTACTGAAAATCTGTGTTAAAAAGATTTTCTTCATCTTAGAATGTTCTTTTCAATTTTTATTCTTTCAGGTAAGATTGAACAATTATCTCACAGTAAAGTTGTTCACAATAGCGATATGTAGCTGTTCTTTTTGAAGACTAAAATAACACATCCTTTATCTATTCAGAAGATGCTTTCCTGCCTTTCCCATAGGGCTGCTCATATGAACCTGATTCAAAGTCCACTGAAGTCAATGGATTGATCTCAATGGATTGATGACTTTGGTGGACCTGCCTAAATTTTGAAATATACTTATTTACGTATCCCTCATTCAAATGCATAAGAGAGAGGCATCTGGATACTTTTGAAGATCTGGACCTAAAGTAATGCTTAGATGTAATCAAGAGTAGCAAAACACATACCTGAGTTTTCTTATTTTTGTATCTTAATTGTCTTACTAAGCAAAACTTGTTCAATGCAAATTTTAGTCTGATTTGAGCTGTGTTCGTGATTGCTTTCTTCATTGCAATTTGTTCTGAAGTGTTTTTTTTTTTTTTTGTATTACAGAAGAGCACTGAATCTAGGAATACTTCGAGACCCTGGGTCAGAAGTTGAAGACAGACAATATCAAATAGATCTTCAATCTATAAACATTGGTACTGCTCATTGGAATCAGTTGAAACCAGAGAAGGAAAATGGAAAAGGAGGGGTTTTGCCAGAGACTGAAAGAAATTCTCAAAATCCAGCACTTGAATGGAACATGGCCAGTAGGTAGGAACTTTTTTTTTTTTTTTAACTCTCTTCTGAAGTTACATAGCACAAACATTACAGATACCATTTGCAGTATATCTGAATCAACTAACTCTGCATTGTTTTTTTGCATGGCAAGCACAATTTGTACGGAGTTTTGGAATATGCATTTGAAGGGAATATCACTATTAATTGCTGCACTGCAGTTATTGTCTAGTTATTGTGTCTTTTTTTCCATTATAAGCTCTTTTCTGAGTGGCTTATTGTTATGTCCATAAAAATAACTCCAGGGCTGAGACATGACATCCAGCTTCTCAGTCTACAAGCAACAGGAGGTTTTGTTTTTGTTTTTAACTTCTTTTGTTTGTATTATTACAAAGCTTGAGTAAAACCAGCTTAGTCATTTTTAAGTTAGAGGAGGATAAAGTAGAACATTTCCTATTGGTTCTGAAGTGTTTTTTGTGCTTCTGTAACTAAAACCAGACAAATTTTTAGAATGAGATATTTAAACTGAGTCGTCCTTGTTGTATACTGTGTGATACACATGCAAAGCTCTGCCCTCTGTGTAAACAGAACTGAAAGGTAAAACCTGCGTACACTTGCTTGGTATTTTAAGTTTTAAAATTTTAAATTATAAAATATTTTATTTTTTTTTCTGATTTTGGAGTTTTTTTAATTTAATTTCTAGTTTTAATATGCCTTTTTTTTTTTTTACTCTAAAAATTCATACATGTGCTATAAAAATGCATACAGGTTTTACAGGTTGTATAAGTCAAAAAATACCTCCTGTATACCTCCTTCAGATTGAGTTTTGCCAGGAGGTCCTTGCTCATCCATGTAGATCTCCTGCCCCCTTCGCATAACTTCTTCCTCATAGGGATGCACTGGTCTTATGCTTGGAGGAAGTGGTGCTTGAATATTGACCAGATCTCTTGGACTCCTGTCCCTTAAAGTCCCTAATCCATGGGATTCCTCCAAGTGAATTCCTGAAGAAGTGAAAGTTTGCTCTTCTGAAGTCCAGATTTGCAGTCCTACTTATTGCCCTGCTTCTTCCACACAGGATGCTGAAATCCACTATTTCATGGTCACTGCAGCCAACGCTGCTGTCAACTTTTACATCTGCAACCATTCCTTATTTGCTTGTACAAGGTCCAGCATCACACCTCTCCTCATGGGCTTTTCCAACTGTGTCAAAAAGTTATCATCAGTGCTCTGTAAGAACCTCCTGGACTGTTTGTGCCTAGGTGTGTTGTCTTCCCAGCAAATATCAGGGTCGTTGAAGTCCCTCATGAGAACCAGGGCCTGTGATCATAAGGCTACTTCCAGCTATCTGTAGGAGACCTCATTGACTTCCTGATCAGGTGGCCTGTAGTAAACACCCACAACAGTCACCCATGTTAGCCTGCCCTTTAATCCTTACCCATAAGCTCTTGACTCACTCTTCATGAACATCAAGGCAGAGCTTGATACATTCCAGTTGCTCTCTCACAGAAAGAGCAACTCTACCACCTTGCCTTCCTGGCCTGTCTTCCCTAAAAAGTACATAGCCATCTCTGATAGCATCCCAGTCATGTGAGCTATCTCACCATATCTCTGTAGTGGCAATGAGATCACGGCCCTGTGACCACACGCAGATCTCTAATTCTTCTATATTTTCCCAATGCTTCATGCACTGGTGTACAGACATTTCAGAGGGGTAATCGAGCATGCAGGTTTCCCAGCAGGATTGTAAGAGGATCCTCCACAGCCATGTCCTGTACACAGTTGCTCGGCTGCATGCACCCCCTGGAGGCATCCCAGCTTAAGCCGTGTTGCCAACACCAGCAGTGCAGCCAGTTGTTAACTTGGAAAATCTGTCTGCTACTCCTCCCATCCTCCCGCCTCACTGACAGGAGTGAGGACAAAATGACTTGGGCTCCCAGACCCTTGACCACCATCCCCAGAACTCTGAAATCTTGTTTGATGGTTTACAATTCCCCCTTGGTATCATTAATGTCCACATGGAAGAGCAGCAGAGGGTAATAGTCCAACACGTGGACAAGCCTTTGCAGTCTTTCCATGATATCTCATGTTTGATGGGCCCTGATGTGATGGGCCTTTCTTCTTCAGTCTAGAGAGTGGTGAAGAGGTTCTGCAAGAGCACCTCAGGCTTTGGGTGAAATCTCTTCCTGCTGCTGGTCCTTGCCATCACAAGCTTCCATTCTTCTGCATTTCTGGCCCCACTCCATTCTGTGGTGCTGTGTGTGCTTGGCTCTTTGGCCATGGGTCCAATCTTTATGAAATGTATGCGCTATTTTATGTCTCCCAAGATACAGTTTCCTTTCTGAATTAAGGGATGTGTTCCTGAAAGTCAAATAGAAAAACAGGACGAATCATGAAGGAAGACAAAAATTGAACTATTGTTCAATTAATTTTCAAGAGC
The DNA here is from genome assembly GCF_963932015.1 of Anas acuta. Taxonomy (NCBI): domain Eukaryota; kingdom Metazoa; phylum Chordata; class Aves; order Anseriformes; family Anatidae; genus Anas; species Anas acuta. Next base: position 136,311,051 of record NC_088980.1, read on the forward strand.
AGAGGAGATGACAGGAATCTGTGAGATTTTCCTGGAAGTAGGGCAAGTTGTAGCAAAAGAAAGCTACATGAGGACCGCATGAAGCCTGAGATTTGTACATGATGAATTGATGAAAGATCAAAAGAGCATATAAGGCCATTCTGGAGGAATACATATGACCAAGAATAAACTCTAGTTTATCACTGAAAACCAGAGGTCAGTAACAGCAGATCTAACCAAAGCAATGATAAAACTAGGAGTGACTGGAATACAGATGAAAAATCAGTTAAACACAGTAATAGTATTGGTTCTTCAATTATAAGATCATCTGGTTCTCTCCTGCCATATGATGATTTATTTATTTATTTATTATTAACACAATTTCATAGACAACTTTGCATTTAATTTCTTGGACTTGAAAATATATACATGACATGTTCTATGTAGGCCTTGATTTTGGGCAAGTTGCCCATGAAGTTCTTTCTCACAAAATGTTGTAGGGCTACCAGCATTTCTTTAGCGAATTGATCTCCAAAGGATTTCTGGCTAATCTGTGAGTAAAGCTAACATTACAAAAGCAGCCACTGGGGAATTGCCGTTCCTTTTTCCTTCCTGTTGGTGGCTGAAGTCATGTTGCTAGAAGACTTCAGTCTGAGCTTTATGGTTATCGATTTTGATAGGAAAATTGGTGAGATTACTAAAAAGCTATAGAGATAAGAATAAGAGAAACAGTTGAAAATAATCAGAATTCTCTTTTTTCATATAACTGCTTGGATATTATTTGTTTTCTCAATAGACTTCCAAAATAAATTTTTATTACAATATATTTGATATATAAGTAAGTTTATTCTGAAACAGTTTTTATATGAGTCTTCTAATTCATTTTTGAATATAGATCAGTTTTAATTAAATCCATTAGCTTTTCCTTTATGGTATGCAATACTGTATTTTAATTCCAGCTTGAATATGTTTAAAGAGAAAGCTGGAATAAGTGTTTTCTTGTCCTTTTGGCTTACATTTTTACACATTTACTACAATTCTTTTTTCAGGATATTCACATTTTTGCTTTTTAGTTGGCAGTCAGCTTTGCTGAATCTGGATCTATTTTATGATCTGTGCAAGTGGTGTGCTGAGAACTATAAGAACCCATATTGAACTTTGCCATCCATTGAGAGATATCCAGCATGCACCAAGAGGATGGCTGCATGGTGTTTTACATGGTGCTTAGTGTTTTCAGGGTGATTTTTATCTTAAGATTTACTGCAATTATCATGGAAGCTTTATACTTTTACCTACTTATGATACTGTTTTTTTTTTTAATTCTTTAAGTTTCATTCAGATGTTTTATCTGAAACATAATGATTTTTACTGAATTATTGTAAGGTTAGTTTCATTAATTTTACATGTACTTCTCCTTGGTTTTACTTACCATTTAGACACAGTGTTATAGTTTATTAGGTTAACTGATTTTTAAAATTCTTTTTTGAGATCCATTTCTCTCTTACTTGACTCATTTTAACGTATAGACAAAGTGTGGTACAGTATAGAATCTAATCTATATCCGTGTATTTCACATACAGAGAACTTCAGCAGAGATATCACCCTTTATTTTGCGTTCCCATTTCTAAAAGTGTTAGTTTGGTGGTTTTTTTTTTGTTGTTTGTTTTGTTTTGTTTTAGTTAAAGAGCTGTAAAAAATCTAGAATTTATTATATCGTAATTTAGTCTTCTGAGTTGAAATCTGGTCTTGTTTTAAAAACTTGAATGAAAACCAAATCATTCTAAATATAAAATTTTTGTATGTAATGTAAACAAATATCTGAAAGCTTTCGACATAATTTATAATTTAAATGCTTTAGCAACATTTATATAGAAAGTAAATCATTCAGATGTTCCCACCATTTCTTCTGGAGTTTCTAGTACCAAATAGCTCATGCTTTTGAATTAGTTTATTTTTTATTTTTTTTCTCTTACAGTGAGATTTGGAAAGAAAGTAATCCTACTTTGAGACTAGGTGTTAAATGTTTCAAGGAGATTAGTGTAAAAATCTTCAACGTATTATCCTGAAGCATCTATATGCTGCCTCCCATGCCTCTGGAGGTCACTGCAGGAAGAATAGAGGGAACTAGAACCCTCTGGTAGGGTGGGTGCCCGCTCTCAGAAAAACCTGTCCAAATACCATGCTGTACTGGGGATTGGGGGTCATAACTCTTCCCATTATGAAATGTTTATCCTTCACTGTAGATGTTATAAAAAGCTCCCTAATGGTGTAATATATAAAAAGAGTACTGGAAACAGTCAGACAGTTCTAGTAAGGTTATGTACAAATGAAACCTGTCCACATTTATTCCCTTTACCAAACAGCATGTGGGGAACTGGGAGTACTTAACCAAAAGAAGTTTTCTTGATTGAAAACTGCTTTTTCAGCTTGCGGATCTCCTCCTCCCTCTCCCTCCTCTCAATGGAAAAAACAACAGCCCTGAAGGAAATAAAGAAATATATCCTCTCTTGAGGCCTCGCCCCCATCCCTGTGCAATCCTTCTACAGCTCCCAGCAGCAACTTCTGCTTCCTGCAGCCTGAATAAACTCTGTTGAAAAAAAAAAAAATTAATTGAGCTTAAAAGCATTACTTCTCTGTGTGGTAATGAATTGAGTGTGGCAATATACTGCATTACAGTTCTGTCCTTGGCATACGACCATCTGGAACAGCTCTTTGCAACTCTCATTGAGTATGTCAGGGAGCCAATGATCTGTTGTATGAAACTGAACAAAATACCACTCTTGCTTTGCAAGGATCCTCAGAAATGTTTCCTGCAGATTTTTCCTTGAATAGTTTTCATTTTCATGCTTTTTTGGAGAGTTGAAGTGCAGCTTGCCAGATTCTAGGAGGGAAGACCAAGAAGAAATGATCAGTAGATCCATGTGTGGGGAAGTAGGGGCATTCCTTGTGAATCTTGGAATAAAATACAATATGTTTGCATTCAGTTTTATACTTCAGTTTGTTGTATTTTTTGTACCTGAAGTCGTATTTTTATTTGCACTGTACAAAGTCTTACTCAATAACAAGGGGAATGTTATTTCCTTTATTAATCCACAGCAGTGAAATGTCTGTTATCAGTCTTAATAAGATGAAAATTAGCTTTACTGAGGCATAATTACATAACAATAGTCATTCTGTACAACCAGATGGTGTACGTTTGTTCATTGTCTAATTTTTTGGTCATTAGATAGTCCGCAAAGTAGAGTTACACTATTTCACTGTCTTATGATGATTCTTTGTAACACCTCAAAGCTAAAAGGATGTGAACTGTTCTACCAACCAAAAGATGGAGATGAGAGGTGGGATGATGCTCATTTCCACAGATCTCATCAGTAGTTAGGTATCCCAATGCATTAGTAGATCAGGGATTAAGTGATTTATACAGCTCTAAGGGAAGCCTGCAAGATAAAAGTCCGAAAAAAGTCCAAAGTTAGCATGCTACCTAATATAACATCTTCAGGCTGCGTGCCTTACAACTCTAGAAAACACTGCTTGATTATGTGGGATGTTCCATGCTAATACTTGAATTTTGTTTTTCATGTAATGGAACTTTATGTGAAGATTCATCTCTCCGTAGACAGTAAACTTAGATGGCATAAGTGAGCTCTTAGTTGTCATTCATGAATTCAATATATATGAGTTACTTCCTGAGCTGTGTATATTTTAATTATATAAGGACTCAAACTCTGGATTAAGTTATCCAGTTATCTGTATTAAGGTATCAAGAAGAAAAAAATGATAATTAGGAATAAGGCAGACGTTTCCAAGTGGCACATCTAGGTCATGTTTTATTGCTTACTGTCCAGTATTTGTTGTTTGTTTGGATTTTGTTTGCATATAAGATTGCCAAGTTATATTCCTTATTGTACACTTTCATAGCTTTTCCAGTCTCACATCATCACACCTCCTCTGTTAGTGCAACATCATCTCTTTGGCAGTCCTTCCTCCTCATGTAAATTCAAAGTGCTTCTGAATGGATGTAATCATATGCTGTTGAGGGGGAATGGTTTTAAACTGAAAGAGGGGAAATTTAGATTAGAGGTTAGGAGGAAGCTTTTTACTCAGAGCATTGAGGCATTGGCACAGGTTGCCTAGAGGAGTTGTGGATGCCCCGTCCCTGGAGGTGTTCAAGACCAGGTTAGGTGATGCCCTGAGCACCCTTATCTGGTGAGTGGCATCCCTGCCTATGGCAGGGGACTTGGAACTAAATGATCTTTGAGGTCCCTTCCAACCCAAGCCATTCTATGATGTAATGCAATACAATGTTGTATTGAATACAAAATTCTGTTCTTCATATCTCTTTATCTTGTCTCCACAACATTTTTTGTTACATTAATCATTAGATATGTCTTTATTTTCAAGGTAGTTCCAAACTATCCATTTCTTCTTGTATGTCTTCTTTCATTTGCATACTTGTGTACACTCAGTGTTCATCAAACCTTACCATGCCAGTTAACGGGGCTGCTGCATTTAATTTCCAAAAAGGTACTTTCGTGCTCACTCCTAGGTTATCCTACAGGTTTAAAGGCATCTCCTGTGAACATTCACAAAATCATTGCAATGTCGTCCTTCAAATCCTTCCCCCCAAAAAATCATTTCTATTACAGTGTAATAGAAAAACTCATAAAACAGCTATAACATTGCCACTGTACTGATGTCATTACCTACAATGCTGTTAGTTGTTACTTTTATTTCCCAGTCTTCAGGTCTGTTTTTTCTTAGATTTAAATTGTAAACCTTTGAGGACAGAGACCATTTCTGTCCTGTGATTTTACAATGTGGATCTGTAGTCAATAACCAGAGTTCATATAATCATTCAGATATAGCCCTAATTCAGCACTGAGTAAAAGGCACCTCCAGACCTTATCATAACTGTTTTGCTTCCTTGTTGCTCTGCGCTAACATATGGACTTTCAAGTACTATGTGCAGTACTTTTTAAGTGTAGATGATCAACTGCTTTAACATCTCTAAAAGTACTAGCTTTTCCTTTTCTTTTCTTTTTTCTTTTTTTTTTTTTTCCAAGACAAATATATAACAGATGCACAAATGAACCATGGAATGAATGTGCTGCAGACACAGAGCCATCATTACGCTCTTCACAATCAAGTTTTTTCATAAGCTCATGTGGCGTACACCTGTGTTAAGTTAACGGTGCACTTAGGTGCAGTGTGGAAGACTTAATAATTCAAAGTGGAATTTGTTTCTTTGTTCCTTTTGTGCACTTTCTCATATCCTCTCCCCTCATTATTTACTGTGCTCTGTTTGCCTTCTGTTTGTACTTACAATTATTTTGCTAATACTTGATTTGGCTGAGCTTCAAATTCACCAACTAGAAATGTGGAAACTAGTAAGTAGAGCAGGACAGGAATACCACATAAGGATGATTTAAAAAAAATAGAAAAATAAAAAAAAAGTCAGCAACCAATCTATATTAACAAAAAAGTCCTCTATGATGCAGTGTACTGGGTACCTTCTAGAATAACATTTGAAAATAAATGGGAATAAGCTGAGAAATAACTTGAACAATGATGAAAAGAGCCAGTTGTAGGTTTGGGGTTCAACAAATAACTTGCTTCTATAGCTCTGTTTCATTTGTCAAAATCATATATACCAGCAGTGTTAAGTCCCTTTACATTGAAGTTTAGTAGTGTATAGATGTGTGCTCTTTTATAGAATTGTTCTACTGCTTAGCTCTTCCATTTTCCTCAGAAATTAAAGCATTTCTTTCTCATCTGATTGTGAAGGGGAAGTAGGAATTGGGAAGAAAGCCATCTGGTTTAAATTTAAAATGAAGGTGATGGCAGGGAGAGAAGCGTTTGTAGACCTGGCAAAATCTAAGACACTTTTTTTAGTTGAAGATGTACACTAACCAAAAACTGGTCTGCATTTAATTTGTGGAATTAATTAGACTAATCTTGCTTCAGAAACCATCATTGTAGACCAGCAGAGCAACAGCTTACCAAAATATTAAAGTTTTTACTGTAAGATGGTAAATTTCTCACAGTCACAAATCAACTCGATTTTAAGCATATTGCTATAACTAGTGTGCAGCCAACTTGGCAGTGATTGTGAAGGTCATGTGAAACAAACGCAAATGTTTGTTACACTTGTGCTCAGTAAATAATAGGTCTCTGATCTGTAGCATCTGCTAGCTAACTTCTGTATACTGTTGTCCTAAATAAATTTAAAAGATTTAAGGCCTACCTCCATATGATAGTTTACATTCTCGTATTGTTTGCCATGCCTCCTACATGTTCTGAGGACACTCAGACTGCTAGTGAAATTTGAGGCATCAAAATAGTCTGAGCAGTAAACTGCCATCTGTGGTTTTGTGTCTTGCTAGAAATATATCGAAGCCTGACTTCTAGTCGTGTTATGATACCTATTTCATTTCTGCCTAACTCTTGGCCAACAAACCAGCAACATTTGTGACCGTGTACTTTTCAACAGAATCCTTTTCAGAACTATTATCGTTACTCTGGAATATCTATAATCAATACCTGTTCTTAATCAGGAACTTTAAACACCTGTTCCACGTGTGTCAAGAGATTATTCCTACATAGACGTGTCACCATATCATTTAATGACATTAATATAGATAATTCTAGTTGATGGTAAGAACTGATTGTATAATTACATAGTTCATGTGTCTGGCTCACTTGGGCAATTTATGATGATGTCTGAACTACTACATCTCCATTACTAGATAGAATGAGATCAAGTCTAATACAGGTATACCTATCTGACAAGCAGATGTATCTGAAGAGTTCTGTGTAGCTATATTCTTTTTTTTTTTTTTTTTTTTTTTTTTTTTTTTACATGGCAGTGTGGTTTGGTCTTATATTGTAATAGATGTTTGCGTAATTTAGCATATACTTTGACTTGCATTGTTTCGTAGTTGATAATTTCTTATTCTGTGGGCATTGGAAAATTTACCTCAGACCCATAATTTTTCAATAATTTGTAGATTTCTCTTTGGGGAAATGCAGACATTTAGCATTTCTGTAAGTTATGATAGGTAGAAAGAATTACCAAAATCAATCTTGATAGAAGGGCTGTCCCAGGAATTTGAGCTGTATCTTCTTTTAAGGGCTGAGCACCATCTTGATCTCATTACATTATTTTTTTCCTGATCAGAGACTCTCAGATGGCATTTTGTGGCAATAGTTTATTTGACCTGACACAGAAGATTCTGGCTATTTGGAATGTGTTGTCATAAGCTATTAGTGGTCCATCCATTATGAGCTTGTGCCTCTAGGCCTTGTATTTGGTTAAATGAAAAAAATTAATACCCAGCTGGGAAACAAACATCATTATCAAGTTTAATGGCACAGATATTCTTGGCAAGCAAATGTTAATATCTAGATGAAAAGGTACCAAGTAGGAACAACTACTACGAACAAGCAGTGAAAGAAGCAGTGCAGAAGGACTGTCACTTCTCATTTTTGAAGGCATTTTAAATATTTTGGACTTTATTTGTTACAAATGAAATGTGCAAGTCCTAGACTTTTATGAGGTTTGATAGTGTCATTTTTCATGTCTTTGATTTTCTGTCAGTTACGTTGTTGTGTGCAGCAACTGTATTTTTTTCACCACAGGGTTTTAATGCATGAATTCAAGTGTTGTGGAGGATTCAGGACAGTTATTTGTAAAATGAAGGGCATCCACAGGCATGTTTGAAAAATACTTCTAATAACAATTTATCATTGTTCAAATGATTTTGTATAGTTTGGTTAAACAAAAGAAAAGCAATGCCAAATGTGCCAGTTGTCTAACTGGGGATAGATTGAAGAGTCAAATATTTAGACATCTTTTCCGTGAAATGAAGGAAGAAGCCTGCCTTCAGGATTGGAATAGATGTGATTTATGATATTTAATGCTTAACTACCAGAAAGCCAAACTACTGTTGAAGCAGTTTTATGCTACATAATGGATATAAAGAAAAACGTCAGAAGTTTTTGCCTCTCAACAATTTATAATGTGATTTAATCATATCCTTTTTTTTCCTTTTAGCATAAAGCGGCATCAGGAAAGGAGAGCCATTTTAACTCCAATTTTAACAGATTTCACTGTTCGAATAACTGCAGCTCCTGCAATTATTTTTACAAAAATTGATACTCCGGAGAATTTACACCCAGAGGTTAGTATAAAATGCAAACGGAAATAGCAGAACTCTTAATATGTGGACAATCTTAATATTTTACTGTTTCACTGTTTTAAGATGTTGAAAGTACGTGCTATAGTACAACATTACAAAACATTGTATTCATAAGCCTCTCATAGAGAAACCTGAAAATGCTATGTATACACTGTCTATAAGAAGCTAGTTGAGCTGCGTTCTTTTAGCCAGCGCTTGTACTCGTGGGGGACTTCAACTTCCCTGACATATCCTGGAAGCACAACACAGCCCAGAGAAAGCAGTCTAGGAGGTTTCTGGAGAGAGTGGAAGATAGCTTCCTGACGCAGCTGGTTAGTGAACCTACCAGGGGTGGTGCCCCGCTAGACCTTCTCTTCACAAACAGAGAAGGACTGGTGGAGGATGTGATTGTCGGGAGCTGTCTTGGGCAGAGTGACCACGAAATGGTGGAGTTCACTATTCTTGGCGAGGCCAGGAAGGGGACCAGTAAAACCACTGTATTGGACTTTCGGAGGGCTGACTTTGGGCTGCCCAGGACACTAGTTGGTGGAATCCCTTGGGAGGCGGTTCTGAAGGGCAGAGGGGTCCAGGAAGGCTGGGCGCTCTTCAAGAGGGAAATCGTAATGGCGCAGGAGCGGTCTGTCACCATGTGCCCAACAATGAGCCAGCGGGGAAGAAGACCAGCCTGGCTCAACGGAGAACTATGGCTTGAGCTTAGGAGAAAAAAGAGGATTTATAATCTTTGGAAAAGTGGGCAGGCCACTAGGGAGGACTATAAGGATGTAGCGAGGCTGTGCAGGGACAAAATTAGGAAGGCCAAAGCTCATCTGGAGCTCAATCTGGCTACTGCCGTTAAAGATAACAAAAAACGTTTTTATAAATACATCAACACAAAAAGGAGGACTAAGGAGAATCTCCATCCTTTACTGGATGCGGGGGGAAACTTAGTTACAAGAGATGAGGAAAAGGCGGAGGTGCTCAATGCCTTCTTCGCCTCAGTCTTTAGCGGCAATACCGGTTGCTCTCTGGATACCCAGTACCCTGAGCTGGTGGAAGGGGATGGGGAGCAGGAGGTGGCCCTCACCATCCACGAAGAACTGGTTGGTGACCTGCTATGGCACTTGGATATGCACAAATCGATGGGGCCAGATGGGATCCACCCGAGGGTACTGAGAGAACTGGCAGAGGAGCTGGCCAAGCCACTATCCATCATTTATCAGCAGTCCTGGCTATCGGGGAAGGTCCCAGCTGACTGGCGGCTAGCAAACGTGACGCCCATCTACAAGAAGGGCCAGAGGGCAGACCCGGGAAACTACAGGCCTGTCAGTTTGACCTCAGTACCAGGGAAGCTCATGGAGCAGATCCTCTTGGGAGTCATCATGCGGCACTTGAAGGGCAAGCAGGCGATCAGGCCCTGTCAGCATGGGTTTATGAAAGGCAGATCCTGCTTGACGAACCTGATCTACTTCTATGACAAAGTGACGCGCTGGGTGGACGAGGGAAAGGCTGTGGATGTGGTCTACCTTGACTTCAGCAAGGCATTTGACACCGTCTCCCACAGCATTCTCCTCAAGAAACTGGCTGCTCTTGGCTTGGACTGGCGCACGCTTCGTTGGGTTAGAAACTGGCTGGATAGCCGGGCCCAAAGAGTTGTGGTAAATGGAGTCAAGTACAGTTGGAGGCCAGTCACTAGTGGCGTTCCCCAGGGCTCGGTGCTGGGGCCGGTCCTCTTCAATATCTTTATTGGTTATCTGGATGAGGGCATTGAGTGCACCCTCAGTAAGTTTGCAGATGACACCAAGTTAGGTGCATGTGTCAATCTGCTCGAGGGTAGGAAGGCTCTGCAGGAGGATCTGGATAGGCTGCACCGATGGGCTGAGGTCAACTGCATGAGGTTCAACAAGGCCAAGTGCCGGGTCCTGCACCTGGGGCGCAATAACCCCAAGCAGAGCTACGGGCTGGGAGATGAGTGGTTGGAGAGCTGCCAGGCAGAGAAGGACCTGGGAGTGATGGTGGACAGTCGGCTGAATACGAGCCAGCAGTGTGCTCAGGTGGCCAAGAAGGCCAACGGCATCCTGGCTTGTATCAGAAACAGCGTGACCAGCAGGGCTAGGGAGGTGATCGTCCCCCTGTACTCGGCTCTGGTGAGGCCGCACCTCGAGTACTGCGTTCAGTTTTGGGCCCCTCGCTACAAGAAGGACATGGAGGTGCTTGAGTGGGTCCAGAGAAGGGCGACGAAGCTGGTGAGGGGCCTGGAGAACAAGTCCTACGAGGAGCGGCTGAAGGAGCTGGGCTTGTTCAGCCTGGAGAAGAGGAGGCTCAGGGGCGACCTTATCGCTCTCTACAGATACCTCAAAGGAGGCTGTAGCGAGGTGGGGGTTGGTCTGTTCTCCCACATGCCTGGTGACAGGACGAGGGGGAATGGGCTTAAGTTGCGCCAGGGAAGTTTTAGGTTAGATGTTAGGAAGAACTTCTTTACTGAAAGGATTGTTAGACACTGGAACAGGCTGCCCAGGGAGGTGGTGGAGTCACCATCCCTGGAAGTCTTTAAAAGACGTTTAGATGTAGAGCTTAGGGATATGGTTTAGTGGGGACTGTTAGTGTTAGGTTAGAGGTTGGACTCAATGATCTTGAGGTCTCTTCCAACCTAGAAATTCTGTGATTCTGTGATTCTGTGAATCCCCAGTCATTACTGTGGGTACTTATTCCAGATTTAACAATCACTTTTACCAGTCCATGGGACAGCTTGTTCATGCTTAGTCTGTGAAGCATGTTACACGCAAAAGGTATTGACTCTTTTTGGTATAGTTTATATCTCAAGAATTTAAAACATTTTATGTAGGGAAGATGCCAGTGAGTTTCTGTCAGCTCACAAAGAATATTTTTCATAATAGCTACCTCCTGGGTAGAGCAAAACCGATCGATACAGGAACATAAGGGGTATTAGGTGTGTACTACAACAATGCGATAGATGTGCACAGTTGGAAAGTAACAAATAATACATGTAGAAAGTAAAAATTGAAAACTTGATATTTTGTGTAAGGGGTCATCACAAGTGCAGATATAAAATAACATTAAAAAAAAAAAAAGCTTAGGAGGTAGCTAGGATGCTTAGAATTTATTCAGTAAAGAAATCTCTGAGCTTTACTAATCCTTATTTTAAATACATAGTTACATAGAAACTAAAAATTATTTTCCCAGTACCTGATATCTAATATTTTCCCTTTTCTCCATAGGAAATTTTGGTGTGTGGTCATTCTTTGGAAGTGAATATGACAACAAATCTGGATTTCTTCCTCAATGTAGCTCAAGTACAACTTCTTCAGCAGTTGGTACAAGCCAATATGATTGGGCTGGAATCTTCCAGTACCACCACTGAGGTAGGTTCTTTCCTGGTTTGCAGCTGATTTCTTTTTATATACCATAGCTCTGAGCAGGTGATTACATCATCTACAGCGACAAAATTAGAGAGGTAAGTGAAATGCATGTTTTATTATTGTTTGTTTGATCAGTCTTATAACTCATTCTAATATTCTAACAATAGGAAGGGTCTTATTTTAGTAAGAATATTATTCAGTAAATTAGATTGAGGTTATTTTGCAACACTGTATGTACAAGGAGAATTGTCTGACAAATGATGAAAAAATGAATTTTAAAGTTTTTAGAATTGTTTAACTTTTATTGAAGCTTTGGCATCTTCTCATGAATTCATATTTGTATGCACTAATTATGTTCTTCATTAAAATCAGTAAATTGTAAAATATTCTCTGTGCCTAGTACCCGCTACTCACATTAAGTATCTTCACTCAAGAACATAGGATTCAATCCATATCTGAATCTTCTTGTACTTATTCAGTGAGAGAGATGATGGAACATATGACAGATCATCTTGTGAATAATTAATTAAAATAACTAATTAAAATTATTTTTTTTTAATGGAATCCTGTAGTGTTCAGCAGCCATCTCTTGAATATGACATTCTTGTTTATTTCTGGAATTTAATAGTCAATAGTGTCTGTCAATAGTGTGGAAGAGTAGTCACTAACAGTGACAGAATTCTAAGTTTAAATAATTAAAACAAACAAACAAACAAACAAAAAACACTATCTATTCCTTATCTTCATACCAAAGTGTAGTGAGGTTGACAGGATCTTTTAAGGACAGTAGAAGTCAGTGTGACAAGGCACCAACTCCAGTAGAATGGCTGTTGGACCCACTGAAAAATCTTCACAAATAAGAAAAAGCAGTAAGGGGAGAGTTGAAGAGGCAAGACACACACAATCAACTTGCCCTTTCCAAAAGTCTAAGGGAATAGCTGGAGAAACTCTTCCTTTTTCCTGCCCACACAGATTCAGCATGTGTGAGAGGCCGGGTGGAAATGGGAAATGATTTAGAGAAGCCAAATTGCTTGTATTCCTCTCTCCTCACCCTGTCAAAACCCCAGAAGTTGTTTATATCCTGCTAACGTAGGTATCACATCATGCTCCCTCCTTTATTCCTTCCCAAGCATAGGAAACACCAATAAAGGGTGTTCCATTACCATGTCGAACCATGAGTGATGTAGTGAGAAAATGCAATGTCTCTCTCTCTTCCTTGGATACATTGCAGACACAGGGCCTCTTTTGAATATGAATATTATAAGTATGTATGGGAATATCTTCAATACTTTGTGAAGCACTGTTTTCCCATTGTCAGCGGAATGGATAGAATAAAAAGATTTGAATGGCTGCCAAAAACTTTGAGTTGGCACTGTGCAGAACTACTACACTATTGATGTGGACTATACAAGCTTACAAGTAATTTTCTAACTTATTTCATTAAGCTTTTTGTTGACTACATCCCAAGATATGTATTTGTCCTTCATTATTGTCTCCCTTGCATTACTGAGGTGTCCTGTAATGAGTTATGAGAATATTTCTGGGTCAAGGTGGTGGTTCCCTTCTCATTAATAAGTTTTAAAACTGTACCTTGATTCACTATATTGAAAATCTTAAATCCAGTATTTTATTTGTTTACTCTTCTGTCCATTTCTTTCTTCACTGTTCTGCAGCCACATGTGCCTATATGAAACTACCCCATCCTCTAATATATGCATATGTATTGTTATCTTCATATTGTTTCTTTAGTCAGCAGAGAGAAACATAATACACTGTATGCTGCTGTTCTCAACTCAGTGAACCAAGTGTGGAGCCCACACATAACTATTCATACCTGCTAATTATTCCATTACAAGAATCAAAACTTGGCTTAGGTTGGGAGACATCTCTGGATGCCATTCTTTTGCTCAAAACAAGACTAATGCATTGTCCAGGTACATCTTCTTATATCTCCAGGAATGGAGGTTGCATTACGTGTCTGAGTAAATTTCTTGTGCTAAACTACCCTCATTCTGTTGAACTTCTGTGTTTATATCCATTTTGCTTGATGCTGCGTTTCAGGGTTTCATTTCAGACTAAAGAACGAGTGTGACTTCATCTTCTTCATAACCCTGCTTTAGGTAACTGGAAGCAGCAATTTGATTCCTGTTCACCATACTTAGCCTTTTATTCATCTGTCTGAACACACCCAGCCCTCTCACCTTGTCCTTATATATCCTTTGATACATGCTAACCACTTGGTAACCCTCTTGATAATCCTCTGCCTGCTCAAGTTTCTTCTGTTTCTTCTACTGTTGAGCTCAAAGCTAGAGACAGTACTCTAGATGTGAACTCACAAGTATCTAACAAAAGAGAAGTAATCTCACCTCTGGTTTCATCTCTGCTGCCCAATAAGTGGTTATCCTTCATCACTACGGGGTCATGCCACTGTCCCAAGTACAGTTTGTTGTCCAGTAGGACCCTTGAGTTCTTTTCTCTGCTGCTCTGTAACAGTTGGCCGCCAAACTGTTTTGAGGTTTTGTTTTGGTTTGTTTTTGTCTTTTTTTTTTTTAATAATGCAGGTTTGGTATTTGTACATGAATTTATATTACTGATCTATTTGCATTAAGCGTTTGCTCAGTTGTTTGCAAGGGTATTAAAAACCTATGCCCCTTCAGTGCTCCTCTTCGAGGACTCGTGAATAAATAAGCAACCACGCATGCAAAAGTATGTGAAAACTGCACACGGGAATTTCTGAAAAGGAAAGGGGAAAAAGCAGTGCTTTGAATTTCTTGGAATAGCTGACTGTGATGAAATCAAAATTTTACTGAATGTACTTTTATCTGCTAAAATAGTGAAAAGACTGAGGTACATACCTACCTGTTTTGTCGAGTATCTGTCAAAAACTGAACTTCAGTACTGAAAAGCGAACTCTAACAAGAACGGTAGGATTCAAGAGATCCCTAAAACTATAAATAGAACAAGAATGGTAAATTCTTCGTTTTTTTTTAATGCACCGATACCACTTTAAAAACATTACAGAGGAAATAGTGAAAGACCTCCTAGAAATACTTCTGGGTTTACACAGATCTGACCATGGCCAATGAATGTTGCAAAAATTCTTGTTCCCTACAGTGTCCAGCTGACTGACAATTCTGCATTGCTAGTAAGGATTTTGCTTTCATGTTTGTTTGTTTTTGTTGTTGTTTGTTTAGTTGGTTTGTTTTTTAAAGAAAAAACAATCCAGCATATAGAATACACAGTTCAGGCTTAGTGAAAAGGTTCAGAGAAATTTGTGGTCTAAACAGACTTGTGAGCACCAGGCTGGGGAGACAAACCAAAGTTAGATTGGAACTCACATTATGAATGAGATTTTGTGTGACACTGACTTAAGGCAATGCTGTGTGCTTGGCTTTCCTTTAGGCACACCCATTATTACTAATTAAGATAATAATCTGGATTGTGTGTTTTTCCTTCAGGGAAGCTGTTCAACCCCATTTAAAGATGCTATGTTTAGCATGTTTTCAGGAAGCCATTTTCAGAGTATGAGGTCTTCTTTAAAGCAAAATCTTAAGGTAGGATAGAATCATGGAATAATTTAGGCTGGGCAGGACCTCCAGAGTTGATATATGCAGTCAAGGTCTGTTGTTCTTCAGGTCTTCCTATCTTCCCTTTTTAAAAATGGAGGTTATGTTTCCCCTTTTCCAGTCAGTGGGACTGCCACAACTTCTCAAATAAATGTGATGGACATATCACCATCTTCCATGAATGAATACTCTCTGAGCTCAATCATTCAACAAGTTTTTTTATCCATCTGGTTGTTCACCCATCCAGGCCATAATGTCCTAACTTGGATGCAAGGTACATTGTGTTGAAAGTGTTAAAGGCCTTGTCAGAATTGAGGTACATGAAATGCCTCAGTCTGCCTTTGTCCACACACACATATCCATCTGTTTATTCACAGAAGGCAATCGGGTGCTCTGTTAGATATCTGCTTTGTGGATTCCGAGGCAGGGCTAAGCATGTCCGGCAGAAGCTCATTAAACTTAGCTTTATTTATCTTTTTTGATTCTTAGCAATGCTTTGCATTTTCCCAGAGACGGTAGTTCCTCCAAACTGAGGTAAATGTCCAAGTAAAAGCTATGGATAGATAAAGCTTGTCTCTTGTGCTGCTTCTCTCATCTGTAGGCCAACCTTGCTGATTTTTTCTCCAGCAAGGTGAGCACCCAAGGATGCCAGCTATGTGGGCTGTTGACAGCTCTTCCAGCAAGCAGCCATTTGAAACTAACCAATACTGCAAGAAAGACAACAGAAGTATTTGGAGATTCTGGGGTACTGATTTCCTGGGAGGCAGAGGGTGGAACTTAAGAGTCAAATGCATATACCTTGGCTGTAAGATGACAAAGTGAAAGTTTTTGGAGCTGTGAATACACAAATATTTGAGACATGCAAACATCAAGGCTGAAGTAGAATCACCTGGAGCTTTAGAAATAATTATAGAGATATGGAAGGAGTTATATAGTTAAATGAAATGAAAGACTGAAGTTTGAACATTGGAAATCACCTTTGGTGTTGAACACTGCCAAGGGATGTGACAAAAAGATTTTTGGCTCATTTGGTCATTTCAGTGATTTTTCATAAAAGGACAAGACTATCTGCTGTGGTTTTGATTTATGTAGTTTTGTTGTTATAATCTCTAACTGATCATAACAGCCCAATAAATTTCTAGTTTTGTGGGTTTGGATTTAATAAATTTCATTCATTTGCCCTGGGTTTCAAAAACTATGCCACACGTAGCTCAAATGGGAAAAATTAGTGAATTGCATTCTCTGAAGACTAAAAATCATTAAGCAGCTAAATCCTTTTTTATTAGATAAAGAGGAACGTCAGCATACTAAGAATGCCTGGGGCATGTGGATTTACCAACAGTAATTAGTTTTGTTATTCATTAATATCAAGTAATCATCATATTAAATCTCCTTTAAAAACAACCGTATATAAAGAATAACACATGTCTATTTTTTGAAACCAATGTTTTCAAGCAAATTAAATATTTATACTTTTTAACAAAATAAAAAACATATTTTAAGGGGGCAGGGATGAACCACATCATTAAGCAAACCAGAGATGGGGGTGATCTTTGATCTATGTATGTATTCTGCCCAGTATCCCACAGAAAAAAAAAAAAAAAATCATCCTTTAAGTCATAAAGCTCTAATGTAACATTCTTTTCTTCTTTCTTCTCTCTTTCTTCTTGGTCTCCTACAGTCTGCTTTCTTTCAGAAATCCATACACAAGTGTCTTGACTTCCAGTAGTCTTGACCCACTTTTGATATTCATTTGGAGATCACCAGTCTTTCGTTACATATATTTCTGCTGGTTTAGAAATTAAGTACTGAAAGCAAGGATAAATACAGTTTTGTGTTTTCTGAAAATATTTGACTTGTCTTGTTTCTCACACAGGAAGAAAAATTCTTCAGAATATCATAATACCTTCTGTAGATTTTCTTCTGAACTCAGGCTACAGGGAAAAAACATGCATGAAGATTTTCTTTGGTCCTTACTCATTTCATTTTCAGATTTGTTCTTATTCAGAAAGTGTTTTTTGTTTGCTTGCTTTCCTGTATCATCCTCTGGAAGGGATAACATACTTATTCCTTTTGTACCATATTAGTCACTGTTGGTTTTTTTTTGTTTAATTTTGTTAATTCTAGAAAGCACCATTACAATTTTCTAACCCTGTCTTCCTGTTTTTGTAAGTACCCTAAAATTTTACAAGTGCTTCCTTTATCACATTCATCAATACTGTTTGAACTTCCTGCACAGAATTTAGAAACAAGCTAATAGAAAAATTTCAGGCCCATTAACAAATTAATATGATTGAAATGACTATGTAAAAATAATTGATATGAGGTACATCATATAGTACTGATATATTCTTTGTAATTGACGTCTTTGTAATTGATAGTCTTCAGAGTTGTGTTTTTTTTTTTCCTAATGGATTTGCCCAATTACCTTTGAAACTCTTGAAAAATTTCATCACCAATAATAAACTGTAGCAAGGAGCTCCCCTCAACCCCCTTTTTTTCTTTCTGATTATCATGCATCAAGTTTTTATCTTAGGAAAACAAACAAATTACCAATTCGTAATGACCTCTGTCTTGATAGAAATCAAAGAGCATAGAATTACTTAGGAAAAGGGAGTCTACTGCTGGTAGGTTACTCGTTGGTCTCTCAGGTCTCAGCCAGGAAAGAACTTTAGAGAACCAGCAGGTTTCTCAAAGCCTCTTATCTCAGTTGTGCTTAACTGTGGCTCATGCCCAGAGAGCTTTTTCTTGAATATTTTATCAGTATGATTGGAAAGAAAGCAGCCTTTTAAGGGCTGATGCAAAAGGAGTTGAAGAGCTTGTTTGTTCTTCCTTTTTAAAGGAAAAAAAAAAAAAGTATCCTTTAGGCAAGCAAGTTTAGCATTTACAAATTTGGTAACTCAGTGTCAGAACAATTACGTTCCTGATGACTTTGCAGTTTCAGCTGAATTGTCACTGTTACATAAGCAACGTTTCAGTTGCCTTTTTTGTGTGTGTCAATGAGGACATACCTAGGAAAGAGATGGAATGTAGCTTTTCAAGGAACTGGATTTAAACAGATTGAAAGCAGGTGGCTATCCACATTGTATTACAATTTTGGCACATCGCTCATTAAGAAAACCTATGCCACTGAAATTAATTCACGCCCAACAGATGTTTGTACCATAAAGGGATATGACCTTCTTGACACCAGTCACTGGAAGGAAAACATTTTTTCTTTTGATGTTTTGCATTAGGTACATATTACACATGTCTTGCACGCTGAAAATAGCCCTGATTTTCTTACATAACGTACATTTTACGTAAATGCACATTCATCCCTGCTGCTTAGTCAACATAGTTAATGTTTTATAGGGAAATGTAGGGGGCTCCAAGAGCGTGTGGGTTCATTTGGCAGTGGATGTTGCATTCAAAACCAAATACATTTCTGTTTCCACGTCAATTTGAAAAATCTTAAGCTATATAATAAAATTCTGTCTAAATTTTCCAGTAATCAAAATCTAGCAATAATCTCATGAAATACTACTAATTTATCTTTTTACAATATGGTTATAGTAAACGTTTTTTTTGGACCCCTGCCTTTAGCCCATGACTATATGCACATGTATGAATATTAAGTGTAAAATTTCACACAGTAAATTATATTAATCTATACTTGATTACGATAAACTAATGGATAACTTATTAAACCATCAGGTAATTAAGACCAGCCTTCTGCTGGACTTGCTTCAGTAGTTCCATGTTTTTTTTCTACCAGGGATCCCAGAACTGGACACAGTTGCTTGTTCTGTTGTGTTCATAGACATTTGACCTTTTTATTGCAGCGGTTATTTTTCAGGTTTTTAGACAAGTGCGAAATTTCATTTTGTGCATTTCCTCCCCCAGCCAGCTGTGGCAGCACAACAGTCTAAATCTGAGTTTAAAATACAATTAAGAATATTATATTCAAGACATGGAAAAGCAGTAATCCGCTTAGCATTCAGTCCGACACAAAAAAAACTCATGTAAGCAGCTCATTTTTTATGGAAATAAAAAACTTACAGGAATGTCATTACGTGTCTGGCTGTGAACATTGTTGTTCATTTTCTGAAGGGAAGGGAATGAGTGCAATGATTGCTTTTTTCCTGTTTTGCTGTTGACTTGTAGCAAATCATTCCTATTACTGTAGGAATCAGCAGTATTACAACAGATAAATTTTCAGCATAATTTCATTCTGGATTTCACTCTAGATATGAAGTGACTGTGCATTAATCCTTGGTGATATATGCTAACTTGCAACGTGTGCCTTGTACACGTTTTAAGAGCTTTACAATCTTCTGTGAGAATCGGTATATAATTTAGAGTATTTATTTAGAGCATGCCTTTACTTATTAACAGTTATTTTTATAATATCTCTCAGTGTTTGAAAAGGCACCTAGAAGCTACTAGTAAAATATTTGAGCATTTGAGGATCAATATCTTACTCTTGATAAAATGCACCCATACATCATCAATAAATGAGAAAAGAAATTAACTGTATTACCATTCTAATTGGGACAATTATACTCTAGTAATGTATATTGTTGTATTAATCTTTCTAATCCAGGTATTCTGGCAAAAAAAAAAAAGACCTATATATTCACTTTCTCCCCTTAAAAAACATGCAAACAGAAAATTACAAGTCTTTCTGTGAGCAATAATTTTATGTTCATACCAGTAGCTTCAAAAACCTGAAAATTTTAGGCCTTGATTTATAAAAGCTGTCTTTCTCTGGAAGTAGAGCAGAAGTCACATCCTGAAATTATTTTTGATTACAACCAGCAAATCTTTTCTAACATAGATGACCACCATACTGTTTTTTCTTCTCTGCAAAAACATTGGTATTGCTTCACATCTGCTAGAGAGGATCTCTCGGATTTCTTCTCTCTCTCTGTTTTTACAGTTTATAAAATGGGAATATTGATCTTGAAATTAGGCCAGTATTAAAACATTTCTAAGTTTTTACTTTTGTTTGCTTTTGTTATTCTTAAAAATCTGTTCTAATCAGTTTCTCAAGGTAGTCTTGAAAGCTGAGTTTGTAATTTTGCTCTTCAGGCTTAAAACAGATCTCTCCTAGTTGCTTCTTACCACTGGTTTATCTAACAAAGCTAGACAACAGTTTAATACATTTTGATTTGATTCAGAAATTTAATATTTGCTTTTTGCAAAGACATCTGAATAGTTTAACAGTATAATTGATGAAAGATTGCAAAGAGCATTTAATACTGTTAATATGCTGGAAACTAACTCTATCACAATCATCTGAGGAAGTATTTAGAAGAGAGTAGGTTCTTTGCTGGCAGCTTCTCTCAATAAAATATACCTTAATGATAATATCTTTTATATTATGCCTGAATTTTCCTTTACATAATTCAGAACAGTCAGAATATGGATCTCAAAACCTACAGACATACTTCAGTCTGGTAAACTGCAGTCACTCAGCATACCATAACTACTACTACTAAATGTGAATTTGACTCCCTGGTTCTATTGACATGAAAAATAAATTGTTTAGTAGGGCTAGAAGACATTACACTGATATTTGTTAGATTTTATCAAAACATTATAATTAAAAAGAGAATTCTGAAATTGTGCTTTGAACACGACATGATCAAAATGTAGTTGTATTTGATCAGCTCTACTAGTGAAACAGAAGAGTTGACATTGCTGTAGTTCTGGAATATTTTATTATTACTACGTAAGCAGTATGGTTTTAAATCATAAGGATTTTTAGAATCCTGTTTCATCTACTGATCAGCCTACTAAGACCTTCTTAAGTGTCAAGGGCTGTTCTTTACAGTCTCCTTTCAACAGTTTAACATTGCAGGTTAGAATTATATGAGATCATTGCAGGTGCCTCATCAATAAATTATCAATAAATTAAATAACTTAAGCCAATCTACTTACTGTTATTTTTTTTCCAAGCATTAATATGTTGTTTAATACTGTTTTATCAATCATAATGCATCTGATTTCATTAAGGGATTAATATATTCATCAGTCTATATGGATTTTGTTGGAGGCATCGGGTGTACTTTGATGGATTAATATCAGTACTGGATTTGTTTCATTTTAATCACTACTTAAAGTAGAACTAACCACTGGAACAACTTTTACTGATTTATGAACTGAACAAACTAATGAAAACTGGTACATTGCCAAAATTAAGATTACAGTATTCATTGGAAAATAGATAGGGGTGCAATTTCAGGCAAGTAAGCCCTATGAAAGAGACATGTAATTAGCATTACAGATGAAAGAAATGGAAACTGATTTGGACAAATGAAGAGGATGTCCTTTGGAAAGCTCTCTTAACAATGGAAGCAGTCTGGCAGGTGTCCTAGGTTTTCTATCTTTTTTTTTTTTTTTCCTGATACATAGTTGTATAGAATCCCTAACTGAGGTGACAATGGAAATCATCATAGTTAGAATTAACTCAGACTATAAGACCTCCTTCAATTAATTCATCTTTGAGGGATTTTAAATGAAAACATTCTAAAAATATTTTTTCTAAAAATAATAAATCACTGATAGAGTCATCATTCTTAATCTTTTCCAATAAGTAATTATTGTCCTCTTAAAAATATGCATTTTATTTCTTGTTTATGATAATCTTTGATTCTATAAGATGAATAATTGCTGTTAATGCCCAAGTATCAGAAAATAGGTGACAGTCTATGTTATCTCTTTTCCCTTTTGTCTGGAAACCACATTCGAAATAGCTAACTATATTTTGAAGCTAGAAGAATAAAGAAAAAATACGCTGAATATATACTGGCTTTGATTATCATTGGAAAAATGTTTTTCATCTGTATCGAAGGAGAAGAATGAGGAAAAAATGCAGGGGGAAAACGACATTTAAGCTGAGAAAAAATCCTTACCCTTTTCCAAATATTTGACTAGATCAAATCCTGAAGATTGTTGAGAAACTATAAACATCATTAATCTTAGTTAGGAAACTTAATTTCACTGGAAGTTCTTGGTAAATAGAAGGATTAAGTAATTGTCTCATGCCTCAAAAATAAAATACATTGTGGTACTCTGTTTTATGCTTTGTTTACGTAAATATAGGCAGTCGTCAAATAGCAACTCTGAGTTTAAACTTTAAAGGTGTGATTTCCAAACAGACGGTATTTGGTGGTTTATAGTGCAATGTTGTAAAGAGCACTGTAGACAAAAATAATAAAGTAGTGATGATTTATGTGTAAATCTTTTTTTTTTCTTTTTTAACGTATTTTAATATTCTGTGAAGAATTTCATGCCTGGTCTCCAGTGTTGTGTTTTTACTTATTTGTAAGCCCTAGCTTTATACTCTTTTATAAATTCATCTTTGATGTACAGTAGACCTATTGTACCGACTTATTCATAGAGTATAGTCTATTATTGCAAAGAATATTGCTTTGATCTGCTTGACAGTTTTAAAGTATGGACACATATGTGGTGTATGATAAATTACCTGAGGGGTAAAGAACGTTGCTGCCTTTTCATAATTATTCACTTTTTTAGAATTAATATATGCCAAATTCTTACAAGAAGAAGATATAATACCTCCACATGGAGAACAGAAACAGAAGTGCTAGGAAAAGAAATAGAAGAGTGGCTTGTAGTTAACGTAGTATTTGTACAGCAATGCACCTGAGATAATAGGTGCATTATTAATAAAAGGACTATATTTCATCGCAAGGAAATTATTAACAGTTTCTTAAATATTCTTAAAAAAAATAATATTCTGGTTAAAGTCTATTAATATAAATGGTAACTGGTTTTACTGCTGAGTAATAGAACAGGTGAGTTCTCAAGGAGTTTATTTCTTAGTCTGGCAAATCCATTTCCTGCTGTCCATCACTTACCACCTGGAGATTTTTGGCAAGAGAGCATCTTATTGTCATGCTAACATTTAGAAGCAGAAAATACAAGAACTTCTCTTTGAAAAAGAAATGAAATACAAACCAACACTCATCTTGGTCTGCTTCTGCCCTGTGTAGGCACGCATGGATAACATATCTTACTGCAAATCAGTGTATCTTAGATTTCTGAATTAAACATGGTCATTGAGGTCATTAAAAACTATTTTTTATACAAATTGCTTACAAAGTAAGGCTAGATTTCTGGAAAAATACTAATATCTCCACAAATAATAATTTTGCTTAAACCTACTTTAAAGGGTGTTCCTAATAACTATCTACATTGGAGGTAATTGTGAATGCAAAATGCACCTTCCCTGAAGAACATAAAAGGTATTTTCAAATGCTTACTTTGTCTTCACAATATTTTTATGAGGCTTATGGCTCTAGGAAAGAAAACAATTACACTATTGAACACAAGATGCTTACATATTAACTTTAAGGGAAATTAAGAATCTAAAGTATTTTTCAGAGGGTGTCATCTGAATTTTTCACCCAGTCTTTGTCTTCTACCAGCATATTCTCCCTGTTCCCTCTATCCCTGTTTGCCAGGTTGCATAGTCTTGTTTGTTTATTTTCTGCTTGCCTGCTTCAGTAGGCTACAAGCCTATACCTATCCCACAGTATTTGAAAATCAAACAGGTAGTTGATAAAAACCAGCATAAGCTATTTCTTGAAAGAACCATAGCCAGATTCGTCATCTTTTCCATCCATCTTTCTTTTTGTATTCACAAGTTTTTAATTGCAGTGGTGAATGTAGCACTCAACAATCAACTGTTGCAAATATGGAAATATTTGCACACAGCAGAAGTAGAGTCCAAAAAAATTGTCTGTTTTGGAGCCCTCTCAGACAGACCTCTGGAGTTCTGCTATTTCTGCCATTTAAAGCCTTAGCAATGGAAAAAGCTTCCAAAATTCTTCAACATATTTGCTGTTATTGTAGCTATGTCTTGTTAGCAATTAGAATATAGTAGAACCCACACAAACTTGTCTAAAAAACAAGAAGAAAATTTCTTGTTCAACTTTAAGAGAAACCATATTTAACTATTGAGATGGTGAAGGATGGGCTCTAGTGTACTGGAGAAGTGGTCATAACAAAGAATGATCTGGGACTGAAATGTCTGCTTGGATTTATTTATTCATAACAGATTGTATCCCAAGCATAATTTGCATTCAAAGCCAATACCCCAGGGACACAAGTTGTCATTGATCTGGGGACAGTGCTGAGCAAAAAGGGTGGAAAGCTGTTGTGGTCGGATCATTGTTTTCTTTCAGAAATTCAAGGTGTGACCTGCTGATGTTTTCTGCTTTCATGATACTTGCTTCTGAGTGTTTAACTTCTGAGCAGTCTGTCTGAGGTACCCAAGCACTGGCCTCAGCAGCGTTCATCAGCCTGCCAGATGATATTTTGCCGCTAGACCTGGCTCTTGGCCAATCACTCTGAGCAAACCCCACCAGCAGATGTGACATGTTCCATAAGGCTCACCCCCACACTCCGATAAATTGCAAAGACAACCCACCAGCTTCCTGAATAAATGATATTAAGAGGAGGGGGGAGAGAAAGGGGGAGAAATACGGCTCTTACATTCTCACATACCCAATCAAAATCACCAGACGCTTCACTGAGTGATAGGCAATGTACTAATTACAGCAAACTAATTAATTGAGGTCTCCAGGAAGGGGAAGGCACAGAAAAATCACCTAGAGCAGCCGGTTTCTTTCTCTCCTGGTTGAATCAAACTCCGTGCCGATTGATCATTAGAGACAATGCAGTAATAACTGCAGAAGATATAAATCATCCGCTGTCGTTGCAGATTAGGCTTAAGAAAGCACTTCTGATAAATTATGATATGCTGTAATATGCTGGGTCAGGAAGTCTGGGAGATTATCCTGAAGAAGTATTTCTCTACACTTGCTTTTTTTTATACTGCTTTTCCCTATGCATCCACATATGGCTGCTGTCAGGGAGAACAGGAGCCTAGAAGGACCTTTGGGCTGACCCGGTGGGGCCATTCCTATGTTCTCCTGTAGTTAATTTCTGTTTATGGCTCTCTCATCAACTTTCTGTTGTTGCTGTAACTTCACTGTACCATAAAAAATGTGATCAGCAGGAGGTTTGTTCAAAATTGCAATTGACAATTGTATCTCACATAAAAGTTGAAGGAATGATGGCTAATGGAGTTTATAGCAGTCTTCCTTGCCTATTGTACTTTAACAGAGCAAGTTCTTCTGAGTAAAAATCAATTTAAGGAAACTTTACTCGAGGTTATCAATGCATTACTGCTGTGAAGAATGAAAAAAAAAATCAAATGGTATCTTTTTTTGTTGGTGTTGAAAACAAACATAATTTCGTTTTCCATTTGTATTTTGTTTAAAAATAATAACAATCAGAAAACTGGTAAAACAACTTCCAGATAATACTACTTAAGAAGCCAGACAGCCAAAGTGTGAAATGGCAGATGCACATGTTGCACAGATGTTGTGTTGACTGGTTAGTGTCCTTATGGAAAGCTTGTGTAATTGGAAGTATTTTTAGTATGCTGAAACTTTGAGAAGTTGGCATCCTCGTTTACAAGTTTCTTTTGAAGAATCTGTTTATCTTTTGCCTTTTGATTCCTGAAGTCTAAGGTAATCAGTGTTGGAGAGCCAAAACAGCCTTAGTTTCTGTGTATTGTATAGATCAGACGAATTTAGGTATGTCTTGATAGTCACAAGTGTGTTGGCACATAAAAAAGGTAATGTTTAGTCAAGATAGCTTCCTGAGGGGTTTATAGTCTTTTTTCTTTATACGTTTGAAAATTGTTGCAATGACTAGAAGCAGAGCAAACAGTGTACGGTAACAGTAACATCCCAGAAACAGTAGGTATTGAAACGTGAACCCATAAAAAACCTTCTTAGTTTTGTCTTTTTCATAGTTTGCACATTATTTATCAGATCTTGTATACCTGCTCGGTTTTGCTCCATGTTAAGCTTTCAGTGCTCATTTCAGGGAAAGGGAGATCATGCAGCATGTAACCCTGCATCTTTGATATGCTGAGGCAGTCCCCAGTATCAATACAGGCTGGGTGGTGAACTGATTTAGAGAAGGACCTGGGGATACCGATGGATGAAAAGCTGGATATGAGCCAGCAAAGTGCGTGTGCAGCCCAGAAAGACAGTCATATCCTAGGCTGCATCAAAAGCAGTGTGACTAGCGGGTCGAGCGAGGTGATTTTGCCCCTCTGCTCTGCCTTCATGGGACCTGATCTGGAGTGCTGCATCCAGTTCTGGGGTCCCCAGTACACGAGAGACGTGGACCTGTTAGAGCAGGTGTAGAGGAGAGTCCCAAAAAATGATCAGGGGGCTGGAGCAGCTCTCCTGTGAATCAAGGTTGAGAGTTGGGGGCGTTCAACCTGGAGACGAGAAAGCTCCAGGGAGACCTTATAGTGGCTTTTCAATATAAGTGGGCTTGTACGTAAGGTGGAGAAAGACTTTTTACCAGAGCCTGTAGTGACAGGACTAGGGGGCAGCAGTTCTAAACTGAAAGAAGGTAGGTCTAAATTGGTTGTACAGAAGAAATTTTTTATGATGAAGGCGGTGAGGCACTGGCAGAGGTTGCCCAGAGAAGCTGTGGATGCCCCATCCCTCGAAGTGTTCAAAGTTAAGTTGGACACAGTAGTGAGCAATTGGATCTAGTGAAATGATCTTTTCAATGATTCTATGGTTCTATGCGATACTTTTTTGATGGGTTAGCACTACAGTAACTGGAGAACCACAAGTTCATTGCAGCTGGTTAATATGTTTAATTGATAATAGTTGTTAGCAATTATCTCGTTACCTGGGAAGTGGGACTGCATTTTTGCATGAATAATTTCAAAGTGGTGATACTTATTAAATGTAGCTTTTTTTTTCCCTTTTCACTATAAAGCTTCTACTTTGGTTACAAAGTGTGAAATTTAACATAACAGCTGTAGGAAACAAGGAAAAGTTACAGAATTTGGATTATTTAGATTTGAGGCAGTTTGATGGAGGTTCTCAAACAGTTTGCCATGGGTTAGCTTAAAATTTCAGCTTGATGATTCTTCTTATGTTTGTTTTGTGGGTTTGGAAATAATGCAATATTCCCAGAAAATCATTTTCTAAGATAAGAAGGATTGCAGAAGATTGTAGATCCTAAGCACTTACCAGAAGTAGATGTCCAAATTAACACCAGCGACATAAATTGGAGCTAAGAGATGTGTTAACACTTCCTTTCATGTGTGGTGAGGTCACTTCTACATGGTTATAAATCCAGATTGTCCCCACAAGACCACCCCACAAGAACTTAGAAAAGAAATCACTTCCATAACCTAAAGGGACAGAAAGTTTTGGTAAGGAGGAATGGCATTTCATATCAAACTCAGGGTATTGTTCTTAGAATGTGAAAAAAGAGAACTAGGAGACAGAGGAAAATCCATTTTACTGTAAATATATCTTATCTTTACTGTAAATATATCTTATCTTTAGCTTGCATCCTAAAATTACTAGGAAAAAAAAGCAATGTTGAATTGTTCCAGAATAATTCTTGCAACTGAAATGGCTGTATTGAAGAGATCTTCACTTACGCTCAGATTCTGCAAAATTAAAGTGAGAAAAACATGTTTTGTGTTCTTTGAAATCTGAAACTAAGAAAATTTTTATTTTACAGTGAAGTGTCTGTTTAACAAGCATTCTAACAAGTGTAATTCAGAAAGATAAATATATGGAAAAAGATTGAAATTAAATTTACAAAGTCAAGAGTTGTTAGTATAGTAAAACCAAACCTGAAATTGTGGATGCAAAATCTATTTATTTTCCGCTAGGAAAAAACTATTTTTTTTTTCTGACTGATTTTGATGTCCACAGCATACAAATAAAGGGAAAAAATAGTATCTTGTAACCCATAACATTTTAAACACTGTGAATGATTCGGGACCAGTTTCTCAAACAATTAATGTTTTTTGTGCTTATGTAAGGTGCTAAGATGTATGTGCATACCACAATCTCACACAAAATATAGCTGGTAGTGAGATTTACCCAAAACAATAATCTGCAAATAAGTTTGTGAATAATAGGCATGCTTCCAGATCTTCCTTGTATGGACACTACAAAGCATCAAAAATGCTTCAAAATCAAAAGGGATTTTATATTATTAATGAAATGAAAAATACAAATATTTCTTCAGAATACTAAGAAGCTTCTTATCAATAGCATTTAAAGACTTACTACATTTTTTTTGTCTTAATCTACATTACTTGACTACGTGAACCATACCCTATTGTCTCTCCTCTAGGGATTATATTTCTTTTGTCTCATACTACCCTTAACATGGTAGTTTAAAAAAGAGAAATGTTCTGTCCAGTCTCTTTATTAGATAGCCTGCCTAGCAATATTTTGAACATAACTTGTGGATATTATTTTTTATTATCAGTAACTTAAATATTATCGTACTTTCTTATCAAAATAAAGATTGTTTTTAATAACTAAATGGTATGTGAAGTTAATTTAAAACTTTGCTGTTCAAAATCATTTAATGTATGAACCAAAAAATCTGTAGTGTTCCTTACAGAGTTGATAAAAATACTGCTATCAAATAGGTCCAAAATTCAAACTGTTCCTTAAATTACAGAACGTGGAAAAACTCTCATTGGTTAACTTTGTTGTTTTGTTGTTAAAAAATAATAATAAAAAAAAAAACAAACCGTGTATTATGATAGTTCTTCCATAAATCACAAATCCAGTTGACAACAGCAGGTCAAGGGAGATGATTTTCAAAATGTCAAAAAAGAGTGGACAACATGGGCTCAGAATCACCACAAGCTGAATGTGAGAGAGCATGTGCTTGGACTTGCTCACACTGTAGCCATTGAATGTGTCATGGTGATGATTTGCTTAATCGTCTGATGAAGAAACGAAAATTTGAGTGTTAGGTCATACGAAGTATGACCGAGGGCTCTGCATTCTTTGATCCTTACTAATCTTCTCCTTTGAGTCATCTGATGTTGGTATCCAGGAGGGTTTGACTCTCTGACAACATTACCTTTAGACACCACCAGTTACAGTTTCTTCATCACCTTCTTGTTAGTGTGGAAAACTTGATTCTCGACATTAATTGTAAACACATGGACTCTTTTAATTCTCTTGATTTTAAAGTGGAATCATGGTGTGTTTTTTTCCCTTAAAGGGAAGGCCAAGGGATAAAAAGAGAAAGGATAGTGGAAGCAGTAGAGTGCTAATTAAAGTAATTCTTTGTGGACAGTGAGCAATCTTAAGTTTTGAACTTCCCTGTTTTCTTTGAGAGAAGGGTCCTCACTTTTCCCTGACATTCCTTCATGAGAAACATTTTTTTTTCATGTATTTGCATTTGAACCTAATTTTAAAACTATATGAAGCTATCCTGATCCCTCTGTGTATTAGGCTTCCACAAATAATATGTATTATTTTGTGTTCTCAACCAAATTTGAAAAGCGGATTGGAAGTCTTGATGTTCATTTTTTATCTGTTTGTAAAAATCAGGAAAAGGATGGTGAGAAACTAAACCAGGTATTGCCACTGAGTGAAAGCCCTTACTCAGTAGCTGGCAGGAAACACTGTTTGGCCACTTGTGTGGCTTGTGTAATCAGCGTGGTCAGCTTGGGATAAATATGCTCTTTAATTTCATACTGATTTTCATAAGGCCAGGATTTCACTTTAGTACTGCCCTGTATCTTAAGCAATAATCTTTCGTAATTATGAATGCCTTCAAATAGGCATAATCTTTCAGAGTATATTGCTTTTAATCATATTAGCTGCCTTCCCACTTTTTCAAATTTTCTGGCCGGCTGTAGTCTGTTTTCATACTCAGGTAATGCTGCATCATCTGAGACAGCTCAGTGGAATGTTACATCCTGTAACTCATCCCAGAGATTTTGGCAGGAAACAAATGTGGTTATTTTCTCAAAAACTCATGTGCCTGTTCTAGTAGAAATTCAAGAACCTTTCATACAGTTTAAAGAGTGACAAGACTACTTGTATGAATGAAGTTTCTTGTTTATCAGTAGTGTGTTTAAACATAAAAGAGAATCGCCTTCTATTTATTTAAGATCAAAAAGATGCAAAGATGTTCAACAAGTCCAAATTATTACATTGATAGAATTAAGTGGTGTTTACTGGTTCCTCTCAAGTGAATTTGCATGAGTCTGAGCTGCAGCATTATCCTTGGGCCATTTACAACCAGTTTTGTGCTGAGCAGGATTAGCTATAGTTATATTACAGTTTAATAATTTCTATAATGTTTTAAACTGAAAAATAATAATAAAAAAACAATATTCCTTCAATTCAGGGAATTGCCATTGAGTCAATCTCATCTAAATCTGAAAATCTGTGTACTGTAGGACTTTGTAAGATAGGTTTAATTTAATTATAAGGTGAGCCTTGTTTCCTATTCCTACTCATGTTGAAGATCTAAAACCTTGAATTGTAAAAGGAAGCTGTATGAGATAAATGGGTGCCTGCGTATTTTTTTCCAAATATAGAATAACATGAAGATGTG
Organism: Anas acuta; assembly: GCF_963932015.1. NCBI lineage: Eukaryota > Metazoa > Chordata > Aves > Anseriformes > Anatidae > Anas > Anas acuta. The sequence continues at coordinate 136,341,600 of NC_088980.1, forward strand.
TGTAATATATTAGCACGTTTGAGACATACATGTGCATTGAATTCATGGACAAAATTTGCACTACGTATAACTTCATTTTCTTAGTTTAAGTTGTTCCAGAAATTAGTCTTATTCACTTGCATAGTAATCAGATTTAATCATTTAAATTGCATGAGAGTTTGCTTACATCAGAAAATATTTTAATAAACTTAAAATCCATATAGTTTGACATCTAACGAAGTCTTACTTTCCTTTGAGATAGAGTAACTGTTGACCTCATTGTTTTTTGTTTTGTTTTGTTTTTTTCCATGCGGCTGCTCATAGTTTGCTATTTTATATGATAAATGTAAAATTAATCTTTGTTTGCTGAAGGAAGACGTTTTTCTCTGATATAAAAATATCACTTTGCATTTGTATGTTAATCAGAACAGGGAAAAGCCTAATGTCCTAGTGTATAGCTCCTCTACACAACCAGTAGCTTTAATTTATGTGCAGAAACCCTGAATGTCACAGCCTTTGCTTTTCTTGATCTTTGTGCATGTAACTGAGAAGCAAGTAAGCTGTGGGGAAGGAGCAGAGATGAGGACATTTCAAGTTGTCTTCTTCCCCCCTGTACTTTCAAAGCAGGAAAGTTCCTGTGTTGTTTTTTTTTTTAACAGTTTGAGCACAACACCCATGGATTAACAGATCATCACAGGATCCCCTTTCTTGTTTGGCAATAGTACTATTTTGCTCTGTCAAATGAGGGATCTGAATGTAAATAGCAAGGTCACAAACAAAAATCGCAGGAGCTGGATTAAGTACTTCATCTTGCAAGTCCTAGCTTATTGCTTTGTATCTTTTCCAAACCCTGCAAAGAGACACTTCCCTTTTCTTACAAGCACTTGAGCTTGTTGTGTTTACAGTGTGCCCCCAGTTGAGAAGATATGAAAAGTCTATTAGTGTGCAATACAGTGGGATCCTTACTTCATATTAAAGATGGGACACTATTCTAGAAATGCTGAAAGTGTAGCTAATATGAATTATTCACACTGAATGAAAGGCACAGACTAAAGAGAAAGTAATTTTGAAAACCTGTAAATGGTCCTGCTGCATACTGACTGGTAAATCTGAAATAGGTTCTCATTTCAACTGAGAAAAATTTAATGAGGACTTCTCTCTTGGGAAAGCAAAAAAAAACTTTTTCCCCATCTCTGTTAAAAATACATGTAAGGTTTTTGCATTAGATTCTTGATCTACAATTTCTGTTGAACAAAGTTGTTTTCTTTGCTAGGGTGATTTGTAAGGAGTTCAGATGAAGACAAATAGACTTTTTGCTGGTCCACATATACATGGACATTAACTTGGTTTCTGCGTCATCTTGCTTTTAATGCAGTAAATTTGTGGAACGGCCAATGTTTTTGAAATATAAATGACAGTAGATGTTTACCTTCTGATCATTTTTTGTCATTGGGCTGTTCTATTCATAAAGTTTTAAAAGTAAGCTTGTAGCTTGATAGTTTCAGAGAGAGCGCTAGAAGGGTAACTTTGTGAGATTGCCAATAAAAACCCTTAGCTGGAATAGCTGAATAATACTTGCATCATTTTCCTGGTAGCTTTACCAGGAATCCCACATAGCCACTTGTCGGATGTTTTCCTGAAAATAAACTGGTCTTTGGTTAGGTCAAGGACACTATCAAAATAAAGTCCTTGCCAGTATCTTGAGTCATCGCCATACCCTGTTTCCATTGTTAGGAAGCTTTGTCTCATCATTTGATTTTGTTGCCAAAAACAGCAGAGAGAAATCTTTTTGAAGGGCTGTGCAGTACTTTTTTGATACTTCCTATAAGCAAATGTTTTTATTCTATTAGAAACTTGGGTGCAATTCATGTATTGGGAAAATGCCTTTAAATTTACTTAGCTACTAAGACTCTTCAATGCAGAAATATTTTTTTTTTCAACAAAGTAAATAATAGGCGAGAGACTAAAGTAACCTCACTCTAAAATAAAAAAATCTTAAAAGAAAGGGTCCATTTTGTAGATAGGAAGACAAAACACATAACGAATATTCAAAAGAATGTATGCATGCTTGTAGATGTGCACGCATGCACAATGGAAAATGTGACAAGGCCCACATGTATAGGTCCCGTGGCTTTGATTAGTATGATGAAATCCAGTATTATTTGTGTTCCCATTTAGATAGTAGAGGTAGTTGTCTCACTAACTTGCATTGCAGAGTGGTTTTGGTGAGTATGGAGAAGATTAAAAACCAGGAAAATATTTCCATTTGTACATTTTTGCAGCTGATCAAGTCACCAGTTGCTGTATCAAACAGTGAAATCATAGATTATAATTGTGATAGACTGATATGAGTCATGCATGTGATACTAATAACATCTACTGAATCAAATTCAGGTTTGCAGCCACTTCAAATAGCCCTGAACTTTTTTCTGCAGATAAGTGGCCACAAGTACCTATTCAGAGGGAACAATGTAAAGCCATAGTATGTAGCTCTGGTGTTTCTGCTATGCTAATTAACATTTTTGCTTAATAATCTTCAATGTTAGATTTTTTTTTCTTTAGCACATGTTTCTAGCCAGTATTTCCGACTCATGTTGTTTAATTGACACCGTACCTTCTTCCCGAACTACCTGTGACTCATTGCACGAATCATGACTGAAAGCTTCATTCTGAACTTCTCCTAAGATCTCCATTAACTTTAGCTCTCTCCATCAAAGTATAGGAGTAATAATGACTTGGTAGGGTATTCTTGGAGATGAACAGTGACAACTATTTCAAATTATTGGGAGTGTAGGTAAAATAGAAAGTATGGAAAACTAAACTTGATTAGCAAAGAAGGATGTGGGAGTACTGGTTGACAGCCAGCTAAACGTGAGCCAACAGCGTGCCCAGGTGGACAAGAAAGCCAATGGCATCTTAGCTGGTATGAGAAATAGTGTGGTCAGTGGGACTTGAGAAGTGATTGACCCCTTGTACATAGCACTGGTCAGACCACACCTTGAATATTGTGTTCAGTTTTGGGCCTCTTGCTACAAGAAGGACATTGAGTTGCTTGAGCATGTGTAGAAAAAAGCAATGAAGCTGGTGAAGGGACTAGCAAACAAGACTCATGAAGAGAAGCTGAGGGAACTGGGATTCTTGAGTCTGGAGAAAAGGAGGCTGAGGGGAGACCTCATCACTCCATACAACTACTCGAAAGGAGGATATAGTGAGGAGGGTGTCAGTCTCTTTTCTCAGGTGACAAGTGATAGGATGTGAGGGGAATGTCTAAAGTTGCATTAGGGGCGTTTTAGATAGGATATTGGAAGAATTTCTTCACAGAGAAGGTAGTAAAGCATTGGAATGGGCTGCACAGGGAAGTGGTGGAGTCCCCATCCCTGGAGGTATTAAAGAGATGTGTGGATGTGGCACTGAGGGACAGGGTTTAGTGATGGGAAGGTCAAGTTGATGGTTGTTTTTGGTGATCTTGAAGGTCTTTCTCAACCTAGAGGAGTCTATGATTCTAAAAATCTATTGGCTTTACTGAGTGGGTATTCTGCCTACAGATTTCATCAAACTCATCTGAAGAGCACTGAATTAATGTAGTACTTCAGCAAGTCAGGCATCTTCTTTTCACGTAGCTATAGGTGTAATTAAGTATTTGTCTGGACTAGTTCACCAGTGATCTTGCAGTAAGTTGTATCTCTTCTTTGGTTTCCCACTGGAACGTGCAATTTGGTTTCCAAAATTCTGCCGATAAAGGTCAGTCACTTTTGGTGATTCTTAGACTTCCAAAACATGGAGAGAAGAGAGGAAAAATGATTCGGAATCACAAATGACATTTTTGCCAATCTGTTGTTGTCTTTCACTGGGATATGGTCACCTAGCTGATCTACATGCTTTTGAAAATCTCGTTGTTTCATAAAATTGGTTCTATCTGGCAATAAGGCGTTTTTCCCAAATAAATGTTTATTACACATAGAACACGTGATTTTTACCTATTAATGTTTATTGGATCTTTGGTGTTCATACAAAGTAATTTCTCAATAGGCTGGTTTGAGCTGAGTACCTCTCTATTTGTCCAAGCTTGTCCATGATAAAGCTCCCCCCAAATAGCATGGGGATTTATGCCAAAGATCAGTTTGGACCAGCTAACAAAATAATATATGTCAGAAATGTAGCTTTTATAAATTGCACATTCTCACTGTATTCTCCTTGTATTTTTCAGCAAGCAAAGAAATATGATTAGTTACAGTAGCAGATTCCCCAGGTTCTTACATGCTGCAGTCTGATAGAGAATTTTCCAGTAGGTACTGTAAAATTGAAAACCAATTTTAAAATAAAAACTATACATTTTGTAATATATATTTGAATATATAATTTAAATATGAGTACATAATAATGCTTATCTCTGTAAGCATTTAAAGCTTGTTAGTATTTATGAAGTAACTCAAGCAGAACATTGATCTCTTATGTGTTGTGTGTTTTTTTTTGTTCCGTTCATTTTTATGCTTCTCCTTAACTTTTATTTTGCTGGAGATGAAAGATTTGAGTAAAAGGAGTTCATAGCTGTGTCATACCACTGCATATACTGTAGGTTTAGTATCTTAAAAAAGGCTTTAGAGACAAACAGTAAATGTTAAGATACCTCCTCCAAGACTGCTTTTGATAAAATGTTCTATAGCAGTACAGTAAAAGATGAACATTTTAAATTACATTCATAAAAGTCATTTCTTACCATGTGTTCAATAAATAACGCAGTTTTGTCCATTTTTTTTGTGCAAGCTGTTTGGAGATTCCTGAAAAAGAACCATCCAGAGCTTGCTTGCTTGCTTTTCAAAGGTTACTCTTTCAGTAATACACATGAAAACCAACAGCTTAAAAATTGTCTTTGGAAAGGAGTACCTTGTATAATGGAAGATACAGTGGAAGAGTTGGAGGCTATTTGGAATGCTAGCTTTAAGGCAGCACCTCACAAATATTTTGAAAGTATGGATCATGGTCATATTGGTTTTATATTGTGTGCATTTACAGCAGTGCATATTTTCTACATGGCCACTGCAGCAGTTGCATAACTGAGCAATAATACTTGGAATCGTATTTAAGAATACGTATTTTAATAAACTTCCACAACTAGGAAAAAAGAGAAGAAAACAGCAGTTCTTAGTGAAGGAACAGAAACTTTATGGACCAAAATTAGAAAAATTCTTTTTATGAAAAAAAACAGTGTATATAAATAATGTTGAGTAATAATCTGAAGTCTTTTTATATCCATCTATATAATATAATATACCGTAATAATACCATATAGAAGTAGATAAAGGCCAAAAGTGTTTTTCAGTGAGAGAACCAGACTTGTATGTGTACTGTAGCCCATTTCTTTTCTTTCATGTCATCACCAGCCCACTGTTAGATGGTTCCAATGAAATCTTAGCACTGCAGTTAGAAGCTTTGAAAATGGCAGACTACTGCAGGATGTCTTTAGTAATAATTCTCAGTTGATTTTCCAGTAAAGTATATAGTCAAATCTCAGCATAATTTGAGCTCTGGGCACTTTGAAGCCAGCTTCCTAGCACTGAGGAGATGAGGGCACTTGGAAGACTGCCAGACTCGATCAGTCAGAAAAACCTGAAGGTGTAGTTCTGTGTATTTACCTCTCCTGAAGTGGGCTTACAAGGGTTGTGTTTCTCACCTCTCATTCCTGCTCCAATACTACAATTGTTTGGTATTTTTTAATTATTTTTAAGTTCAGAGGACACCACTTAGGGTGTAATTTTGAGGCTAATTGAGTGATTCCAAACTGGACTGCCACAATCGATCTTTCTCCTCTTGAGATAAAATACAATGAGCCAGTGCCCAGAATATAACATACCAAAAACAAATACCTTTTTTTTCCCTGTTTTTTTTTTTTTTTCTGGGATTATTTTGGGTGCTTCAAGACCCAGAACCGGCTGTTTTACACAGCCATAGCAAGCACAAATGAGGAGACACAAAATCAGTCTTTCATGGCATTGTACACGGAGGCCATGACAAAAACCTTGCTAAAAATGAGAATAATTTTTGATGGCCTAGATCAAATTAACTGTATTCTGGAACTCTCAATTTCCTGGTCTTCAGTTCATATGGCACTTCATGTGCTTTACTTCCCCATGAAGTCTTTTTGTAAGGTACTCTACACAAATTGAAACATGATTTAGTCAAACATTGGGCTAGGTACAAGTGTATCTGGCTTGATACGTGAGATGTAACAACCTTAAAAAAAAAAAAACATTAAGGGAAAAAAAGATAATTTTCCAGACATCTGGAAGCTTTAAAACCTTAGGCACTCAACATCCCAGCATACGTTTCAGTGAGCAATCGTGTGCCAACAGTTGGATATTTCTCACTGGAGATTGCTGTACTGTGGATTTTTCAGCTTGTGGCATGTAGGCTGACTCAGTCTGACATTACTGGAAATAATGTGGAAGGAAGTTTGTTGACTTGGGCAACATTTGTACATAACGTCTTCTGATCTTCTGTGATTTTAGTTATTTTAATTGTCTGTAGGATGTTCAAAACATATAGAGGCTCTAATATATCTGAAGAAAAAAAATATAGCATATGATTTGGGGGATAGTTTGTTTAGCTGTATGCTTATTTGATTAAGGGTCTGCAGGTAGAATCTATGTTATGATAGCCAACTAGTAAGTTACTTTACTGTGTTACAGTAATGACTAATTTCATTGTTCATACACTCATTCATTCTATCCTAGAAAACAATGCTTAAATTAGCATCCTGAGGTTTTGTTGAATCCTGCTTTGAATCACTGCTATGGTATTTGGCATCTAGTCCTACATCTTTTCATTCGAACATTGAATAGTAGTTAATGGCAGAATATTCCAATTTACTCCAGTGGGAGTAAATAACTTTGTTATACTTCTCATCTCCGGATGTCCTAACACTGAATCATCAGATATTTCCATACTTAGAATTCTAAAATGATATAAATTCTTGAATTTAAAACTCGTTCATCGAGTTCTTACTTTATACATCCTCATCACATAGGAAAGTTTTTGACCCATGATAGAACACCTGGTCAAGAAAACATCAGTGTGTAGGACCCAGGATTTTTGCACCTAATCCCACTCAGTCCCACTGTGATTTCCCAGGACTGGTTAGTGGCAACACCACTTATAACGATCCCACCACAGGCTTGGTTGTTATGTTGTTGTTATTACAATGTACTTAGGCACACCAGTGAATGTGAGTTAATTCAGCCTTGTGACATTTTCAGTTAGGTTGATGAAACAAAGTTCTTTCTACAAGATTAGATCAATGCTAAACCACAATTTAGTTCTGTGATCTTTCTACGTAAAAATGTGGTCTAAAACTGTGACTGGTGCAATTACAGCCTTATATTGAAATCTTAATAGTGAAATGGTAGAGAATGTCATGCAAAATCAAGCTGACATTTCAAGTATTTTATTTAAAACTTGTCGGAGTGAGGTATACAAGCAGACTACCATGAAAAATATTGTTTCTTGGCCTTAACCAAAAAAAGAATGTGCAAAAATAAGCAAACACTAATCATTTGTAAAGTAAATATGTATATTCATTGTAATCCAGATGCTTTTCATGTAAAGGCAAAGATATGAACTTAAAAATTATATGAAACTACATTTTCAAAAATAACACAAAAAATAATACTTTTAGTAAAAATATTAAGGAAAAAAATACTGTTTGACAAAGAATTCTGGCAGATTTCAGTCTCGTCTTTTCAATTTGAAAATGTGCCTTCAAAAAAAATAAAAGAAAAAAAAAGTAATTGAACACAAAATTGAACACAAACTTCTTCCTGGCCTTTAATAGTATAGCATAATAAGCATACTGTTCGTATTAAGATTAAAAATGTAATTCTGTTGGAGTTAGGAAGGATTTAGCATTTGCATATAACCATGTTAAAATTGGAACATTTAGCACAGCTTTGATTTATGAATATTTGGATCAGTGTTTAACAGAATGTAGCCTCTTACTTTAGTTTTGAAGAGCTGGAAAAGCATTACACAAGCTGTGAAGCTGTGTTGTATTGTTCCTAGCCATCACATCTTTCACATAATTCATGCAGTATTATGAAAACTAAAATTGAAAATTCCTGTCAGGAAGAGTTCTGTAGGCCTGTGAGACCATAAACAGCATTACACTTAAAATTCATGTCATTTATTTTGCAGCAAATTCTGATTAAAAAGAAAATTATTTAGTGAAAAAAATAAATTGACTTTTATATGAAATAAACTGTTTTTAAAATTTCTGATATTTTTGTTGCATCATTTTGACTTTATTTATTAGTTCCCTTTTTGTAGGAGTGTTTTGGATTCAGCACTCTTTCTGCATTGTTACATTGATACAAGTACAAGCAAGTTGCCTATATTAAACTGCAGGACTGAAGTTTTAATTTAAAACTTAAGAGCAACTTTATTAGACCAGAAGAAGTAATTTAGTAGTCCAAAATGTTTTTATGTGTGTGTTTCATTATATTTTCCATGTGAGATTAATATGTCAGTTTAAAAACTAACTTTGATAGTGGTCAGAATTATAGTCATTCGTATAATTCATATTCAAATCAAAACAGAATTGTTCAGTAGAACAAAGTGGTAAACAAGTTAGCAAAGAAAATAAAAATAGATCTATAGAAAACAACGGTACATCAAATAAATTCATATGCTGTTGGAGAATCTTTGATGAAGTAGATGAAGAATGTAGAATAAATCCAGAAGGAAAATACACAGTGTTTTCTTCTTAATTCCAGTTTAAGCACAACAGGAAAATAATAAAATAAAATAAAATAAAATAAAATAAAATAAAATAAAATAAAATAAAATAAAATAAAATAGGAATGGTCATTTTTTTGTAGCTTAGGCAGGATTTTTATTTCCATGAAAATACTACTACTTTTTAGCAAGAGAAATAAAACTAGGTCATATGTCACAGTGATGTACCAGATGTGATTGGCACTTTGATTCTGTGGTTTCACACTTGTGACTCTTTCCATAATTTATGTAATGTGAAGAATGATCTCATGATTGGCTGAAGGTTTTTGATCAGAGTTAAGGAATGGCTATGCTGAAGGCTGGAAATTTTACTTCAATAGTGCCATTATATAACCATAATTAATATGAGAAGCTGGAAAAATTATGCAGATGTAGATGGTTTTGATCTAGAGCAGTTGCACTTCCAAAGATTATATTGCTTACGTTTGATCCATTAATTAGAGAATTAGTCTGTAAAGTGCAGTAAAGTACCAGTAAAAGAAAATAAAACTGGTAGAAATGTTTACAGTGAAACTGCATGTGTTTACATTTGTTATTGTTGAAAACTCCAGAAAGATTACGAAAATGAAAATATAATGAAAAACGTCAATTGTAAAACACCGTTCTCTGATTTGGAAAATGTGTTAATTATTGGTCTAAAATATTAGTTTGTGTGTTTACCTTGATAATTTTGCTGCCTCTCTTCATGGATTGAAACTTTCAAGACATGTCTCTGCTATCTGAAGACTTTCATCAGAAATAGAAAATAAATAAGGATTACCTGGCTATGGTTGCACTAACCTAATGGGACTGCTCACCAATTTTGCTAAGTAAATCTGTTTATTTACCATAGATTTTAAGATGTGCTTCTCAGTGTGTGTTCTACAGGACATGCTATTTCCACACTCTCTCCCTAGATAGATATATATGTCATATGCCCTATTGAACTCAAGGGGTTAAGCTAGTAAAGTTACCTATCTCAACACATGAAAAGGAAGAATTAGCCGCAGTTCCCTAGCTACTAGTGTAGCTTTCAACACCTTTCCTACGGTGTCTAGTATTGATAGGATATATAACTGTGAAAAGACGAGAAAATGCACTGAAGTGATCTAAGTAAACTATCATCTTGACATGTTTTTTCTAGCTATTGAAAACCTTTCCATATTGCAACTCATTCTGACAGTGAAACTGTAGAATTCCTCTGATTTAAGTACCATCTGGTTATGCTCAAAGCTTTAAAGCTATTATCTCAGCATAAAATTTCAGCGTCCTATACTTTTTTCTTCGCCAAACTATCCATTTTTAAGCCACAAATATTTTTCCAGTCCTTTCAGATTTTATCTAAAAGTATATTTTAACAGTATTTAAATAGTTCTTAAACAATAACAATTTATCTTGATAGATGACATGCTGTGTTTTTTCATTTTATTTTAATTAGCCATTGTGGAACCAAATTCCCTTTTGTTTTACTCCTTTGAATACTGTTTAATTACAGTTATCATGCCAAATATCTTAAAGGTTATTTTACCAATACAGTTTCATTTAACATAAGCCATGTGGAATCAATAGTCCTGTTTCCTAAAGTGAATGCTTGGAAAATCTTACATTCATATGTTAAGAGTACACATCCTTTCCTCATTAGTTGGAAAGTACAGGGATTTTGGCACAGGTTCTGTGTGGAAGCATTGTGCAGCTTTTATATGGATTTTGTTTTTAGCCTTTGATGACACTGTTTAGAATAGGAAGTATCTAATAAGTAAAGCATTTTGTCTAATGTGCTGCCAGTGTGTTTAATATATGCCTGGAGGTCTGAAACATTATCTTCTCCACTACAGTAATATGCATTTAATTCTCTGAAAGCAGAAGGTCGAACTTTTAAAAGGGACTCAAAGTACATTTTCAACTAAAATAATTTAAAACACATGGGATAGGGGACCAGAGTAATGTACAGTTGGTTTTTATGGTTTAATCATGATCATGTTAATGCACACCAGTAGCTAATTAAAGAAAACTTTTATTGTTCATTTTAAATGGGTTATGTAAAGAGTAAGAGAATTGATATAATACAGCCCAATGATAAATGTTACCATTACATTTGCTAACAGCAAGCTGATATTGCTGTTCTTGACATCTTTAAAGTATTGGCCCATTTATTCCATAATAAAGCAAAAAATCTTTTTGGAGGAGTTATCCTGAGAGTCATACCCTCTCATCTCCAATCCCATACCTAAATGATGCCCAGGTTTATTATTAGGCATACTTTCAGGTTTACTGTGAAACCTGGGAGAAGGCTCGATGCTTACCGAGCAGAAATCGATACAAAAAAGTTCCAGTGGTACTTCTGCACCTTTATTTTGTACAGAGTAATATTATTAAAAAGCTGTCTAGCAAATCATCCCTCACTTGTTCCAACCTTTATAATATGTGTGGTAAGAGAATACGTAAGTCAAAGTTTAATTGTTGGGCTGGGTGGCATGGAAAATTGCAATAGGATATGGTGCTTTTTACCTTTTGGGCACTGGTTCATATTGCATGCTACTTTGTACTGAGCAGAAGTTACCATCTGACTGCTGTTCAGTGACCTGTGTGAATTGATTTGGGGGTCCCAGTCATTCTTTTAGTTGAATGTCCACAGAACAGGAAACTCAGCAGTTGGGACCAATTAGCACCCTTGCAGTAGACTGAGAGTAGTCAGAGAAACTAACTGAGGTCTGAATGGGGATGAGCTACTTTCCTACCTTCCTTGAGGTGCTTCACACAGAGGAGCACATTTAATAGATGCTTAGTTATAAAACAAGGCAGAAGAAAAGAACTAGGGTTGAAGTCAAATATTACATATTGTGAGAATAGATGATCCATTCAGAAAACAGAAGTAGGATGCTTTCTCCCTTCACTCAGTCATATGTATGCAATGCTTTTCTCTCTGGAAAATCACCATTTAGTGGCTGACATTCTATTTTCAATCCTTCTGGCAAAGTCAGGTATAACTTAAATGTCAGTTATCTGTAGAAATTACTCCTGCATAGAGGAAAACAAGATGTATATTTCTCTGCAGAACTATAGTTTCTAAGAAGATTTTTCATAGTGCTGAATGGAAGGCTTTGGAGTAACGAAGAACTTCTGAGTTTAACAGTATAAACCCTCTACTTCATTTCAGGCAGTATTTCCATGAAATGATGGCAAGAGCATTCCACAGCTCCATCCCTTCTGCCTTTTGCATGCCCTCAATGCATGAACGATAAAACCATCTATGCCATTTTGAAAGTACCATCAGTACAAGATACGGGGAAAGCCCTTCATGGTTTACCAAACAGAGAGGCTGAGGTGTAAATAGTCTAACCTTGCTAGGATATCAGGAGAGGTCATGGTTTCTTGGCTTATAACGTTGTAATTCATTAGAATGGTTTCCAGTTATTTTTACAGAGGCTGCATTAAAAGTGGTATCACTTTTACAAGTCAGTGATATGAGTCTGTCATAGAAATCAGCCACAAGGAAGTTTATTGGTTATTTGAAAAATATGTACGTGAGTGAATCTGAAAAGATTGTAACCAGAGCTGGCAAAAACCTTTTCAAAGAAAATCTCAGCTAGTTAATGGTTCTGTTTTAGGATTTCCTTTGTAATATTTTCTTTAGTATGGCCATGCCTTTAAAGAAATAGAGGGGGAGGGTTTGCTCCCTTTGTTTCAGAAAGCACAATGAAAAGGAACCTTTAGAAAAGCAGCTTTTCTTTAACTCCCACTGCCACCTATTTTTGACAGTAAATGTAGAACCTACATTTACTGCTGTATAAAGACTAAAGTTTGAAGAAATTCAGTAATCACTGCCCTTCATTTCTGTAGTTGCTGATAAGTTTTGTAAGTTCTTTGAATTCATGCTTACATTTTTCAAATAGAAGTTAAGGTATGTTTTACCCTAGTTTATATCTCCCTTTTCAAAGATTCTTTATAGTAGAAAAGACAAAAAGAAACTGTTGAAGTAGGCCCTGGGAAAAAAATAAATAAATAAATAAATGAAATCATTGAGTCACACTGGCAGCCAAAAAAAAAAAAAAAGGCAAAATACTGGACATATTCAGTTTGGAGATGGAGAGCAAGATATAAGGCATTGTTTTGCTGCTATATAAAACTGTAGTGCTCCTGTTTGGGCTCCTTTATCTAACTCCACTATGCACTATTTCAGAAGTGCATAGTGGAGTTAGATAAGTCAGAGAGAGGAAACTAAAACAAATAAAGGTGCTGGAGCAGCTGCTTTGTGAAGAGATACCCAAAAGGCTGGGACCCTACTGTCCTGAGAGGAGAAGGTTGAGGGGGGATACGATCAATCTTTACAAAGTCATAATGGCACTGACAAAGCTGACTGTGAAACAGTTGTTCAAATCCTACACTACAAAAACTTGGGGACATGCAATAGAACTAGTGGGAGATTGGTTTAAACTGAATACAAATTTTGAAATTTGCTGCCCCAGAAGCTTGTGGAGGCCAGACAGTGTCAGCGTATTCAGAAAGGAGGTGGATGAATCATCACAAGAAGTCCAGAAAGTGTCACTAGAAGGACTACACAGGCATGTACCCACTGGCATCCCAAATGCAGCAGCTGTGGATGCTTAGGGAGTAGAAGGGGAACAAATTGTAGTAAGTGGCCAGCATCCCGTCTCTCTCAATAGGGTCTCCTCCTAGCACTGTCAGAAACGGCGTACTGTGCTGGGTGGGTCATGCATCTGAACGAGTTGGGCATTTCTTACGGCAACTTTTTTGCTAAGTGGAACAGAAACATTTCTTCTGGGCAGCACAGATAGAAATGCTAGTAATTCTGTGGAAGCTCTCCATGGTAATGCATGACTCTAAAGTCCACGTGAATCACAAGAGTTGGTCTTCCATCATCATTACTGTGATTATTATTGCTATTGAATTTATGCATTTTTTTTCTTTCCAAATTTTTTTGCATATATGCTCCCCACTTTGTCCTCAAGTTCTTTGTAGGATTTCTACTTGTTTCAGCAGCAGTATTTGCAAGTGTATCCTGTTCCTGGATAGTAAGCTCTGCAAATTAGTTTTGTTTCATTGGTTTATTTCTTACAATAGAAGTTATTTTAAGTGTTTATTCAGTGGTGTGTGTTTTGTTTTTGAAATATTTCTATATGCAATGATTTCTCACCTGAAGCCCTGTGGATGTCACAGCCAAGGTTATGCTTGGTGAGCCTTGATAAGCTGAGAGCTCAGACTCCATCACAGAGGCAGTCTATAGATATTGTGTGATGTTTCCTTCAACTTTGGTGTTCAATGTAAGTTAGCTGTTATTTCCATAACTCTAAGAAAAATACTAATTCTACAACATAATATTTACACTTTTCAGCTTACAATTTCTATTTTATCTTTTTGTCATTTTGCAGTAGGTTAATATTGCTATCTCTTTTGTGTTGTCACAGTAAAACATTTTAGTGCCAAAGAAGACTTCTTGAGCATCAGTGCTCAAAACTATTTCAAAATGCTCAAAAATAGTTATAACTAGGCTTTTTATTTGCGATGTATTCTTTTACAGAGATATGGTTTCATATTAATCTTTATATTTCTTGTAGAATCTTTAGCATATAAGGAACCATTTAGAAAAAAATGAATTGGAAGCCTAGAAATCTTTATTTTTTTTCCTTCACATGTTCTTTTGGCACTTCATCTGTTGTGAGTCATCATTTCATTGGAACAGACACCTGCTGTGTTTTCATGAGTGATTACTCTGTTAAAGTTAACTTGGCAGATATTTTTTTTATAATTCTCTTTTTTGACATCATGTTTATATAGTGATTGTTTGCTGCCACTGAAATGGAAACAGTTGGGATATGGATATCATAAGCTAATATAATATTTTCCTTTGCAGGTTTCCAAACAAGAGCAGAAAAAAATGGACGTGTCTGATGGGGGAACAGTTGAGACTTCTTCACGTTACAGTGGAGCACAGGACAGTGGAATTGGCAGTGACAGCGTTAAGATCAGAATCGTTCAGATCGAGCAGCACAGTGGCACCAGCCAGCACCGCATTGCCCGTCCCTCCCGCCAGTCTTCCATTGTGAAGAACCTCAATTTCATCCCTTTTGACATTTTTGTTACAGCAAGCCGGATCTCCCTGATGACTTACTCATGCACTGCCTTACCTAAACCAAAATCACCACAAGAGCAGAAAGATGGTGAGAAAATAAGCAAAAGCTCCTTGAACCTTCCAGAAGCAGGCTCAGGTAGCAGCCATGATACCAAGAAGCCCAGTCAGCCAGGCATTTCCTCCGTCACAGCAGATGATCTTTTGAACAGCAACGTTCCCCCATCTACTGGAAGAAAAACAGGTCTTTTGTCACTGGAAAGTCTGCATGCTTCCACCAGGTCATCTGCTCGACAAGCCCTGGGTATAACTATTGTTCGGCAGCCCGGTCGCAGGGGAACTGGTGACATCGAGCTGCAACCATTTCTCTACCTCGTTGTGTCACAGCCCTCTGTGCTCCTCAGCTGCCACCACAGAAAGCAGAAGGTAGAAATATCAGTGTTTGATGCCGGTCTTAAGGGAGTAGCCTCAGACTACAAGTGTACAGGTAAGATCATTTAACATTCGTTCCTGGGTATAAATGTCAAAATAATCACACTTCTGAAAGTTACTGGGGTGGCGGAAGAGAAAACAACTGGTGGACTTCTGGGACATCTTTAGAATTCAATCGGTAAATAATTCATTTTTTAAGGATTACACACCACAGCTAAATCAATCGAGTGTGAAAAACGTTTGAAATTAATTAAGATCAAACCTTTCAGCAAACATTTCTTCACGTTCCTCAATATTACTTTCTCCGCGCCAGACTGTCATAGGGACTGTTCCATTACTTCAGCTTCTTAGTGTTTTCTGCAGAAGAGTAGTAAGACAAACAGATTTCTTAAAAAAAAAAAAAAAAAAAAAAAAAAAAAAAGGCATAAAAAGGCATTTCATAAGGCTGAGTATCACAGAATTTCCCCAAATTAAAATACTGATAAAATTTAAAGAAAGACATTTTAGAAGCACCTGGTGTTTTGATCATAATCTATAAGAAAATTATAGTGATCTTCCAAGGCATCTAATGATGTCATTTATTTTAAGTTTTCATTCAGCTGGGGTATAGGTTTTTTATGAATTTATTTTTTTTCTCTTTTCACTTAATATGCAGAGTTTATAATAAGAAAGACCAGAATAACTGTTTAGTGGAAAAATTCTGAACAATTATTTTTCTGTCTTATGTGTACTAATGAAGAGAGAAATCAAATGATTGCAATTCATTTGTCTGACAGCCAGTACTCAGTATAAGAATTTAATGAGATGCATCATTACTCTACAAACTGTTACGAAAAAAAAAAAAGAAAAAAAAAACACGAAAAGTGTACCTGAGGATGCAGGAATTTGATGAAAAAAATAGCTAGAGAAGGTTTTCTTTGTGTTTTGTTTTTTTTTTTTTGTTCTTTTTTAAGTTGTTTACTGAATGACAGTTGTAGATAAAAAACATCACTAGTTTTTTCATGCCAAATTTCATACAGCACACCAGTTATATAAAGTATAATATCTTTTTTATGCAGCCATACTGAATCTCTACTGAGTGAGATTGTATAGATTGTATCTTTTGAAAATTGGGATTAAAGCCATGTGTTTGGACTAATAGATGCCATTAAAGACTAATAAATGCTATTTTTGATAAATCTTAACTTCTTCCAGAAATCTGAGTGATTGTGGAACTTTTAATGGGATTAAACAGTGAGGAAGAGTAGACAGCTGGAGAGAAAATACTTAAAATAGAGAGAAGAAAACATGGCAGAGAATGCATCTTTTATCAGTCCTCCATTTTCATCTTCCTTTGTTTTTGCTATTCTGTCTTGAGAGAAACATAGATGTGTCATGAGTTTGATTTACTTCAGATTCCCATCTTTATTTGTTAAATACCATATAAAAGATTATCATTGTGATAATTAATACGAAAAGAATTAGCAAATCAATTAACAGCGCAAAGCTTGAAGGGCAGTGGGAGTAGTTGTAAGTTTAAGATCACAACTTCATGAAGTCACTGCTTCATTTTCATGTCTGAGACACTCAGATGTGTCCTTGTACGAGCTGCTGTTGCATTACCAATAAACTGGGCAAAGTTCTTGCCATTCAGCTGCTACTGTTAACTTCCAAAGCCTTTTGCTACCTTTGGACCTATGGGAGCAATAAAGCAATAAAGTCTTCCTACAAATTGAAGGTGGGTCAGAGAGCACAGAAGCATGGCAAGAAGTTTAAGTAGTAAAGATGATAGAAACATACGGCCTGAGGGGTCCTAGCTCACCAGCTAGAGAGCTGGAAAGGTCTTCTTGGAGAACCAGAGATTAGTCCTACATGGGTCTCATCCTTTTCTTTGGCTTTTTGTCTTTGTGTCGGGCAAAGGTGAAACAGTGTGGAGGTGGGAATCAGACACGACGTGAACGCAGAAGTTCTGGTCTCATCCTGCTGCTTTTGTGGGCAGTAATAAATACTTAACTCGTGTATCAGGCAGGATCCTGTGCTTTCTGCCAAAGCATTATGCCTTTTTTTAATAGAGTTTGAGAGGTGGGTGCCAAAGTTCTAGTGCCTAAAAACACCGCCCTAAATGTATTAGTAAGTTAATAAAACTAATCCACACTTAAACACTTAAAGTCATATGCTAATTTGCACAACAAAATAGGCAGTATAAAGTTTTTATTGCCTCTTGTTTAGGAAGACCTGCTGTGCTTGTGATTGCATCATTCAAGATTAATGTTGTCATACCATTGTGGTAACATGTAGCTTTGGAAACTTCTATTTTATATTTCTAGCACTCATATTTGAGGCAAAACTGCAATTAACTATTTTATATATATATGTGTGTGTATATATCTATATACACACACTGTATATTACATAGCATATAATACAACATCAGGAGTGTTGCACTGCATTTTCTATGTTGCTGCAGTTGATTTCATCAATCACTCCAGTTTTTCATGACATTGTGACTATTTGCTGACAGTTTTATCTGAAAGAGATGTATCATCCAAATGAAGAATGATATAAAGTTCATTTGAAAGAAATAAGTTAGATTCTCTCCGTCTGTACAATAGCTGTGTCCTGTTGTGGTCTTTTTTTTCTCTGTATGTTAAGGACTGGAAGATTGGAAGAGGGCATAAATGATGTTTAATTTACAGGGAATGTTGCTAAAGAATATTTCCAGTTGAACTCTAAAAACCTTCCCTTCTTGTGTCTGTGTGTCAGCATGCCAACTAATTCTCAATTATCTAAGATGCAGTGGGGAGGAGGACACAAGCTAAATATGAAAGATATATTTAAACTAGGTTACCAACAGAGGATATTCCCCCTTGAAAAACATGTTAACAGTGGGACTAAGCCTGATGAAAACATTGTGTGCATGACACCACAGGATGGAGATGGGCAACAGCACAGCCACAGATATAACACGGCAAATTTCATCACAACCTGCTGAAATTAAGACTCCTCTGGGCAGAAGAAAAAATATATGTCATTTGTTATGAAGTTTTATTGGTACTCCTGTGGGGGTGGTTTCTCATTACTTATACTAATGCGGTTAAGCTTACGTAGCTAACTGTATATGAGCTATGTAGATTAGATCCAAAATATGCTAATAAAAACTGTGACATTTCAAATCATCCTGTGCATGTAAATATACCATATATGCCGCATAAGAACATTTTAGGACCATTCTAAAACATTTGGGAAATCGTTTTGAATCAGTTTCATTGTGTAATTCTGAAGACACTACTATTAGTTCAACTGCAGTGGATTCAGGTCTTACGAAATGCAGTGCTATAATTCCTTACTGCTCTTCACCAAAGAGTCTACATTTTTAAAACAATTCTCTCAAATCTTGCAAGGCAGAAGCAATGCAAGATTGTATTATGAAACAAGATCTTACTTTTTCATAGAAGGTAGCTCCCAAGACTGCTTTGGAGTAAGGAAGAGCTGATAATAGTGTAGACCTACTTATGGCTTTTATCCCTTGTCTTTTCCATGAGTGTAAGTCAACAAAGAATATTCTGGACCTTACAGCTATTTGGGTATTTGATGAAAGTATGTTTTATAAAGCTTTGAATAAAATTGGGAAATTATCCTGTAAAGCTGCACCAGCATGAAATCTGAAGAAAATAATAGGTAACAATAGGTAACTGACAAAATGAAATTTGTGTTAATTTACTACTTTGAACCACGTTTTGGGATAAGGGTTTTGTTGGGGGTGAGGGTGGGGGGTGTTTTGTTTTTCATTTTTTTTTTTTTTTTTTTTTTAAAAAAAAGATTTCAAGTTAATGGAGCTTAAAATTCAAGATGTTTACATTGAGCTATCACTTTTTTATGTGTGAGAGGGTATTACCCAGTGGCTAAAACACTGAGCTTCTTCCAAAAAAAAAAAAAAAAAATTAGTTCATCTGTTCACTAGCTGTGTCTGGGGTTGTTTTTCACTAACTCTGAAAGATGAAACAAATAAGTACATGAGAAGAAAATTGGAGGAAATAGAATATTTAAAAGTTAAGTACTATTAGCATGTCAATTATCAGTTAGCAGTAACACATTTCCAGCAGGCCTGGGTCTGTATCTGGGAGCATTTGCCTGCCTTGGAGCTAAAGACTAGTGGCTGTGCTTTCAATTTCCTCAGTATTTCTCTCAAAGCACGTCCACTGGCAAGTCAGTCTGGAGGAGGAGGAAAGTTACTAGGTTGTTATAATGTTAGCTCTGTTTTATTATGGTTGTGCTAAGCTGCTTCATTTGTGTTTTAAATTATTTTTGTACTCGCACAGCTTGATTATGATTATGGTAGTTAGTGCCAGGTATAGGAACTTCAAATCAAAGTAAATAAATTAATGGGATAAATATTAAACCCTCAATAAATGCCATTAAAAAGACTAGCTGTTCCCTGAGTTGACTTGTGAGATCCTTTGTAGGTAGCCCAAAAGATACTATAAAACAACCCTTTTTATGCATTGCTCATCCTACGTTTTAAAAAAAATGGCATCTGCTAGCCGTTAGTTTTTGCTAACAGAGCGTTGGCCATTTCCACTTAAATAAAAGTGGGTGCAATTGTTTTTAATGTAATCTCATAAGCTGCTTTTATAAATATTTTTTTAAACTTTTATTTGCTTTGTTTCAGGTAATGTAATCCAGATACAAAATTGCCTCATTTCCTGAGCATTGTGCTCTGGGCATTCTTGAAAAATCTTTTTTCTATTTGTTTGTTTGTTTATTTTCAAAGAGGAGGTTGTGCTGCTTGGCCATTATAAAGGAGAGAAATTTCCAAATAAATATGTGTTATGCATGGAATTTCTTCAACTTCCTCCAGTGAAGCATTTGCAAAAAAAATAGCCATTGTGAGGCCGTCCAAAATTATCCTCTCTCTTTTTTTGCCTTTAATTTTATTTTTTTTTACACCCACGCCTTTGATGGCAGGGGGTCCATGAAGAGCAGATGCAGTAGCTAAGACCACATGTAACCTCTGATCTAATGAAAAAGCCCAGGCTGAATGGAGAGAAACACAGGCTGGATCTGGCAGGAAGTCTCATTCACTGCCTCTCTGTCAGCTTGGGCTTCCTCCGAAGCAGAAAGAGGATTTAAAGCTGTTTCTTAGCACAGCATTGAGGGACTTGTGCTGGAGCATCACCTGTTCCCTCCCCTCTGAGTGTATTTATGGTCCGGTGCATCAGCATCCAGGGTCATAAAGGTGTGCAGCCCCCACCAGTAAAGATGAACTGGCCGAGGGGTGTGCAGTGCATGCCTTAGGTTACTGCAAATGCTCATTTGGGAACTTCCTGACACAGCACTTGTGAGTACGTTCACAGAAATGTTTTCCCATTTAAGTTCACTAAATTCCAATGGAAACCATTTTTAAAATAACACCAAACATCCCACTTCGGAGCTGGAAATGCGGGGAAGATTGCAGCATCGTACTGGCTTGCAAAATTGACTGCAAACCAAGCCATGATTCATCCATTGAAATAAAAGCCTGTTGGAGATCTCATTCGGCCTGGGTGAGGTTCCAGCTGGAGGGGCCAAGTCGCTCGGTAGCCCAGTCCCCCTGCTAACGCCTGCCTTGGGCTGTTCCCCCAGGGTGCCGTGGCCGTCAGGTACAAACAGGGTCAAAAACACATTTTAAAAAATGAAAATCTTTGAGATGAGAAATTTCTCCTGCCTCCATCCTTTCCTTTCCCCCCTCAAAAGTTTGGGCTTTGCCGTCTCCTATTAACATGAGAATGAGTGGGAGGCAACTGCAATCAAAACTTGCAAATCCAAATTGAGTTTAGGAAGTTACTTCATAAACTCTGAATTTTGGAGACAAGATCTGGAACTTAGCAGGACTAAAAGTGGCTTTGAATGTTTGGTGGATTCAAAAATAGCCAGAAATATATATATATATTTTTTAATTTGAATAATAATAATCATAATAAAGGAAAACAATGTGGAAGTATTCAAAGTCTCGCAGCTTTTCAGTCTTACAGATTTTAAATTACGCTCTTGGTTGTCGATCTGTGATGGTTGTCCCACCATTTTTCTTTTGCTGCCCCAGACAAATTTTTCACATCATGCGGAGGACAGAATTTCTGGCCGTCTTCACCGCTCTTCACTTTTCAAGCCTTTCTTTTCTCTCTCTTGGCTTGCTGTGGAGTAATTCTAGCCTCTCCTTTTGCTTATATATGCATCCCTTGGGTTTTCTCCAGCATTTTCTTTATACAAATAACTGCAAATTTAAGTGTTGATTTTTGGGAGAATCATAGAAAATGGAAATGGAAATGACCTATTATAATACATTATTCAGATCGGTTCCCTGCTGATGCATAATTGTTCCCTGTTGTATATTTTATAGTGTTCTGTCAAGTGTATTTTTAAACATTTTGAACATTTCCATCGTTTCCTTGAGGGAGAAGAGTCCTTTTCCTAATAGGAATCCTTATTCCCCATCAGGAATTTCTTACTTTTCTGCCTAAATTTTCTCTCTTTTTTTTTTTTCATTCTATTGCTTCTCTGGTGATTCCTCTGCAAAGTGGCATAGGAATTTATTTATTTGTTTATATTGTTCTATTCTTTTCCTGATCCTTAATCCTATGAAAACATGTATGCTGATTTCTACCTTAGATTTTTTTTTTATTTTTTTTTTAATCATGATACACATATTTTACTCTTTTGACCTTCAATGTAAATGAATTTGTCCTACCCAGATACATCAGATACATCTCGTAGATCCTCATTGGAGCTTCCTTCAAGTTTTTGAGATAAGCACTTGTATAGACAGTTTTGAAACCTCTGGAATTTAGCTTTCTTCTTATTGTATAAAAACTTATACCCTGGTCCCTGAGGATTATCTCAGATGCTGAACTATGACAATGCAGCTATCCTGCTGTCAGAATTATCTGTTCACCATGGTTCCACCCAAAATAAAAAATAAAAATAATTATTATTAAAAAAAAAAAAAAAAAAGCTTGAACTCTTTAAGGCCAGTGCTGTGTTAAAGATAATACATTTTGTTGGACTTGAGCTAATTTTGTGTGTTGAGGTGTTTTTGTATTGTGTTCCTAATGCATAAATTATGAGGTCTTTCATGTGTCCCAGTCCGGATATATCCCACATACTGAAAGGGTGATGACGGTGCTGCACACCTTGGAGACATGACAGGGCAAAATAATCTTCCAAGAGCCCAATGGCTCCTTTACTTATTTATTTTTTGATTCTGTGCTTACATGCAGCAATACATGCAACCCTGCAATACAGTGCCCTGAGGCTGATATTTGTATAGCTAATGTCTTATGTCATGCAAGGATTTTCTGCTATATAAGCTCCTTTCACTAAAGAAATTTTCATCTTTGAACAACTACAACCGTGAAACGATTATTAGCTGTTTTATAACATAAACGTGTCTTAGGACAGTAGGAATACCTGTAAGTATACTCTGAAAAAGCAATGTTTGAATAAATTTACTGGAATTTCTTAATTTCTACTGGTTGATCTAGGTTGTTATATAAAGTATGGCACAATATCGTTCAGAAATGAGACAAAGTAATAGCATATTGAAATTTTTTACTCCATATTAGCAAACCTCAATGTTTACATTAGTATTTCTGAAGGGACAATAAATAAAATAAAAAGATGAATTTAAGTGATCTAGCGATGTGCATTGCACAATGTAATTTTTACAATGCTGTATGTTCTGAAAAGCATTAGTATATTGTTTATGATGAGCTACCAGTGCAAAACAAAATAGATCCAAGTCTGAGATTCTTGCTCAGAACAACTACAAAACTATATTTTGAAGAAAAAAAATGCGTACCTCAGTGGTAAAAATTTTTATTATTATTTTCAGTATGCTGGGCAAAATCCAGACACAGGAAAAATAAATTCCCTAAAGCAGTTACTACAGAAAAGAGAGTATGCCATACAATTCTGGTTAGTGTAATTAAAGAAAAGGGCTGAGAACCATAAAAATGTAGAAATTCACATGGAAAATATACAAATCTGTTGTATGCAGTGACAGCTCTTAAATAACTGTTGAGAGCTGACTTTATAAATGTATAGTGGGAATAAAGGGAAGGAAAGGCTGTAATGTATATGCCATGCAGTACAAATACTGCTGTAAAGTCATTGCCTGAAAATTGATCAAATAAAAACAGAAGAATGTGCTAACTTTTGATCTTTTCCATATAGATCTAAAGTCATGATCAATTGGTTTCAGTAGGTTCTTTGAAATCACATAAGGGTTCGTATGTGCCAAGTTTTATATGAATCACATGATAAGGTCAAGAAATACAAATTCCAAAGCTGACTTTATATACCCAGTCCACATATGACTGTGATACCACGATACCATATGTTGAGTATAATAGCGGGTATGTAAATACTGTTCTTGAAAGGAATCCATTCAGTAACACTCAGTTAAATAAAACAATTCTAACAATTTTTAATTGACTGAAAATGGGAGAGATGAACTTTAATCAAGAAAATCTTAAATCTTTAAGGTGAGGCAGGTATTTGATAATTTAAGTAGCATTCTTGATGCTAAAGAATAAGGCAGTATTTAGAATTTAAGATGTGTAGTACCAGAATTCAGGACTACTGTAACAAAGGTCACAAGTTGCTAAAGAATAAAAAGCCTATCTTCAGCACTGTTTTTGCCATCTGTGATACGCAGAAAATAAAGAAAGGAATACCACTTGGAGGAAATTAATTTTCATGTACTTGTGTGATATTACGGACCGATCAAAGGAATACCATTCAAGATGCTATCCAAGAATAGCTACTGGTTTTAGAAGCTAAACATGCTGTGTGAGTGAAACCCTGAAGAGAATGATATAACTGCAATATCATTGTGCTTTGTCCTTGAGATCTGTTAGCATTCTGATCTCTTAAACTTTATCTTGCTGTTATTATTTTCTTAAGCGGTAATGAAAATACAGTCTGGAAAGTGATTTTGGATCGCTGATTCTCTTCTAAGTAGTACTGCTAACAAAAGATCAGTTTAAGTGCTATTAAAAGTTGTCTGGTGATGGGTGATATCTTTTACTCATATTTCTCTTGGTATTTTTGCAATTTTTCTTCATTTTGTGTGATACTGGATTTGCTCTCTTGCATATGTATGCATGCATTGTTAAACACATGCACTATCTATGTCAGCACAAATGCTGTAACAGTATTAAGAATTTTATCTACTGTGTATACATTTTAAACTTCTCAGCTTTACTTAATGACTTTATGTAGCATTTTGTTATGGATCTTATTCCTGGAATATTATTAATGAATATGATCATTATCACCTATAGATCCTGGAAAGACGCTACCAGAAGCTCTGGATTATTGCAAGATTTGGTTGCAAACAGTAGCAGGAGAAGTAGATGCTAAAAGTGGTATTCCCCCTCCTCTTATCACGGTACAAATTAAAGACTTCCTTAATGGACCAGGTAAGCATTGACTTTAAGCTCCATTTTCATAACGTAATCTATTTATAGATAATGCACGTGAATACACACAGATCATCAGAAAAATGTTGTATTCCTTGCTGATGAATGTGAAAATTTCCTCCCATTGTTACCATGAACTGAAATCACAGTTGAGGAATGGTCAGTCCTAGGTCAGTCACAGGTTTAAGGCCTGGTTATTTATTTTCTTTTCAAGGTCATTATAGAAGTTTTACCCCTCTAGAAGCCTGAGTTTGGCAAATTTCCAATAAAATGTAAACCTGCTTCTAGCTCTTGAACAACTGAGATTTTAAAATTTATTGAAGTATGTTTATAAAAGCTGACTTTTAAATTGGTTTTGGAGATTTTAATGATCTGCCTTCTCTTGTGTTCTTTGGAATCTGGATACCTGGCACTACAAATCCATACAATCTAAAATGCTAACACTGCAAACATGAAAATAATATTTATATTGCGTTTCTTTAATACAGAATATAAGTGGTGTAGTATGACGGTCCATTAGGATTTAGTTAAAAAGATTTAAGTGACTTGAAGTCTGACTCCCAAAGAATCACAGACTCCTGCAAATTAAACTGTTATGTATTATCTATGTTGTGAATTATGTATTTATAACTACAGTACTATGTAGAATATAATTAAGGTTGTATAGAAAGTTGGAAAATAGACCTACATTTACCTGTGCCATCATAATTCAACTCCCTTGTGCGTATTTATTATAGTTCGTTGAATTGTGTAACTTTCTTCATAGATATATTTTCTTTACTCAGCACACAGAATGAGCTGTTATCAGTCATTTAGTGAGCAACTCTTCCGTGTTGGGTTTTTCTATTAACCCCGGTACACATGTTTATACAGTCTAACACATTATGTGAAGCTAGCTCTACAAAATAATTGCATATTTCCTCTGCATTGCTTACAGCTTTAAGATGTGAGCACTAAAGACAAATTCATTTACTTGCACAACCCTCCTGTGGGCGATGGCGTAGTATGCCCTTGCCATTTCACAGGAGGTAACTGAGGTGAAGGTTTTTTTCGTTACATGAATGTTGCCAATTTAAAACTGACAATTTTATGTCCAAGTTACTTAAAAATACAGGAGTTTAGGTGTTGGAAGCACAGTTCCTATTGTCTTTGGGTGAAACAGTTACCATTTCTGCATATCAGCCCTCATGTTATTAAACTAAATTGCCAGAGAATGAGAGATGATGTGTATTTACCAGATGATTATGAATATTTCATTAGGTAACTTGAAAATCCATTTTTTTTTACATGCAGACAGGCAAGAGTCTTGAAGAAAGAATAAAGTTCACAACCTCATCATTGCCACTTCTTTCATTTTCTATGCTGCTTTAATGGCATTCCTTTAAGACAAGACTTTAAAACCACCTGACAATGCAGTTTTTCTTATATTGATCCCTGTTTGGCTTCATTAATAGGATTTTGAACCTTCAGACCTTCTACATGTTTCATTGCCATTTGAGCTAAAAGATTAATAATAGTAATAGTTGATTTTCAGTCTAAGTATGATCAGCACAAGAGGGGAAGAGACACTATCAGTGGGCTTTACAGATACCTGATAAGAGCAGAGGAATGTGGGGAGTCAAGATTTTTGAGCTCCATTGGAAAGCCAAAAGGAAAATGTGTTCTTTCTTGACACTGCAATATTTTGGTCACTGCTGCCAGTTTTGTTTTCTTTTATCCTCATTTTTTCCAATTTTTTGATTTACTAGTCCTCTCTCCCCATATCTCTGGCAGGTTCCCACATTCCCAGATCCCTTGTCTTTCCATTCCTGTTTCTTAAGGTTCTCATTGCAGTTTCCTGGCCCAGCATTTATATTTAATGTATTAAAAGCCTGAAGGTGTTTCCCTGACACATTCGTGTTAGTAGGACAGCTTTCTAACTAAACTAACAAACAAGGAAGTTGGTACCAGCTTGCAAAGTACATGTTGACGAGTGGTCTCAGTTTCTACCCCATTCTCAACAATTCAGTCAGATCCTGAATCAGTGTTAAATCTCTCCCCTCCGTGGTATTTGGCTAAATAGGGAACTGAAAAAAAACATAAATTAACTCATCATAAAATCCAGCCTATTTATTCTTGCAAGGCACATAAAACCTCAGAGCTTTCATCCAGAATCTCTTCTTAGCCAAAAGGCATTCTTTTTATCATCTATTTGCTGCTAATGGGAACTATCGTTAAACATGACTCAACAGTAATTACTCTGAATTTTAATAAAGTATTTTACCAGGGTAATATAATAGAACAGCTCTGCATTCCTCTGCAGATTTTTCTCATCTCACTTGTGGCCAGTATGAGATACTCTTCAACTAGGCTAACCTTTACCAAGAGCTGTTCCAAGGGTGTTTTGTTGAATTGCTAGTGAAAGACACTTTCCACATGCGATGGCATCAGAATAGCACAATCAAAGGGGTTATGAAAGCTTGACAACTCCCGAGCAGACTACTGGAAAACAAGTTACTAACTCTACTTGAGGGGAAAACAGTTCTCTAACCACAACTTCTTGTGTGAGGTAGCTTGGCGTACAGAGCATGGGTCTGGAGAAGGTATCTGCATCACCAGGCCCTAACTAAGCCTGCAGGTGTTCATTAAGGACAGGAACCTCAGCAAAATGTTTGTAAGATCACCAGACAACCTTAATTATGATGTCTCCCATCACAAATACCTAAATTGATTAAATAAATACACTGATGAAATATGCTTCATGCCTCAAAGGCCTAGGGATTTTTTAGTGAACATTTGGCAAATAACGGTGCCACTAATGAGTATTTTCTAAGGACATATTGTATATTTTCATGTTGATTTATATATGTCCATTTCATAAATCCAATAAGTTAATTTTTTAATGTACTGAAGGCGATGTGTGCTAGTAGATGCTTGTTGTATGGGCATGGGTGATTTGCTTTTCAGAAGACTCCTACAAGCTGTGCATATACAGACAAAAATCTGGATGTAGCAGTTGCGATAAATGCAGTTTTCTCTATAGATTTTAAGTGTTCAGAGTTCAGCTGTTCAATTGCAATGCCATAATTCTTAAGAAGAATTTTGTTGGCGTGCTGAAGTTAAGTTTCAGATAGAGCAATCAAACATGGCTGTGGTTTATGATGCAAACTACTATACAAGCAGTTAAAAAGAAAAATCTGCAAATGGTTCCCAGTGTTTGCTGTCTTAGGTGAAAACTGTACTCCTTGTAAATAGTTTGTCAGCTGAAGTAGATAAGTAGATAGTGTTCCACAGAAAAATTGTATACTTTCACCACACAGGAAACCAGGTTGTCAGTCTGTATTAACTTGGAGATCAAAAAACTACAGCAAGTAGCTAAACTTGGAAACCACTAATTAAATGAGAATAACAGGATACATTAATGCGCTTCTTGCCACATGAGTTGATTATTTTGTACATTTTTGGCAACTAAAGAAAAATGATATTTCTTCCAGATTTAAGGTAATAGGATCCTAGGAGAAATAAGCATTCATCATCAGGCCTGTGGGAACAGACCTCAACCCTAACCCCACGATGTATTAAAGGACTATTCTTTCTCTTTCTACAGTAACTAATTATTTAGAATTTTTTAAATTCCATTTACATCAGTTTACATGACCTTCTCTCTTTCATATTCAGCTCGTACATTTAATTTTTGTCTAATACACGTAAGTGAACTATTTATTGCTTCAGCATCAGGTATTATTCGTTAGGCGGGGAAAAATTATGACCATCTTGTTTTAATAGTCTTTTTTAAATTTATCGAACTATGCTTTCTTAACTGCAAAAACTGTCTTTTTGATGTATTCTTTTTGCGTGTAAATGATGTAAAATATTTAATCAGTTTGTGAAGTACAACTTCATACAAAATACATATACATGCAAAATATAAACGCTCATCCCAAAGACCTCTTCCCCAAGCGTTTTCTTGGGAAGAAGTTAGGCTCGATGTGAAATAACTAAGATCCTTGATGTTTGCCTTTGGAAATAATTTGTACAGAGTAGACTATGTGGGCAAATGAAGACATTTCCCACTGAACGATAAAATAAGAAAAAATAAGAAAAGGTGGGGTTGGGGGCTGCTCCTCCAGACACCCCTGGCACCGCTGGGATGCTGTGAGGAGGAGCACGGCACTAGGCCTCGCCATAGGCAGGGAGAGCACCAAACAAAGCTGCACCTCACGCTCTCCCTGGCTTTTTTCCCTGTTTCCAAAGGCAACAATTGTCTCCATTAGCAAGGTCAGTGGTTTGGAGAAACCTGGAAAATAGCAGCTACCAGAAACCCACTAGAATAATATCTCCAGCAGGTGATAGATTAGTTGGAACAAATTGGAACCATTGCACTTCAGCAATCCTGGTTTCTTTCAAGCTGTTTTAAAAATGTCGTCATTTTAATACACAATATCAGCCCTGCGGAGCAGTCCACAGCAGGTTAATTTGAATCATATGATGTATCACTGCCCTCAGCTGACATGAGCCCCGTTCCATGTGTGAAGCCATAATAAATCCATTCCCAACCGAGGCAAATTCCCTGTGAGAAGGTGAACTAATCCAGGCCTCACACTGGCATGTTAGCCCTCCGTAATTGAAAGCAGGGCCACCTGTTCCCAGCACAGTTAGCCTATAGAGAGAAAATTAGCATTAGATCAGATACTTAATATATTGAAAAATCATTCATACTACTTGCAAGTTCAGCTGTGGGCTGCTTAGCATGACATCATATATAAACCTAGGAATGTGCCCACTTGATCCCAGTTTAACAGTTTTGTTAACCATGGTGTTTGTTAACTTTGAAATGAGAATTTTTTGATTTAATGAGAGCTGACACGTGAGAAGGGGAACTAGCCAGGGTGCAGACTTTTCTAATTAACTCTGGGTCATTTGCAAAACTTTTGAGCTTTCTGGTAGGTTTTTTTTTCCCCTTTACTCTTTTACAAACAAGTTTTTAAAGCACTGACACTATAGCCATGAAATGATATTTATTTGATTAAGAGGGCAAGCAGAAATATTCCAAACAGGTGTACCAGCCTGTAGGTACTGCTTTGTTTTTAACAAGTCTATTCTCTGTAATATCAGCATAATAATGTGTAAAATTAGCAAAGCACCTTCCTAACAGCAGTGTTTGCAATATTTATTTTAAATGAAATTTAGTTTCTTAAGTTCGCAAATACCGAAACGACAACTGGACATTTAGGCATATGGATAAGTTTGAAAATATATTCTTGGTAACTTTTACAGTGTATTGGCATTTCTTTTAAACTTATTTCAAACTTTGCTCAAATTTCTAGACTCCCTTTATTTTTTTCTTTGTGTATGTCTTACTCTAACAGTATTATTCAGCAGCTAAAGCAGATAATAGTGAGCATTTAGGTGTTGTTGTTGTTTTTTTTCCTCAAACATGCTCAGCCACCTGGAACAATTTATTTCTTCTCACTGTGCTTCAACTTGACTGACTGTCATCTGAGAGAGTTAATGTTTCTCTTAGGGTTTTCTTATCATGGTAGTGCCTCCAAATGCCCATAGTATAACTTTTGGCCTCGCCACACAACCCTTGACACATGTCTGTAATCTATTTGGTAGTTGCACAGTTGCTTCATTTCAGTCAGCAACCTATAAATAGCAGTAATCCTCCATTCTTTATCACTGGTAACTTTGGTCTTCTAGTCTGAAAACAATTTATTTCGGTTCAGTTGTGTCAATTAAAAATAATAATTAAAAAAATAATAATTATATCACTCTGAGCCTTGTCTGAGACCTCAAACCCAGGCAATGGTTAGGGCTGGTAACGTCACCTTCGCATAATATCAGTGATATACTAGGTTGTGGTAGTAGGAGTTGTTACCACAGGCAAGCACCCCAGATGGCTCAAGTTTATTAAGCTCCCTGAAGGTTTCTGTTTGCCATATTGGCCTTAGAGAGCTTCTTCTGCAGGGCTGCAGCATAAAAATTACAGTAGGTAGAAATACTGAGCGGTGACTACCAGTTTCTTCCAGACTAATTGGCATCTGTCTCACAGAAGCAGAATACAAGATGGACTGCAGATGGCCTCTGAAGCCTTGTCTCAAGTTTCTTCTTTCTTTTTCCTTGATCCAAATTGGGAATGATGAATTAGAAGATAAAAACAATTCTTTTGGATTCTTCTTGCTTTTCAATTTCTTTTAATTTGTTTCTCTTTTGATGCCTAACCAGGGACAATTGAGAACAGTACATCTAGTCTTTTTCTTACATGTCTCTCTCTTTCCGTATTTTTATAAACTTAATTCTTGCAATTCAGCCATTTCCCTGTTACTGAAGGGCCACCCTGACTCCAAATCAGAATCAGGGCTCAATACTACCTTTACCTTCCTCAGATTTCCTCTGTTCCTTTGACTTCTTACATCAGAATGGGTGGCTTCCAGAGAAAGGATATTACTGGTGGTAAAATGTTTCATGCCTGTTGTCTGCTCCTCTCCTGTTTAGAACTAGGAAATTCAATCGTCCTGAGATTACAGCAAATAGTATTTTCTTCTATTTTTTTTATGTTCTGTATTTTACAGCCTTCTTGGGGTAAAGGAGGGAGAGACCTGTGTCCAGCCAAAGAGAGAAAGATCTGGCCTTTTCCATATTGGCTATGAGAAATGAAAGATCCATTACAGAATGAGGTGTATGAGAAGTTAACAAATTCTTGGAAAATGCCTTATTTTACTCTCTCATAGTTCAACATTTTTCGAAGTCCGTGAAAAGACCCCAGTCTTATAAATAGAACCTATAAATAATTTTCATGAAGTTTACTTTCTGATTTTTCAGATTACGAGTATCCTATGGTAGTTTATTAGTCATAGAAATAGTAACCTGGTGCACATTAGGTTATGGTATATATTAGAATAAGCCCACTGACTTCAATAAGAGCTGTTACTGACCTAAAGCAACTTGCTGGGAGCTCTGTTATTTTTGTGTTGCTTATTCATCCTTAGTTCACCAAATAAAAAGTCCTTTGGAGTAATATCATTATCCCAAGTTCACAGAATAAAATTTTATCTTCACGGTACAAATCTGAATGTTACAGAGAACAAGGGCAAAATACTCATAACCCTGATTTTTTTTTTTTTATCTGAAGCTATAAGTAATAAAATGACAAAGAAAGAAATTGTTTCAGACAGAAATTTCAGAGTGCTGCTTATAGGTTTTCTTTTATAGATGTTATGATTTTGTTCAAACAGGCCATATTGAATCCATTGGGTTTTTTGTAATAGATTTCAAAATACATAATAAATGTAAGTAATATGATGACTAATGGGTCAAGTGAAGTTGGAACTTTTTAAATGAGAAAATAGCTGGAAACAGTTTTCAGGAAACTATTCCAGTTGATTTTTGGTCCCCCACAAGGTGTACATTAACATAAACTCCGTAGAATCGCCTCTGGGACCTGAATTCCCTCTCTGATTTCATTATTGCAATGTGATTCTTTTCCTTTCACTGTTAAGTCATCTCCTGGTGTGGTGGGAGCATATAATAAGTGTAATTTATTTATATTTATCTAATCTCCTTTTAACTCAATAGTTATTTCATCATTCTGTTTCCTAGTAGCTGTTCAGAAAGTTGTGAAGGGTAATTAGAAACTAATAATTGACAGGCATGGATTTACTTGGTAATCTAAAGAGGTGTAGTGAAGAAATTGAGAGCGAGAAAGAAAAACACAAATTCTACGCTCAAATGGTAATCTGTAATTAAAAAATACATTGTTTTGATATCATCTAGTATAGCTTGATTGAAACATAAATAAGTCACTTGAATATAGTGTATTTACAATCACAGTAATTAAACTATTATTTATTTGCTGTAAATAAGTAACACCTGGCAAAATCAAGTATTGCTATTTTGCCTTAAATCTTAAGTGTCGGAGCATAATTGTGGTAGCCATTCACTGGTAGGCAAAGGAGAGAATTGTTGCAATGTAATTGAGGAGTTAAAGGAGACTTTGAGCTACTTTTTGTCCTGTCTGGATTCTGATGCAATTTTGGACAATTGAAAGAGTTGCTTGAATTGTGGGAACCTGCGCTTTCCTACTAGTAAGGAATGTGCAGTGTTGTGTGGCGTGCTTCCCAAGGTGTTTAACATCATCTAAAAATACTGTTATTGTTGGAGTTTGCACCTTGGGAATTTTTTTCCAGCTGCATCTAGGTGACCCTTTACATTGTAACATCTCTTTTTAGCCCATTTTGAATAGCTGGAGAAGCTGCTGAACATCCATCTTCATCAACTGCTATAAATAGCTCTTCATATTTCATCAGTTTTCACTGTTGCTGTCCATCACTTAAATGTGTTTTTCTTAGAGGGAATGTTAAAGTTTCTTTTACAGGGCTAAGTATAAAGTGTAAAACAGGACAAAGACTAAAAACATGTTGATTGCTCAATTGGATTTTTATTTTCCTAACGTTTTACTTAAAATGCCAAAGAATCTCCTTACATAATCTTTCCCCAGTTGTAAAAATAACCTATGTCATTATGAGATAGTTAAAATATTTGCAGCAAAGGTTCCAAAGTTACATTTTCTGCAATTATGCTTCTGGCTGCCACCACTTTCTGTCGGGGCTGATTCACTGGATAATAATAACTTAATGCAAACCTTTGTCAAGATATCAGTCATGACAGCATTTTTGCTGTGTGACGTGTGGTTTCCAAGCACAAAACAGGGAAGCCATGTGCATTTCACTGGTGTTCTAGTATCTTTTTCTTTTTTTACTGCCCTCTTGGAGGGGTTCTGCATTTACGAAAACATTTATTAACAGCACTGATTACACAGCCCAGCACCGCCAGTGCCATGCACGATCCAGCACAGAGCATCACCAGCACCCCGTTTCTTCTCTGTCTTGGCCTGACAAAACCTCAGAGAGAGCTAAAGCTCTCATATTCAGCTCCTTTTCAGGTTTTTCTCAATCACTTTATTCTCTGGCTTTAGCTTTACACCTGTCCTAACAAACTTACGTCAAAGTGGTTTTCAGGTTTTTAGGGGGTTTTGGGGTGTTGTTTTTTTTTTCTTTTCTGGGCTGGAAAGCATAGCAATAAAACAGACTAAGAAGGTAGATATGAAAGCTGTCACACCAAGCAAGAAGGGTCCTTTCCTCATATTCATTACTTAATTATGTAGCAAAGCCAAAAAAAAAATAATTCTATTTTAATCCTTTATTACTAGTTAACTAAAAAAGACAATTAAGTTGATGAGGGACATTTTTTGAAAGTGCCTTATTGCTTCGGGGACCCAAATCCTACTGTGTGTGACTTGGATTTCGAACCTGGGTCATTTTTAAAACCACTGCTTTTTCTTTTCCTTTTTTTTTTTTTTTTTTATTTTAACAATTCATTAGAATAACTCTCCATCTGGGTATAAGTGAATATTGTAACGTCCCATGGGTCTATCTATACTTCTTTAATAGCTCTCCTTTCCTCCATTCAAAGGGAAGAGAGGACCAATGATTATGTGCAAAGGCAGGCATGCCTTGGGGTATTTTTTAGTGCCAAGAAGGGTAGGGATATTTCAAAAAGTGTTATAACATACTTCTTCCCTTCCCTTATTTATAAAAGTGGTACATACATGTTTTGAAAAAATCTACAAGTCTGTCATGTATGGCTTTGGGTGCTTAAAAATCTTGCCCTTTTCTAATGTTTGGCTTTGATATTTGCCTTTCTATTAGGCCCATGTGTTTGGTAGTGTTTAACACAGTTTCTAGTTCAGCATGAAAGTCTTTAACATTAGAGAAAGTATTTTCAGAAAACTAATAGTTAAAATTGAAAGTTACACTTAAACTAGATTTCAGTCTTAAATCTCAGTTATCGTTGCCTTGTGGAGTACTACTGAGGCATTTTTGAGAACATTATTTTTGTGTTTCTATTCAGGTGTAGCAAATCTTGCAGGGCAAATTCCTCTCATCTTTGTAGAAAAAGGGCTAGTTTAAAATTTGCACTTATCTGTTCAGATACCAAAGTATCTAAGTGCAATTTTCACACACATACACGTATCTCACCCTCTAGATATTTTGGGGAGTCAGAGGAAAGCTTCGCCATGTGCCTGGGACTCTAGGATGTCACTATGAGGTTGTGTTTAAGTACAGATCCAAATCTCTGCTCCTGTATTGTGGTAAAAGTTTCTGATTTACCGAAAGATGGGAGAATCAAGTTTATCAGTTTGCATCTGTGTAGAATGTGATCCTGGACAACTTGAAACTAGGTCCTAATTTTGGTGAAATATCCCTTAATCCGTGTGAAACCTTCAACAAACAGTGTTTCCATTTTATATTTCTAGTGTAACTTGGAACTAAGTAGCAATGTTTTCTCTGAACAATTTAATATAGTTTAGGTATATGTGCACAATTTTCATCCTGTCTTGTTCCTGGAGGGGATGGAGGCAAGAATGAAAGAGCTTAGTGAAAAGTAAGCTTTTCCCCCTGCTATCTCATTACTAGGTGAAAGTTTAATTTGAAACGAAAAATTTTAACTAATTTTAACTAAGAAAAAGCTGGATTCCTGTAATGAAGTGTAATTTACTGATAAAGAGGCAGGTAGCACAGAAGTAAGTTTCAGCTTCATAAAATCCTGCTTCCCATCTGCAAAATAATCTTGGTAATTGCAACATCTGAGCTACAAGAAATACCACTGTTACAACTGTTGTTCATAATACTTCTAAAATTTCTCTGAGGTTTTTAGCAGTCTCAGAAGTACCAAAATCCTTTTCTAAGGGGACAAAGAATGCGTGATTCTATGATTTTTTTAATATATTAGATTATTTCTAGTTTTTTATTTAATATTAGATTATTTCTAATATATTACATATTAGATATATCTCCCTAAAAAAAAAAAAAAAAAAAAAAAAAAACATACCTCAGAATTTATTTTTGATTTTATTTTATACTCCAACATGGTAATACATTGAAAAATACTGCTTATAAGTTGTGTAAGAAGCTAAAGAATATACATGTTATTCACTCATTTAAATGTGTTGAAAATGTTCACTGTTGGCTTTGGAGTTAAGTCAAATAGTTCTACTGTATGGAAAACTCAAGAGAATGTGAAGTATATTTTCATTTTGACACAAAAGGGCTATGTATTTACCCTCCTACACACTCAAATGAAGTGTATACCTTTCAGATAGCCATG
Source organism: Anas acuta (assembly GCF_963932015.1). Taxonomy (NCBI): domain Eukaryota; kingdom Metazoa; phylum Chordata; class Aves; order Anseriformes; family Anatidae; genus Anas; species Anas acuta. The sequence goes on from NC_088980.1 coordinate 136,377,450, forward strand.
GTGGTCCCTGGCAAGAAATAAGAAAATAAGATTTAGGTTGAGACACGTTTCTTCCATCAGAATTCTTAATAATTGCTTATAGTACATTTCATGGTGCATTAATTCAGATTTATTCATAAAAATATTGCTTTGTTATATTTATCATTGATTCAGTCCCTTTAATGAAACATAGTAGAAATAATGTTTTCTTCACTAAAAGCCTATCATTTTTCCATTTCTTGAATAATTGCACTATAACTTCTAATACTTCTTTCTCCACTTCTCTCCTACAGCTGACATCAATGTGGATATATCAAAACCTTTGAAAGCAAATCTGAGTTTTGTCAGACTTGATCAAATAAACCAGTTTTTGACAAAAATCATGACCATGAATGATAATGAACCCAGGAAGGAGGCTGCTCCATCAGCTGGCGTTCATCCAGATGGGGCCGGCACATCAGTAACCAAACACTCCAGTACAAAGGACTTGCTACCTGCAGCACACACCAATGCTGCACAGAAGGTTTTGGTACAAGAAAACTTGTGGCAAGCTCTGTCCTGCTTCCAGAAAATTTCCATTCACACTGTCCAAATGGTTGTTTCTATGGAAACCATCCCACATCCAAGTAAACCGTGTTTGCTAGCCTCTTTATCAAACCTCAGTGGAAGCCTGAATGTTAGAAGTGGCCATAAAACTACAGGTAAGAGTTTCTGAAAATTAGAATTGCTGCTGATTTGTTCAAGCGGTGGTCCAGTAACCATTTTAAAGCATGGGACATCAAGGGGAACTCCTGCAGCTGACATAGTAAAACCACAATTGACTCCATTACCTGACTTTTCCTTTCAGTAGCACCCAAGAGTGCAAAATTTTGTAGTTAATATCCACTGGACTGTGATTACTAATTTATTGACAGAATTCTGGATGGAATAATGGTTACAAAAAACGTGATTCTGGGATTCTGGTTATGCAGCTCATAATTCAAAGGACAACATTTTGACAGTTTTCACTCAGTAACTACATTTTCTTGCTAGGACCCTATATTTATGTCTTTAAAAAAAAAAAAAAAAAGAAGAAGAAAAAAGCGTTCAGAGTCCTGACATATGTTGCTATGTAAATATTGGATTCTACCATTATTCTGCTCCAGGCTTCTGAAGTTTTAAATTGTAACATGCTTCCAGCTGAGAGCCTCACAAAGAAAATGAGGGTGTCTGTCCCAAAAATTGGTTTCATTGCTGCAAAAATGTGAGGAAATTTTACACCTTGGGTGGAATTAACAGAACGCCAGAGACTCGTTTAAAATCAAGACATTTTGAATATCTTCATAAATGGCTTTATTAGTCTTTTAATATAATTAATAAGATGGTACATTTGCATGATCTGGAGTTGAGCCAGATGTAGGTATTTGGCAGAGTCACTTGAGAGATAAAATGGTCTGTAGCTGAGAGGAGTGAGTCCCAGGCCAAGCTAGGTGGTGATTTATTTCTTTTTCATCAGAAGTATTTCTCCTCGGGCCAGCAAGTTTCAGTACTTCTTTATTGTTTTAAAAGTCAAAAATGAAAAATTTAAGGTTCGTAGGACATGAAAGCCTGCGAAAGTGCTGGAGCCTAAAACTCCTGATTTATCCATAAATAAACAGCAGTGCAGGCAGGAACAGTGACTGCATTCCCACGCTTTTCCAATCATATCGCAATCCTGGCATAGAAAGCACTGCAACGGAGTAAGGGGTCTTTTAATGTCCTTTAAATAGTTCTAGACTTCTTTGTGTGTTATAATCCTCTTTCCTTCCATCACTTCCCCTCTATCATTTATACATTATCCGTCCCATGGTACATTATGGTGTCCACAGCAAGCTTCAATATATCAAAGCCGAGCCTGTTCCGTCACTGCACTATAAAGCAATTTGGCAAAGTCAGCAGAGTGTATCACTTACCCTGGAATTTTTCATCCTCCCAGAAGGAGGACTTACCTTGCCGTGTGCATTAAAGCCTCGGAAACGCTCTGTTACGAAGCTCTAATTCTTAATTCTTCTGGCAGTCTGAGGAAAAGGATCTTTATTTTCTCGTGTCACAAACCATGCGTGAATCTTCAGCATGTTTGTAGTCTGGCAAGCAGCGTTAAATAAAGCAATAGTGATGCTGAATCTAATGAAAACAGAAGTTCTTCTATATGAAGAACAGCCATAACAAGACAATAAATAGATATCAACAGACTCTTCACATTTTCTGCAGTTAAAGTTGCTCTATCTTTGCTTTATAAAAAGATAAATACATGTGTGTGACATTTTGCATGCAAGTGTGACTGTACAAGACATTTTCCTGTTTCAAGAAGTACAAAAGGCACACTTCCACAAAGCTGACTGAAACTATAAAAAAAATTGTTTAATAAATTGTTTATTTTCATTTAAAGTTATCAATTTTAAATTAATGAAAAAAAGAAAAAAGAATGAAAATGAAAAATATAAATTCAAGAAACAAATTACTCTGTGTGGAGAAAATGCTATTATAGCCTTGTGTTGAATTAGTTAAAAGAATACCAAAGTTACTAACTAGATTTGTTTTATTATTGCAAAGAAATTATGCAAGTTAACTCAATTTAAACAACAAAAAAAAAGTGTAGTAGCTGTGTCTTGGGAGCAAGGAGCATTTAAATACATCAATTCTTCACTACTTTTCCTTTTACAGAACATTTTATAGATACACCTTTTGAGCTGAACAGGGTTAATGTCAGATTTTTTTTTTACAGGATGAAACTAATACACAAATACTTCACCCTGTCTTTGATTTTACAGTCAAGTAACTATTGTGACCATCTGCAGCAGCTGCATTTTACGAATTATTTGCTGAACCAAACTAAGCACAATGACAAAAGTAGTCATCTCAGATGTACTGTTAAAACAGAGAAAGAAAAAGGAGCATTGCTTGCCTTTTGTACAGTATGGCCATCTGCTGTACAGATGTTATTATATAGAATGACTTCAGATACAATAATTGTAGAAAATTTTCATTAAAACCTCAACAATTTGCACTTGTTTACTTGAATCTGCATAACTCCCCAGTGAGACAACACAATACGCTTGGGGTTTCTTTGGTTCTCACTAGCTTTCTCTTTGATCCTTTTTGATGTGCTGAATTTAATAAACATAGTTAAAAACACTGTTCAAAAACATCATGGAAAAAACTACAAAGGAACAATTACAGCAGTAGAAACTACTCTAATCCCTTACTTACGCAAGCTATTTTTAGTGAAATATGTTTTTTTACACATTTTATGTGGCAGTGTTTTATAAACAGTGTAAACGACCCCTTTTCCAGATGAGTTTTAATGCAGGAGATGAAGTTGGTTTGTAAGGAATCCTATTTGCTAGGAATTATTTAGAAAAAAACTCATAAGAATGTATTGTCGGCATTTTTACTCCCTTATAGGGGGAAAACAAAAGTGCATGACCTTGTGTAATGCTTTGATTTTTTTAGTTGAAATTAAGAAAAAAGCTTGCCATATAGTTTTTTCTTAATTATCAGTTTTCCCTCTAGACTTTTGTGGCTTAATGATAGAAGATAAAGGCCTTCTGTTTTATTTTTTCTTTTTAATCTTTTCTATGAAAGTAAGAAAGTTGTAGCTTCTGAAAAACCAAATGGCTAATTAGTTGAATTATTTGTTTTACTTTACCAAAATTAATTAAAAGTATTGAATGCTCACATTTCAGTTGGATCAAATTAAAACACCTTCATTTCTACATATTCTGCTGCACTGTTATACAACCCCAAATCTTTAGTGTTTCAAGGGACTTCATTTTTTGGACATTTTTCATGTTTTAATACAGCAGTTACTTATAACAATGTGGTTAGTATTTCTGCTAGAATACTTATGTTCTCCTCTGTACTTACGGTAAAATCCTGAGTATTTTGGTTTTAGTAAAGTAATACTGTTGTAGAATGTGATGCAGTGTATTGGGGGGAAAAAAAAAAATATTCCTCCAAAACTGTTATTAATTTTACTTTAGAAAAGCCTAAAGGTAGATGCTTTTTTGGTACTCTTAAAGGGCAAGAACTTAAGTCACATCATTGTTAAATAAGATAATTAATTGTAGTTGTTTTAGGTTTTGTGGCTTAGAGTTACAAGTTAAAAATTGTACCAATTTCATCCTAGCAAGCAAGCAACATTTAGCTCATTTTTGGAAGCTTTTCTGTACTGTTGACAAAAACCCCAAGTTCAAGAATTATCATTAGACCTGGTTCAGTGTTTTTTGTCTTCTGAGGTATGTGGCATCTTCTAGAAAGACCTCTCAAGTGTCTCAGTCTGCGACTGCTTGGTATCACACTTGAGCTATGCAGCTCACTCTGGAACAGTCACATGCCATTCAAGTTCAAATCGTTTTTAGTAAGAGGAAACAAAATGCAATTCTCAGCATACGACTTCCAGTTAATTTAGGTTTGGTGTTGAAATTAGCACTACCTACCTGCCAAAACAGCAGATAAATGAGAGAAGTGGAGGACTGTACTCTCCCCAGAGTGCAAGACAGCGAGAAGCTCGTAGCCTCTCAGTAGAGCCTTTTTTTGCTCTGGCTGGACACGGGAGGGAAGTCTTGCTGTGCAGTGTCTGAAGTTAGGGAGTTAAGGACATAAAATATTCCAAAGATCACAGACTGAGTTCCCAGCCCTTTGTCCTGAATGCAGATATAATTACTTTAGCGTATAAAGAAGGGGGAAAGAAAGTAAACACTAGTTGAGTCTATGATAATCGCAAGTAGCTTTACTAAACCTGAGAGAATTTGCATACTCAAGATATTTTACTGAAATATTAAAAATTAAATGCTGCTATTAATTGGTGCAGAGCAAAGACCAAACTTCATTTTGGAGTTAACCGGCTCTCTTGAGAACGCTCTGCTAAGGCGTTGTCATAGCCTTTTGATGCTGCAGATATGCAAGTTAGCCCACGGGGAAATAAAACATTAAATTAGATATGACTACCTAAAATAATATGCAGCAGTAACAAGCCATTTACAACACCCAGAAGACCTTTGTTACTTTTAGAACGAAATATAAACTCTTTCCAACACTTGAACAATAGGAAATTAATTCTTTGTCAGTAAAAGCCAGAGGACAAACTAAATATTTAAATGGCCACCGAGGATTGAGGTGGAAGTGCAGCTTGTAGACAGCTATACAAATCACTAACAAACCTTAATGAATATTGGGTGTGGGCATCAGGGTCCTGTCAGATTTGACACCATGTCCCAAGTAGCTTAAACCCAACACTCAAGAAAAGGTGGAGACCTCATCAGGTCTCTAACATCTGGGATTTTATTTGTCATTTTGGCATACCCTGCAAGCGCAAAAGAAAGAGTAAAAGGGGATTATCTTGACAATGAAATGAGTTACTGAATCTTGTGATAATGAAAAGCAGAAGAATTCTAATTCCTTTCTATAGTCCCCGAGGTGGAGGTGCGTTTATAGTTCTGCAGGAGTATAATGTAGGAGGGAAGAACAGATGGCCCAAAATCCATGAAACAAGACACCACCTAATCCCAGGACTGAGTACCATTATTAATCCTGGTCAGATTCCCTACTGGTACTTTGTAACAGGGTTCAGAATTGCTACTGAGGAGCTAGCATGTTAACTTGGAAGAAAAAAAAAAAAAAAGAAGAAAATCAGTTGTAGGTTGTTGATTCAAGACGGCGCGCACCACTGTTGTGGAATTGCATTTACTGTTGAAATAACTTCAAACAGTAGACTTCAAATGAAATTCAATTCAGAACAAATACAGTTGTTTCTGTAATCTCGTCTGCTTTTATTGTGAAAGTGTTTGCATACTTTTTGAGACTGGAATTTCTTTTGTTACGTGGGTCCCAGTGCTATATATATAGCAGGTACAGCGTTTTCACAGTAGTCAATTCTACAGATTGTTTAAATTCACAAAGAAATCTAGATAATAGTGAAAGCTGAGTTCTTTGTTTTTACATTTGATGCTTTCTGTGCAGTTCTTCCAGTTCAATCTACGTTTCATAGCATGAGGTACAGAACACAGCGATCAGTTATTATTGTTCCATCTTAAGGGCCAGTTCCCTAGGTTCAAATTGCTGACATGCTGGAGACACATTTCTGCTTTTTCTATGACAGGCGTATTTTTAATGGGATGATTTCACCAGCTTCCTACCCAGAGAAGGGGTGCATTTCCATAGGAACTTCAGGTTTAGTGCGTTTCCACACTTTACCTTGTACTAGCTCTGTTACTTACGCAGCTGTTCAGTGAGTTGAGTCAGGGCACTGAGCTGTCTGAAAACTAATCCAACAGGAAAGAAGAGTTTCCAGCAAGATCATCTCCTTCATCTGGCTCACTGGATAGGGACACTTTAATGGCCATGCTGGCACAAAAAGAATTCAGAAAAGTGTATAAAGGAGGGCAGAGGGAGGAAGGGTCAAAGGGAGGAGAAACCTTTAATACAGGAGCCTGGGCCTGGATTGGTTTTATGCTGGAGAATCAGGAGTGCAGGGAGATGTATTTTCTGTCTCAACCTCTGCAGTCAGCTTGTATAGCCTGGGTGTATCTGTCAAGCCTTGGACTTGAACAAGCATGATTCATTCACTGGGTTTCAGAGGCTCAAGCAATTAAGGTGCTGCCAGGCACTATTTGCGGGATGGTTTACCTACAAGAGGTTACCATCCAGTTCACAGGCTGTTTCATTTATTAAAGCAGTTGAAATCTGATGAATCAAGCATAGAGCAAAAGAGAAGACACCAACGCTGTAATTCTAGTTCACGTGGCAATTATGTAGGGCTACATTTTGAGCAGCTTCCACGTTTGTGGTGCTTTGTTTACTGTACAACCATTCAACATCTGTTTGTTTTTTTAATAGGCACTAAATACAAATATATAAATCAGTGAGAGTCACAGGTACCAGGTATGCCTGGAAACTAAATCAGTGTTTGCAACCAAATGCCTAAAATTAAGATGCAGAAATGTGCAGATACAATTTTTTAATTGAAGAACCTCTTCATGCCCATCTGTAAAGCAGGAGTAAGAAAATCTAGTCACTTCTCTGAGAGCTACTTATTACTAAAGTATTTATGATAAAAGAGTTAAACATTACTCATGTCAGTATAGCTCTCAGTCAGTTCTGAAAGCTGGCCTCGCAAATGTGAAATAGGCAGTATTTTCGTTGTTTTCCATTATACATTTTTCTCCATTTAATTAGAATAAGACAGGTCAGTATAGTAATTTACGAATACCTTAAGAATTATTGTATACAAAAGACAGTCTTGAACAAAAATGAAAGTCCCTTTAGATCTAAATTTTAATACGCCCTCTCCGATTAGACAGAATCCAAAAATACCAAATCAACAAGTGAATTGAAATTTTTCAGCTCTTTAGTATTCAGTAGTGTAATGAACATGATGTACCTGCCCAGTTATTCTTTAAGGGAGATGAGCTCATTTCAAATAGATAACCATCTTTGACTTCTCTTCTGATTCATCACTGACCTGAACTCCATTTGAACCTTGTTAGACACAAAACAAGCAGGATTCCTGGCCTGAGCTATAAAATATAATTAAGCCCTTTTGAAATGATGTGTAAAAGAACATAGCTTTACCCCCACTATAACCACCACCACCACCACAACCAATAAAGTTAAATCAAGCACTGCCTGTAATGGATTAAAATAATAAATGTTCCTGGATTTTAGTGTTTGAAGTATTTGAAGAAAACAGGCTCCCAGCAGCCAGGACTGCTGAATGCATGGGGACATTTATTAGTGACGAATTCAAGGGTTTGGCCTGTTTAAGATCATTACTTTCTGTTTACCGTGTGTTACACATCTCATGTTTTTACAGAGCCCACATGTGTCCATATGTAACGCTGAAAAATGCTCTTTTACTGAAGAATAGTTAATTGGTAATGTGTAAATATTGTTCTCATGGGGAGAATGAACTATCATAAGATTCAGCTCGAGACTAATGAGAAATCCAGTGCAGTCAGCGGATTGTTAACTAAATCTCTCCTGGAAAATTGTCCTTTACTACGTGTCTCACCGTTTGTTTGCTACTGCTGTTTCCAGACTTGGATAAATTGGCTGCCTATTAAATTAACTGCAGTATTCCCCCTGTAGTTATTTTCATAGCTTTGTTACCTTTTTTTGTCAGAAGCTACTTCTTAGAGGATACCTATCAGCAAAGCAGTGTAGCCATAGTATAAGTACTCATTAGGTGATGTATCTCAGGTTTTCTGGAAAAACTATACCATAGTATAGTTTTATAGTACTCATTATGTGATGTATCTTCGAGTTTTTGAGGAAAATAGTTTATGTTGGTAATTATAATGTATTTACATATTCATTGCTGTCCTGTCTTTGGCAGCTATAAAATAGTTGCTAAAACTGCAAATACGAGGAACGAATGCTCAGAAGCAAGTATCAGTTTATCACCGGTGTAATGTATGACATAAAGTAGAAGGTGATAAGGAAAACTACTTGCTAATTAACCTCTTATTGCTAATAAGAGGTTCTGTCTCTGCTGACCAGCAGTGGGGGACACTTAGGGTAGGAGCGCGGCCTGCTGTGGTGTGCAGGCCTCATCCCTCACATGCCTCTCGCCCAGTCTGAATTGGAGAACAGGCTCTGGCTCTGGGGCCTGGTTTTGTTCCTGAGCTGCCCCAAACTCAGAAAAGCAATTTTCTTCCTAGAGATAAGATTTATAGTAAAACCATGACTTGCTTCCAACAGGCTTTTGAAAATACAGCTTGTGCGTAGTCCGATGTGATTTGTTGTATTTGTTATGTACGCTTCCATTTTCTTAAAACACTTTCCTCAAGTGTTTCCTAAAGAAATTTACCAACAAAAATAGTGCTTTCTGTCGTATTAGGTGAGGGTGCCCTGAACCAAACAGGATTTGCAGCTACCTAAGAAAGAGCAGTACAGTGCATTATAGAAGGAAAAAAAAAAAACTCCTGCTGCATTTCTACTTGCTTCATTTGGAGCAAATTCAAGAATAAGTATTTTAAAATGTTTTTGAAAACAAGATGTCCATAGCTGATGTCAAAACATTGTCTCTCCCTTTGTCTGTGAACCAGGAAGAATAACAGAACTGTTTCTTAACACCTGTTTTGCCTAAACACTACGTGATTGTTACTGTAAGACAAGGATTATTTCAGTGTATTTGCTGCAGCTATTTAAATGGGCCAGTTCTGTTTTTCTATGCATGCATACACAGAGATTCATGCACACAGGGCAGTTTAATTAATGTGGAGCCTTCTATTATTGGTAAGCCCCAAGATAGTTATATTGGGGTACTCACATTCTATGAAACGTCTTTATAATGTTTATATTAGTATAAATCAAGTCTTTACTGACTGGGAAAAAAGAAAGGGGATGTTACAAATCAAAGCAAATGTTGTCTTTTAGTAAATTTTATTCATTATTCTCTTGTAATGATCTCCATCTTTAATTTGTGTGCAAGTTAATTGCTAGATATTACCAAGTAAGTGTTAGCTGTTTTTCAAAGCCTCCTACATTATATCCAACTGTATAAATATGTCTAGATATTCCTTTTGACTATATGTCATCATAAGGTAATCCTTGCAGTGACATAGAGAAGCCTGATTTAAGTTGTGTTCTGCTCACTTAGCCTGGCAGCATCTTGAGGTGCTATTGTGGGTCGGGGTGGGGTCTGACAATGGAGGGTTGGCAGCATTTTTTAAACACTGTCTAAAGCAAGTGCTTCATATTTATTAGTCTCTTGGAGGAGTATTTTAAAAGTCATGAAACTATTTGTTTCTAGAAGTAAATTATTGCACGTACTGAAAAGTGTGTTGGTGTTCACGAGCAATAATCCAAACAGAACAAGTTAACTTCTACATATCACAACAATCGTTTATGAAGATATATTGCTTCTGTGTGGTGCCATCTCAAGTTCACTTCAAATGGAGACTTTGATTTAATCTGTTTAAACTGAAGCTAGAATTCTACAACAGAAGTTTGTGAGAGATGCATGAAAGGACTGTCAGAAAATTGTGTGTGGGAGGATAAAAACAGAGGAGAAATATTTTGCATCTTTACCTTTCAGAGATGATTGCTTCATTCTTAGGAGAGCAACTTCACTACCTGAGCCTATACTTTGAATTTTAGTATGGCATTTGGCAATGCTAAAATAAGTTCTTTTCTAACACAAACTGATATTTCTTCACTCCCTTCCCTTAGGATTTGAGAATATTTCTTTTCTAATGTCATTGTTTTTGGATTTCTGTCCTGATCGTACCCTATTGAAGCTTCTGTCATGCCCTCTTTGTTTCCTATTGCTTTTTATGGTTTGCGCATCCGTGTCAATCTTCATCTGTTTTCTTTAAGCTTCTTCAGGACATCACTTTGACCAACCTTACCTGAATGTTCTTTGCATTTTTTTTAGTAAAAGCACAGTAGATTTTATACTAAAATTCACTTCTTCATGAGCATGTAGATACAACTGCTGGGAAGGACAAGGTGTCATATTTGCCCATGGAAGAGCAGTCTGTGTCCCAGTGAGGAGAAAAATCTCTCATGGGGTCGGTGAGCTTTACCTGGTATTTGTAGGAAACAATCTGTGGAGGTGTTTCGTAATATTTATTTGTTTAGAATTTACCAACACATCCTTTTCTTTTAATCGTGTCTTCATTTCTCAGTTGTTTACACAGTGACTGAAAAAAGGCACTGCTGATTCTGAACCAGGATTATGTGCTGAATGCTCAGTTCTGTTTTTAAGCAGTTGAATATTGTGTTTTCTTTGTACTTCATGGAGATGAAATGACAACAGAAAAAGACTGCAAAACATAATCCTTCCAAGTGTAATCCCAGTGAAAGAAAACATAAATAAAACCACTTGTATTCTGGCATTCCTTTTTCCCTTTTGTTATTTCTGCAACTTGGCACATACTCCAATAAAACTATAGAACATTTCTGTATGTTGCGGAATTGTGCAATAGTTAACAGGAATTTCTCCTCTTTAAAAACAAAGTTCCGTGTAGAGTATTAAAAAAAATTAATTTCCAAAGATTGTAATGCCTCTGAAAATAACCAAACTGGGCATAGCAGGGTGAGGGTGATCTCTTCCCCTAGAACACCTCATTTTCTTGGGTTAAGACTGTATGTGAAGCTGATTCATTCCACAGTTTTGCAGAACCAAGTCTGAACTCAGAGCAAAGGAGAGGCATCGTGTTGTTTGTATTCTTGGTTATCACTGTAGTATCAGAAAAACACTGAACAGTTTCTGACATGGAAGCCTTTTACATGTAACGGCAAGCCCGGGGACTCAGAAGCCAGCCTAAATAACCCTGAGCTAAAACCCCTTTCACAATCAGTGGCAAGAGTCCTGTTTGATTGGCATGGGACAAACATTCACTCGAGCCCTTGATCATTCTTACTAAACTACAAACAGCTCAAGGGAATGATTATTCTTGTTTGTGATTCCTACTCAAGCTGAATACAATTCAATGCCATCAGAGCTATTGGGACTGTTGGACCACCTTCCTAATGGATGCTGGATAAATATATATAAAAAAAACCAAAAAACTAATATATTTCCTTCCATTGTATAAAATATTTCTTGGTATTATGAAATCATAACATCCCAGGAGGCAGGCAGACTTTTTTGTGGATTCTCAAAGACTCATAGAAGCAGTTTTACAGCATGTATTCAAAATAGAAAGTTGTATTTTGGGGGGACTTTTCTACCAGCAAAGGTATGAAATTGTTAAGTGGAACTATGCCATGAAATATCTGTCTGTGTAAGCCTTACGTGGTTTTGAATCGTTCACTGTTTGTAAATATTGTTTCATTAGAAAAATAAGCCATCGGCATTGTAAAGGATGGTGACATTCAATATTCAGTGTGTTTTTTCCAACTGTGAGCACCAGAAGAGTAAAGTTAACACTACTTCAGATGTAGTACTTTTCATGTAAATATACAAAAGAATTAAAGAGATATTAAGTGCGGTTTGTTATATTAAATCATGATTGCAGAAGTTAAATTCACAAGAGATGTGAAATTTCTAGATGGGGATTTTTTTCCTAGCAGTGTTTGTTTTTAATGAGAGTACACAAGGCCTATCATAAATCTAGCACGCCATTGTCTTTTTTCAATGTTTTATAAAGCTATGTAAACTGCAAATGGTTATGATGTGAAAAGTTTAGATTAAATTGTTTTTTAGGTAAACACATGTTATATATTTTGAGTTACAGTAATTGCTTTGAATTATTTGAATTCAAACATTACCCTTATTCTCCTGCTAAGCACTCCAAAGTCGAGCAAAGCAATATTTTATAGGTAACCTGAACAAAAGCAGAGAGAATAATTCAAAATAGCTATTTCCTATCAGTTTAGAATATAATCAAGTGAAGCAGCTGTTCTTGTTCTTAATGTACTCTTTTGAAAAAATTTCATAGTTTAATGAAAAATGTCTCTTCTCATAAACCTTAAAATACTCACACATGTAAAAAGTCATAATGTTTTGGCAAATAGCTCTTTGTAAGGAATGCGCATGAAACATACCTGCTCCGTAACTGCAATACTGCATAAAGAGTGCTCAGTAATGTTGGAAGAGCAAGCTGAAGGAAAAAAAAAATCACAAATCTTGTGGTCCAACTGTGATCCTCCTGCTTGGACAGGAGAGCAGTGGTCCACAGAAATGTTTCCGTGGAAGTCAGTGGGACTGCTTCTGGGAGAAACTGCATGTCGGTACCGATTTACAATGTCATCCTAAAGTAAATTTGGACAACAAGCACAAAAATGCTGGGAGAATAACTACGGGTAGGATAAATTCTCCATCTGTCTTTTTAGGAATCCATGGATCATCTTTCGCCCTGGACATAAAAGATTTCCTACTTAAAACAAGTCTCAAAGAAAGAACAAGGTCTCTGATCGGCCCTTTTTGCTGTTCTGTTAGTGTGGAAGCCAAGTGGTGTAAGCACAGCGGTGATCCTGGCCCAGAGCAATCCATTCCAAAAATATACATTGATTTGAGAGGAGGACTGCTGCAGGTCTGTATGAGATGCTTATGGTTCTGGTATCGAACTCGCCTGGCTTTGGATGATTGAGATTTTACAAACAAATTGCATGGGAGCCTGGAAAGCAGATAACAAAAGCTCATTTGGGTGTGTTTTTGTTGTTGTTTGTTTGTTTTATTTTATTTTATTTTGTTTTATTTTATTTTGTTTTATTTTATTTTATTTTATTTTATTTTATTTTATTTTATTTTATTTTTACCTTTTAAAATGAGTATTCTTTTATGTAAAACTGTTGATTGAAAAATTGTGTAAGATTTTTTGTGTTGTTGTTTTTTTAATGCTACTTGAGCTATGTATTGTAGCTGTATGTGTGTGTTCCCTTAAAAGTACTGGATCAAATTACTAACACTTAATATTTAGGACCCTGTTCTGATCTGTGTGTGTTTGTCTGTCCATGAGCTGTGTTTCTGTAATGCCTAGGGGTAGTCTTAAGAAATGCATATCCTTTCTTTTTAAACTTACACAAATTTCTCGGGGGAGTAATTATAAACTGTTGTTTGTAGTAATTAATACTCAGTTTTCCATGCTGTCCTCTCCTTTTTGGAAGTATGGAAGCCCATAGCTTGAAACCAGTCCAAGAAACATGGGAGTTCTTGAAATGAAAAATAGATTCTGTGGGACTTAAACAAGTAGGCTTTAAGATATGTCTTGTTTTAATTATTTTTATTGTAGTATCTATACACACCAAATGTTTTAAAATAAATATATAAATCAAGTATATAAAGCACAAAAAGGAAATTTTGACATTTAGTTGTGTAATTAGACCTTTTCCCAGAATCGACATCAGAAGTTCTTAATACCACAGCACTTGGAATAGGGCTAATCAAATAATACAAATTGAATATATATATATATATATATATATGTAAATAAAGTCAGTTTGTTTCTCTGCTTCTTTTTGATTTGTTTTTCACAAGTACTTGGCTGACCACCTCTGCATATTCTTAATAAAAAGGTGCTTTGGTGCTTGTTTTTCAATGTTATTTTATTTTCTGACAAGGACCTGAGAAACATCTATAAATTTGAGAAACAATTTATTATTAGAATATATCCTGCAGTAATTAGCTTTTCCAGGAAATAAAAATAAAATAAAAGTAAAAATAATTATTAAAAAAAAAAAAAGATCCAACAGAATAGGTTTGAGAATGCTTTCAAATGAATTTATTTGGGGCTAATTTTACCAGATCTAAATATGACCTCATTTTCTACCATTGTTAATTTGTATTAAAGCAGAGCCTAGAGAGCTTATGTAAAACTGGTGCCTTATCTGTGAATATCTCTATTAGGAGCTCCTTGCTCTGGAGTTCTAGCTGCCAAAAAATAAAATAAATGAGAATGGGTGGAAAAAAGCATCCTTCATTCCTCCAGCCAGTGGAGAACTGAGGCCTTAGGGATCACCTTAGTGACACTGAATTCCGACTTTCCATATTTTTATAAATTTCTGTGGTGTTTTTTTTTTTTTTCCCCAACTTCAAGCCATGCTCTCAGAACTTAGAGCACATCCAATTTATATTCTGTGTGTTCTCAGTATTTGCTTGAGGTGATCTAGAGTATGTCTTTCTAGTCATCCTCTTTGCTCTGTTGCATGTTCAGTTTTTAATGTGTTCCAGAATTCCAACATCCTCTTTGAACAATTTAAACTTTGAAACTTTAGCAAGTTTTGTCCTATTTTGAATTGCAAAACCTGTGACTAGTCCTACCAGGATGTACTGCACTCAAGCTGTATGGTTTTGCACATCACTTTTTACTTCTGTGTTTTCAGTTCTGTGCTCTTCCAGGCAGCATCTCCCTTAGTTGCAAGTGGTATGAATTAATGTATTCTTTAGAGTGATGAAAAGAACAAATTTACCAAAATTATTTTGTAGAGGTTTCTTGTTGTTCCTATTCATTATTTTGACATTAAGAATACTTAGAAGAAATTAAGGTAAAAGTAGAGCAGACTGAAAGCAATATGAAGTTCCTTTTAATTTCCCTTCAAATGTGACTGAATATTGTAGGTAATCATTTTGTCTTTTTTTTTTTCTTTTTTGTAAAGGTTTTCTGGGGTCAAGAGCATTTGAACTGTTTAGTTCTTCTCCAGGAGCTTCTGTGGGAGTACCTTACTAAACACGGCAGTGTAGAGACATTCATGTCTGAACGTAGATACCCCACTTGTTTTTCGACGGAAAGGAATCAGGCCTCAAAAACTGAGCATACCTCAGATGATCTGAGAACAGGCCTGTTCCAGTATATACAAGATGCAGGTAAGAAGAATATTATTACTCTCTTTATTTTAATAATTATAAAGTCAGTACAGTAGTAACCTATTAAAGATTACTTGCTTCTCACAATTAATTCTTTACTTTTTTCTTTTTTTGAAAAGCAATAGAAATGACATCTGCTAGAATGAAAAAAAATAGTTTTTTGATTTCTTTCCATTAAGCTATAATCTTTTAAAAGTCAGGGAAATTGATTTTTTTACTTTCTCTCCTTTTGATCCTGAGGGGTTTATTTTTAACTACTTTGGTCTCATAAACCAGCATGTTT
This sequence comes from Anas acuta, assembly GCF_963932015.1. Classification (NCBI taxonomy): domain Eukaryota; kingdom Metazoa; phylum Chordata; class Aves; order Anseriformes; family Anatidae; genus Anas; species Anas acuta. The sequence goes on from NC_088980.1 coordinate 136,392,983, forward strand.
CTTTTTAGAAATTATATAACAGATTATAGCTTTCTTTCATTTGACAGAAGCACAAAAACTGCCTGGTGCCTATGAAGTTGTGTTTTACAATGAAACTGAGGATAGTCCAGGAATGATGTTATGGAGATATCCAGAACCCAGAGTGCTCACTCTTGTAAGAATTAATCCTGTCCCTTTTAATACCACCGAAGATCCTGATATCAGCACTGCTGACCTCGGAGATGTTCTTCAGGTAGGTAATGGAAGTTTTCTGCTTTCATTAACAAAAGAAAATATTAAAGCTGTAAAGTGAATGTTTTCAAACTTGCATTTATTAAAAATGACTGCAAAACAAATGTCAGGAGCTCTATAAAATCAATAGGAGGTAAATTCCACAGCTTACACATATCTTTAGTTTTAAAACTACTTGTCCAAATATTTTAACCACTTATCTGCAAAGTCTTTCAGCTCTAGTAAGCTTTATCTGTTCTGGTTTGCCAGGAATACCAAGTTTTTATTCTGGCTTTGTATGTTTTCGCCCATCAGTCTTTATTTAAAGATTTCATTTGATTTGAAAGAGAGACATATAAAGAAAAACCTGGTCTGAAATTGCCGAGATGCAGTGGATTCATTGAACACAAATCTCCAATCCTGTTGTTCTCTCCTGCATCTGTGATGGTAGATGGCTGTACCTCTTCTAGTAAGATCCACAGGGTTCAGAGAAAGGATCTAGATTCTCTCATTTAGCTTTGACAGTGTTGAAGTGAGCAGTTTGGCTGTGTGAGATCATGGAAATGCCCTTCAAAGGAGGGCTGAGTGCTGCAAATCTGTGATTCAGTGCTTCAAAAATAGGGCCATACCTCACGATTGCACTGATCCTTAACTCTGATAATTTTTGCTTTCCAAAATTTATACTTAGGTAGTTACACTGTCTCCTGTGTAGTGTGATACATGTTTATAAAGGTTACTTACTCCTTGCATGCCTATTTTGATTTTTGCTTAATTTCAATTTTAATAATCTTGGTTTTCTTTTTGTATTGCAAATTGGATCTTTCTGTCTCTCTCTTTTTTTTTTTTTTTTAATCTAATCTTCTTGTTGGTTCGAACAGTGTTATAGTATTGTCAAGGGAGTTGAATCTCCCGATTCTTTGTATTTATTCAGAAATGTTTAATTATATTTTATTGTTCCTATAACTTTAAAAAAAATGCTTTTAAAATTGAATTATGCAGCAATATGTGTTGAGCTTTGGATGAGAAGTATAATCTTCCTCAGATAAATGGTATAATGTTATTACCGTGCACATACTGCTAGTGAGATCATGTAAGTGTCCTGCCAATTTCTTTGCCCTCTAGACAGCCAAATGTCAGCTCCTTTCAGTTATATGAAAATTAAAATTAAATGGAAAAAAAAAAAAAACAGCTTAGTTTGGCATGAGGTTTGAATCAAAGACGAAAATTATGTTACTTTATGCTTTCTTGATGACCTATTAGGTTGCTATGAAAGCCAGCAATTTGCCTTCTTTCAGGGTGGTATTTTCAGAAGATAGCACAACAAGGTTTTGGTATGAAGTGCATTAAGCTCCCTTTATAGACAACAGACATCGTGAGGATAATGTATGTGTTTTGTAATAATCTGTCCCTTGAAAAGGGAAGCATCAGTTCTTCAAGTGGGTATCGACAGGGATTTGACGGCATATGCAACTGGACTCCTTGTAGCAAGCACGTTTTGCCCCTTTGTGCTTCCATACTACAGGGAAGAGAAAAGCTGCTAGTTGCAATCTTCTGTCATCTCCTCTGGGATTACCTTACTCAGTAAGACAGAAACCAGTATGTGCTCTGCTGCCAGTTCTTACGTTCCCTAAACTTCTACTGGTCTTCACGTAATTCTTCAGCATAGCATTTAATCTTATACATTGACCACCACAAACTGTTTCCATCTTGTTTTAAGTTTGTAATCAAGCATCCCTGTACAGCTTCCCTCCATGATGCTTTCGATTTTGTGATGAATCATTTCTTAGTAGTTAATACTTTGAGCTTTCAATTACATGGAAAGAGATTAAAGATATCAGCCAAATAAGAGCACAATGGCACATGTGTGATCTTGACTAACACATCTACTCAACAGCTATGCTTTTGGGCAGATGGAGTGCAGAAATGCCTACAAAAGCATCCACATTTTGGTAGTGGGCCATTAATTATGGCAGTTACTGTTGCCTGACTATACGTGGTAATTTATCACATTTCCCAGAAATGGCAAATACGCATAGACAGAGCAGGTCTGCACAAAGTCAATAAACAGCCATTTAAAAAATGTACAGTATGCATTTTTTATTAATCTAACAAATAGTTGGGTGGGAGAAATAATAATTAATTTTCAAATTCACCAAATACATATCTCGAACTTTTGGTGCTGATTTAAATGAAAAGGAGGTCTTTCATCAGCTCTACTTTTTCCCTGTATGGATATATCTCTGTTTCTTAAACACAGTGTATTTACTGTGAATGGAAAATTTACAAAATATAAAGAGGAAAAAGGTAGAACAACACTTTCATTCACTTCTTGACATGAAGCAATAAAGGAACATCTGCAAGCCAAAGACTTAAGCTTTTTTGATAAAGGAACTAAATTTCAAGACAATGATGATATCAAAGTACATTAAAAATATATTTTAAAAACTTTCCCAAGATTACATATATGTTCAAATGTTAGGAGGACCCATAATGTCACCAGGTGTGTTACCAGTCTCCCTTAATCCTTCACATAAATCCAGGCAAAGGTGCACTTGTGTAAGTTCTCTTGAGCTTAACAGATTTAAAAGTTTGCTAGTTGCACAATCTTTCATTCCAAGTTACTTGCTGTGACATTTCATCTAGCTTTCTATCTTTGCTAGACTTCTTATGGCATATCTTTTTAATCATGAATAGATTTTAGAAGTCTCTTTGTTTCTGTAACTGTCCTTTGAATTCTTGGAACTTGCAAAAGCTTCACCATAAAGAGAATTTTTTTAGATACCAAAGCTGTAAGTCATCTGCTGTGGCCAAAGGATAAGCTAACAGCTACAGTTTATAAGAGTTAAAATGAACAATATTTTTTTCTGAAACCTTACCTTGCTGCTATTTTTAGTTTGTACCAGGAGCTTATTTTCTTGTGTTTTTACATGTGTTGTTGGAAGGATAAGCAATTTCACTTGTCAAATTTCTAATATTTTACTTGTTTACAATCCCATCACTGTTGCTTTTATTTGTAGAGGAAAAAGGAAAAACAGACGTTTCTGCCATGGTGTGTAGCATGTTGCATTTTCTTTAGTGATTTCAAATAGAAATTCAATCTTTTCATTCAAAGGCAGTGAGAGAGAATCCCAGTTGCACTTATAAGAAACTGCACCCGGATTGTATTTCTTCTGCGAGATTGAGAGAATTTAAATTTGTTCTTTTTCCTGTTTACCAGACATTGCAGCTCCTTTCTATTGAATTCTTAATCCCTCACTGTCCCATTTTCACATGTTAAAATGTTCTTTGGCTCTGTGTGACCTACCATTTTATTAGATAACTACTTGGTGAAACACCTTTAGAATTCCCTAGTAAGTCTTCTTAATTTTTTAAGGAGTTCCTGTTCAACTGACATTTCAGAGATATTTCTAATTCTCAAGTACTAAAACCATTATCTGGCATCACTTCTAACCTTTTTTGATCTGCAAAGCAGGAGATCTGCCTTCTCTTGTACTTGGTTGTTCCTTTATATGGTGAGTCCTAACCTATCAACACAATACCAAAATATATGTTCATAGTCCACACAAAGAACAGAAGAATTTCTTGAAGCATCCTACAAGACAGATATCAAAATACAATAGTAACAAGGTTATGATGATTTCAGGTTGAAGATGTAGTCTATGCCAGGAGAAGTCAGCCAAGAACCATGGTAGTTTTGTGTCTTGTATAACCTTAAGACTGAAAATATTGTTGGATTGTTCATGGTTAAAAATAAGGACATGTAGAAGTATCTAAATTAATATAAAGAAATGTCATGTGCTGTTTTTATGGGAAACTTGTTTCCTTCAATACGATTTTTCTAGATGTGAGAGGAGCACAGATTTGGTTTGGGATACCTTTGTTGTATTTCTTACTACTCCCTTTTATGTCTACATCACTGCCAAGATACTTTCTGAATATCTCAAGACTGTTTTAAAGTTTATATATCAATTAAAATTCAAATTATGCAGCAACTACATATTTTAGTAAAGGTCGATATGGGATAAAGGAATATGCGCAAGAGCAGTGGTTTTATTTTATCATGAAAAGCAAAAGCAATTAGGCTTGTGAGAGTAATGTGATAAATACTGCCTCTAAGACACCACTACTGTACCCTTCATGTAATGGAGGTCTACAGAAAAGGCCTTCAGGCAGCAGGAGACTCAAATATTGGTAAAGGCATACTCTTTTGATCTTGACTATTGCTAAGATAATTTTTAAAACACACGGAGAAGAAAAATCCTATTACACTGGTAACTTCACTTAGGGCAGCACACATTTGGTAGGATTGAAGTCAATCCCAGTGCTGATTCCATCTAATGTTATTTAATCCAGGATAATCCATTACTGCCCAAATCAGCAAGGGCAAGGGGTAGAACAGTGTTGATGTGAGAGTTGTATTCACAGTTCAGGAGCAGAGAAAAGTCCAATTAGGAAACCTTTCACAGAATGAATTAGAAGATAATAAGCAAGATGAAGAGAAGAAGTAGCAATACCATTACTATGTCAAAAAGAGATACAAAAGAGATGCCCTCTGAGACTTTCTCCATTGCAACAGAAGAAACTTTTAAATCACTCAAGTAGATTGATGGTAAGAGGAAGTCTGATGATTGAAGATAAAAGGATGAGTAATTTTAAAAGCATCGTTACGTTTAGGACTTTAGCTTTTGCAGATAATTTCTATAGTAAAAATTGGTGTTGGAACTTTGGAATTGTGCACACGTTTATAGATTTGTCTCAGCAAGTATTCATATATGGAGACTTAATTAAGGTGTGCTTCACTTTCCCACTCTAACTGTAAGCTATATTCTATAAGGCAACCAGCTCGTTAATACAGGGTAACAGGTCTTTTCTTTGCTCCATGATATTCTTCTTCTGTAGCAGTTAAAGTTGTAATCTGCTGGTGGAGATTATTCTCAGTCTTGTGATTCTGTCCATAAAATGTCTTCTCCTGAGGACTTTGAAGCACAGTAGTAGCCATCAAGCAGAATATAGTTTATAAATTATATAGAAAGGTCTCCAGGGAAAATCTCAGAGTTGAAGACATGAGCACCTCAGGAGCACAAGTGTGCCAGTCAGCCTAAACTGCAGAGAAAGGACCTTGGTGGTGTCTTTCCTCATTACCCAAATGATGGCTTGATTGGGTGGCAAGGACGACTGAAGGAGAATTTGGGGCTGTTCCCTCAGTCGTGATTGTACTGCCTGCTTTGGAAATGTGGCATTGTTCTGGCAACTGACCATGAAAGGAGTAAGGGCAACCATTTCTAGTTCCAGACAATAGTTTGTAATTGCAGGTAATGCCACAGTCCAGACCATAAAGGATAATGCAAGAGGAATATATACCACACCATAACAAGGAACTCTAAGGTGCATTTCAAAGGTGTGGTGTAATACTAAATTCAAATGTGCTTGTACAGTTCCTTGAGTCTGTCAGGTTGCAACAGCTGAGAGAGGATAAATATTCTTCATTTCTTTATTATTTTTACAATTTGAAGGAGGAGAGTGGCAGGAATGAAAATCTAGTGATTCAGTAGTGATTTTTAAATTGCATAGATAGAATATTGAGTTAGCTACATTTAGGGATTGAAACTCAAAGAAAGTGGTGGTGGATATTTATTCTGTGAGGCTTAAGGCTACGACTTCCACAATGCTTCTGGTTTTCCAAAGTCTTCCCGTGTATTTCTGCATCCTTGATACTCTGATTTACTTTTGTCTTTGCCTCAGAGTAGCCTGTGTTCAGTCAGAAGGATGAAGAGGAATTCTTGAAGTACAGTAGTTTTAAGAAGAATCTATTTTTCTGATTTCATCTAGGCCACATTTTTATATCGTTTATCTTTACCAGGAACAAGTTCAACAGGTTAGGGTTGGCAGGGAAGGGAGCAAAGATTGAGGGTGGTTGGGTTCACCAAGGCAGGAAAGCAATTTGTGTGCTATCAAGGAAGTATTTGGCTTTTCTGTGCCAGCAGGTGAATAGTACATGCAAATGATTTCCTGTACAGCTGGAGGCCTGTTTTACCTCGTGAATTTTTCACAGAGATACTCAGTGTTTTCTATTCCAGTGCAGTTATTTTTGCAATAAAGGATATTGCTGGCACTGCCCCATACCTCAAACAAAAAGCTCTGTATCATCACGATAGCGTTTACACAAGTGGCCTTGGGTTTAAATGGTGGAGAAGAACAGATTTGTCTAATCAAAGTGATTGCATTGTGTGTAATACTCTGACTTCTGAGCTCTGTGATTTATTTAAGCTGCATCACCAACACTGACTTAAAATTCTTTCTCCTGGATTGTTAGCCAGGGATAGATACAAGCTGTTAATGCTTACAAGACAAAAGGAAGATAATCTGTGGCATTTGTTCATTTCTCCGTATGCAGTTAAAATATCTACTGAGCTATAACCCTGACAGGTTTTTTGTATTTGATGATGTTTCCCTTGTGTACCTGCCAGGATTCCTATTGCATGCAAGTGCAGTCAGCATTGCAAGAGCTGATGAAAAGATGAATGTGTCCTGAAGTTTGCTTTTTTGGCCTTTCTTCTTCATGTAGTATCCTAATAAACAGAGCACTTATTCCTGGTTTAGAAAAGAGGTGATTAAATTAACCAGACCTTAAGGTGTACTGTATGAGACTAGGGAAGTAAATATAGTTCTGAGGTTGTAAGGGCTTAAGTGAGATTTAATAAGGAAAGACTAGGTAAATAATCCCTCTCTGGTAAATTTCATTCGGAGTATTTGCTGAGATGGTGAAGTCTCCTTGAAGAGACCATAAAATATTTCCAGCTTCAAAAGGTGAGGATTCAAAAAAGTGTCTATTGCACTGCATTAAATGCTTACAGTATTTAACTAACACATTTGCAAACTCCACATCCTGGAATCTGTTTTTTTCAACACTGTCAGCCAATAAACAGTCATTTTCTAACACCTTGTGGTTGTTTAAACAGTGGCTTAAGGAAGCATGAGCTTAAGAATGACTGACATTAGACCTACTGTAAGTCATTATTTCAGGAAAGATTTGACATGACAGTCAACAGGAAAAGAATTATGATCAATGTCAAAAACATTCATTTTCCCTTTTGACAGAGAATACCTCATTTTTGGCTGGCTCTGCTTCCTTTTTACTTTTAACTCCCTGTTGGGGCCACAATATTCATCTGGGCATTTTGAGAGTCTGGGAAAAGAGCATTTTGGGAAACCACAACTTTTATTCATCTTTGATTCATTTCTTACATTTCCAAGCAACAACTATTTTGGAAATCCAGATAATTTGTGCGTGACAGGTTAGTGATTGAAGTTCATAGTGTTATTCCATAATAAGTTGTAAAGTTCAGCTATGCTCATCGATATACTTGATGGTTTGCTAATTTTTAAATCAACTGTCATGCAGTTGTATCATCTTTAAATAATCAGACTTTTTAAATGAATGGTGAAATAATTTGTCTAATTGGGAGCTACACAGACAGCAATTCAGTGCTTCATCTGGGATTCTTCTTTTTAAAACATACTTGTTAGTTCTACATTTTGATGTTATTTGAAATGAGTGCACTAGAAATACAGTGTTTTTATGATCTCTCTACTATGTGAAGAGTTGCAACAAGCTTTACACAAAGCACTACATTTTCATTATTGAGCATATCTGACCGTAAACTAGAAATTTAACAAACACATTTTAAAGTAATGGAGGAAATTTCTTTCGTGTCACTGGAACTGATGTTTACATACATGCATGTGTACAAAAAAAAAGAATGCAGTAAAGAATTACGTAAACAACTGTTATGAGGGCTGAAGACTTGCTTTTAGCCTAAACCAATTATACTTCAAATGATATGGATGTAAGCACCGTGATACTAGGCAAAATTGTGCATGTTTTTGAACATTAAGGCTCTGATTATTAATGATCAGTGTTGTCTTCATTTTCCTTCAAGAAAGGAAGTAGGGGCTAAAGAAGTTTCGGTGTTACACATTGAGTCCTAAGCAGATGTTGAAACAGAGCCCGTTCTCTTCAGAAATTCCAGCTTTAAGCATTAATTGTGAACTTCCTTGCTAGAGAGTAGGATTATCTCAGAATTCCCTATTTTGTTAATGTATTTTGTGTGTATAATCTTAATTATTTTGCTGTGTGATCTTAGTGCTCGCTGCATCAAGATGAGGCTGTATCGTTTGGACTACAGTTTCGGTGCAGTCTGCAGGGAGTTAAGCGTAACTCGTTGGGAATGTTAATGGAAGTTGTGCATAATTTGCCTGTGCATCTCACTGAAATTCACCCTTTGGGGTTACTGAGCTAGTGAAAATTCTACCGGGTGCCAGAAGACTGACGAAACCATCAGATTATCTTAATGACAGATTTACACTCACGTTGTGTTCTGTACTTTTCAGATTTTGTAACTCTGATTTATGAAACTTTGCAAACCAAAGTTCTTTCGGCCGTTCACTGATCTTGTGGCACTTTTTGTAGGAGTCAAGCTTTACTGTGGTCAAAATATCCCGTGTACTGAAAATTATGCCGTACTTCATGTACTAATAGACTACTACCCGCAGTCCCAGAGGTGACTGCATTTCAACAGTATACTGCTTACATTGTTAACAAATATGGAAACCTAGAAAATGAAAGTCTTAGGAAAAATCTTCCACATTTTATTTATATCAGAAAAAAAGGAGAATTAAAAAATAGTGTAAGTAGCTAGGTCTCTAATGTAAGATGTTATGTTTATATAAATTTGTCAATACTTAGAAATAAATTAAAATAAGCAAGATCTTAGTAAATTAAATGAAATGCTGTGGATTTTGGTATTGGAGAAAGGAGAGGTCTTCACATAAACTCCGTGTCAAGATAAATGACACTTAGTAGAAAAAATGGGTTTGACACTTAGTAGTACATACATTTTCTTGTTTAAAAAAATGCTGCAGAAATCTTCTCAATTATAGCATAGCACTCCTCTCTGCTCTCTTAACAAAAGCTGTTAGTGTGTTTAGAGTAATTTTTCTGTAATGAAAAAAGTCAGTATCAGTGACAGATTACATTACTATACACACCTGCATTCGTTCTGAACCTGCTAGCCTGATAAATTGATAAGATAAGTTGGTCACATGTTGTTTTTAAAAGGCAAAGAACAGAGTTCCTAATAAAAGAATGCTACATATTTCTTCTAAAAGGTTAAAAAGCATTTCTCAGGGCTCTTAAATTACCATATTCTGATACCAAGGGAAAATAAAACCTGGGCTTAGAGTCTTGTTTGTACTTAGAGGGCTTTCCGGACAGGAAGGCAATCTTGATGCAATTCAGTAAGCCACAATACCAGTGGGGCATTACAGGTGAAAAATTTGCAGCTGTACCCCTCACCACAATGTATTACAACTGTACAGTGGAATATTTCCTGTACAGAAATAGGGCTTGGTTAACTTTGTTTCCCAAGAGTAGATCACATTAAAATGTTATAAAATCATGATTTCCTGCATTTGAATACTTGTGGTTTCTCAACTGGTTCCAATATTACAAAGGGTTTTTTATAGCTTCTATTAGTTGAAGATGTATAGAAGCTTTTTCTTTTTTTTTCCAAAGTCAGCTAAAAGGCAGTTATGTGTTTTTTGAGAGCAATTTCTCTCAGAAGACATGAGTTTTCTTTCACATCTCTTATTATAATTGAGTTTTTAATATTTACTTTATAAACTGCAGTACAGATGTAAATGCAAGCAAAATTAAATAAATATGCTAATAGTACCATAAATAAATTTGTTAAATGGAGTTGAAAAAGACAAGGTATTTGTTATTACTCAGTAAACAAAATAGTAGCTATTTTCTTTATTTAGTCAAAGGCTTCAGTGTGTATAGGAAAACAAAGAAATTAGGCAGATAAACAATTTGGAAGTGAATATTTTAAATTGAATGTGGTTTAACAAAATGTGTCTTAAAGCTAGAACACTTCAAAGAGAAAAAAAGCAAACTGTAAAGAAATAATACTTTTGTTTAATTTTTTAATTTCTCCAGTTCAGTATCTGATTATTACTGGCTGTTGAAAATTAAGAGCATGCCACTGTGGAATAACTTTTACTGCCCAAAACATATGGGTATTTAAAGCATTAAAATAGTGTCAAAGTAACAGAAAATCATAATAAAAATACAGAGAGGATTGCAGTGGGAAGACAGCAAATACTTTGAACACCTAAAATGTATTTAATCCTAGTATTAATGCTAATACTAATAACCTAAATTTTTCCTATAAACTACTTTTTTTTTTTTTCTTTTTCTTTTTTTTTTTTTTAATATGGATTTGTAATGAAAAGAGAAAACTGGTGGTCTGTGGCTCTGCTCAAAAAGGTTTTCTACACTGGTATGATACAATGTTAGCCCTGAAGAATGCTTAAAAAAAAAAAAGCAACTAGCAGCTTGATTTGTAGCATGATTTTTCAGTGTCAATCACATGAGAAAATAAACATACATGTCTATTTTGAAGTATCCTACTATCCTACAGTTGTACAAAATGTTCCAGTGGTCAGATCGGATTGTGTGTGTGATGTAAACAGGTATAGTAAGGAGGTTTTATTAAATATTTTCTTTTCAGCATGTTTTTTACGTAATTAATTTTTCTGTGTATTTTTTCCTATTTTTATATAAATCATAGTTCAAAACCAAATTTAAAATTAAAGTTCTTGGTAGCTACTGCCAAGAATTTTCCCTGTATAAAAATCTGGATAGAGCTTTTTGTTTTCTGCTGCTGCTACTTCTGTTCACCTGAAGGCAAAATTGTATTTTTAGGGCAGTTGGCCCTGAAACAGGAAAATATCCTAAAAACGGAATAGCGTTATTACAGAGCAATCAGTTTATTCATGCTCAGGAAGCTCGAGTTAAAATCTCAGCATGGGTTGGCGTCTGACACAAAGTGCTAGTTTGTATTGTATTCTGCCTCTCATTCACTTAGGTGGCCCTTCTCAGAGAAGATAAAACACACACATGCTTCCTGTCTTCTGTGTGCATTTTCTTGTACAGTAGTTGTTTCTGGAACAAGAGTAACTTCATTTCCAAGAGGAAACACCCACCATCTGAGGGACTGAGACTCAAGAAATGAGCATTTATTCTGCAGAAGCTTATTTTCCAGCAAAAACTAAAACAAAACATAAATTAAAAGGATGCACCACTGAAAGCAGCATTAAGCACATTCTTCTGTAACCCAACTATTAATATCTTTCTCTTTAGACAGCTGTATGTATATATTTAAAGGTCTGGTTTTAATACTGATTTTAAAATTAAATGTTCTAGTTTTTAAGTAATAAAACCAACATATTTTAATATAACTTTAATTCAGCGAGCTCAAAGAGCTAGGTGGATGGCTATAGTGTTTTCCTAGACACAAAAACGATGTCTGTGAGAGTGATGTGATTAGCTAAGAAATTGAGATATTTTAATTATTTCTGTCTTAATGGTAATAATGTTTGAGACCTGTTTGATGTTTGAATCCTTCCTGTTTGAGACCTGTCAGCATGAGGACAATATAGTATAGTGAATAATATAGATGTAATACACCTGTAGTTATGTATATATGTAGTGTATATAATATATATTTAATATATATATTTAATATATATTATATACATGTGTGTATATATATATATATATTTAATCATTTATGGCAACCTGGTAGCTTGTAGATGTCTGGCGTTGTCTAATATTTAGCTGCAGAGCTCAGCTGTAGAAACATAACTAGCAATGTTTGGTAGGCACCAGAGGCTTTTAAAATCCGGATTAGCCAAGCAGTCTAAAGGTGGGAGGATAACACCAGGTCATCGGAAAATCTAGAAGCATGTTGTCATCATAAAAGCCTTTAAAAATCACATATGGATCAACAAACCTTTCTTTCCCATTCTGTCTTCTTATTCTGCCTAACTTCAAGTACAAATAGAGATTATCCATGTGTTCAGTAGGATGTACAACACATGGATGAAAATATTAATAATAACATCGTGTTAGCAGATTATGTAGCGAGGCCTGACCTTCACTTTCCAAATAGGAATTAAATTATTCTGATACAGATAAAGTGAGGCATAATACATGATGAAAAATTAAAAACATGGGTCTATCACATTGTAGTGCACTAGAGGGGATATTTTTGTTGGTTATTAATACGGTCTTGCTGATAGATTAACAACCTTTCAGGAAATGACTTGAAGGATGCAGGTTTTAAAAGGAGGTTTCAAGTTTCTTTGTTGTTGTTGTTTGCTTGTTTTGCAAAATATTTATGATAAAGGTTTCAAAGCAAAACAGGTTCTGTTTGTGAAGAACTGATTTATGTTCACAGAGGTGATTCTTATAATGTCTATGCTAGTATAATATGTATGAGGATTTTTTCTCAAAATAGAGTAAAAGGAGAGATTTCACAGTGAATGGGAAACCACTCTCTCTTACTCTCCTAAGTCAAAAAAAAATTCTGCTCCAAGGCAATTATTTCAGTAGAATTGTTTCTTTGTGTCCTGTCCTTGCAGGGAACAGAACTGAAACTGTCATTCCAATGAAACTGCTTTCCTTCCTGCCAGAATTATTAATACACCGTTTTCATTCTTAATAAGAACAGTTTGTCAGAAACAGTTTTCAGATCTCCCATATCTATAGTCCACAGTGGTAAAGAGAAAAAGGATGAACCTTCAAATTTTTTTTTTTTGTCTCAAATTTATCTTAGCAACAGTTTTGTTAGGTTTTTCACTAGCACTAATAATTTAGGCTACTTTCATGTACCTTTTCACTTCTGCTTCTGATCTCTATTATTAATGTGGTTAAAAAAGCATCTGACTGATGTTTTTCTCTCTACTGCCATAGTCATCCTTCTAAATAAGTGTGCAGTAGGATGTGCTTTTCTTGCAAAACTCAGCTTGGAGGTTCTTAGTTAAATTTGAGCCCAGAGTTAAATAATAGTTTTATACACATATAGATGACATAGGCAGTACATTAATGGCTCTTTTTGCATGTTATGGGTGAATAAAATCATTGGAATTCAGACTTCTTGAGAGTTAGGAAAGAAGATAAAACAACATGGAGAAGTGTCTCTTAAAGTGTGTTTGTTGTTTAGCAAAGAAGCTTGTGGTTAGATATGCTTCTTCAGTGTTTAGTTTTATAGAGGCAGCACTAGCAGTAACAATTATCTGAATTATAGCTTAGGTTTTATTCAGATATTTTAAAGCAAAAATACCATATTTAATTCCACATGCGAGGATTTTTTGTTGCAGCTAATTCATTTATTCCCACTGCCTATGACTCAGTTTTGGGGTTATAGCCCATTTCCAGGCTTTCACAACTATTATTTTTGGCAGCTAATATTGCCCAGAGCTACCATCTTTCCTTAAATTTGCCCAGATCAGGCATTAGTAATAAACCCCCTAGAACAAATAAAGCTAGGTATGTAGGAATCAAAGGTTCGAAGTCAACCAAGTCTTTTGAAAGCTTCAGACTAGAAAGCTTAAAGTTCAGACAGTTCCAAAGCATGAGCTGTATTTTGTGTAGGCTATCACATACTGTATTTTGACTTTTTACTTCTAATTTGTAGTAGATGACATCTTGAAATGTACTATATCTTCCTCTGGTAGATTTCTTGACATCCTGCAGTGAAGTTAGGAAAAATTTCCTGAGTAAAAGTAAATAGGAATAATCTTTTCAGCATGCCTACCAGCCTGCTTCAATTGGTAGATGGTATGTTCCTCCTGGCTGCTCGTATGGCTGAGTCCAGTGGTTGCTAATCTGCCTTTCCAAATCCTTTAGAATTCACTTAGGAGGTTACCATGAAGTTCCTAAAAAGCAAGCGCCCTATGTTAGGCTATACAAGAGCCTTAAGAGGAGTAGTTAATGTCTTTATGCCATAATAATTGTTTTGATCATTTTGCTTTGCCATTTTTTCCTCAAGATCAGTTTCCCTACCACCTACTGAGTAACTACATTATTTATTTTTTTAATAATACGTGTGAAATTTTAATAATACGTGTGAAATCTATTTGGCTGTTGTTGTGTTTTTTTCAAGCTTTCCCTCTTCCTTTATCTTCAGTGTTTATTTTCAATCCCTATATTACTTTCCTCTAGCCTTACTAATGGTTTTAAGTTTTCATAATGCAGTGCCACTTGTGAAATTCCTTTATCATGCTCTTCAACAACTTCTTTCAGCTCATTAATCTTAGCAGGAGTAGAATTTATCACCTTGCTTAATCTCTTTTAAAATGCCTGCTACTTGCCATTGTGTTCCAGTTTTGTGAGATTCTTGTTAGAGATTATTTTCCTTACATTTTGGAAAAAATACTATGTTGTGAGATGTAATCAGAAAGAAATAAATACTGTAAAATAATAGGATAGCTCTTCAAAACTTCTGTTGCACGTGTTAAATAACACCATTGACAAGAAAAATACCTTAGGTGTTGGGCCAAACCAAGTATTCATATATATTGAATCAGACTCCTAAAATTTCAATGTTATTTCAAGACTGAGATTTAAAAATAAATGGAAATAAAGACTGCAGTTTGAATCTGTGTCATGTTTTCAGAAGTACCTGTGCAACCATGAAAGGCTGCAGTCTTTTTTGTAGAAATGATGCCGATCCTTTCATAATCACATAATTTGAAGACCTTGTATATAGCAAATATTACTTTTTTTTTTTTTTTTTAAGTCAGATGTTTTATCATCAGTGGAGACTGTGGAGGATTAGAAAAGATGTACATGAGTGTGAATGGCTCCACAATGTAGTATGAAAGATAGCACATGATGGAAGTTACTATTTATATGCTTAGTTAGCACAGGGACATTTCCCCAAATATATCAGTATTTGAATGAAAGGAACATCATTGTGGCATTGCAATTTTGAGTTTGTCCACAGGCATTAAAGCCTAAAAAGTATTCAACATTGAGAAGTTTTGAAGAACTCTAAATGTGCTAAATTAGAGTTGAATTAGGGTCATTTCCATATAGTGACACTAAGAGCAAAAAGAATAAGTACAACTTGACTTGGAAACATAGCTACAAGCATAATAATGTAATGTTTCATATTACTGTTATTGTGCACAGTGCCATTGCAGAGCTGGCAACACAGAACCAAGAAAGATGTTTTCTGGGTCACCAAGCCCTGTCTTCTCCCATCAGGGGCAATGTTGGTTGCTGTCTTCATCTTATTAACAAATCAAGCTTTTAAAAGCAGCCGTGATGAGCACAAAAGCTGTGTTCAAACCTCTGTCTTTCTTTTTTTCTTCTGGTTTCTAGCAGAAGCTCAATAAAAGAGCAACTCTGAGTTTTCTTCTTTTGAGAGCAACTCAGTTTTAACCTAGAGTTTCTCTGAACCTTTTCCTCTTTTAACCGTTTTTAACTCCTGAGGTGTCCGGAGAGAGCAGTGATCTTCGTTTAGTTTTCCTTGAATTGGTCCTCGACACTGCACGATTCTAGTGTGAGCTGAAACACTTCTTACATAAATAATTGGAAATGTGTGCCACAGTGCAGATGTGGCCCACTGGTGTCTTATACAAGTCAATTAATATTTGCAAATATCTCACCTGATGTTTCTCAGGATGGCATTTGCTTCTTCCAGGCATCGTCCTACTGCCTCGTAATTTTCCAGCTGACACTTGGAGGTTTGCACCATTTTCGATTGGATATGCAGCTTATAAAGGATGTATTGCTACCTTATGCATCTGATGTGCACTCTTTGATGTTAAATTAATCCCTTTTTTCTCAGACACACATCTTTGAAATTATATTGGCATTCCTGATTGATAGTCTTATGCTACTCTATGTTACATATGTTAATATCATCAGACTTTTGCTAGCAGTTATCAGATTTATACTTTTTTTTTTTCCATCCTGAACTAAAAAAAATTTAGTGGCTGTGGTTGCTGTTTTCAGGTATCACTGTGACTTGACTGATGTAGTAAAAATCTCTGTTTCAGGCTTTGTGGTTCCACATGCTAATTCTTGCAAAATTCTCTGGTGGAGATTATTTATGTTCCTTTGCTCTCCCCAGCTTGAACCACTGAGCTCCCTGAATTTTCCTTCTTAACCTTCATTCCTATTAATTAATCAACCTGCTGTCACCTCCATGTGTACTGTAGTCCTTACTGAGTAACAAGAAAAAATACTCGTGCAGCTTTTTTTTTTTTTTTTCAGTTGTGTCTAGATTTATTTCAATTTCTACCATGTTCCCAATGCTTTCCTGGTTATTTATATTTGTGTGTATACACACATACACAGATTAAAAAAAAAAAAAAAAAAAAAAAAAAGGAGTATCACATACATGTGAATACATATGGTTTGGTTTTTTAACTATTTTCTTTCCAGCAACTCCACTTTTAGTATTTGTGGGGCATGTAAAAGTGTCATAACTGTGGATTTTTGTATCTTAATTGTAGAATCTTCCTGTCTTACTGAGTTAGCATTTATTTGAGATTCACATTTTCATTCACTTTCATAATATATTTTAAAAAATCTAAGACACACTCCTTTAAAAATTATTTTTTTAATTAAAATTTGTTTTCTGATTTATTTAGAAATGTTTCTGATTTCTTTCTTTCCAGCTCAGTGATGCAGCCAAAAATAATCGATGTGGTTTATTTGCAGATTTAAAATTAGGGATGTGATTAAACTGAAGCTACTATGTCTTTATTAGGCTTGCTTTCCAAAAGCACACAGTTGTCTAAATTGCATATTCCATGAAAGAAAAGATCGTGTGATTACGAGTACATTATGATTTGTCTCAGGATTTTTATTCACGTGTTGACCTTCCACGTGGCATTATGTTGCCCATCAATATTTTTCCTCTGCATCTTTGATGATTTTAATGTGGCAATTAATAAATTAGTAATTAACAAGGTGATATTTTGGTATGCATTGCAACTAAGAGCTAGTTCAAGTAAGAAGTAATTTTTAATGATGATTAAAATATCCTATGACAGTGGCATCTGATGGGTTTGGGTTTTTTGACTGCATAATACAAATCATGATTCATTGCATTGTCTTTGTTATTCTTGGGTACTACGGAGCAAATAGTTATTTCTGTACCTGGTAAGAGAAAGCTTGAAATGTTATGCTGCAATGAAATTCAAATAAACATTTTAATTTAAGTCAAGGCAGCACAGAAACTAAGTAACAGTTACAATTCTGATTTTCCACATTGCAGCTTTTATTTAGTTTAGTTAGTTTTCCATTTTTAGTATATACAGTAAATGCCATTATATTAATGATGAAGAATAAAGTAATTAATGACTTCTCTGTTTTATCACAGATTCCTTGCAGCTTAGAGTACTGGGATGAGCTTCAGAAATCATTTGTTGCATTCCGAGAATTCAGTCTGTCAGAAAGCAAAGTCTGTGAACTACAGCTGCCCAGCATCAACCTTGTGAGTGATCAGAAGGAGCTCATAGCCTCCGATCTTTGGAGGATTGTCCTGAACAGCAGTCAGAATGTGGCTGATGACCAAAGGTAATCTTAAAGGGGGGGGGAACAGAAATCTAATGCTACACTCTTGAGAGATCTTTCTCAAGAGACTTAGGAAATAAAATACTGTTTTCATACACGGTAAGAGAAATGGATCTTAAGCTTTGGACTGTCGTTCACCTCCACACAAGGTCATGGTGTGTGTGCAAAAAGAGCTCTCTTAGATTTACAGACAGCCTGGAAGCATTATAATATTCTGAATACGAGAATTACTAAAAAGTGAAGAGAATCGGTTAGGCCGGGTCCTGAAACTGCACAAGGTATTAAAATTGGGTGATCTACAGAAGGAGACTGAGACATATAATGTACTACGTTATGTACTGTACTACAGTGTATAATGTAGTGATCATTCTTCTTCCATGTATCTCCCCCATACATCAACTTTTAACTGACCTCGGTGCAAGCCAATGACTAAAACAAGCCATGTGTCTATTTAATATATTTATTTTGTAAAATCTAGTTCTTCAAGAATAATACATTTTTATTTACACTGCTTGCTTACTATGCTACCAGTAAAAAAATTTAATTGGTGTTTTCAAACACTGGGGATCAGTTTTTCATTACGTTTATAGCTTACAGCTTCCAATGTTGTACATTGAAGTTCTGTCATTGTACGCTCTGAATTCACTCTGTATTCAGTTATGATTACTATGCAGAGTCAGAAGAAATAAGTGCAAGGTCACTTCATAAACAGCAGTGGAATTACTGTCAAAGACCTTCTTAACATCTGTATTTAGAGCAGAGAACCCAGAATGACCTTGTTGAATCATTGGTATTTGCTGATTGTTGATGTCTGTGTATGAACACATGCTTGAGTGCATGTGTAGTATTCACATATATGTACATGATGCTACAAAATTCAGAGAAATCAGGAAATACGAACATGGCTAACAAAATCAATGAAGAAAATTAAACATCTGGTTTCCATTAATAGTATCAGGTTGGAAATGATTTCTTGATGTTAATTGTGAAAGAATGCATTTTCATCATTGAGAAGTTAAGTGTTTCAGACAAGGTTAATTCCTCTGAATGTGGGACCTTGGCAAAATTGCCTTCCTGGTCAGCTTAACACCACAGAAATGTGAACTCGGTGGGAACTGAAAATGAAGTAGTGAAATTTAGTAGATTTTTTTTTTTTTATCAAGGCATTTTACACTGTAATCTTGTGTATTGTTTTTTGCTCAAATAGGGTTCATCACTATAAGCAGTATTCCATTCAGGGAGCTCTGATAAGCTGATCAGTAGTAATTCTTAAGAAAGAATCTAGGGTTAAAATGAAATACAAATAACAACCAAAAAAAAAAAAATCATAACACCAGTTTGGACTGTGTTTAACATCAGAAATATTTTAGAGCACGACATGCATTCACCTGCCCAGAAGGCCTAAACTCATGAGTTTTCAGCTAGAAGCCTACAAGCCTTCTGCAGAATAGTGAACATCCTCATTGGTTTTCAAGATAAAAATTGGGTAACAATACTGAATGGTGTTGAGGTACCAGAAGACTCCTAGGAGGACAATTTCTCTGTCCACAGCAGTGACACTGTGTTCTCCGGGTTGTATGTATACACGAAGAACTAAACTAGAAACTACATCTGAAAGAACAGGATTTAAATTGAAACAGCTCACTGAATAGGGAAGGCAGGAAGGAAAGAAGGCAGTAGAAAGCACACACTACACCACTTCAGCATTTGAACATAAAATAAAATAAAATAAAATAAATATTATACAATACAATACAATACAATAATAGAGAGAGGGAAGTTGAGGAAAGGTGCCTTGAACTGCCAGCTCTTTAGGCACCAGCACAGATGCTGTAGTCACTAGCCTGGATGTTTTGGTGGTCTGATGAATGTATAATTATTTTATGAATTTAAGCCTAAATATGCTAACAGTAGAATGGAAATTTAAGAATTCACGTGGGTCAGGATGAACTCCCTTGAGAAGCCAGGAACCAGAGGGGTGCATAAAGCAAGCCTTCAGTTTCAGTGAGAGAAAAGAAAAGGCTGTATTCCCTGCAGTTTTGGGTAGAAATTCAAACTGATCTCTCCTTATATGAACTTTAAACAAGGCTGCATGCAAGCTTTCTTAAGCATGAATTGATGTGGAAGTAGTAGTCCTGATTAGTCTGGAGTGAGCCTTCTCAGAGAAACTTAGTGGATCGGGAAAAGAGCAGCTACTCCTTGTAGATGAGGCTTTGAGCCATGGTGTTTGAGGCCCAGAATCTATTTCATGGAGGTAGAGCAAATAATGTCAATGGCATATCACTGACCTGGATGTTTGAGACCATTTACAACTACTGAAATACATGCAATGACAGCTAAGGAGCAGAATACATTTAAGGTAAGAGTTAAGCCCCAAAGTTCAGTTAAAGAGAACTCCTTGTTTAGGAGATGATATTGTGGACTCACAGGAAGGGCAACCTTTCTAGACCCCTCAGAGGGTAGGAAGTCCATGTTAGCTGTAGCTCTTGTCTTCATCAAATGAACATACTGCAACCAGCATGGATGTTTTCTTGTGACCAAGCACACTCAAATGTACTCGATATTCTACCTGACTAAAAAATCCCCAACTTTTTATTTTTGAGAGAGACACTGCCCCATGTCTCAGTAAGTGTCCAGTGTCGGGCTTCTTCCTAAAGCAAACAAGTGTTTAACATCAGATCTTGCATACTTGTGAGAAGAACCACAAGGGTCAGTGCCAACTGTTAGAGCAGGGAGCTTCAGGGCTGAGAGGTCTGCAACTGAGAGTGAGACGCAATGACTGTATAAAAGTTGAATCTCCGTTTGCCTGTGGACGCCTGACAATTTGACATTAATAACATGATGAAACCATACGACTGATTAGAAAATTTTGTTCACTACTAATGGGAGAGGATAAAAATGCTTAGTCTTGTTGAAGTTTATTTTCTTAGTTTGATCTTCTATTTTGGGTCAGACCCTAACAGCTGCCATATGCACGCAGCTGCTGCTCAGTGATAAAATTTTTTGCTTCAAATTCTACAGGGTTGTGTGTTTTGTTTTGTTTTGTTTTTTTTTTTGTTATAACCTTTATGATATGCTAATTATTAATACTAGAGAGCTGATCCCTTGTGTTTTAAGTACTTTATTAGTGATTCCTAACATCAGTAATAAAGTATGAAACGTATATGGCTCGTGTGACAGGAAAACAACCAGGTTTGTGAGAAGATGTGGATCCAGCTGATATGTTGAGTAGTAGCTGGCAGGCTGAAGTAGTATCAAGCACAGTGAATATGGGAACATGCAACAATGTCATGATCCAAATGCTGTGGTATGCAAGCTCTTTCTGAGATTGATCAGGAAGTAATTAGAAGAAGAAAAATCAAGGAGCTATCTGGCTGTAGACATAATACATATGTGTGCATTGTTTATTTTTAAGAGTATTGTAGGTCATTCATTGAACAATGAATAAGGTTTGAATGAATATTCACAAAAGTTTATTCAATGGACGAACAAACTTGAAATCTTAAGTGAAATAATTTAGCATCTCCTTGGGGTTTTAGTGTCGTGTCTACGGAAAGAATCATATCTGGCATAAGTGACAATTCATGGACAACCTTAAAATAGGGGATTAAATGGAAATTATCTTAGAATACATTATTTTTATAGGTTACATTTGCATTTTGCAGAGCTAGCAAGTTATAATTGTAATGGCTTTTATTTAGGGCTCAGTTTAGGGTGGTGAGACACTAAAGCTGCTCCCCAGTTTGGTAGGGAAGAGTTTATCATACTTTGTTTAATTGGGTTACATTCCAAGATGTTTTATACACTTGTGTATCTCCTGTGTAACGTAAAGAGTATTTTTATAATTAATGACATACTAATGTGAAATAGTAATAGAAAACACTTTAAAATACAAACCATGAAACAAGTACAAAAACTTTTAAATAAGCCTTAAATTGCCTCTTTTTATAAAATTAAAGTGAGAAATCATGATCATGTTTCCTGCTAATTGTTTTAGCTTTTATTCAAAGTAGATGATGTACTGGATTTTGACCTCCGACAATTTGAGTTCAGACCAGCATTTGAGTCATAAATTAAATGCGTTAAGTGGTCCCTTTCTTCTTCCCAGTGGATATTTTCCCATGTTGTGGTTTCATCACAAATGGCAGTTTGGGTTTAAATATTCCACTCTTAAAATAACAAGAATAAAGCAGGTCACTGTTAAGTCATTGTTCCCAGTTGCCATATAGCTCGCTTGTACTGCTTTGCATGATGTGAAGTTATCGTACTTTATAATATATAATGACTTCAGCTATAACTATTTTCCATTTTAAAAATTCTGATACGTAAGGGTAATTAAAAGAAAACTCTGGTCTTCTGAATCAAATATTTTTTATTCAGAATTTCCTCTGGTTCTGTATCCCACAGTGTGTTGCCCCTAATACGACACAGCAGAAGCCATCTCCTCCTTTTCTCCCCAGCTGAAAAACGGTGGACAGGCCCCAGTGCATTTGGTACCTCTAGAATAGCCAAGAGAATGTGGGATTATTTTGTTACTGTATCATTGGATGCACAAATTTCGATTTCACAATCCGATCTACCTCTGTGCTCTGGGCAGCTAGGAAAACACTGATGAAAGAATCTTCATTGCATCTCTTTACAGATAATTTCCAGAAGGTGATCTTCTCTCTGTAGTATGACTTTTCCTTCCAAAATGTGTTTTAACCTACACTGTCCTGCTCTTCCCAGTTCTTCACTGACAGTACTTGTCCCTTCCCTAGCACAAGGTGATGCAAAGCCAGTTGCATCTCAGGGAACAGCATTGTTCTCCTCTCATTTGCTTTTTCTTTCTGGCTATTTTTTTAAGGATTCTGAAGTTTGTTAGCAAATCATGTCAATAGTGGGACCTCTTGGTTTCTAAGATGACTCTTCGTGAAGAAACAAAAAACAGATTTGAATCTTCTTGTTCCCAACATCATAAATTTCAGAATATTGCCTCCACTTGGTCTGTTGCTTGTAGGGCAGAAGAATCGGAGCAAAGTATTTCCTCCAGCATCAAGCATTCCATTTTGTCCTCTAATCACTGGGGCAATCCCAAGTGGTGAGGCCCTGGCACAGGCTGCCCAGAGAAGCTGTGGATGCCCCATCCCTGGAGGTGCTCAAGGCCAGGCTGGATGCGGCTTTGGGCAGCCTGGGCTGGTGGGAGGTGTCCCTGCCCATGGCAGGGGGGTGGAACTGGATAGGCTGTAAGGTCCCTTCCAACCCAAACCATTCTGTGGATTGGGGTTATGAGTGGGAAGTAAGAAAGGTTCCATCACAGTAAAATGCTTAATAAGGAAGCAGGTATATAACATTTGACTAAATAAGAGTTTGGAGGTTGTTTTTTTTTATTATTAATATTTTATAAAAAAATCCATATCAAAAGGGAAGAAAATCGCTGAGCCACTGATAGGTTTGTTTCCAAGGAAAATAATCTTTTAAATTTCAGAAATAAATTCCTTTTTATTTTATTGCAGTAAGAGTTTTATAGCTGTTTTGTGCAAAGTAAGACTTAATTCACACTATCAGTCTTTTTTTTTTTTTTTTTTTTTAAGTTCCTCAGTTTGGTTAACATTTGTTTGCACCCCTCTACCATTATTCAGTTTTCATTCCATACATCACTGCTGTTCTGTTTCTAATCAAAATGCAAAAAGCAAAAATTCTTACAATATTGAGAGTTATTCTGAGAGATCTAACCAGTTTCACAGATTCAGAAGTATTTAATGGTCTAAATCAAAATGTGAATTTTGGTGGGTTTGAGGATTGCTTTCAAGTTCTGTTGCAGCAATCTAAGGAATACCCATGGAAGAGCAAAGAAAAACATCCCATTTCTCTGACTCTAGTCCAGTGCCATAGATGTTTTATCATGTGAACACAAAGAAAGAAATTATTTCCAAAGGTGCCAGTTCATGAAAGACCTGCAACGCTATTTTTGAAATGCAAACAGGACACTGAAGGCATAGAGAAGCATCAAAAAGCAGCTGAAAACTTGATTAAGGGAGCTGTCTTTCATCCTTCAGCAACCTAATCCATTCTTTATATCCTGCCTTGATGCTGTGATAACTAGCTTATCTTTATTTGAGTTTTACTGCTACACAAGCATTTAAATTTATATCCGCAAATCTAAAGCTGGATTTCATCTCATAAATAAATACCATACTAGCTAATTATTGTAGCACAAACTAGTATTGATAAATTTACCCACCCTTGGACTTTCACACATTAAAGATTAATGTTTTGAGTGCCTACATATTTGTGCCTAATTTTGTAGAGGCACTCAGGGAATAAGGAAAATTATATTTTCACAAAAATCACAAAACATGTCTATTTGAAACCCAATATTCAAATTTAAACTATTTTAAAATAGAGGTAGTGTTTGACTGAGGATACAGACTTAATTTTCAGGTCTTAAATCAAGATTATGCTTTTAAGTGAAAACTCTTAGTGCCAAACTGCAAAGGGAGTGAGAATGAGGAACATTAAGGATAAATTTGGCTTAAATTAGAAAGTTTATTTGTACTTCAGTGGTGTCTTAGCAACCTATAGAATTGTGATATAGTTTTTGTTTCTCTCAAGAGACTGAAAGATAATGCTTGGAAATATTCATGGGGTCAGGAACACTGCTAGGAAAAAAAAAATCAATGGGGTGGCATTTTAAATGTATAGTAAATATGTTGTAATAGGTGTTAGTAAAAGACTCTGGGCTGACCTTGTAACAGCCAGAGATTCTTTTTTTATGACTGTAGAATGAGAAGGATAATGGAAAGAAAACTTACGGGGACAAGGTTTTAACATAAAAATAGTTAAGATGGTTGTGAGTTGGTTTCCTTAAAATTGAATGAAAAAAATTGTTGTCTTGGCCACGTTAACTTTCAGATCATTTTCATATGTACTTTGTTTAGCTATTTCAATTATTAAATATAATTGGTATCTTTAATTTTTATTTTTGTAGATATGCTTTGTTTCTGTGATTCAGGTGTTTCGGTCAGTAAATCGAACGTTCGCTCTGATACAAGCATTTTTGGATTGCAGTCTTGTCTGAGATGTTCTGCTTAAGGAAAAATATATACAGTGACATTAGTAGTTAAATGTGAAACAAAATGATGACATTGGCTGTGTCTGAAAACCAACGTGGCACATGCTCAATTCCTCCTGTAAAGCGATAAAATGCTGCAACTGCTGAACCACCACTTTGTTCTCTGCCTTCCACAGCTCAGAAAGTGAATCCGGCTCACAAAGCGCATGCGATCAGCTTGTAACTCCTACAGCATTAGCAGCTTGTACCAGGGTTGACTCCTGCTTTACTCCTTGGTTTGTGCCATCACTTAGCGTGCTGGTCCAATTTACTTATTTGGAAGTCCACCTCTGCCATCACCTTGATCAACTAGGCACAGGTATGTACTCCTTCATGTAGAATAACAAAAGCAAGTGGTTTGTATGTACTGCTTCATCATTATTTTGCTCTCTTTTCCTCTTTCAAAAACCCATTCTTGAGATAAATTATCACCAACAGCCACCAGTGATACAGACTTAAGAGTAAAACTCATGATTTCTGTTCTGTGCACGGAGAAAGTAAATGCTGTAAGCAGTGCAGCGAGCTGATCAGCCCCCTTCCTCCCTCAGGCATGGGTAACTGTAGAAGCAGCCTGGTTTTCCTGGTCTGATTAGTGGCAGCAGGTGCCACTTCATTTTTGAGCCATCTTAGTGGATGAATTTGATCTTCTAAATTTTCCAGCATATTATCAGTACTATTAAAATATTTGAAGATTTTGCAACCCGCTTAGTAAGAGTTCCTTGGAAGAGCTCTGAGAACTGCAGATTTAACTGTTATTTCAATTATGATCACTTTTGGAGCTACATCTGGTTTTGTTCAGTACTCTCTGTCACTGCGTTAATGGCAAATACATTCCAAGAGATCTTTAGATTATTGTCTGATTTTCAAATGCCAGGGATGCTTTCCTTGGAAGATGAGCAAATATCTTAGATAAATTTGACAGGACCAGCTTTTTTACTCTATTCGAGAGTAGTTTTGGTGGTTTTGTTTTTGTTTTTTGCAAATATTATAATATATTCATCATCAAATCATACCAAGTCTGACACTCAACATCTAGCAAGCAATTATTTGCCTGTCATCTACCTCTGTCTGTACATAATCGTCTTCACTATTGCATTCAAAATCCAGACGCTTGATCTTGACAATCAGGTGCACTGGAAAAAGCAAAAAAATCAAATTAAAGTCAAACACAGGTGTTTTTTTTTCAACAACGACTGAGTTTGTGCTGATGCTGCTGTTGTTCTTGATATAGCACCTAAAGACTTTCAGATTTGGGGTTCTGCTGTGCTATGTTACACAGAAAGGGAGCACAAAGCTTATTGTATCCATTACAATTTATAGAATAATAGGGCTTGATCCTGGAAAGTGGTCAGTTTTTTGGTTTCAAATTTGTAGAGCACTTGAGCATATGCTAATTTAAAGCATGTGAGCTGTTCCAGCAATATAAATAATAGCATCAGTGGAAATACTCGCATGCCTAATGTTAAACAAGCAGCATACATGCTTTGCAGTGTCTGCTGCTGCAGTGCTGCACTTGCAGGACTGAGACTTCAGTGAATACGACAAAATCTTTTTGACGATATATTTCTAATGCTTTAGTTTCAGGATACTTTTTTGTTCAGTTCTTAGTATTATGGAGTAATATGTCATATCTCCATGTCTGTGGTCTTGGGTACTGTATAAATGCAGCAAGGACATATTTCTTCGTGGAGTTTATTAGCCTGCACTATCACAGTTTCAACAAATGTTATATTTCAAAACAATTTCAAAAATATTATATTGCTGAGTTCTGTTGCATTTATAATGAGCTATGTGTGGAACTTCATATGCATCTACTGTAGCAAAAGCTCTCACAAAAATACGGTCTCTGCGACAAATGGGTGACAATCTGAAGTACTGTGTTGTATGTAGGTAAAACAGTTTGGCTGTCTGGTCTCTTTACCATGAAATGAACTTAGTTTACAATTACTTTTTATTTGCAGCTACTATTAATTATAGTTTTCTTTTACATCTAACAAATGGTGTGAGTGGGATTAATTTCAGATTTCAGAAATGTCTACACTCTTATGAATTTTATTTGTTTAAATCACATATACAAGCAGTTAAAAATAATTTGCAAAAACATGCATGATGTGGCAATAGTGATGTTCTGGTCTAGCTTTGTTTGTTCTTTTACTTTTCAGCACCACCAAAGTTTCTTCAGCCGTTTTTATCTGATAAGAACATGCCATCTGAACTAGAATACATGATCATTTCCTTTGATGAGCCTCATGTTTATCTTCGTCAATGGAGAGATGAGTCAATGTTCCAGGAGATCCAATTTTCATCTCAAGCTGACTGTAAACTTCTGGAATGCCGAAATGTGACGATGCAGAGCGTTGTGAAGCCTTTCAAAATCTGGGGGCAGACAGCCATCTCCAGCAGCACAGCAGGAAGGCTATTTGACTGCACTGTAATGGTGGACCCCATTTTGATCAACTTTGGCCAATATGCAATTCATTCTCTGAATACAGCTATTCAAGCTTGGCAGCAGGTATGCCGATCTAATAGTGAGGAAAAAAAAATTGTAGCTATTTTGATTAATTCAGTAGCAAATTAGGATGATTCTGAACTGAATTCATTTAAAGAATTCCAAGATATAAAAATTTATACTAAAAGTGTTCCATGATAGCAGGGAAAATTAGGAGACAATGATTCCTTTATATATAAAAGTAAATGTAGCCTGAACAGCTTGAGTTTCAGTGAAATTACATGGATTTGTATCAGACTAATCAGAATCTTGGTCTCAAAATGCACAATATTCTGTTAATTTATGAAAAGGTGAATGATGCATGATATGTAAGCACAGCTCTAAGCGGTAGAGCGTATTGTTTCCAGTTACTATTTCTATCCTTATTTGAAGTTCAACGCTAGTTTCACGTTACATGCTGTACAAGCAGCAATAATGGCTGAAGCCGGTCCCAGCATAAAGAACCTTGCTTCTGCAATGACCCCTTGAAGGCCTGTAATTCCCTTATTCCACTATAGCCTTGAAATCAAATCATTCTCTTCATCTGCCTGAAGACCTATGTGGAGCCTGGGAATTAATTACCTATCATGGCACTACAATAACAAAGCCCCCAAAAAAGGATAAAACATCTGTTTTATATCAAAAAAAAATCTTTTTTAAGGGCATTCCATGGTTTTCTTGTTGCAAAAGGACATTCATAAAACAAGATCTAGTGTGATTTAAATCTTTACAGCTGGCTCAAATATCAATGTGAACAAAAATCTTTGTAGCTCCAATTTCTGTTTTTTGTCATATTTTGAACAATGCTTTTAATAAAAAACAAACATAGAAAGTATAAGAGAGTCCCTGGTAGGCTATTTAAACCCCAAATATTTCTGACTTAGAACTAGTCTCTCATCTAAGACATGTGTGGCAACTACTGCAAAATGGCCTTCAGAAAGGTCAGTTTCCTCTTAGGATGGGAAAAAAGGTCTCTCAGACATAGTTATACATATAAATAAAATATGGTGCATAAATATTTAAATGTTTTAAACCACATCACAGTGTGAATGACTGACTGACTACTCTGTGCCTTGAAGGAATATTCAGAGTTGAAAAAAATGGAATTGTATATTTGATTAAGTAGAGCCATATGTCGCGTAGTATATTGCTGACAGGTACATTCTATGAATAGTTGGTACTGATTTATACATGGATTTGGCAATGTTAACATGAGCCACAGGAGGATATACTTCTGTAATTGTTGCTGTAATTTTCTCGTTTCCTCTCATGTCAAGGGTACTTGCCACCATGTTCTGATGTGGTGGGTACCTAGCCCTGAGTATTTGAGATTAAAAACTTGCACCGCTTTGAAATTAGGGAACAGTTAACACACAAGTGTGTTCAAAATGGCTTATTATATTAATTGTTACCAAGATGTTTTGTACGTGGCTTTACCTCTGGCTCGGTGGAGAAGGGAGCACTGCACGGGGAAGGAATGAATTTCGCAATGATAAGCATAGTTTGATGTTTGCTGTTCACGCAAAAAAAACAGTATAGATGCTGCCAACTAGAAACATGAATTTAATAAGCAGGAAAGGTTATTTGAATTCTCCACATATTTTTTACTGGATTAATATCTGAAACAAGTGATGCCGTAGTCAGTGGACGGACAGATGAAGCATGAAACAATTTGGCCTTGCACCTTTAGGTCAAGAGTTCGAGATTAACAGAAGCCTCTGTCAGTGTCTTTGTTTCCTAGAGATGTACTGATTTTTCTGTTAGGTAATGCTTACCATTTTGAAAGTAGATTAAGCCTAAAAAACACCAGGCATACGACTTGCTTTTACTTCTAGGTCACATGCTGAAAACCTGAGAGGATTAGCACTTTTTAAAAACTCTTTGCCCTTTTGGCATATTTCACTGTCTAATCTGAAATCCCTGCTTAAATAGAAGCAATAGCAGGCTAATGTGTGTCTAAAAACAAAGCTAAAGTCAGTTGGGCAGGTAAAACCAATTTGTTATTAATTGATTTTAGTATTTAATAACGTATGGAGTATCAAGCGAGATAGAAAATGTGTGTTCCCTGTGAATATACAAGGTGGGGTTGGTTGTTTTTGTTCACTCCCTTTATTTTGGTACTTAAGCCTTCACAAATTGTTTCATAGCATTAGTGATTTGTGATACACAGAGACACAGGGTCAGCTGAGAAAACAGCTCCCAAGGTATGGCATGAAGCGAGTGTTCCTGAGGAGAAACTATTCCTCTGTGGGCTCCCACTGTAAATGTTTTCCTAAACCCCTCAGAAGTTATAAAAGCTCCTGTTTTAAACCTGCTTTAAACCATTAGAGCTTCTTTTCCTTGAGGTCCGCGTGGTCCTTAACCTTTCTGTTAGCAGTTGCATAAGTTTTCTTAATGAGCTGGGATCAGTCAAAATGACATCAGTGATCACAGTAGTTTCCCCGTCTTTCTACCCCAAGCACAAAGAACAAAGGAAAATGGTACAGAAAGCTTGCGTGTAGCTTCAGTTTAAGTTTGTAGCTGATAACGTCTGGGTGCTCCCATGAGAATGAAGTTACAACAAAGCTTAATCGGAAGAAAAATGTTCTTTTCTCTTGGAGGAACTTGGAGGGAGATAAGAAATTGCTGAAGACTTTGTCTGAAAAACATGAATAAGTACTGGAGAGAGAAAGAGTGTGTGTGTGTGTGTGTGTGTGCGTGTGCTTGCACAGGTCTTCGGTAGCTTGTGAAGCACGCAGAAAATAACTTTGGGCACATAAAGGGACCTCTGCTTTTATGGGTTGTTTCCAGATCCAGAAACGCTTTGAAATAGCTGTGAGCTGAGATGTGAAAAGAAAGTCCTGAGACAGGCAAAGCCTGGTGACTAGTATCATGTGGGGTGTTTTTCCCCTCTCTGAATTGAATTCACAAAATATTTGAAAGCCCAATAAATGAGAGACACTTTCCAGGCCTCTCGGAGAGAAAAGAACAACTGAAAAATGATCTAAAGAGGGGCAGGAAATTGTCCCCCAGGAACTGACCCTAATCTGTATCTGATTCAGGCTGTTGATCTTGTGCTGATTCTTTTGATTTGCAGTTTTAATTCAGAGAAGGATTTTTTTCCTAATCCAGACTTAGGTGTTTGCAACTGCTGGAGTCATCATTCAGCCCTTCAGCATCACTGCCACACAAATGGCTCAGTTCTGTTTGTTTTTATTATGTCTGGTTTCTTTACGCTCACTTTTATCAATCAGTCCTTCTTCTGATTGTAGTTTTTTTTTTTTGGTCTGTTATTTTTTGTTTTGTTTTGGCTTTTTGTGTGTATTGTAGAAGTTTCTGCTGTCAAACTTCAGCAGCACCTTTGGGATGCGGTTCCCCATGATGGGTGCATCAGGGATGGAAAAGCATGGGTGCTACTCTGCCAGAGGAAAATTTCCCTCATTTACTGCAAGGAGAATGAGAGTTTTCCCTAGAACCCAACCTGCACAGTCCATTGCTGTTGTACTAAGCTAAAGGATGCCGCCCAATTTCCTTGATAATCCTTTAGTCAGCTGTTATTACCAATACTTGAAGCATCAGTAGCTATCTCTTAAGCCTAGCAGCACAGAGCAACTTCCTATTATGCAAATTTTGGTGTTTCCTTGGTTAAAACTTTGGACCTGTTACAAAATCAAATAATAATATAATTAAAATATCTCTCTGGCTTAAGTCTGAGAAGTGTTGCCGTTAAAAGCAATGGATTCTAGTAGCAAATCAAACATTTAAGACTAATGATGGCAGTCATTCCTCAGCACCAAAATGGATGTAAATCTGTTAATAATCCCTCATGTGACCATATTCCCCCAGTACAATTTAGGAGTTCTGTACACGCCAAGAAGTCAAGACAGAAAACTGAACCTTGCTAGATTCCCTTTTCAATTCAGAAAATGCAAGAACCAAGCAAAAGAAGGAAGTTCATCCTCTCATTTTGTTTTTCTTTCTCAGACTTTCTCTGTGTGTAATCAGCAAGACAAACCTATTGGAGTAAAACAATTTTCTTAAATTCCCCTGGGTTGTATCTAGGTTTGACTATAACAACATGTTGAGCTCTATGGATACCAAATCCTCCCTTTTAAAAAGAACATTTTGCAAAGCTGTAACAGGGAAATATATATTTTTGTGGTAGACTTATGGGTATGTGGGTATGGCAGCTTGACAGTAAAAAGTCATAGATCCACCACTAGAAAATGCCAAAACAAACTGTGCACTCTGAAGTGGCACTGTAAATGTCAGCCTTTAGCATACCCAGATCTGCTACTACATGTGATACAGACACGCTATGTAATGAGCTTTACTGCTTCGAAAAAGTGAGATTTTGATTATGCCAGGCTAACTGTTGGTTCACAAAAGATACCTGGTCTTACGCATAAGAATTCATGAGATGTGGAGAGAAGCTTCAATTTAAATATTCTCATGCTTTGATACTCTGAGTGATTTTTTAATTTTTTTCACAAATGCTCATAGCTAACCATTTTGACATATGGTCTCAAAGGGAATCACAACCTGTCCATAGACCCTCACCTTAGGTCCTTCTGAAGTTAGTAACAGCAGTGAGTGTGCATTCAAAGGTGTTAAATCGGTCATACTTTGCACAGTTCCCTTTTCAGAAAATCTGTTCAACGTGTATCACCCAGCAATGTGCTATGAGCAATGTACCAAACTGTTTTTCATGGATAACTATGGATCCATAGGGAACTATCAGGAAGTATTTTTTTTTTCTCTCTTTTTTGATCTCTGAATATCTGCAGGCTTCCACCCACATGGTTATCAAAGAACTAGAGACCCATATGATCACAGACAGAGGAGGTGCTACCTTCATTATGTCTTTTTAAAAGGTCCACCGAGAGAGCAAGGAGGGGAAATAGAATCTGCTCTCAAAGACCGTGGAGGTCCCCTAAGTTAGAGAAAACGTCATGGGAACGAAGGATGAGAAAACAGCAGCTGGGTTATATTGTGGGAAGAAGGGAACCGACCAATAATTAAGCATTGTAAAAAGTGTGTGCTAGGAAAGATAGGTCAAAAACAGGTAATGAAAAACACAAGATGATTTTTTTTTTTTATGTTACACCGATTAAATTGCATGAATACTATCCAAGTAGTGTTTTCTTGTAGTTGCTTGTAAGTGTACAGTGCCAGACCATTAGTAACAAGGGCAGAAATTCTCCGGTTGGAAATTAGGAGAAATTTCTTCTCAGGTTAGAAATTAGGAGACATTTCTTCTCAGAAGGAGCAGTCAGGCATTGGGACGAGTTGCCCAGGAAGGTGGTGGAGTCACCGTCTCTGTGGGTGTTCAGGGAAAGGTTGGACGTGGTGCTTGGGGACATGGTTTGTGGGTGACATTGGTGGTAGGGGAATGGTTGGACCAGGTGATCTCAGAGGTCTTTCCCAACCTTTATGATTCCATGTTTCTATATGAGGGACAATCTTCAAATCAAATGGCAATTTGACCTCTCCTGTATAGGGGATCATAGTTTGGGTCTTCAGGGATGGAAGACGTGTAGCTTTGATAATTTTTCTATCATACAGTCTCGTTGTGTCAACAGAATGACAAGTATCCAGATGAAAAGTGGAAAGAGAGAGAGATGTAAGGATGTTCTAGACAGGATAAAGAGCATTGTAAAATCTAAAATACTTTCAAAACCCTTGATACTTTTTGATTTTTTCATATTGGACTATAAAATTACAAAATGTATCTTCAGCCTAGCTTTGTGGATCTGTGAAAATACTCTCCCCACACGTCCTTGTATTTATTTATTTATTTTTTTGTAAGTGTTGCAGTATCTGGAGAGAGATTCTTCTCCTGACCCACAGCAACATTTCAAACTAAAGGCTGTAGCTGGGGAAGGGGCACTGCAGCCTGTTGGCCTGAAAGATCAGTTGTCAAGCCCAGAGAATCCTCCCCATGTTTCTCTGACCAGCCTGTAGTGTCCCTGCTGCCCTATGTGCCATGTCGTTTCCCATTGAGGTTAATTTTGTTGGAGTCTTTTTCATCAGTTAGGAAATCTAATTTTTATTTTAGCTTTAAATGTTTAAGGTTTGCATTGCAGAAAAATAAAGGAATATATGTTCTTAGTTACATTTTGTCAAACCAAACACTAGTTTTTGCTGAGAGTAGAATACTGTGAGACCAAAGCTAATGGCAAGAGATCTTAAAGCATTTCTGTGTTGTAACAGTCGCCACTGGGCAGACAGCTGCCAAACGTCTTGCAATTAATCTGATGCTTATTGGCTTTCATATTCTTTTCCTTTCAGAACCAATGCCCTGAGGCAGAGGAGTTGGTCTTCAGCCATTTTGTGATCTGTAATGACACACAGGAGACACTGCGGTTTGGCCAGGTGGATACTGATGAAAATATTTTGCTGGCTAGTCTCCACAGTCACCAGTACAGCTGGCGCTCTCACAAGTCCCCACAGGTATGTCAGAAACAGCCCTTCAAATGCAGCAACTGCTAGAGCTGACTGGTGGCTTTATGCATTGATTTTCTGTGTGGTGTCAACGATCTGCAATGCTCCAGTTCCTTCAGGAGCCACATGCTGTGGCTACATCAGAAAGAAAAGGTAAACAAAGAGTGAGGAAAGCCAGAAGTGTTTAGAAGTTACTCAAGGGTGGATCTGCATGTGCACAACCGCTTTCTGTAAAACTGAGCGTTTGTAGAAACTGAAGCTTCTGAAAAAAAGCAAAAGAAGATTGCTTGCCAGGTTTTTATAACTAAGTGATCAGTGTCTGTTTTCTGTGATGTACATTAGAGATTTGGGGAATTTTTTTAATGAATTGTTTTTACCAGAAGCATCTGTTCACTGAAATTGTTTGCAGAAAAGGGTCAAACTGGACAAATCTCCCAACTCACCATGTGCTTGCATTAGAAAAGAACGGAAATCATCAGAAACATCCCATTTATATAGTTTAAGTAATGCAGTTTCTGGGTTTTTGGTTTTGTCTTTTAGGGATAAACACTGAAACCAAAATAAAATGATTTAAAATTGTCAGTATTTCAGTGAAACCAGGTTGTTGGTTTTCTTGAGCAGTGTTGAAAAGTGGGCTTTTCTTTCTGATTCAGGATAAGGCAAGATTTTATATTTAAAAGAAGGTATTTATGGGGCAGCAAAGCCATTTCTTCTCTTTTTTTAGTACATACCCAGCTTCTGCTGAGTGGTACACTGGAGACCTGTGCCAGCCCTCTTGCTGAGCAGCAGTCCTGTGCTGGAGAGCTACTGACATTTTTACAGAAGCTAGGAGAAGTGTAGTGGCTCTGGTTTCCTAGCTCCTGTAGAGCCTTGGAAAATACCAGCCTTAGCACATCAAAAAGAAGGTGAAGTTTGGGTGGTCACTCTCAGCAGGACTTGTGCCCACTTCCACTACCTCCAGGTTTCACTGGGAAACAGAGATGACAAACTTACTGTGGTTCTTGTTCATATGTCAGTGGTTATGCAAAACTACCGAACTTCACATGAATGTTGTAATCTCTGCACAGCAAATTCAGCCAGAGTAAACACTTGAAGCTGACACTGAAGTCAAAGCATAAATTGAGAGGAAGGAAGGTTAATAAAGAACCATCTCAATGCCACCAACAGAGGAGTTGTAATAAACTTTGTGTGCTGGTATAGTAGTGTACAGAGGGGGGCCTTTGGAGACTTGCAGAGACACTGGAGTTGCTATACGTCCCTTGTCACCTTTTCAAAAAGAGCATGCTTTCTCATGCAAGCAAAATGCCTCTGACCCCCCAGCCCATGGCCAAGCAAACCAAATGGGTAACTATGTGCAGTGGGCTTGTGTCAGATGGCGAGACAGGATCCTCACTCATCAGCTGACAATACTCACTTGCATTTGGGTTACAAATGGCATCACTTCATCCAGGCATGTGAAGGAGAAAGAACAACAGGACTTGTATTTGAAAGCCAGCAAAATGTGACCCATCTTTCATAACCAATTATCACTTGTAGCAGTCGCCAAAAAAAAATCATTTAAACCTTTTAATAAATATATGGAAAAAGAAAGAAATGCTCAAAACTATTATAAATAAAAACAGAACTAAGTAAGGCTTTCCACATCCATTTTCTGGTGTCCTGTATAAGATTACCCAAGCTGGGAGAATCCTCTTTTTGACCATCATTCTCGATCCTTCTGCTGGTAGCATAGTTCTAATTATGGTGGATTTCTAACAGTAATGTACTTCCAATAATTGGAAAGCTTTGAAAATGAGGATTAACCCTAGGAAAGCGAAAAGTGGAAGAGTTGAATTATAGCATTTTCCTGATACTTCTGTCACATGCAGCCAAGCTGCTGAAGACCACCAGCACAGTATATTGCATTAGCCGTCTAACACCTGCAGAACTTAAAACATTGATCTTTAGCTTGTCCTTTCTGGCATGGACTTGAGCTGTGCAAAATACTCGATTTTCATGGCTCCTATATAAGTTTCAGATTAAATGAAAAACTTGAAGAGCAGGATGAAAGGTGAAAAAGTCCAGAAGAAAACCAAATCACAGATTAGGGAGTGGATGAAGTGACAGTAAGGCGTTCAGATTCATTTTTCAGATATTCATTCTTCAGCTGAAACTTGGTGATGTCAAAGGGTTTCCCCGGTCTGTTTTGCACTGATCAGATTCAGATTCACTGAAGAACTGGGCTGATAAACAGTCACGAGTGTCATGTTGGATTCCCACATCCCAGGAGATGGCGAAGCTAACAGCCTACTCCTCCCGACTTAACCACGCTGCTGGCCAGCAGTCTCTTCTAATAGGGGGGCTATGCCTCGCTTATCCCAGCCCTTGGAATAATTTCAAGAGTATTCTGCTCCTTTAATATTTTTCAACAACCATTTCTTGCTGGGAAACTTAGAGACTAAAAAACAGCCCTGAGATAATTTCACTGAAAATATATGGAAGCGTAAGCTTTCCTCACGCTGTGAGATAGAAGCAAATTTTCTTTACAGAGGTCACAAGATCTTGGCATGCATCTATAAGCTTTGTTCATTTGGTTAATGTTAAATATGAATTGCTGTAAATATAACGTGCTTCAGAAAGGCAGTTCATTTAAACAGCGCAATCCTTTGTCATTTTTGATCATATGAAACGAGTTTGTTTAAAGGTTATTACAAATGTTGTCATGCACAGATTTTTTAATGATTAATACAAATCCTTGAAACAAAAACAACTACTCAATTAAGACATCAGGTTGTACCTATTATGCTGTGGCACTTTTCTAATTGTTTCCATGCAAAACTATCTAGCAGTTTATTATCCAAAGGTCAGAATAATGCCCAAGCATGGACAAACCCTACAAGTGTCATATTCATGGAATGCTAGATGACTTCATAGTTATGAAATTATTTCATTTCTCATGATAATTCCCAACTTGCCAAGTTAGTGAATTTTAAGAACTCTGAGAGCAGATTGTAAGATAAATGTGAAATAATCCATACTTCTGGAGTCAGGGACTTCCCTCCAGGCATTAGTTCATACTTGACTTACTTGACTTACACTTGGGGATAAAATGAGTTAGGACAAGGTCTTAGATACCACATTCTCTTACTGGGAAAGAAAACCAACTTGCACAACTTCGGCTGGCTCATGTTTCTTGTTACACAGGCACTAAGAAGCAGCGGTTGCCATGAAATACTTTATTTAACCTCTGCAAAATGTTTTTTTAGTATGGCAAGGCAGTTCAGTTAAATGAAAATAAATAGTTTTTAAAGGATTGTATTTCTTTTACATTCACATCAATAAAATTCTCCATTTTTCTTTTGCTAATTAAGCATAGTGAGAGATGCAGTAATTGGCTATTTGAATCATTTAACAAAACTAAATATGTTACCTAAAATCCATTATTTTTGTAATAGCAGGTAGTTTTGTAATGACTTATTTGTATTTAGATTTTTTTTAATATTAGCGAAGTTACAATAGGCTATAATTAAAAATTATTAAACTTCTTAAAGTTAAGAAAACAGATACAACACAGTGAGGATTTGGATGTATCAGTTATTGGTGGTGTCCCTCCAATTGTTTGGCTTAGCTTGAAACTCCTTCCTTCCTTTGTTTTTTCTCCAGCCTGGATCTTCTACATTTCAGGGAATCTAACGTTTCCCTTTTAACTTTCACTCTGATTCCTGCAAGTCTTACTAGTTTGGCTAATATTTCAGTAATAAGTCTGAGGTCCAGCGCTATTTCTTCTGCTCTGTTCCATCCCCCATGTTTTCCTCAGATTTCATGAGTTTTTGACCTTCCTTAGGGATAAGACACCCCCAGTATATACTCCTTTTCGGAGTTGGGGTAAGTCCAAAACTGATGATATTTGAGGCTTTAAGCAATTCCAGCAAAAGTTGCCAGACCTCGTGAGTTCTCTTTGCAGATTTTAATGAAAGTTAGAGGTCTGTTAGATATCATTAAAAAGGAAGAGAAGCTACATCACTCCTGTGTTGTACAGACAACACTGGCTCCTACGTTATTATTGGATCCAGTCTGTGCTCCTTATCTT
This sequence comes from Anas acuta, assembly GCF_963932015.1. Taxonomy (NCBI): domain Eukaryota; kingdom Metazoa; phylum Chordata; class Aves; order Anseriformes; family Anatidae; genus Anas; species Anas acuta. The sequence goes on from NC_088980.1 coordinate 136,430,706, forward strand.
GATCTTCAAGTTGCTTTGTGGGATGGGCCCCAGTTATGTCAAAAGTCATGTTTGTCTCCAAGACAGCTGCGTTTTTTAGGAGAACTGGAGCATATGATACATAGGGTGAAATTCTGAAGTTAGAAGAGATCAGATCTTCCTAGCAATGTACTCAGGGTTAAGGAATTCTGTCTTGCAAGACAGTAGGCAGTCCGAGGGTCCCACCAGGGACCACAGCAGACGTGAAAACCAACTATTCATATGAGAGTCCTCCAAATGTATTCTGCAGAGATTGCTTGCTTGCAAATAAACAGCAAAAATCTTTTGTAGCACACTAGTTCAGTTTTCCCCACACTCGGGATCTAAACCTGTGATTTTTCTTTTAATGCAAACCATAATGTTGCATGGAGGACGTCTGCATTTAAGGTAGCAGCTCCCAAACCTTTCTCCAGAGCCTACTGGCAGCAGCCCATTTTCACTTTGCACTACACTACCCACTGCAGGTGCAGTGGGTAAAAAGCAGTTTGTATCTTGATTTGAGCAATGACTTCAGTGCGAATGTGACCAAGTTATTGTTTATAAACCACATACATGTATTTCTTATCAAAGTAGGTATGTATTCCTGAAACAGCTCTTGCTGGAACAGCCACTTGACTTGCTACTTATGTAGAATTTGAGAGAAAAGCTTTGTTGTTTGTTTTGCTATTCCTCTGAACAGACACACATTCCTGAAAAGTTATTAGGAGTGGTCATTACATTAATAATATGTTTATTAGAACAGTATAATCCATTTAAAGTTATTCTCCTCTTGTTTCAAATAGAGTGCCTGCAAAGCTCAACTTCTGCTAGAATGTTATAAACATTGTTAACAGCAGTTGTAGATTTGGAAATAGCTTTAAGAACCTCCTCCTCGTTCTCCTATGAAAAGAAAAAAAAAAATGAAGCCAAATTTTAATTTATGTTGCATATCCACCAGGATAATAATTCATTGTTATTTATTTCCAAATGGCTATTCTTCCAGGTATTGGGTTATATCCTGTGAAGTGTAAGATGATATACAGTACTCTGTGGGTTCCGACTTAGAAGCTGTGACTTATACATCAGTTATTATTGGTTTTTTTTCCTGTTCTATTGTTTAGGGATGTTACAGATGCTCTGCACAACCTTTTGTACTTCATATAATCCTCCCCAGGTTATTTGCAGAACATTGGGCGTGGGGAGGTTGGAAGTTTTTATTTTGCACTATTCCAGTAGTGAGAAATGTGTTGTTGCTCTCCTCTGAGGATCTACATTCAAAATCAGTGGTTAGACTGTATTACTTTCTAAATGATATCTGGGGAAGATAAGGATTGATATTGTCCATGAGACACATGAATCTTCAAAATTTGGTTGCCATACTTTAACCAAAAGTCTGTTCCACAGTATTTAGAGTCAGTTTGTACCTGTGAGGTTCAGGCCTGCTGTGCAGGTTGTTGAGGCTCACAATACCTCCAGGAGCCCCCAAAGGTCATAATTTATCTGCTGAGTGTGACATGCTTCTACCGGCCAAGACGGGGATGGTGAACATTGCTTTCTCCCATCCTCTGTTCAACCCATTTGTCTTACAAGGGGTGATGGCATAGAAATGGTCAGATCTCCCAGGTGCCGTGAGAAAATCAAGCCAAAATGAAATTCAGCCTTTGGTGATTAGTGCTACAGTTGACAATGTGCAGAATGAACATTTCATTCACTGCTTTCCCAAATGCTAATCGCTAAAAACACAACCAAAAATAAAGATCATCCTTCTCTTTTAATTTTTCAATTAAAAACTGATTTAGCTTCAAGTTTTACGATTCAGTTCCCATCTCCAGGTCTCCATTTTCCTCCATGCTGCTGAATCATCCCAGCTTTTATTTTACTGTTGCATATCTCTGAAAGTAATCATCTGCTTCCATACACTAACCAGCTCCTCACCTGATTCCTTCAAGTCCCTCAGAGTTTACAGCCATCTCTCGTATTCTTCCCAAAAGGCATTTACTAGTTTCACCTGGAAAACAGATAAAATTTAACGAAAGTGAACCTAAGTTGACTTCAGTGGCAAAGTAGAAAGCAAAATAGAAATCAAATTTGTATCACTAAGCATTTTGAGGGCACAAGCTTTGAATTACTTATACAGCTGGAAAATGCTGCCTTTTCTGGACAGGCTCCATTCTTAGTCTCATTTTTAATCCCCCATTTTAGTCTCCATGCCTTGTCATATGACACTTAGCTTTATTTACTCAGATCATATCCTTCACCCACACATCTAGCTGAAAACCTAAGCAAATTTTGAGGAGTGCATGGAAACATTCTGCAAGGAACTGTGATAAAAATGCAGCTTTTCTAACCGTTCCCTCTGGTAGGAACAGCTTCATCTTAGTCTACCTCCCTGAAGGCAATTTCTTTTCCTTTCAAAACAGAGATCCATAATGGCTCAGAGTTAAAAATCCCACAAACATCGAGTCCAAACAAAAAGCTCTGCTTTATCTGTTATGTTTCCCCAACAGAAAATGCAGAAAATTCTCTTTAATCTATAAATTGCCATTTGTCTCTGGATAATATTCATTAGAATGTTTTTGAAGTTCATTTAATATTTTGTACCTTTTTGCTGTGACTTCTTTTTTCTCCTAACCTATAACATGCTCAGCTTTATTTGTTAAACTTTTTTAAGTGGTTCCTGAGAAATACTCAGTGTTTACTTAAAACTTGATAAATGAAAGGGGTTACATGGCAATTGCTGTGAATCTGTAGTATTAGGTCAGCTTATAACATTAGAGGTCTGTCTTGTTGAGTATCTAATACCATCTAATATGGCATCTGCTAACATAATATTCACACCTGATTACTTAATTTTCTAAAATTACTTCAATTTTTGTTTCCTGCCATATATCTCTATATCACTTAGTGTCATTTGCTAATCGCTTCTAGCCACGCTGTGCAGGAATCTCACATTCAAGTAACTGGTTCACCAGGAGATCCCTTTGTGTTTTCATGTAATGCAGTTTCTTGGCTCACAAGGAAACTTGCAATATCCAATTTTTATATTACTATGTCATTAATACAAATATATTAGATATATTTAAAATAATTTATGAAGGTTGTTCCCTGTTGGATGCAGCAGTTATCAGTATACAAATAGTATGTTCAGGAAATAAGAATTGCCAATATATGGCAGTATCTCTTTTTTTTATTTTTGTTTCCGAACCATGAAGTTAAATGCACAATAATTATTGTGCTGCAAAGAACATTAGTAAGGCAGCATTTGTGAGCTAATAACTACACGGTGAAAGCTGACAGCATGTTTCTTGGGAACGTTCAACTCATGAGGAAAGCTGTTTATACAGGGTGGGAGACATCCTAATCTTGGAGCTACATGCAATTACTAATCATCAGTTATGGCATTCATGTGACATCTATCTTTGGAGCACACCACATTTTTTGTGCCTTCTTAGTACCTTTTCTCATTACTTGGCTGTCATTTCCAGCTACCAGTCTCTCCAAAGCAAACAGTTTTCTTGTTTCTCTTAGTTTTCATATGTGATGAGATTTATTCCCAGCTGCCTCTGTAAGAAACTGAACTGATTCCAGCCACTGCAGTTGGATTTTTTTTTTGCTTTGTTTTTCCTTTTCTGTAACTAATACTCAAGTATCAAAGCAATGTGTTTGTTTATGAGTTTGAGTGTCCTAGTGCACAGTTCCCTCAACGTGTTCTTGAATATAAAGAAGTGCCCACGCATGTACATACCCAAACGCATGCCCATGCACCCACTGGCACATACTAGCCTTTGTGCTTCCAGCATAAAACTAATTTGAATCTGAATGCAACAGTCATCACTCTTGCAAATTCAAAAGCCACCCACTGAATGGATGTTTTTGTTCTGTGAGTAACTTGTGCTGAGGATACCACAAATTGCAAACAGGCTACTGAGTTGTAATATCTTTGAAAGTTGTTGCTGTGGTTGTTTCTTAAAACAATGAAAAGAAACCAACTTGCAGACGTTCGCGAAGTCCAACTGGCCAGATCTATGGACAGTGCTATCTCTTTGGAAACAAATCATGGCAGAACATAATATTTACAAGTTTCATTTTTGCTAGTGTAAATAACCAAACTTTGGGCCTGATCCTGTTCCCAATTACTTAAATTAATTAATGTCATATGTCCAAAATCAGACTGAAATTCAACCCTCAAGAAAGAATTCCCACAAGGCCTTTATATAACTGTTTTAAAGGACTTAAGTGATGCTTAGACTCTGTGCTGGCCCTCTGCAAAGAATAAATTTTACCCAGAATGCTTATTGCTTTGATCCCTTATATATAACTCACATTCTTAAGCTAGCACAGCCACAAAAGATCTATACAGAGCTAAATAGCCAGATCTTCAGCTGGCGTAAATTTATGTAACTTCATTGACCTACATGGAACAGTACCAATTTTCACTACTCTGGCTTAAAGAATCTCCATGGGATAGAGGTAAGTGCGTATGGTGGGTAAGTGGATGAAAGGCTCTTCAAATGATGAAAGACTCTATTGCTCTGGAAGTGATTTAAGTTAAACTGGAAAAAAAGCCACTCCTTTTCCGGAATAAATCACACAGGGAGTATAATTATGCAGTTAAATTTCTTCTCATGCAGTCAAGCTTAAACGTGCCACCACATTTGTATAAGAAATGAAATGTTTCCCATCTCTCAGCAATATACGACGTTCTTATACATTTAACACATGGATGAGCTCTACAGATATACATACAAATAGGTTTGCATCCTTCTTCTGAAGTGAAGGGTACTCTGCTATCCTGAAGGCCAAAAATCTGACCTGCTCTCCAAATCACCTTGCTGGTAATAAAGAGGGTGGATTTCTAGACCAATTTTAAGGGCAGTAAAGAAATCTTATTTCCTGTTGCTCTCTAGTCTACATAACATTTTTGAACAGTTGTGTACAGGATTTTTTCCATCCATAAACAACGAATTTAAACAGGTAATTTGTAGGAATGCACGATGCAGAGCCATCTTACAGTATTGTTCATTCTTCTGTTTGTATCTGAAATCACAGAATAAGTGAATCATTCAGAGAATTGGTGTGCTTAGCATTACTGAGTTTTAAAAACAAGAATATTTTCCTATCATGGGAATTCCTATCCTACTGCAAGGGTGCTTATGTATTGAAGTAGTAATTGTTTTCTTTCCAGCTGTTACACATCTGTATCGAAGGCTGGGGAAACTGGCGGTGGTCTGAGCCATTCAGTGTGGACAATACAGGGACCTTTATTCGTACTATTCAGTACAAGGGTCGAACGGCATCACTTATTATCAAGGTTCAACAGCTCAGTGGAGTACAAAAACAAGTAAGTATTTGATCCTGCTTGGAAAAAATAACTTAATCTGAGTGACTTAAACCATTGTTTATTCATGAATAAGTCACCTTATTATTCCTTTCCTAGTGGGACCTGCAAAAAAGCAATTATAACAGTATTCTGGTCTCATTAAAGGAGTTTTTACAACTCTTCTGTAAGAATTCACTGTGGTGTGGATCTTAACATATAAAAGCTGTTATCACCACATATTTTACATGCATGTTTCCATAAACCTGCCTTTGCATGGTTACTGAATCCTGACAGTGATAACTTCCACAATTTCTTGGATGTGTTAAGCTCTTGAGCAGAAGAACTTTAGTTAGTTAAGAAACTGTTCTTTTTTTATTCCAGGGTGTAATTCAGGTCTTTTTATTATTAAAAGAGTAAGGACCAAGTTAACATTTGAAAATGAATTTTTTCACATACAATCGTTGTATAGAGGTCTGTAATAACACTGCAGTCATTCTGCCAGCAGGAGCCAAAACATGGGGTGGACATAACATGTTCAGCTTATGGATATGGCAGTGCCTCATGCTGTGCAAAGAAATATAGCTGATCAGGCAAGAACAGTTCCTGGCTTTGCTGAAAGCCCTGCTGAGATTTCCTTGTTAGGTTGTAGCTATGGTGCATAGCCTCATTAGTGAAAAGCAAATGAAGGTAGATGTAATAGGGATATACACAGAATACTGTTTCTTGGTACACCTTAGAAAAAGTCAGATGTATGTTTTATGAGAAATAATTCATGTACTATAGACAACAACAACTCGTGAGTCTATATGGTCATTTTCTAGGTGGATGCACTTAAATACGGAAATATGGCACAGCCATTTAGTGGAATTATAAGCTTTGAAACAGCAAACCTATTGAAAGGTCTGGATCTGTGGATTGTGATGAGAATATGAGGTGTGAGTGGAAACCTTACTTCTGAAGTACATCATTGTGTCTACTCAAAAAGGGTGTAGTATTCGGAGACCATCAGAGTATTCTTAAAATCAGAACCAGAATTATGTCAGCCATAGGCTGCATTCAGTGGGAATGAAAGTGGATATGTTGCATGTGTCTTTCAAACCCAGATATTGCTTTAGCAGTACTTCAAGATTCTTAATGCCTAGGTTTCTGTGAAATTGCACATGCATTTGGCCGATAAAAATAACATTTTACCATTCACTGCCTTTAGCAGTGCTTGGGAAAATCTAACAAAATCAGAATGCTAAGGTAGAGTATTCTTGTACAGGTTTTCACTCTATAATTCAATTTTGACTTTTCCTTTTTGCAATTGTTTATATATGACCTGCATATTTCTGTGTGTTTTAGATCCTAATCTGCGGAAGACAGACAGTCTGTAGTTACCTTTCAGAAAGTATTGAACTGAAGGTGGTTCAGCATTACATTAGTCAGGATGGACAGGCAGTCGTAAAAGAACACACCAACTGCCTTGCAGCCAAGCAGAAGTTGCCTTCGTTTGTCCTAGAAGACAATGAGCTCACTGAGCTGAGTGTGAAGGCTACAGGAGATGAAGACTGGTCTCGAGATGTATGTCTAAGCTCTAAAGATACAGAACACAGCACTGTCATTCAGGTACGTCTAGAAATAGATATTTAGAATATAATATTAAAAATGTCTGTGAGAACTGGGAACCTTACAAAGTTCCGTTTGAAATGATGAAATGTTCAGTATTACCAGCTTGAAATAATTTTGGCATAATGCTGATCTATCTGCATACAGGTACCATCCTCAAAGAGTTCAATTACATATGTGTGGTGCACAGTTTTGACTTTAGAGCCCAACTCTCATGTGCAACAACGAATAGTAAGTACATTTAATGCCTCTGAAATCTAAATGTTTCCATCTTATATGCCATATAATAAATTAAGGTCAGAAAGATTTCTCAATAGCTTGTTTCAACAGATGTAATCCTGAAATAAAATCAGCATGAAATTGGTATATTTTTTTCTTTTTGTAGATTGTTTTCAGCCCTCTTTTCATTGTAAGGAGCCATCTTCCAGACCCTATTATCATACATTTAGAAAAAAGAAGTCTGGGATTGAATGAAACACAGGTGGTTCCAGGGAAAGGACAAGAGAAAGCACTGCAAAATATAGAACCTGATCTTACTCACCACCTGACATTTCAAGCTAGGTATAGTATTCACTTTCTTTTAAAATGGTTCATTTGTATAGAAAAGAAGAAATCAATTACACTTTAACTTCTGGTGCAGTATTTTGAGGAGTACAGTATACGCAGAGGAGGTGCAACAAAACTATCATAAGTCGTCTGAAATTATATGATAGGAAAAATTAAATTTAGGATCACTATCTTAAGTATGTTGGCATTTGTTTGCTTAAACCATGCATGTTTTTGTGTTTTGAAAAGTAAATTCCTAACTTCTCTTGAACTGTTCTTTGAGAATATTCTTAAGTTCCCGGGGTCTCAGACGCAAAAGGTCATTACAGTATCATAACAAATTCATGCATGTCTGTAGATGCTCAGTACCTTATTAAACATCATAGCTTTGATTCATCCACAGTTACCTTGAGAATGTTTCTGCTGCAGAATATGCTTGGAAAGCTTCATTAAAGAAAATGTTAGTGCTACCAGTACTTGATCTTGTTCTGTAAGTGACTGAAGCTGTTTTCAATGACAGGGAGGAAGACGATCCATCAGAGTGTGCAGTCCCTATCTCAACCACACTTATTAAACAGATAGCAACTAAATCCCATCCAGGTGGCAATGTCAACCAGATCCTCTCTGAGTTTTATGGCACTGCTAATCCTCGCCAGCCTGCGTGGCCATATAACAGGAAGGATTCAGACAGGTAATTCTTTGCTAAACCTTCTTCGTGGTTGTTGCATTGTTTTTTCAAATAAAAAATGGTCTTTTAAAAGATACAATTGTTAGTTGAAGTAAAGCATCTAGGAAGCTGACTAACTTTGCCATCCATATCATTAAGCACAAAGGTATCGCTTACTGCTGAATAACTCCCTCAATCACAGATTGTTGGAGGCTGGGAGAATGTACTGGCAGAGCATCAGAATATGCCAGCTGTCTTTTCACAGTTTTGTAGACATCTGTTACTGACCAATGTCAGAGTCATTGCTGTAGGGATAGTAGGCTGGATGGATCTTTGGTCTGACCCATTTCTAGGTTACTCTCTTCATCTTCGTGAAACTGATTGATACCTGTTTTTCCTACAAAACTTTGTTAATGAAATTCCAAGCAAATGACCTAATAGTGCAACTCAATAACTAGTGTTTTGAGTCTTGAGCAAGGATAAACTCTGTGCATCTGAACAACTTTCCTTACTTAAGGTAAGGATTGTCAAGACCCTTAATGAACCTTTAATGCACTCACCTTAATAGGTCAACCTATGTCCTTTGCACAGTTAGGTCAACTGAGAATATGTCATAGCTTGAATTGGACTTCTTATTATTTGTTCATTATTTTTCATTAGATTATTCCAAATGTATTTTTAAGCAACAGTGTTTTCTGAACTAGCTATAGTTTTGATCAGTTTGGATATTTTTTGTTGTGCTTCCTGTCTTCTGTAGCCACCCCACCATCCCCAGAAAAGCACCCCAGAAATACTATTTATAACATTTTCTTTGTTACAAAAAGCTCTGCATGGTGCATGTTTGCTTAGTCAACTTTGTGAAATCAAGTTCAAGAAGACTATAGGGGATCAACATTGAATATGTTTTCAGTAATTATATGATTCCTGTATGTAAGCTGCAGAATGGGTTGCAGGCAGGAAAAACTTTAGGTTAGCCTAGGGGCTACTCTTGATTACACTGAGAAGATTGCATCAGTCCAAGGATTAAAGAAATGAAACTATATTTTTGTGAATACAACTTTTTTTTACTGCAGCTGTAGTGGCTGTGTATTCGGCAGCTGTGTTTCAGCAGGGAAACAGGGGAGAAGGGATTTCACAAAGAAAAATAAAATTGAAATTTGATTTTATGACTACAGAAGTCACAGGTTTCATTCTGGAGGACAGCAGTAATTCTATTTCTAAGGCATTTCTTTAATTGATCAAATTTAGGCTGAGTTTGTGCAGTTTAAAATATGTCTTTATAACCTACAAGCAGCTAGCTCTGTCTGAAACCATCTCAGTATGTTCCAGAATGATAAGAGGAGACTGTTTTTCTGTTTCAAAAAAGGTAAAGCCTTGCAAATTATGAAAATGAGTGCATGTCATTTGTAATCTTGAATTCGGAATTTATTCCTTGACTTTATCGTTTCATTTATTTGTTTTTGAACAGCAATGAACAACTCTCCCAATGGGACAGTCCAATGCGGGTAAAGCTGTCAGTGTGGAAACCATGTGTTAAAACTCTGCTGATAGAACTCCTACCCTGGGCTTTGCTAATCAATCAGTCCAAGTGGGACCTCTGGCTGTTTGAAGGAGAAAAGATAGTGCTTCAAGTACCTACTGGGAAAGTAATTATACCCCCCAACTTCGAGGTAACTCCCATTTAAGAGGCTCAGTTCTGCTTAATATCCTGGTTCTGAGCATGCTTATTAATCCAGATGATTCCCACCTTCCAGTCACTATGTCTGTTACTCGTATGATCAGAAGTAGAAATAACAACAGAAATTCGCCATGCTGAGTAAGAGTGGGTCACAATGACATACTTGATAGCAGTGGATCAGTCTTGACAGCAAGACAGGGTGAATTACAAATGGGGACGGTTCTTTAGGATGCCTGACATCTTGAAAATAGAGTTTTGTCTAATGGATCTTCTCACATACCTTAGCTTCATCATGCATGTGTTGTGTTTTTTTATTACAACCCTAGTATTGTTTATTTTTGAAGGGATTAAAATAATTTAACAGAACAATTTGTCAATTCCAAGTTGGACAATTTGATACTTCCTGTTTATTTTGCTGTCCTTCTTTTTCCCCATGAATGTGTGTTAATAAACAAAAGGTCTGCCTATTAACACATTTCAGTGTAGCCTGAAGTCTTGATTCCACTGTCTGGATCAGTCCCTTATACACATTGTGGTTTCATCTATCCTTGTACAGCGTAGAAAGAATCAGAGGGAGAAAGGCAGGAAATGAGACTGGCCACATACTGGAAACTATTTAACTGTAGTAGAAATGTATCGAATTATCAACAAGTGATAACTGGTCATTTTTCACTTACAGGAAGCTTTTCAGCTTGGAATATACTGGGCAAATACTAATACTGTGCACAAATCAGTTGCAATCAAACTGGTCCATAATGTGACCTCCCCGAAATGGAAGGATGCTGAGAATGGGGAAGTGGTAACACTGGACGAAGAAGGTTTTGTTGAAGCTGAAATAAAACTTGGTGCTTTTCCAGGTCATCAAAAGGTTAGGAGAAAATCATATAACTTTAATAAAAAATCATACAGCAGATGAAAACAATCAAATGTATGTAGCGTAAAAACTCTTCCCTAATTATGTTAATACATGTAAAACATAACAAGAATATAAACAGTGTATGAAGAATAATTTAAAGCATTCGATAGTCAGAAACATTCTGTCCAGCTCATCAAGATACAAGACTTCCTGGAAAAAGAATTAATGATTTCTCAATCTTGTTTGAAAAACATTGACAGATGCAATTTCAGAAATACGTGATATGGCTTCAGTTAAAATGTACATGAATGTAGAAAGGACATCCAGAGTTATGTCTTAAATGAGTTTAGTCTTAAAGGGCAGTTCTGTCAGTGTATTTCATTATTTCATGCTTTTATGTGTGATCTGATCATCTTCATTATTGTTACCTTACAGTTGTGTCAGTTCTGCATTTCTTCTATGGTTCAACAAGGCATACAAATTCTCCAGATAGAAGATAAGACAACAATAATCAATGATACATCATATCAAATCTATTATCGGCCACAGCTTTGCATTTCCAAACCATACTCAGGAGAAGAGGTAAAGTAAATACTGTTTTTGTTTGTCATGTGCTTTACAGGGGCATTTATATTTAACTGCATATATCAGAACTTGAAGAGAAATCATTAGACATAATAGTGCTAGCTTATGGTATATCGCTTCAGTTTAAAATGCAGAATCCTAGGCAAATTCAAGTGCAGTAATTAACTGTGATCAAAATCTGTGCAAAGCAGGAGATTCTTGCACGTTGCAGAATTAGTTCTGCCTGTTCTCCATCTGTTCAAACACTAATGGCCATTTCTGTAAAATAGGCAGCATAATCCGTAGTAGCTGTTGAAATTGTTCTGAGAATTTTTACTGAGTTTGCGTGTAAAAGAGGTATATTGGCCTGGCAGGCTGAAAAGTTTTTGTTATCCTTTTGGGAAGATTCCAGTTATCTGAACAAAGCTGCAGAACTAGAGACGTGCCCAAAGTTTATGTATTTCAGTGAACTGCATCAAATCGTGAATATCAGTTTTCTAATAATCTCACAGTATATTTAAGAACTAGCTTACAGGAACCAAAATGTATGCATGGTCAATATATTTTAATCAACCATTTATATATATTTATTGAAGATTACATTTATTGTAAAATATGTGGAAAAAATTCTCAGAGTCAAACTTGCTAAAGGATTTGGCAGATATACGTATTTTTAAAGTTCCCTATTTCTGTATTGTTTTACTTCTGCATTAGTTTTCTTTACATCAGCATCTAAATTTGTGCATTGTGCATTTTGTGGTAGTCTTATGGGGAATTTAAGGGGAATTGGAAGAATGCTGAGGCTATAATCCATTACTAGTTTTATATCTATCAATGGATTTTCTTCTCACAGTTATTTTACAGTGATGTAACTGTTGCTTTTGGTAGAGTTATTTTGTGCAACTGAGAGTGGGCTGTAGATAACTGTGTTCAGTGAACTGCTTAAGTATAACTGGAGACAGATTTTGGCCAAATATCTTTTAATGCATTAGACTCAGTGCAACTTATAGTTAGTTGTGGCCAATTGGCTACCTACAACTGTTCTGTGCAATATCAGCGTGTATAAAAGTCCCGTTATGAGCCAGCATGTCCCCTTACTACCATCTCTTTTCTTTCCAGGAATTCCACTCACCAGACAGCACTGTGTTCAGCGTCAGTCCGGCTGGGGCACCACCCACTGAAACCCTGACTTCTGTGCCGTGCTGGGACCTGATGTCGGACGCCAGTCCATTAACTTCAGGGACGCCTCCTACTCAAAAACGCATGCTGCTGAGTTTCAGTCCAGGTGGCTGTGCTGGCAGTTCTGAGTTCTGGAGCCTACCAGCTGTGATTAAACAGGAGTTTCCAAGACAGAGCGTGGCAGTGCCCATAGGGGTTCGTAGTGAAAGTGGATTTTGTACCAGGTACAGTTTGCTGAAGGTAGACACTGAACAGTCATGAATAGTGAACTTCCCTTGTTGTTATAAAGCCTCGGCTAATAACAAATCATAAGAGATTAACTCAAAAGTCAGATTAACACATGCCACCCATATGTAAAGGCAAGTCTTACTTTAATTTAAAAATTGTTATCTTTTGATGGTTTTGCTGTTTTTATTATAAATGGTTTAATGTTTTGGTCATGTACAAGTTGTATGATTTTTATGATGTATGGGCTGCTATTTATCTATGCATACAAAGTAAGAGAATGGAAAGTTTATGTTTGAGATTATGGTCTTTTCTATTTTTTTTTTTTAACAATTTAAAACTTGAGGGACAATGTGTAGTAATACAATACAAAAATGTAGTTTTTGATTATAGAAGGTAAAAATACATTTTAGTAAGCATAATAAGAGAAAAACAGGAAAAGTGATACAGGGGAGAAACTATTTTAAGAGTATAACAGGGAGAGATTTCCAAGTTTTAAAGCTTGAAATATTTAAATATGCATTCTGCTTCCAAACAAATGCATCCAGTTAGTTAAAAATAGAAGTCCTATTACATATCGGACCGTAGAATCATAGCATAGAATGGATTGGGTTGGAAGGGACCTTAAAGCCCATCTAACTCCTATCTGGCTGCCATGGACAGGGATGCCACCCACTAGATCAGGTTGCCCAGGGCCCCCTTCAACTTGTCCTTGAACACTTCCAGGGATGGGGCATCCATCCCTGGTTGGATGGAACAGGTTGCTTCTATGGGCAACCTGTTCCAGTACCTCACCACCCTCTGAGTGAAGAATTTCCTCCTAACATCTCATCTAAATATCCCCTCTTTTAGTTTAAACCATTCACCCTTGTCGTATCAGTATCTGGCCATGTAAAAAGTCACTCTGCATCTTTTTTATAAGCCCTCTTTAAGTACTGAAGGGCTGCAGTGAGATTTCCCCGGAGCCTTCTCTTCCCCAGGCTGACCATCCCGAGCTGTCTCAGCATGTGTTCACAGCATGGCATCAGGCCCCATAGACCTGTACTTGTTCAGTTTCATCAGGAGGTCTCAAACCTGGTCATCGCTTACAATGGGAAGGACATTGCTCCCTCAGTCCCTGCCTAGAGGTTCAGGGACTTGAGAGGTGTAGGAAGTCTGATTGTCAATGAAGACTGAGGCAAAGAAGTTGTCGAGTACCTAAGCCTTCTCCATGTCTGTTGTTACCAGTTCACCCCTCTTATCAGAGGGGGTACACTCTCACTGGCCTTTCTTCTCTAACCAATGTACCTACAGAATTCCTTGTTATTTGCAACTCTTGCCAAGTTCAGTTCCATCAGTGCTTTGGCTTTCCTGATCCTATCCCTACACATCTTTGCTCTTCCTAGGCCACATGGCTTTCACTGCCTGTGCATTTGCTTCTTCCATGTCAGTACCCAGTTTTAATTCTCAGATCTGATATATAAATCTATACATGCTTGTATTGGTATAAATAAGAAACAAGCTGCTCAAATTAGAGAAACTACATCAGTATAAATTATCATCCATCTAATCTTTCTCTTGCCTGAAGTATTTGATATCATTCAATCCCTCATATGGTTCCTCTGCAGAATCTAAGAGAGATTGTGGATGCTAAAGAATCCCACACAGACTTCAATTAAAAAAAAAAAATGTGAAGAACAAGGAAAGAATTCCTTGTAATTATGAGACCACTATAGAGGATCTTAATAAAATTTTGAGAGTGTTTGGATTTTAAAATCACCAAGAGGTGAAGTTTTTTTTAGAAATAGCCAATAAATTTGCACGTGCAAAAAAAAGAATTTGTGTTTATACTAGTTTATATTCAAGTAGCTAATGAGTAGTATAATGTTAATTCATTTTCATTTTGAAAATTTATGTAGTGATGATCTATAACATCAATGTTTGAAAGGGCAATAGCATTGTGGATCATTCCAGGGGAGTAGTCAGTTACAGATTTATGTATTTGTTAAAAATATCTTTCATGAGTATCACAGAAGTATGCGTGCAAATTCTTCTGGAAAATTTTAAAGATTTATGTTAAAAATTTGGGCTTACAATCTCATGTTTTTAATTTAATATAAATCTGTGCTGGCGAGGGCTCTAATCTTGCAAACACACATGCTCCATTTAACTCGTGAGTAGTCTCTATGAAATGATTTTTTCTTTACTGTTATGTTTAATGGTATTTCTACATGGTCATTTAAATGTAGTGCTTAGTGAAGACAGGTACTTGCCTAAGTGCGTAAGTATTGGTTGCATTGGAACTCAATCATAAAGAATCTTATAGATGGTAGTTCTGAATGTTTTTATGTGTACAGAGTAATAATACATACAAAGTTCATAAAAAAAAAAAAAAACACCTTATATATCCAAGTCATCTTCTTCTGTTTTAGAGCTATAACGCTGACTTATCAAGAGCATCTTGGTGTGACATACCTAACACTTACAGAAGATCCAAGTCCTCGTATAATTATCCACAACAGGTGCTCCATTTCATTGCTTGTACAGGAGAACTTCAAAGGTATGTAGTATGCAGTAATCAGAAACAATATGCTGTTGTAGTATGAATAATTTTATTGTATTTCCAGTACAAAGATGAATTTACTATGTGTTCTCATTAAAAAAAGAAATTGATGCCTACATGAAGGTCTACCTCAAAGAGAGAAACTCTGGAACATACTGAAGCCTGGAAGCTATTGAAACTAACCATGAGGTCAGGTTTTTGGGTCTCTGTGGTTCCATCTGCCAAGGTGACTTGGTAGTAGGAAACTAGTAGATGATGAAATTCTGTTGACATCAGTTCGATCCCATGGAACATGTAAATCTACTCAGATTGGCAAATGTAACTAAAACAAAACATATTTTCAAAATTCCAGCTACAGTACGTTAATATAAAGATCAGTGGAAAGAAATTTATGTAAATCTTAAAAGAGAAGAAGAAAAAAAAAACACATACAAGTCAAACCAATAGAAAGGTAATATCTTTGTTAGTAATTTTTCAGGCAGTGTATTTTAGAAACTTAGTTTTTGTAAGCATGGGTGGGTTTTCATTTAATACAGGTTTTAGAGAGACCTAATCTTACATTTTATAACATTGCAGATACACCAAAGTTTGAAGTTTACTGTAGAAAGATTCCAGCTGAATGTTCAGTTCATCATGAACTTTACCATCAAGTCTCCAGCTATCCAGATTGCAAAACAAGAGATTTGTTACCCAGCATTCTTCTGAAAGTGATGTCTTCTGACAAATTAGTAAATGAATGGAGTGATGTTGTGGACATCAACAATCAAGGAACTCAAGTAAATCTATAAACTATTTCCTAGTTTACAGCATAAATCTCTTTCTTTTTGACCTGCATAATATATTGTTCTTCTGCAAAGTGCATATTCTTTCTGTTGGCCTTGTTTGGTTTTTCGTATTTAAATCTTGGGAGCTCTCCTTCCAAAGGCCCTTCCTGTGGGATTTTGTAGAATATGGCTTATCCCTATCAGTGGCTGATTTTAAACATAGATTGAAAATACACACTTTCTAGAGCTGAAGTTTTTCACTTAATTTTGGCCAATGTGGCAAGGTCGAGGCATTCCCTGGAAAAATCAGTCCTGAAAATTCCTGTCCCTGGAAGCAAAGAATCACACAAGATCCAGGAAAATCCTTCCATTTGGTAACTTCATTATCCCAGGTTTTTTTATCTTTACATCTTGTAGGAATCACCACTGTCATTCTCCGTGTCCTCACAGAAGCTAAGCATGTCTTTATAAAAAAAAAAAAAAAAAAGGCTTTTCCTTCTGTTATTTTTCTCCTGTTTTGAGGTAAATGAAAACTTCCTTGACTGGAGTAATTCTTTTTGATGGGAATTTTTTCCATCTTTGAAGTCATTAGTTTACATGGAATCAACATAAACTGCTTGGCTCTTTGAAAGAAATACTAGTTTCAGATGTTTTCCCTGGGGACCAATCACAAAATGCTCTTGATTATTGAGTGTTATGTTATATAGCAAGTAGTTCGGTTTCATTCAGCAAGCCAGTCAAGCAATGCGAGGTTTCAAATTTCAGTCATTAATGTTATGCCAGACCAGGGTTCTTTATAAGTATCTGGCTCCTAGAAGGAATTAGATGCTAAGACAACATTTGGGGATCATTGTCTACTTGAAGAACTCTCCAAATAAAAATTGTAGCCTTCTGTTACTGAAGTTTTAGGGTTTACATGTAGAGTTTCCCCAGGATTTCTCAGTCAGTCTTTCTCTTAGAAAACTATAAATACAAATAAATAATGAATATGCTAATAGCTTTAGATTTGACTTCACATACAACGTGGTTGAGATTGTGAAATAACTGGAACTTTAGACGATCTTAAGTAATTTGTGCTCCTTCTGTCTAGTCTCAGATAGATACTTCTTAATAATGTTCTCTTAGAATATGTTACTAACACGTAGAAGAAAATGTTACCAATTTACTAAAGCTTAAGGTATTTATCTCTGCTGTCCATCACCAGAATTATCTGAGATTAGAATTAAAATGACCAATCTTTAAGATCCATGACAGTTAACAAAATAATGAGATTGCACTGAAAAGTCAGTAAATATCCTTTTTTCACCAATTCCATAATGCAGGATTGAAAATAACTTTCAGATAAGCAAAGGATTAAAGTTGACATGGTTAATTAAATTATTTTACACGTGATTCTCAGACGAATTCTCAAAATTCTCAGAAGATGTAATTTGATGAATGAAAATTATCTATACAATGTTATTCTGTACAGGTAACAGTTTAAGTTAGAAACAATTTAAGTGCTGATCCTACTGAATTTCCAAGTGCTTTTCCTTCTGGTGACTTGTTAACAGCAATAAATACTGCTCAAGACAAACACTGTTTATTTCACCTGTGCTAGCCCTTTATCTTTGTGATATTCCCTGAGTTTACGTTCCTTTAAATGATAGTTTCTGTCATTACAGTCTAGTAAATCATTGTATTGATAGTAGGGACTACAAGAGAATCCAGCTTATACTAACAAGGACTGCTGTGAATCTGATAAACCTATAAAGACCTTAAATTTTTATATTCGGGGAAACACAAAACTTACATGGTAATACCACACAATTAACCTCCAAAAAACAATGTCATGTTTTAAACGAGACTATTTAATCCTAAAGGCAACTTGTTCAGAATGAACATTTGCACATCTGTACAAGCAAGACACAAGCCTGTTGTCAAGTTCCCATTTTCCTGACTTTTTAGACCTTTTAAACTTTCCAACGGACTCCTGGAATTTCTTTGTGACAGCATCTTGCATGTGAAGATGTTCACACAAAACCGGTGTAGATGGCTTAAAAATTTGCTCAGTGATGAGTTGTTAAGCAAGTTGTCATGAATCCGCAACATTACTTATTTTTTAGCCTTAGTTTTTATAATTTTGCTGTCATGTGTTTTGCATCGTGCTATCAGTCATTCATCTAACCAGCTCTGAGCTACAGCATAGCAGCATAATGTTAACTTAGGGTTTGTTTTCTAGAGAAGAAGGTGGGATTTTGCAGAGCTCCAGGAGTATGCCTTTCTCTTTAGTCCAAAATCACAAATTAAAATTTTCGCTTTACTCTTTACTAACATAAC
The DNA here is from genome assembly GCF_963932015.1 of Anas acuta. Classification (NCBI taxonomy): domain Eukaryota; kingdom Metazoa; phylum Chordata; class Aves; order Anseriformes; family Anatidae; genus Anas; species Anas acuta. The sequence continues at coordinate 136,448,971 of NC_088980.1, forward strand.
TCGCCCCCGCAGCATATCTTGCTTATTCCTGGAAGAGTAGTTTCTCATTAAAATGTATTCAGCTAAAGGATGAGGTGCAAATTTCATCTAGCTGTAGAGCTGAAATATTTTAAATATCAGAGCTATTATTTTCTGAACTACTGAAATCTGATTCTTTTTTTTTTCCTGATAAGTATTATGATTTGAGTAGAAGATCTCAACCAGAAGGCATTAATAGTATTAATTCAAATTTCGACAGATTAAAAATAAGGGTTTCAGAAGCATTCTGTATGTGTTTACCTCTCTCCACTAGATTGTGTTCTTAACTGGCTTTGGCTATGTTTATGTGGACATTGCCCATCAGTGTGGAACAATAATTATAACCTTGGCCCCAGAGGGAAGAGCGGAACCCATCGAGATCAACCTCAACAGGTACATAAAGAATATAAAATATGGTAAAAGCATATCTGACTAGTCCCAAGAAGTCAGGCTGCTTACCAAGTGTTAACTGACTTATGGACTTTGTCTTAACTGTTTGTTTTGTTTAATACTGCTGCATGTTCCGTGGCATATATTTAGACCACATGTTGTGTTTTGTATATCACAGCTTAAAAAAAAAAAGACAATCTAACATCAAAAGTCTTGTTGCTTTAGGGTAAACTTTATATGTCTGATACAAAAAGAAGTCCTGAGTTGTTCATTAAAAAAATTGTTTTCAATCATAATTAATTTTGAGTGTGTTCGTAAGTTTAAAATATATTTAGCGAGATCCTGCCATCCTTCATCATACGAGCTCCCACTAAAGTTGATGGGAAGCTTGATGCGTAAGGACTGCAGAAAAAGTCTTACACCCAGTAATTAACTGGACCTGATTATAATGTTCTTCCTTAGAAGACTTCCCCTGCTTACACCACACCAGCCTGGTGCTCAACTCCATTCAATTGTGATTATAGCACTACCTATTTCTAGCATGCGGAACGCCTGGCCTCCAGCAATGGTGTTACAATTAGAGTGGAATGTCTTGTACTGTTTTTATTTGAGCTATAATTAAGTATTAATCCCTCAGAAATTGGTCATCAGCAGTACTTAATAGCCCACTTGCTAGTTAAACTTGGCAAAGAGCAGTTAACACTGGAGGGGGGGAAGCCCTCAATGCCATCGCTATAAAAATGCTGTGGTGGTTTAGTTGGAGCGCACTTTGCTTCGATAAAGTGAAATGGATTATCCATAATAGTAGCCCTCAGTAGTGGCTCCAAGAAAATGCTGTACAGCTGAGGCTGTAGTTGAATTATTAGAAAATGTTATTTGTTGTCCACTTTAATATTTGGCTATGCTGCAAATCTGATAGGGGATTACTGTGTATATAGGGAATTCCTGTCAAAACTATCCTGTTGATAAGAAAGAAAGAGAAACCTGGCATAGATCTGTAATATTCCACTTCTTAGAAAATCTCCCGGGTGGTACCCACTGCGGTGATCAAGGCTGCCAGATCCCATTAATAGAACTTGCACAATGAGTTCCCCGTGTATTAAAGAGAACATCTCTCCTGATAGCTTTTTGAGAAAGCAAGATGCTAGCTGAACTCAAAGGATGTAAAGTAACAAACTTCTTTTCCCTCCTGTCTAGAAGTCAAGAGCAGAGCCTGTCCTTGAAAATGTTTATCAGTCAGTTAAGTCTTGCTGTGTTTGATGATATTACAAATCACAAGGTGTCGTCTGAACTTCTGCGTCTCACAGCAGACAACGTTTTCCTCCACATGGCCCCAGCAACCAGCTACCTGACACCCCTGTCGCAGGAGTTCCAGCGAGACACTGGGGAAGGCCTCCCACCGTTTTATAGTCTCCAAGTGTATTGTGAAGACTTGCAACTGGACAATCAGCTGTACAGCAAATCCAATTTCCATTTTGCAGTCCTGCTGTGCCAAGGAGAGAAAAACGAGACCATGCAGTGGTCCAGAGTGAACAACCTCATTGTTTCTAACAAAGATTTGGAAAACTATAAGGAAAACTGCTTTATAAAACTTTGCATTGCTTTTTCTGAGGAAGAGAATTTCACGTTTCATGTGAATGACCTCAGCTTTGAGCTCAAACCAGCTAGGCTTTATGTGGAAGACACCTTTGTTTACTACATTAAGACTTTATTTGATACATACCTTCCAGAAAGCAAAGCTGCTTGGCAGTCCGTTAATATTTCAGATACTACCCAGATACTGCCTGAACAAGTGAGAGAGCATGCAAGAGCTTTAGTCAAGCCAGTGAAGTTAAGAAAATTAACAATACAACCTGTTAATCTGCTCGTCAGTATTCACGCTTCGTTAAAACTGTATATAGCCTCAGATCACACTCCGCTCTCCTTCTCTGTGTTTGAGCGAGGACCCATCTTCACCACTGCCAGGCAGCTCGTCCATGCCTTGGCCATGCATTATGCTGCTGGAGCACTCTTCAGAGCAGGTCAGTACTTTTTCTTAACCTGTGATATTTTTATTAGGTACCAGGATTCTGTAATTGTTTCTCAGGCTGAGTAATTTAGATGTTAGCCATACAATTATTGTTTTCCTCAGACACTGTTTAATAATGATACAATATTTTCAGACATGTTTCAGGTCCTGCCATACGACAGAAGGGAAATAAAATGGCCGAGCAGACACCAGTGAAGATTTGTAAAGCTGTGCTAAACATTAGCCAGCCGCCTGAAGGCTTTACTAAACCCTGAACACAGCATAAAAATGTATTCTAGCTGGCTTAGGTTTTGTCATTTTATATTATAGTGCTAGACTGAATCAACCCACATTCCTCACATAAACTCCCCAAAACTACATTTAATCAAATTATTCAGCATGTTGCTCTGCATTCAGAAGTAAATTATAGCCCTGAATGTTGTTTTGTTGTTAAAACTCCTTTTGGCTGCAGTTTATGATTAGGAATCTGTCTTTCTTCATAGAGCCTTCATGCTAAACTGGCACACAGATGTTTGCTGTCCTTTGATCCAAGAACTATGAAGTTTGCTGTTACTAACTTTTTCCCAGATAGAATCAATAGTGAGCTATTAGTCTGTAGGTTTAGCAGGTACATTCTGTTTCCTGTAAATGTTAATTTATATTTATAAATATAAATTCATAAATAATGAGATTATTTAGTGTGCAAATTAGCTTAGCATACAACATAATTTTACCTGAAAAAGCAGGAAGCCCCTCCACGATCGCACACAAGTAACATACTCCCCACTGAAACGTAGGCTTTATTTTCCTGCATATTGATTTTCTGAAAACCTGATTCTTCCATTTGTGCTGCAAGCATAGCTGTGACCAGTTTTCTGTGCATGATTGCCTAAATTGTACAGATGCATTTCAGGTATTTATAAATAGAAATAGTGAGTTCCTGATCTGGTATTTCACTGTGCATGTATCTGACTTGCATAGCTGATTATGGCGACTGTGTGTACAGTTGGGCACCATAACGTTGTACATGGTTTCATTATTTTCATATGTAGTTGCTTGCAAAATTTGCAGGTTTTGCTTTTTGCTACTCGTTTGGATTTATTTTACAGTCAAATCCCATAGTACAAAAGGGGAGATCTGTTTTCTTGTTAATTAAGAGTGAAACTGTGGCCAGTTGTGGTCCCCAGTGTGAATTTGCCTCCCCACAACTGTATGGGAGTGGTGCTACAAGTGGTGATAGACTGCGGCAGGAAATTGGGGTTATATTGGCTTTTCATCTGCAACATCCCAGGTGAAGCACACATGCTAGTTACAGATTCCTGAGCCTGATATTGGTCTTTCCTCCTGTGCTACTCTTGCAGAGTGCAGCAGTGCACAGTCCAGCCCTTACTTTGGGCTCATAACATAGCTGAAAGCAAGCAAATTTAAATAGTAAGAAATAGGTTTGTTTCAGTGGAACTTCTCTTCAGAAAAGCACATAACTTTATATTTAGTTATTAATTATATCACTCTCAGAACATTAAAAAATAACGTGTATTTTTGAAAGGGGTTACCATTATTAAAACGGTGAATTTTGTATGTAAGTGTTTGCCTGGGCAGACAAAGCAACTGCTTTATTTCAAAGAGTTTGTGACACTTGTCAAAAGTCTGATTGTTTCAACAAAGTTAAAAAGGAGGAAAAATTCGTGTAGAAAGCTTTATATGGTTTGCAAGCCGTGAATCCTTTCCTCACTGTCAGGTGAGTTACAGTTCTTGGACTGGACTCTCGTGGAAGAGGGGTCTCTCTGCTACATTTAAACCATGTTAGTCTTCTCCAAGATGAGGGAGCATTTGACCCCATTCTCCTCACCTCTGCCCCACGTGTAAATCATTGTAGCATCTGCACACGGTATTCCCATACCATGCCTTGCTCCCTGTGGGATACACTCCTGTTTTACCCCTAGCTGCGTGCAAGACCGTTGCCACCCTGTGGAGGGCACAGGATTTGCCCCAAAACCTCCTTATGGGGTTGTATGAGGCTGCCTGCCCCATGTGCTGCAGAGGAGCAGTCAGACTCCGTGTCTGGTAAGCAATGAATGAGGCTGGAGAGCTCTTCTCAAATACGCTGATTAGCATTGCTTGTCTCGAATTAGCAAAATTTGCAATGGAAATCTCCCATCCTTTTCTAATTACGCTGGCTTCTATTTAAAAGTTAGCAAAAAATCTATTTTAAAATATTATTAGCATCATCCAGACCTAGCCCTATAGTTGTCTACAAAGGAAATGCAGTGACTTTTTGCTAATATAGTTGTAATTATTTCATATTAGTGGATATAATTACAAAGCATACTTTGGGATATGGCAGTCTAACGTGGTACTGTATTTTTGCGAAGTAGCAGAGAGCTTGTGAATTGCGGGATTGCTCCTGATGTCTCCTTTTTCTATTCCAGCTTAGTCCCATACCATCCTCGGGTCTGCTTGTCCATGCTGGCAGCAGGAAGCCATAAGTTTTGCTCTCAGTGTTGGCCAAGGAGGGTCACCCTCCCTGCATCCTTGCTGTGCACAGCTTCCAGAGCTTCCCTGGACCCATCCCCAGGAATCCAGGCAGCCCCAACTCCTGGTTTTATTCTGGTTTTCTTGCCTGAAAGCACTGGCTGGCCAAGCAGGCATGTGGAGATGGAGCCTCTCACGTCCTGGCCTGGCGGTGCCTGCTCGGGTTGTTGTAGGGCAGAGGGGCATTGCCCCGCTGTGTCCCACAGCCCGGGGCCATCACCTCACACCATCCCGTCACCACTTCGGGCGAGGGGATCAGTTATCAGGCACCACCATCCGGCCTGCCTCAGCCAGAGGGACAGCAAGGTGACAGTGACACCTCAGGGAACGAAGCAACTGCTTCAGGCATGCCGAGGAGATGTAAAAATAAAATAAAACGCGGCCGTTTGTAAGGGATTATTGCAATATTATCGATCAGAAAAAAAAAGCAGAAAGAGCATCTTTTCCATCTGCGCATGGCTCCCCACCCCTCCAGCTTTTCATCACTTCACACAGTGGCAAGTATAATTTGTTACAAATATGACACTGAGGGAGTAGCAGGCCCAGCCTGGAGCGCTGGCTTCCTCTGGGTCCCCAGCAGGAGCGGGCTGCCAGTGGGACACTCCTCTCCCGGGCCGCCACGGCGGGCCTGAAGCGCTCGTGGCCGCTCTGCTCGTCGAGCTGCCAGCAGTGCTTGTTTTTTTTTTGTTTTCCTCCTCCATCCCACCCTCTCCCTTATGTCCAGTGCGATTCCCTCTTTTTATACGGCATGTACCGGAGCTCTCAACCTGCCAGGGCTGAAATGTGGGACAGATTCAACAAGAATAATAGATTTTCCGGGAGCTTAGAATGATAGTATGAGATTAATTCATTTCATATGAGTAACATTTTCTCTTCTGTTCAGTTTCATGATTCAGCCTTCCACAGGAGTGACTGGGAGGGGTTACTAGAAAACAAGAACAGCATCTGGATAGCAGGAGTTTGCGGTGATGAGATGGGAATGAGGAGGGCAACACAGATCAAGGGCCCTCGGCGGGAGAGCAGGAGGCAAATCAGTCCATCTTTCAGTCTTCTGTCCCTGTCGTGCCTTGTGGTGATCTGACAGTGCTAGCTGAAATTCACGATACCGAGGCTCAAAGACCAGGCAGTTCCCGTTTAATGTTTATTGCCATTTCTGAATCACTCTCTCTGGACCGCCGAAAAGAAAAAAAAAAGAAGTCATGCAGCACTATTTCCCTAATAAATCTGCTGCCAACCACCCTGAGAAAGACAAGACCTGCAAACAGCTTTCCAGCAAGGCTCGCAGAAATTGCTGTGCGCTTGGCCATCCTGCAAGCTGCTGGCAACCCTGCATTTATATAGGAAACTAGATCCGCAGATACCTCTCATGGGATATGCATAGGGAATACTCCCCTATGAGTAACCTAATCAGCATGTAGATGTCATTGGTGTTTACACAACTGTACTGAGAAAAAGACATTTGTCTGGCTTTCACTACACTCTGAAAGAAAATGATCAGCTTAGAAGGGTTGGGGTGGATTTAAAATAACTTCTTAAGCACTTGTCAAAAATCTGCATCCCCTTTCCTAACACTCCATCAAGCAATTGACCTCCACACTCCTGTAAAGCAGTACATTGTATCAGTATAAACTTGCTGTCACAATTCTATCACATAAGGATGTGAAATCACAACGTTGCCTTATAGCATATAAAACCGAGCGAGCGATCTGAACTTTCAGTGCTGTTCCTCCGTAGCTGTGAGAATCCCGCATCCACCTCCCTAACACACTTTTAGCAGAAATACGGGAAGCTCCTGGAAGGAAGTCATTCTAAAGCTATTTGTGAGTTTGCCAAAAGGATTTCTTTGATTTACGAAGTATGAAAGATTGCCATTTCTGAATTCATAGTGGATGAGTTATTTCCCGTGTTTTGCTCAAAGGAAGTTCATAATGCGATGAATTCTAGTGTGAAAAAGAGAATTAAGGAATAACCTTTTCACAACTGCTGCTTCTGCAGTTTTTGCAGCCGTAACATTTGTCTCGTTTCTCCATACAGGCTGGGTTGTTGGATCCTTGGAAATCCTCGGAAGCCCAGCTAGCCTGGTGAGAAGCATAGGAAACGGCATAGCTGATTTCTTTAGGCTCCCCTATGAAGGGCTGACCAGAGGCCCAGGAGCATTTGTCAGTGGAGTTTCCAGAGGAACAACATCATTTGTAAAACACATTTCCAAAGGTAGATCTTTCACTTTGTCGCTCCTACTGCTGCTTTGTTGTCGTGCATTGTTAAAGGATGTGTTAAAAGTTTTAAGCAATATTGCTTGCAGCTTTGTTTGGCTTGCTAGGCTGCAGCGAAATGCTGGGAGGGTAACAAAGCTCATATATAACATCTTATGTATTAAACAGATCACGGCTTAACTACAGTGTGTAAGAATGTTTCAGAAACTTCAGAATTTTAAACCTCCCACTGGGAAATCCAGCTTGGCTCAGCCAGTATTTCATGTGATAACTTCAGAAATATTAAAGGTGTTCTGTACTTCTGCTAACCATCAGAAATCCTACACTGTGTTGCCTCATCATATTTATTATTTCTTTTGAAAAAAAAAAAAAAGTAGATACAGTTGTCATAACTGTGTAAGTATGCGGATAGGTTTTGACAGAAGGGCAGATCTGGATTTAAAACACAAGCAGCTTTTGTTTTGCGAAGTCTGTATAAACAGTGCCATCGCGTGGCTTCAGCCGGCCGGCAGAGGCGGCAGCTCGGCAGCTGCAGCTGCTTGCTGGTGATTCAGACTCAGGAGACATCCTTGCGGGCTCATTCTGTAAATATTTGTTTACCTTTCCATCGCCCGCTCTCCGTTTAGGTTAGATTTACAGAAGTTTGGGACCTCGGGAAGGATGTTCGGATGAGTTGCTTTTCCCACTGGCTGGGCAAACCTGGTGAAGGCTAATGTAAAAGGCATGATGTGGACCGTAGAAGCAGTGTGGTGATGCTTAACAAATAGTAAAGAATGTTACACATGGGCAACTTTTCAATTGACTTGCCGTTCTGCTCGTAAGCACAGTATTTCAGTGAGGCATAGAACAACTCCATGTTTTAAATTAAAGCATTTTGATCCGGACCCAAATGTATATCTCCATGTATTTAGGTACACTGACGTCAATTACCAATCTGGCAACAAGTCTTGCTCGGAATATGGATAGGCTGTCGCTGGATGAGGAACATTACAACAGACAGGAAGAATGGAGAAGGCAGCTTCCAGAGAGTCTGGGAGAAGGACTGAGACAAGGGCTCTCTCGTTTAGGCATTAGCCTTCTAGGTAATGTACTATTAAATATCAACTCAAGTGATAATTCTGTTTTCTAATCTGCTCATCAGCCTTTTCTACACGTGAGTTGTAATTGCAAAATCTGTTCTTTTGTTTTGTTTTGTTTTTGTGAAATAGTCGCACAGTATGTATATGAAATACCATTTGCTTTTAGCAAAGTTTAGTGACTTCTATGTGTGTTTTTTTGTTGATAAAATAATTGCATATATGGAACAAGTTTGCACTCTCTTTCTTTGTGAAATACTTTCATTGGTACATGGTGTAAATCTCAGAAGAAAAGAATATTCTGCATTGGACAGGGTGACTTGTAACTAAGTCAGCACAAAGACGTCATCACACTGGTGTTTACTTCCAACGAGTTATAGGAATGCCTTCCGAAACTGATTGTTTTTGATGCACTGTAGATATCGGGGATTCTTGCTTTTGTTTGAAAACCAGCTGAACTTAGTGCAGATGTTAAGTAATCTTTGATGAGGAATTCTGCTTTTACAAAGAGACCCAGATCATCCTGATTCGGTGTAATTATATTCATCAAGCGTCCAAGTGATTTTGTTAGAAGTGAAGATTACCCTCACCATTTCAAAATAGTACCTAAAAATTGGAAAACTAACCCATACCGGAAAAATCTCTGAAAGAAGTTTTGCCGTAAGGGGGTGGATTTTCAAGGTTACTTGTACTTGTCACACAGCAAAAGAATGCAGAATTGTATTGTTTGGCACAGTTCCTTAGTGCATATTAAAGAGTATGAATCCCTTAGAGATCAAAGTGACCAAATGCAGTCCAGTGCAAAAGGTTAGAAGAGCTGAAGCTTGAAAGGATTCGTCCTCTTTCCTAATCTTCAGTAGTGTACACAACTCCTAAATTTGCAACCGCAGCCCTGAAAGCCCCAAAGAGGAAGTGGTAAAAATGTTACAAGTTTGGGTTAAGTTACTGGAAATTATTTTAAGCAATAACATTAGATGATGTGAAGTACTGTCATTTGATAATGCCTGTAAACTGGAAAGCGAGTGTCCTGGGAGAAATGTGCATAAAGGAGAAATTTCATATATTAGTAGCTACTACCCCAATAGTAAGCTGTTACTGGTGTTACAAATCAAAGGCAGCTCAGAGAAGGTTTTATTTTTCCTTCTTGTTTTATTGGGCTAAGGGCAGTCAGGTTGAGTAACTGGATGAAAGATTATACTTTTAGAAGCACTGTGTCAGCCTGGTGTATGTGAGCTGGTGAAATGGTTTGGTGATCTTGGCTCAGTTATTAATAAAGCAGATAGCGTCGTTGCTGTCCCCTTCACCGACACTGGAGCCCTTCAGAGCTAAAAGCATCAGCCAGAACTACAGAGCAAAACGTTGTGGCTTTGGCTGTTGCAATGTAAAGTTTCTGCTGTTCAGGGAAGCCAGGAACTTGTAAGATGCGTTCACAAATATGCTGTGCTAGTATAATACGTCCCAGTACACAATGCTTTGGTTGTCTGCAGGAGGACGCCCGAGTTTAGAAAAACAAGATTTAGAATTTCAGTATCGCTGATTTTCCTAAGAAATTAAACATCACATTAGAAATGTTGAATTTCACATTAGCATTTAAAGAGAGCTCCTTTGCAAGTTGTAATCCTCTCCTTACTCCTGCTGTTATTCTTTAGAGAGGTCTCACTTCTAAATTCTCAGCATGGCAGGCAGCTAAGCATTCAGATAAATAACCAACATTACGTGTAACTGGAACTGGCAATTATGATACCTGTCACTAAGGGAAGAATCAGAAATATTTCAATGAAATTGTATTAGGCATAATTTCTAATTTAAACTTGATTTAAAAAATAATATTTTCTATGTCTACACAGCAGCACCCACATAAATTGCATCGATACCTAAATTATGAACAGACCTACATCTCAATTTTTACAAATGCATTACAAAGCTGTTTCTGTCCGGACCATTTAGTCTAATGAATACTGTGCCTTTCCCAAAAAACAGTCACTGAAGGGAGCTAGTGCCGTGCTGCTCTTTTTCACCAGCGTGTTCAGAGTAAACATGAAAATGCTTACTGAAAAAATACCTCCAGGTTCTTCCTACAGAACGAAACAAAACGGAGCTGCTGTGTTATTTTCCTTCGCAAGCATGAAGAGTTCAGATGAGTACAGGAATGCAGAGAGCAAGACCCTTTGAAGCCATAATTTCTATGACGTTGTAATTGTAAAATTGAGAAGTGTAAGAAAGATTTATAGGATAGTCAGAGCACTATCGTGTTTGTAAAAAGCCATCTGACTCGTGCAAGCAGCTTAAAGAATTCCAAATGCAGATTTCATGCCTAGGCACAGGCATGTAAGAGTACTCAGTTCACCGATACATTGTGGTATCTACGTAGAAAGAAGAGCTGCCTTTCTGATTTTTCTGAAAATCTGGCTCGTGGTGACCCCAATTCAGGAAAGCTCTTAAGCGTGCGCTTAAGAGCTTTGCTGAATCAGGGCCAAAATTATGTACTCTTGTCTCCTCCTCAGTGCAAGTTGTTCCCCATGGTACATTCTTAAGTGCTTTGTCCTGTCTCGTTTTAAATGACTCAAGCACTGTCAGGGTGTTGTTTGATTTGATTGTTATCTTTGGCAGGCTATCTTCTCCTTTTCTAGTTTGGGGGAGACTCCTGGGTCATTTTAGTCACATTTGTACGTGAAAAAGCAAAAGCTTGTGATAGCTATTTTTGTTTTGTTTTTTTTTTATAATATGATCGGACAAAAATGCAGTGAAATTGTACTTAAAATGTTTAGATGACAGGCACTCCCCACCGAGGGACTATCTTTTGTGTTTTGCTTGACAGGGTCAAGCGTAAAATAGTAGGTATAAAAGAGTATTGAAACTGTAGGCTTCGCTTTCAGCTGCTGAGCCTCATGAACAGTACCATATTGAAGTAGCTCCCGTTAGAAAGTCAATCATTCCTGAATAACTGAAAAGCAGACAAATATTAGGGAAAACATTTTTCACAATGTCAAAAGTGCTACTAAAAGCTACTTGCTTTTTAGGGAAATGAATTAATAGCAATACTGAGTGACAATGTAATTGTCCTGGTAGAGAAGCCTGGATTGCAGAAGTTCAGATTTCTATTATTAAGGGTTGGTGTTGTTATTGTTGTTCTGACTGCGCAACGATCACTGTGTCAGGGCTGTTTTAAGTTTTCCTGTCTTTAATCCTTAAGGTCTTGCTATTCCGCACGCTAATTGTACAAATATATTAATGCAAGCCAACAGGTGCTCTTTTATTTTAGCTGTATTTTCATGCGATGTTTGCTGTAAGGAGACTACGCCCCAGCTGTATTTTCAGTATAAAACATTTGCGGCAATGCAGAAGGACAACAGCGAAAAGAAAAGGAACAGAAACAGTTTCAGTTTTGCTAGCTTCCAGCCTCACGACAAAGCATGGCCAGTTTCTCCTGGTGGGGGCTTGGGAATATTTTCCAATTATTTCTTGGTCCAGAAGAGTTTGTTGCAAGCAAAGCAAGCTTTGCTAAATTCTGTAAGCCATGCTTTTGCTATATCCACCAAATATTGTCAATCTGAGCAGGAACCAGAGTCGCTGCCAGTAATCAAATTCTTCTTGAAGTAATACAGTGATATACTTCCGAACTATCTGAATTTTGTAGTTATCAAAGTATCTTTTTTATGCTTACTGAGCAACATGTATTAACTAGAGTGCACCCCAGCTGATGTTTAGCAGATGTTACGGTGTTGCTGGAACTTCTTTGGTCCAGTAATGGAAGAATATGTTTTTGTTTTGTTGCTTTGGTGTTTAATTTTATTGAGGTTTTCTTTATACATGCGTAATGTGTGTGTACATATGCGGACATGCATATAAAATTGAATGCCTAGGATAAGGAAGGAAAGAAAAATGGGGAACCATTTCTTGAAAAGAAAAGAGAAAATAAAAGAATAGAAAAAGGAAAAGGAAAGAGAATAAAAGAGAAGAATATAGAAAAGGAAAGGAAAAAGGAAAAAAAAAAAAGAAAAGAGAGAAAAAGGAAAAGACAAGAAAATAAAAGAGAAAAAAAAAAGAAAAGCAAAGAAAAGAAAAGAGAAAAAAAAAGAAAGAAAAAGAAGGCATGGGGACAATGGTAGGATGCCACAGTTATCTCTAGACTATGAGGGTACGCTGGGAAGGGAGGAACCACTACATGTACCTCATGCCCTACAGAAGACTCAGGGGAGAGACCTTCTGTGGTAAGTCCATCCAGCATGGTGCTTCTTCCACTAACTTTACATCAGCCAGAAAGAAGCCGCATGAATACCATGGGATATCTGCTTCACACAGTCTCTGGTACAAGGAGATGCAGTGAACCTGATGTGTATGTCACCATTATCTCACTGCTGTTGGGTTTTGAGGTTGCTCAATCTTTGACCTTTTTTTTATTATTATTTTTTTCCCTCTGCTCATACATGATGTGTAGAAGGAAGCAGCTGCACAGATCTGGCTTCCTCATGCAAATGTGTTAGGACCAGCCGCTCCTTAAATGAAAGGAGTACGGTTAGAGTTGGTTATGTGATTTGTGGGAGTGACCCCAGCAGGCGAGTGAGTTACGTCAGTGAGCTGCAGTTCGAGATAAGAGACTACAAAGGGTGAGCAGAGAGGGAAGAGATCGTTGGTTATACTTTTTGCAGGTAGGAAGGCACAACGTGCAAAAGGATTCGACAAGTGAAAGGGCAGTGGCCTAACAAAGAAATGCAGAGCATGCATAAAATGGCAGAATAACAGAAAGTGTGGAAGTACTAAACAACTGGCTAATTAAGCTATATATTATTTTTTGGGTACTTTGTAAATATTCTTATATAACACAGTCACAGCAGTTTCCATTCTGCTTCCTTGTCCTCTGGGCCTAATTCCAGCTGAGAAGTGCCTGGAGCATACCGCAGGTCCTTGGAGTAGGCTCTTATTTATTATTACCTTATAACATTGCTCAAGTGTATTGCAGTAAATAATTTACTAGTGCAAGGACTTAGGTGGATTACATTTAATAAGGCAATAACTTCTGTTCTGAAAGCGCAGTTGCTGTGGATGACCTCGATAGATAGGGTGAAGGAGGTCACAGGGTAATGTAATGCTGTAACTTAGCAGAACACCAAGTATTGTTTTATGCCTTCAAATGCATCCCCATCGTACAAAAGAAAAGACTGAGCAAACAATCCCAATTGTGTAATGTGGTGTTGGGTATTATTTTAGTCAAGCAGCAGGAGCAGCTGTAAGGACCAATGAAACAGAATCGAATTGAAAATTGTATCGTTTCCATGACATAAAGTTACAGAAGCTTCAAGACCTTTGCCTTACAAAGAGTAAATGTTCAGCTGCACACTTGGCTTCAGCAAGTGATCTCAATAAAATCTGAGTATGACGTTAACGTAGACCAGTATTTTCTGAAGAAATGCTATACATTTATCAGCAAATTACATACATACAGAAGTCGGAAGCAGTATCTAAGAGGAGAGGGAGGCATTTACGGGGGATGCGAGTTACATGAACTGCTAATAGGTAGTATCCCAAGGACAAGGATCTGGGGAACTGTGTGCTTCTAATCCTCGTCTTTCATTTGGACAGAACAGCAGAGTACAAGCTCAGTATTGGTTCTTGTTGTTCGAAGGCAGCAACTTCTCTGTTTATCCAGTAACAGTAACTAAAACCAGCTGAAGAGCGGGTAGCGGCGAGCTGACTGGCGTATGTCACGCTGGTGAACATGTGGGGCCAAATACCTCTGCCGTGATCGTCAGAAGCTGTGCAAGCATGCCTGGGTTTGCTTCCACATACAAAGCAGTATCTTCAAAGATGTCTGTGCTGCAGTAAAAATGCCTGGTTACCGAGGTGACCCTCGGTCCTGTCATGAAATAATTGTTTGGGTATTTGCAGCAGAAGCTGCGTACTGAGAGCTATCCGAGGAGCCTACAAACTGGCTTTCCACCGAGCAAAGAACTTTGGATAAGGCAAACCATTTTCTAACTGATGTCACTTTGTCCAATCGTTGTGTTCTTCGCAATTTCCAAATAGCTTATCTATCAAAATTACAATAAGTAGAGACATGTCTGTGGTTAAGTGGCTCGAGTAAACTCAAGATCAAAGAAACGTACCACCTCACATACCTGTTTACATTTAGGAAGATTTAAGTTGGAGTTCTCTGTTGATACTAAAAGCTGGGAAGGTCACTGTGTCACTTGTAAAAGTTTGACCCGTGCACATTAAAGTAAAATATGATCGTTTTCACAAAAAAGTAACAAAAAGTCTCAAAGTCTAATTCTGCTAATCTCAGTAATATATCAAAAGTTGCATTAGCTTATGAACGTTTCTGGCAGTGGAAGAGGATATAAAAATGATCTATTGAATACAGACAGTTTTTATTCTCATGAATTCTATCTCAGGCTTATGTGAAAATCTCATTTCCATAACTAAGACTGGTGGACTTTATTCCAAGCCCAGCATTTTCAGAATTGCTACCCAGAATGAGCTACGTTATACCAACTCAGCAGAAACATTTAGAGAACGTAACTGGAGGATGAAAGCATACTGTCGGGTGATCTGAATGTTTAAAAAAGTAAAATACATTAAAAAAAAAAAAAAAGGAAGTAGGGTTTTAACTTAAACTGAAGCTAAGGTATTGTTTAGCTACTGGGTTGGTTGCTTGCTAAATGGCTGTATAAGATGGGTGGCTTGCCACCTGAAATTCAAACAGCACTCAGTTGCAGTAGTAAGATTTGTTCTTATTCTGGAATGTTAATCTTCACTAACTACTAGGGATTTTTATTTTTTTTTCAGGTGCAATTGCTGGTATAGTAGATCAGCCAATGCAGAACTTTCAGAGAGTGTCCGAGGGCCAGGCTTCAGCAGGACATAAAGCCAAGGGCGTTATCTCTGGTGTGGGCAAAGGGATCATGGGTGTCTTCACAAAGCCAATTGGAGGTGCAGCTGAACTTGTCTCCCAGACAGGTTACGGTGAGTTTCTCTTTTCCCAGCGTCTCTGTTTAAATTTTCATGACCAGAACTTTAAAACGCTCTTCAAACACAACCTGCTACGTCTACTTACTTGGCTCGGTAGCTGTGTGACTTCGAGAAAGAGTTAGAAGCGCCACATCTGAACAGTTATAAATGTTGTATTAATTTTCTTTAAAAATCATCATGTTGTGCTCTCTTGTGTTACCGATCAGTCTTGTACAGCCACAGAAACACAGAATGCAGAGAGCATGAAGTAATCCTTGGAATACAGAAGAATTAGTTACAGAAACATATGTGCTTACAAAAGAATTTTTGACATAAATGTAACAGCGCAACACCATGCCCAATTACAGCATTATTTTGAGATTGCTTTGTTACAGCAAGGAAGGAGTTGGGTTACCTCTACACAAAGAGGGAGCTATGTTCCTGGGAGAAAGAAGGGAGTCATGTAGTGGGAACATCCCCTTTAATCTGGAGAGTTGGGAGAGGACAGCCGTGGTTTGCACGGGTAACCTCGTAATGACCAGAAGTGGGTTTTTGGGCTAGACTAAGCACTTAGTGGCAGTAGTGATGAATCCTTTCAGACTGAAGTAGATGCTTCTGGACCAGCTAGAACCATAAAAGAATAAAATATCAAAATGCACCGATTTCTTTGCTTCCAGTATCACAAAATGGAATCTATTGGTCTGGATATTTAAGAAGCGGTGGGCAGGGAAGACCTGTTGATACAAGGATGATGTTATTAATTTTACTTCACTCATTGCACTGGACAAATCTTGAAGATTTATGCCTTTAATCGCTAGCCACATTTATATTTGTGATGTGTTATTTAGAATACAAGTAGTTCTCCTAGAGTTTAAGTTTAGGATCTTGTTTCCGCACTTACTACTACATTGAAAACTCATTCATTGAAGTAATCTATTGAAAGAAATAAGTAAATATTTGATTATTATATTTCTTTAAAATAATTGTCTTGATTTTATCTAGTTTGTATGAGTGCTAATAATATCTGTTCTCCTGAATTGTGCATAACATTGGTGTAAAACCTGTATTGGCAAAATCAGGAGCTTCTGTCTGCTGGCTGGGAGTGTGTTGTTTTTTTTTTTTTGACTGGGGAATTATTCGGTGCAGTCTTTATCAAGGAGTTTGTAACAGTAGAAGGACACTTTTCATTGCAGATATGGTATACAACACATCATGTTTTCCATGAGCATGTGACAAAAAGAGTTAGCCAGGAAAAAACATAAAAACTGTATCAATAATAGCTGACAGTGCGTGAGAGGAAAACACAAGAGTTCAAGTAACTCTTACCCACAACTGGATTGGAAGTGGGACCGTGCCTCTTGGGGGGGACCAAGGGGTGGGGGACCACACAGAAATAAACACATGTTCTCTCTCTCTCCATCTGTAAATAACATTTTCACTCACATAATGCTGAGAACCTCGGTAAGCCAACTGTTATAACTGGGATGCTGCTTTTAAGTATTACCATCAACATGTGTGTTAAAAATTAAAGGGCTTTTTCAGTGCTGATGTTTTGTTTAAATTATTATCCATTGTGTAAAAAGGAATCTAAGTTATTGACACCCTTACGCACAAAAATGCCTTTTCCTTCAATGGAATGCTTAATTAGACCAAAAAATAAAGATCTTCTGTTTATTAAAGACTAACTTTGCACTAAACCTTATAACACTGGTGCTTACTGAGTAGCCTACTTCCTGACTTTCTTGTAAAAATTTTTAAAACTACTTAATTTGTGAATGTTTTGCAATCCACTCTTTCTGGTGACCATACCTCAGCTCTAAAAGTTTACAAGCCATCTGAAAGCATACGTACTGTATCATCTTCAGCTTTGGATAGTCTATTTAGAAACCTGTTTAACTGCTTCTTGTAGTCTCCATTCTGTGTTGGCACTAAGAAGAATTCACAATAAACCAGATGCCCCGGGAGATCTCATAAATGTGTATGGATCTGTGTTTAACAGCTGGATTAAGTAACTGAACATTTAAATACAGTATCTAGGCAAACTTTCCTTCTAATTTGTACCGATCGTGACATGTATGTGGAAGTATTTTAATATTAAGCAAGAAAGTTAACAACGGTCTTGATTTTTTATACAGAAATTGTAAGTGATGTGTCCGATTCTACTATGAAATGATGGCTCTCAGGAGCATTATGTTTCTCCTAATTGCAAGTGTATGGCTGACTTTTAGAACATGCAGTGGTAGGTTGTTGTTTTTTTTGTTCCTTGCTAATGTAAGATCACTGGGGTTAAGTGCACAACTCTTGCATTGTAATATTTAATGAATTATCTTGACTACGGCTTCCAAGGATGTGACATCATTTTGGACCTGCACTATTTTATGAACTGCTCTAAACAGATGACATCACTACAACATGTAACTGTTTTGTAGAAAACAACTACTAAAAAACTTACGTTCTCTTACCACAGGTATTTTGCATGGAGCTGGACTTTCTCAGCTTCCCAAGCAGCGCTCTCATCCAAATGATCAACACGTTGAGCAGGCTCCAAATAGCCACGTCAAATATGTCTGGTAAAATTATTTAGACACTTGCTCATTTTTACATCCACATTGTTTATTAATAGGTTCTGGCCTGTGGTCAAGTTAACAGGCTGCTTCCCTAGGAAAGGCTGAGTTATGGCAGTTTGTTTAGGAACATTAAACACAAAGGTAGTGCATAGAAACCCAATCTGCAAATGATGGGCTGCTGATCTGCTTCCAGCTTTGGAACTACAGAGCTGATCTTTATTTAATGGCATTCAGTGAGCTCTTATTTATCATTGCACCGAGCCCAAGAAAAATACTGCACATCTCCAGAAACAGCTGTTAGTGAAGATAGCTTTATTTTCTGTGCTGAATTTGTAAGCCGCTTCTCAGGGTAATTTTTCTATTAGGATGGGAAATAGGCTGACCTAGCATGGTTATTAGCCAATTTTGCATTGAATGATTAAGGAGTTTTGATAAATAACATTTTCGCATTTATCCTCTAAATCTTAAGTCTTACATCTTTCAGTATTGGAGATTTGGAATATACTCCGTGGCTTATTTTATATTTGTAGGCAATAGCTACAGGCTTAAGTAAGAACATTAGTGATCAAAAAAAGTCCTCAAGGATCCAGTGCCTAACAACACTGACTACTTTTTTTAAACTTTTTTTTTTTTTTTCCCTTTGGTAACACAGGAAAATGCTGCAGTCTCTCGGGAGGCCCGAAGTCCATATGGCCCTAGATGTCATGATTGTGAGTGGATCAGGCCAGCAGCACGAAGGCTGCTTGCTGCTCACCTCAGAGGTGCTCTTTGTGGTCAGTATCAGTGAAGACACGCAGCAGCAGGCATTCCCTGTGACTGAAATTGATTGTCTGGAAGATGATCAGCAAAAAGACCTGCTGAAGGTGCAGCTAAAACAACAGAGAGTGCCTTGTGATGTGGAGGTAAAGACTGAGTAAGATTTTTGTTCAAAAATGAAGTTACAGTGGGGGAGGTGAAGCTTTTAGCAATGGGCACACACACTCACCTTTGGGTTGGAAGGCCAGTGATTTAAGTGCCAAACTTAATTTTTTAATTTATCTGCTGATTTCACACACCTCATTGTTGACTGGGTTGTCCTTTGGATGAAAGGGACATGTCTCCTCTCTTCTGTCCTCTTATTGATCATGAAATTGAGTACCTGTGACAGCAATTTTCTGAGGGAAAAAGCAGAAGTGTAAGTTCTTGGTAATCACCACCTCGTTTCTGAAGAGCATCTTAGGACTAGCTTCATGGGTGTGAGGTGTTTATTATTTGCAAGTTAGAGCTGCTGCCTATGCCTACAGAGTCACAGTGAGAACAGTTCCTTTTATTATTCTGTGAATTCTGTTTTAACAGTTCAGTAATGCTGATGCTTCCTCCTTTTCAGCATGTTTCTTATCTCCCCAGTTTCAATGCAGAGCTCTTTCTTGGCTGCCAGCTGTATTTAGTTCCTTAAATCTTCCTCCTTTTGCAAATGCTGACTTTAAAATGGACCAGTTCTTTTGCTGAGGTTGGAAGTACCATGTGTTTGCCAGTAAAAGCATAAATCTTTCATCTTCTTATTGAAAGATTTCTAGGCCATTTGAATACTGAGGTTTTGGATGAATTATCTTTTTTTTTTAATGGTAGAAGAATGGTATATTTTTATACTTTTGGGAAACAATGTTTATTGTATTAAATTCTCAAGTGGAGTCATATGAGAGTTCAATTCAAAAACAAACATGTGTGTGTCAGGTAGTTCATAGACTGCTATACCAGAAATTTCTGTTTCAGATATGCAAAAAGAGCACATGTAAAACAACAGGAAGTATGAGGTGTGCCAAAAAGTAGAAGAGGCTTCAGCACCTTCAGTAAAATCCTAACTTTGCTGAAGTCACCAAAGAATTTTGCTGCTGATTCCAGCAGAACGAGGACTTCATCTGAGTCATGACAGCATGTGGAATTTCTGTGAAAGCTCCTTTTTTAAGTGCTGAATTCTCCACTTACATTTATTGTCTTTCCAGTAACCTCAGTCTCACAGAGCCTGACATTTGCCCGACTATTGACTGAAGTTGCCTTCCTGTACCACAAAACTGCATGAGGCATTACTTAAATTCGGTGCAAGTGGGCAAAGCTCAGTTTTTCTGTCCCTGAACACTGTGTGGTTGCTGGAGGCAGCCATCGTGCTGAAAGCAGACCATCCTCTTCAGTCCAGAGCTACCGTCCTGGAGGAAAGAGGAAGATAATTTGTTCTCCCTGAGACTATTGATGCACTCAACCTACCCTAACCCTAACTCAGCACCAGCCCTGATTATTTTTTTGTTGTTGGGCTGCAGCACCTGTGGTGGCTCTTGTCTTTGTATCTGGTTATCTGAGGGGTGAGGAGTAGGCTGCTACTCTGCGGGAGCACTACTTGCCCAAAGGTTGTTGCAAGAGGGTGGTGCCTGCTGGGAGGAGGAAAGATATAGGACAGGGAGCTTAATTCTAGTCCCCATAGCTGCTGCAGCTGGAAATATATGAGACTGATGGGCAAAGTGGAGCCTGTACATGCACAACCCTACACGGCTTGGGTACAGTAGTCCCACATACATATTCTACTGCACACAGTAAGTGAGCTGCCTTGGAGATGCTGGATGAAATACATATGTTTCTTTGTGTAGTTCTGGATAAAAATATGGGACCCTTATTCCAGTGGCATAGCAATGCCAGGAGCTGTAAACCTCGAGCCAGCCAGCTGCAGTACACAATGTCTTCTGCTGACACAGGCCCTTGAGAATGCAGGGAAAATGTATGGCATGATAAAAGCGGTGACTGTGCCCCCAGGGGTGGAGCAATGTCAGTGATGGCGGGACATCAAAAGCTGAGTGATGCTGTACAAAACCGACTTGGCATAAGTATGCCTTCAGAATGCAGAATTCACAGTGGAATTTCTGGGAATATTTAAAGAAATGTGCTATAAAGAGGAGCAGTTAAAAATAAGGCAGGCAAGAATAAGATTTTTTTTTTCTTATTCTAAGGCAGCTACGCAAAAAACAGATTCCAAAAGCTTCATAAAGTTTTGCTAATTACCTAGAGTTATGTAATATGATTTTGTAATTAATGTTCCCTTATTTTTTGCCTTAGTGGATTGGGACCTCTCATACTTGGAAGTTTTCTTTCTGCAGCTGTGCATTTCACTTCTGTGGTGCTTGGGGCTGTTCTGCCATGGTCTCCCTTTCAGCTCCCCAACAAGAGCATTTATAAAAAAAACTCTTTGATTTTGATAAGGAAAGGCATCCTTAGGAGTAGCAAGCTATGAATTGCAGGTAAGCAGCCTCAGAGCTGCAGAACCTACACCTAAATAGACGTGACTCCTAAATATTAGTGGTGGGCTCCCTTGTTGCGCTGAAGATGTCCTGCTACACTTCTGTACGTGATGACATCAGTGAAGGTGACCAAAATTTTTTGCTTAAAAAAATGCCCAGTCATGTCATCCAGAAAACAGAGGTAATGTTGCCAAATGTAAATTATATCTAATTTGCTGATTAATTTAATCGAAGACCCTAGAAATAATACAACAAATTTAAATGATTAATTTCAATGTTATAAAAAATGCACTTTTGTGTCTTACTGTTCACCCAAAATAGTTGCCAAAAGATTTGTTTCGGCTCTACCCAAAACAGTTTCTCCCCTTGCCTCTCAGCTTCTTGGAACTATTAGGAAAGAAAACATGAGTTATTCTACAGCTGTAATCACCAGAGATGTTATAGAACATATTTTGACTCCTTCAGCAATAGGTTTGCCTGATGGCTTGTTTGCCTCCACAATATATAACTTAATCCATCTGGCTAGGAATAGCCTGGATGGATTCTTGAAAACTCTGGCACTGACAATGTTGTTATTGAAAGGGAAGCATTAATTGTACTTGGATTATCTTCCAAAGTAATTGAGACGCTGCTTGGTTCCAGACAGACATCAAACTCTAAAAGGCCTCTTCTTCCAGCTGCTTTTGGTGTAGCTTATAATATCACGGAGAGAGCAAAAAACTGACGGGCCCTGGAATTCCAAACATTCCTGAATTTCTTTGTGATGATCTGCAACAGGGTTTTCATGATAGGTGCTACCGGTACCATACCCGGAGCTGAAAACCACTCTGAATTTTCAAATTAGTAGTAGAAATAAAAAAGAAAGAACCTGCTTACTTACCGAGTGTGCTCTGCGCAGACTGTTATTGCTACACACGATCTGGACTGCACAACAAATATGCTGTAGCCACTGTCGATTTAGAATTGCTGAGGGATTATTCCTTATAAGTGATAATTTTAGAAAAAAATAGAGTTCTTAAGCCCCAAAATGTGACCTTCTAACATTTAAGGCCATACAATCTCTTAAGATTCATCTAACAGGTGCATTAAGCAACCATTAACCAAGTTGTGACTGATTGAATGGTTTGGCTATAAATATTACAGTTTTTTAAAATAGTTGGTTAATGACAACACTACGTCCCATTTAGGAAAAAAAAATGTAGAATAACAGCAACTCCAAGTTTCTGTTGTTGTCTTGACAATGTAAGCTAAACTGAAACTGTCTGGAGAAGTCGACAGTTACAGATGAAGTCATCTGGAAGCAAGTAGGGTCCCAGTTACTTTGGAAGACCGTCCAAGCACAGTTAATATTTCCTCCTGAATAATTGTGCTATATCTATGGGATATAGCCTGGAGCTGAATGAATCACAGAATCACAGAATGGTTTGGGTTGGAAGGGACCTTAAAGCCCACCCAGTTCCAGCCCCCTGCCATGGGCAGGGACACCTCCCACCAGCCCAGGCTGCCCAAAGCCCCATCCAGCCTGGCCTTGAGCACCTCCAGGGATGGGGCATCCACAGCTTCTCTGGGCAGCCTGTGCCAGGGCCTCACCACCCTCTGAGAGAAGAATTTCTTCCTTGTGTCTAATCTAACTCTCCCCTCTTTCCGTTTAAAGCCATCCCCCCTTGCCCTATCCCTACACCCCCTGACACAGAGTCCCTCCCCAGCTGTCCTGCAGCCCCCTTTAGGCACTGGCAGGCCGCTGTAAGCTCTGCCCAGGGCCTTCTCTTCTCCAGGCCGAACACCCCCAGCTCCCTCAGCCTGTCTGCATGGGGAGAGCTCCTATGAAGAATGGGTTCACAGAAATAGGGGAGTGGGATGCCAGCACCATTTCCAACTCCTATTATAACTTTGATCTTTTGGTCAGAGTGTAGTCAGAAGTGTAATCTAGTTTACATAGGTGCTACTTTAGCCTATTTCTTCTCCTTTCAACTGCTAAAACAGATTGACTAATGAGGTGTTACCTTTTCTGTGACTGCAGACTGAAGCCATCATTCAGACACCATTCTCCATCGTTAGCTCTGTATCTGCTGCAGCAGTCTGCCTCGTAATTTTTTTCCCTTCCCTTTAAGAACATGGATGAAACCAAGCTTTCCTCTGCCCATTTCAGCATTTCCACTGCTTCTAAGCATAGGCTCCAACTTTGAGCTTCTGAGTTTGTTCATGAGCCTACTTCCTTCAGCATTTTTGTGGTGATGATTGAAAACAGGAGTGCTCCTACTTGTTGAGCAGCAAATTCCTCTCCAAAGGCATAGTTTAAAAAAAAAAGAGGGGACTGTTTTGATTTGAATGTGACATCTGTCACTATCTATGAATCATATTAATTATTTCTTCAAATAAGCAATGGTTTGTATAAAATGAGCCTTGCAGTCCGGAGATGTGACAGGATATTGATCGTGGCTGTTAAATTGAATCCAATGGTGCTGCTTGAAAATATCATCACATCTACTGAGGCATGTGTAAAACCCCCTGAAAGACGGTCAGAAGACAGCGGTCTTTGAATCCTCAGTGTGACATGCAACAAAGAAAGACATTTTAAACCATGCAAAAATGAAATTGGTCAGCAGTTCTTCCACTATAAATAAGGAAGCGTCAGACCCTATCCCTAGGATAGTGTCTGCCTTTCTGTCCTTTTCACATTTTGGAAATAAGTTATGTTCTGAATGACTTTGATATTGATACCCCTCAAGTATCAATGGTGATATTTCTGAATATCTTTTTTTGGAAGTTGTTTTGAAGTCAGCTAGCTTGGTATTTTCTCTCATGCTTGCCCTTCCCAAGTTAGTCATAGTCATCTTCAGTTTCTTCTTCAAAATAAAATAAAAAGGGGCACAGCAGACTGATTTTCCAGAGCCAAGTTTGCCCATGGCTTTTCATCTTTATTGGGTTGAAACCATAGGGTAGATGCCACCTTTCTGTTAGCAGTATTGTTTTTTAGCTGGAAGTGGGTTAATTGTATCCTTGTTACTAGAGCCTTGAACCTCAGTGTATTTCATCCTACAAAAAGGGATTTCTTCAGAAGAGTCCCTACAGCCCCTGGTGGTAAAGGCAGTTTGCATGTATACCTTAATTTCTTCTCCATTAATAACATGCCCAAACCATCTGTAGCAAAAATATTTTGTTTTAAAAAAAAAAAAAAAATATATATATATATATACATGGGTGCTTCTTTGGTCAGCAGAGGCAAATGGATATATCCAGTCATAGATAACCCAGTCACCTGGAAGGTAGCTTCTAGTCCTTATTCTGAATCAAGTAACTGAAAGACTTACTTAGCTTCCCAGAAATGGCTGTGGGTTGTCATAAATTCTACTTTGCAAGAGAAAGGTTTGCTAATTATAAATGCTGTCCAACTGATAAACACTGCTGGGAGCTATTGATGTTTTTCTAAGAGGACTTCGGATGCTTTTCCTGTTTACAAAGAGCTGATGTGTTGTAAAGATCAGCTCTTGAGCAAGGTGTGTGGAGTCCATCCCTGAAATTCTTTGCAGATACTGCTTAGACCTTTCTATGGTGGAGTTAAAATCATTTAGGTTGGAGAAGACCTCTAAGATCACCTGGTCCAGCCTTTAACCTAGCACTGCCAAGTCCACCATTAAACCATGTCACTAAGCTTTACAAATTTTTTGAAGACTTCCAGGGATGGTGACCCAACTACTGCCCTGGGCAGCCTGTTCCAATACTTCACAACCCTTTCAGTGAAGAAATTTTTTCTAATATCCAATGTAAACCTCCCCGGTGCAACTTGAGGCCATTTCCTCTTGTCTTGGTGCTTGGGAGAAAAGACCGATCCTCACCTTGCTATAGCCTCCTTTAAGGTAATTGTAGGAGTTAGAGCATCTCAGGATAGAACTGTACAAAACAGCAAAGGAAAGGAGTATTCCACCAGTCACTGAACTACAGGAGAGCTCTGCTGGTTAAAACATCCATGAAACTACTGTAAGCAAGATCCCAGGGAGGAAGGTTTTTAACTCTACAAAGTGATCTGCAAGTTACTGTCTTCACTGTTGAGTTCAGTTACTGTCAATTATCATTTTACTGTCATTACTGTCAAGTAATCATTTTATGTTGCCTTATTTCAGGCAGATGGAGCTAGAGAGAGACTATCAGAACAGCAGTACAACCGCCTCGTGGAGTACGTCACAAAGACATCTTACCACCTCGCCCCCGCTGCCGCTGCAATGCCAGCACCGCAAGCCGTGGCCGCTGAACACCTTCCAACTGTAATGAAAACGTATCAGTATGTAGTTGACCCAAATTTTGCCCAAGTATTCATTAGCAAATTCACCATGGTGAAAAACAAAGCCCTGAGGAAAGGATTTTTTTAATAAATATTTGTGGTGAATGTAGTAATATCGTACCATTTCGAGCATAATGCGTTCTCTGCAGTAACCTACGTCGAGTAGAGATGCATGTAATTTTTGAAGTAGGAGATTATAATGAAGTTAAGCTTTTCTAACCTTGACAACATTCCTGCTCCCTGGCCAAGATACTAGTGCTGGAAGTGTTCTAGCAAACAAATGAAGTGAAAGGGAAAAGCCTCGGACTATGGGTCAATCAAAATCCTTTTTCTTTCAATTACCAAAAATCAGGGAATAAGGAAGAATTGAGTGCACAGAGTCATTTTTGCCACACACACCAAATATATATCAATACATACTATATCATACTTTAGGGTCTGCCAGTTTCTGTTATAAACCAGGTTTATAACTCAGCTGTAAAAACTTGCTCAAGGCTGAGCCTTCCCCCCACACACGCACTCCCCCCAACATGTACATCCTGAGGCAAAACATTTTCCCCCACTAAATCTGAAAAACCCAGTGTGGCTGTTTTAAGTTACTAGTGACAGCTGGGTTTTAGCACCACTTTAACCTTAAAATAGCTTCCTTTATTTGACTGAAGTTTTGCAGGACATTAGTCCTTAATGTAAACTAGTGCCTTTGTCTGGTTTGGAGAACAAAACATGAACTACAACATGAATTTATTTTTAAAACTGTCTGTATACAGAAAGTTTATTTCATCCACCATCAAATTTTCAGGACTTTCAATGTATATATGACATTGTGCATTGTCTGGTCATTAGCTGGAAGCCAGTAACATGCAATTCAAAAACTTAAGAACCAGAGCTTTGCCTCCTTAAAATCTACTAAGAATCTAAAGCTCATTGTACCGTAGATGTGCAGGTGCTAAATATAGCCTTGTTGGGTCTCTCTCCCTTCTGATCTGCCACCACTACATGTAGTAAATGTTCAATTAAGCCCTAATTCATTTTTTGCTTATCATCTTGGAAGTGATTTAAAACAAGGATATTTAGAAATACGACCTTTCAGATATGTTTCTGCTAAGCAAAATGAGATCTTTTTTTTCGGGTTGATCCAAAAGTAAAGACCCACGGGGTCCGATTACATTAATAGTTATGATGCCATCACAGTACACTTAAGAATACTATGTTAAACACATCAAGACAAATGAGCTTTCTAAGTGTCTTATTTTCAGATGTTTTACAGTTTGTAGTAGACAAGAAATCATTCTCTCCAGGCACAGTGAGGTTACTTTATAAACCAAATCTGTCTAGAGCAGCTTTATTAAAAAAAAAAAAAAAAACTGCTTGGTTCTCAACTGTGCTTGTAACTTCTCTCCCCTGTTATACGTATATGGACATTCGTTTTGTCTGGGGATTCCTGAACACGGCCAGAATTAGAGACAAGAACTGGAATCAAGTCTGATCATTTTGAGCAAACACATCTGCTTTAGTTAGTTAATACCTTCTATGCATACCTGATATGACCAAAAGCACAGTACATAAGAATGTAGTATTTGTAACGTTTTTCTCGTGAGTTCTGCTTTGTTAAAAGATATTTCTAAAAGCCGTGTCTCTTGTGTACTGAAATACAGTAGCCTGGGATCTGAGTTGTTCTTTCTGAATGTGAAATAAGCCTATTAATTATCAACATTTCATAGTGATTTAATAATTGAGTCATTGTTTAAATAACACTATTTTAAGAAAAAGTGTACATATACATACAATTCATTCCCGGTATTTTATGGAAATGGTTTAATAATTCTAATTTTGCATATTGGTGCATAAATTGTAATATAGAGTTTGTTTAAAGATAATAAAGCTATTGCTATAAGAGTTGTTTTTGTGAGCTGTTTGGTCGTTCGGTTACGAGTGAATGAGCCGTCATCGTGTAGAACAGTGACAACAAAGACACGCAAGCTTCATGTAGACCGACCCCACCAGATTCCTGCTGGTGACTGGATTTTGTCCTGTACCAGAAAATGCAATAGATCATGACAATACGCTGGAAGTAAAAACCTGATGATTAGCTTGCCAAAACATGTGCTGAAAAGTTTTATGGTTTTGTGAGTAACTGAATCAAAACAGCACTATAGTCACCATGTGAATTAGCCTAATCTGTTCATTATGGAGGTAGGACACAAACCAGCCAAGGGGATGCAAACACACCTGTAAAAGATGAGGGAAGGCAGTGGTTTTTCCTAAAAGTTTGTAGATTGCAGCCATTGTTTAAACTGTTATTTGTGTTTTTCCTGAATTATATTCCCTTGGAATAAACACTTGCTTGAATTACACTCTTCTTCAATGAATTAAGCTAGCATCTTTACTGCATTAGGCAGGTTCTTTCTCCCCCTTCTGACCACATGTATGGAAACATGTGTGGAGATGGCATATAAATCAGCCTCTCCTACATATGAGCTGTGTGAACTATGAAAACAAAGTTGTCCAAAGAGCAGCTGCCTGTACTTAGCTGCTAAAGCACTCCAATGTGTACCCTCCGAGCATACCTACTTTCATAGTGCTCTTTAGACCTGGAGAGCTCACAACTTCAAATCTATCTTTTTAGTTTGCTTCCAGAACAATCAATCATTCCTCAAACACTCAAGAATAAAGCCAGCCAGCCAAAAATTTGGAGGCACACTCAGGCTTATGGAAGGCGAGCCCTTCCCCAAAGTAGTTTAGATCAAACAATCCCTTTTATATATTATTTCATATATGTATAAATATAGCAAAAACCTTTACAGATGGTTGGAGATGGTCTCAGGGCAGACAGGCGTGTTATTCAGCTCTGCAGCTCCTACAAACAGCGTGCCAGCTGCTGTAACAAGAAGCTGATTAGGGTCTTGCTCACGCAGGCCTTCCCTGTGCCACACCAGGGCTCACTCCCAATTGTTTGTAAGATGCAACAATAGAGGAGAACCGATAGGATTAGCTGGGCTAGAGCTGAGAGGGAGGCAGTTCCTCCAGCCTGCACACCTGGCAGCAGCACAATTCCTTGCCTCCGAAGCTGTCAGCATGACTGAAGACCCCTGGCTATTTAAACCTGCAGACATGGCTGAGAAAATGTTAGTCAGTATTTAATGGCACACACTGTTTATACTGTACATTTGGAAGATAAATTGGTATCATTTGCTATTGTTAAGCTTAGGTTTACATTTATAGGACCGGGGGTATTTTGATTACTAGATGGTTTCCCCTGCACCACTAATGTCACATTCTTTCTTTGCTCAAAGGCAGCCTCACACTTACAGAAACTTTACAGAACATGCCATGTTGCTCCCTATTAATGTGCTGGATCAAATACATTACTTACGTGCTTTCATTAGTCCAAACGCTGCTCACAGTTACCTATTAAGTTAAGTAGTTAATGATCCATTTAGAATAGTAAGAGTTACTCCAAACAGGATTTGAACTGAAGACCTTCAAACACAACACAGATGGCTTAATTTGTCATGCTTCTTCATACAAAGCCTCCCCTTCTTTCTCATGATCAGCTTTGACTCCTCTCAGTGCCCCCATTCAGCAACCAGGAGTTCCAGCCCTATGTAGCACTGGTGTATTTTCAGCCTCAGCTACAGGCAGCGCACAAAGCACGCTCCAAGTGGCCGGTAACGAGGCAGAAGGTAGAGCACCAGGTCCTGGACTACAGAACGTATCCAAAATTAAGTGTGCTCAGCTGACTGCTTCCAGATATGAAGAGATGTGTGTGTCTAGAAGCAGCATGGAAACATTTTCATTACCCTCATGTCCTAAAGTAAGTATTTCCTCTTCTGCTATGTCTCCTTTTATTGCCTTTCCCTTTGTACACCACATACATGTGAATCTACTTGCAGTTTGGAGTCATTTTCTAATTACAGTTACATACCTTGCATAGGAGTGGGCAGCGGCGTAGATTCGAAGTCTTGATGTAACACTCTGCTGCTGTAAGGAAGGCAACACAACAATGGCACCAGAAAAAGATACGAAGGTTGGCTGGTGCATTTCCAGAATTCCTCCAGTTTCTTTCATCTCGAGGTCCGTTCACTTCTGAAGCCAGAGGTAAGCGAGACCCTTCCAGAAATGCTGCCTCTCCCTTCCTGTAACAACTAGCCTCTTGGACATTCCCAGCAGCAGCAAAGACATCCCAGCCGTAATTGCTTAAGAATATACTTTGTTATCAAATGTGGAACCTGGCCAAAACAAAGATGCAAATAATTCTTGGGGGAAAGAAAAACAGACTTGGTTGTCTAAAGCAGTTTATGAAGACTTTCCACCGCTCTTTCCAGCCTTTAAGCATTTGGACATTAATGAAGACAATTAAGCCCCACTGATGTACATTTTTTATTTACTGAGATACATTAGAGTGTGTCATGCACTGAAGTGCATTACACTTGATAATTCAGTGAACAAGTAAGGTTCGGTCATCAAGTCTCCTCAGACGGGACGGGATCTGCAAGATAAAAAGAAATTAAGTTATGTTGGACAAACTTCATACCCTCAGTAAAGACATTAGTATGTATGAATGCAAAGCAAGAGGGAGAAATGTTTATGTGGTGGTTTAGTCTAGAGGAATTCCCCCTGTTATTTCCTGACAGTTTAAGATTCACACACCCTTCATGTGGCAAACAGAAGTGAAACATGGAACAAATCAAGAGCTGGAACGATCCTGCACAGCACGTCAGATTCACTATACATGCAGCACTGATAACTGAATCAATCTTGCTAAGGGCCTGAAAGAGAAAGGAATGCAACTTTCAGATAGGAGCCAGAGAGGAAACAAGTGGTGTAGGCAACCTACCAAGGAAGGAAGAAAACCAAATTCAAATTGCTTCTCCACATTATATTGAACGCAATCCAAGACCAGCTGTGCTCCATGACAAGAGTCATGCAAGTGGTTAGCACCATGACTCGCCCCTTTATTGTATTACTGAGCACACTCCAGAGGTAAGACACTCCCTAGATTTATGCTTGGGCTTCTCTTCTATCACCAGTACCCCCAAAGTCCACACCAGGTTGCTGAAACTCTGCAAATTCACATGTAAATACCAAGTTCTCTATGTGCCCAGAAGGAACAAACTCCAGACAGACTCCCAAACTAACACCTTAACTAATGAATTCTCCTCCCTGCCTAGCATTTCCTTCGTTTCGGGGGCAAGTGCTGATTCCAGAGTGAGTATTAAATGAAGCTAAACCACCGTATTTGCTGCCACATACAAAATAGATTCCAATAAAATGGGAGCAGATGTAGAATATGCATGACCACCGTACCCTTTAGGTAACTATACCAAAAAAAGCATCAGATTCAACCTCCATCCAACTTCCATAGCTAAGATTTAAATTACTGAGGAAAACGAAAATGTCTTCCATCTGTTTTGTGTACTTGTCTTTTTCACAGCCTTTTTAGAGCATTTGAAACAGTGGCATTGTTTTCCCTTTTCTCCTACTATTCTATAGAAAAATACAAGTTCTTACATAAATAGGATAAGGAATAAAAAGCCTCAGCAGCTCAAACAAAATGACATATCAAGATTTAGCCTTCACATTTTCTTTTGAGCCGGTGTAATTAAGGAATGGAAGAAATGTTTAGGAAACGTTTAATTTTAACAGGTGCACACAATGTGCAACTTGATTTTTTTAAGTTCCAAATGGGAACATAAGCTTACAGAGCGGAGCTCTATTTGCACTGAAAAATCCCGTTCGTGATTCCAATTAAATATTTAACATGGATCATTGTTGACAGTGTTTGTTTCAAATGATTTTACCACCAGATGGCCTTTCAGAACACGCTGATGAAGGCCACCTGACTAAAGAATGCAATTCCAGTGTCTAAGAAAGTTAAAAAGTCCCTACGTACCACCAAGGGCCAAAGGAGAGGCTGAATTACTGAGAATAAAACCAGGTAAATTTATCATTTCATTATTTACCTCGGGGGGAATCATCACTCAAGAAGAGACACTTTTTCCTCAAGGAGAAAAAGGGACTGCTACTTTTTTTTTTCTTTTTTTTCTTTTCTAATCTTTTAGAGTAGCCGGAGCTCTGCTTCTTTCATCCAATTGCATTATGCGGTAACCAGATAGTTGTAGATTGTCACACAACAGAATTTCGTATTAATAGCGTTAAGTACAAATGTTTTATTTTATTCAATCTTGCTGCTTTAAGCAAACAGGCTGAGAAAACCCAGCTGGCCAGGATAATTAGAGCCACAGATTATCACATAATGATCACAATATGAAAACATTCCAAAAGAATGAAAAAGCTATCATTCTAGATTAGTTTGAAGTCATTTTAAGAGAAGCAGAGAACTCAATGTAAGAAATCTTGATCTAGAAGGGGGGAGGAATTCTTTGTTGAGTTGTCACATCACGAGCCTGTGCAGTTTACTGAGTGTGCTTATTAATAACTGTAACAAGGCTGAAATAAAGACTTTTTTTTCCTGGTGTTACGGTAAGAAGTAAAGAAGAACAAAGTTTGGCAGTGCTCTAAGAAAAAAAAGCACTAGGAGAATAGTATCGTGATCAAAGTTCTATTCAAGCTGAATTCAGAAAGGCAAAAATCTGAATTTAGTACACAAGAAGATGCGTGCCATCATGTTTTGTTTTTTTTTTAAAGCATATACTTATATATTGAAATACATACACGTATGTATTAAATACATATTTCCCTCATGGGCAGTTATCTTTCCCCTCACAAGCTTCCAAAGACACAAGGATGTGTGGAAGCTGTCTCTGTTTCTTACAGTGAGATCCATTTCTCAGTCGCTGTGCCACCACCAGCACAACACGTAAGCTGATTTTGATAGCCCAAAGCTACACAATTCAAGATGTCACCGCATCGATGTGTTGGTATCAGGCACGTCTCACACAAAAGCTTGGTCTCCTCTCTATGCAAAGACAGAATTGTTCTGAAGGCAGCTGCCTGCAGAGGTCTGCTACGTCACACGACTTAAGCAAATTGCCCTAAAGGTTTTCAGGAGATTCCCATTCTGCCCTTACTCCCCCTTCCCAGTTCCTGTATTTCTTCATGTTTGTATTATCCACAGGTCTCTCAAGGAGTGCTATTTGTACCCCTTTTCTTTAGGAGAGCCTTTCTATTTGATAGAAAAGGAAGAAATCCAGGAAGAAGCATGTTATTTTCCACCAACCTTTCTAATGTAGAGGAGCTTATTACCTGGAAATGCAGTCTGCCATCATTTGGGCGGCGCAGATTCAAACACACCAGCTGCCCTCATGGCTTCAAAGTCCTTCATGGGATCATAGTTCTTATAGAACTCTGCATAAGCTTTTTTCCTGGGTTCAGCAACTCCAAACTGGAAAGTAACACACAGAAAATTAGAGCTTGCAAACCTTTACAAGCAGTATTTATTTATTTGCTATTAACACTAATAAATTTAGCAGTGGATATAAGTCAAAAAAGCCTTAGATCAATGACAGAACTTGGATTAAAAAACTGCTTTGTTCCTGTTCAAATCCACAGTTCAGGCTACCTGACTGCTGGTCTGGAAAATAATGTCTAAAGTGAAACCTTTAAAGGCTAGCTAAAAGACAGCCCATTGCATTTTTAAGCAGACTGCATTTTTAAAATCCAGATACATATTGTCTATATTGATACCCAAATGTCCCCTGGACATTTAATAAAAATTGCTACGCCAACCTTTGAATGTGTCTGTGGGCAGCTGCAGAACTGTAACTGCAGTTAAAATGGCATCCCAAAATACTTGACCACATTTGTGCTATGTTGTAGGTCAACTGCAAAAGTCTGGTAAAATTTGACAAGGCTCCCAAAGCAATCCTCCAGCTCACTGATGTCAGAAGATGTGGTCCCGATACCTCGGGTGCTCGCTCCTCTGAGCCACGACGATACGCTCAAAAAGCCAAAAAAAAACATGAAGTAAAGGCTAAGGTGGGTTTGTCCAACACATAACATAGTAAATTACTTCTGAGATCAGAGTTGTTCTAACCACGGCCTGCTGCCCTACTGATGCATTAACGTGGGGCTGCCAAATGCAGTATAAAACCACAGGCTATTAAAAAAACGCACTGCAGATCTCATCACAAGCCTGCCGACCTCTCCACAGGTGCGTTAAGTGGATGCTGAGCTTTAACTGAGCAAGTTCATTGTTTCTGACAGACATTTAGTGACATTTACCACAAAATCCGCACTGTTAACTTGATGTTAACTTGATTTCTAGCTGCTTTTATCAATAGTTTTCTGAGTATTTAATGCTGCAAATGAATGAGTTCAGTGGGTGAAGCAAGACCTGGTTCTTCCATTAAATTAATGGAACACATGTTCTAATTACCTGGGATAAAACATAGCTTGTAAGATCCAAGAAAGGTTTAGTAAAGGCACTAAGAACAACTACCCCTCTTATCCTTGTCAGGAGGCTCTTTAAGGACCACAAAAAACAAACTGCAATCTGTAAGTAGGATTTTTTTGGAAATGTAAAGCTCCATTTCTACCTGCTACCTCAGAAATAAAGGGTAAAACAACCATACCAGCCCTCCCCATACTGAAAGCTTCTGTGTGACGGGCGGTGCTTTCATCCTGTTTATTATCAAGATCTCAGAAGCCAATCAAAATATAAGACAGCTCTCCAGTGCCTCCGACACCGTGACAGAGACACGGGCTATTGAAAGTTACCAGGAGGAGTATCAGCTGTGTGAACAATCAAGTGCAGCCTAGGCCTCGGAGACTCAAGGTTAAGCTGTCACAAATTGCATGACCTTAATTACAGTGTAAGGCTTCAGTTTGTTCACGCTGTTTCTTCAAGATTGTGAGGATTTATTTATATTCTTAAAATACCCTTATAAAAATGCATTACTGAAGCTTTCCGATGAAGAGCTCACCCAAATCTCAAGAAAGCAGTGTTATGAATTTTAAAGCACTCTAGCGAGTCCAGTTCATGACTGAATGAGCAGTGCTCTCACCTTGTACAGCGCCGCACATCCTAAAGACACAAAAAATGCCCCAAAGAGGTGAAACTTCATCCGCCTGGCCAGGAGGCGCCGCATTTGGGGCTTAGGCAACAGTGCAGACGACATGGTGGCTGTATTCCCTACTAGAACATAAAAAACATATTAGAAAGGAAAAGAACTGTAGGACAAGAAGCCCTACTTAAATACTTTTAATTTCATTCTAGAAAGACCATACCCTTTTGTGGCATGTAAAAGTCACCTTGACGTAAGCAAGAGCCCCCCTGCATGTGCCTTTTTGGCTGTGTGCTCTAGGTGATCCTGCTCGGCAGGGTGGGCAGGCTGGCTGATCTCCTGAGGCCCTTTCCAACCCCGGCCATCCTGTGGCGAGGATATTTAATCCCTTACAACATCAGCCGTTCTGTGATCAGAATATTTAATGGGCAACCCTCAAGCACAACCTGATTATGACAGGCCCATAGCTGCCTGTCCATGTTATTTATGCCCAGGGCTCAACCCTTCAGGGCCTATCCCTCCAGGCCTGCTGCAAGCATCAGAAACCGATAAATAAACAGAAAAAAACCTTCAAACCGTTAGACTTGGCGAAAAATACAAAAATAAAAGCACGAAATAAAAACACAAAATAAAAGCCCGGGGTGCCCGCCGCCCCTCTGAGGGGCGCCCGCCGCCCTCAGGGACGCGCAGAGGTCACGCGCTGCCGCGGCCGTGGCCGTTGGCGGCCGTTGGTGACGGTTGGCGACCGTTGGCGACCGTTGGTGAGGGGGCGGCTGAGGGGATGAGGGGGGGGGGGGAGGGGGGGGGGGTGTCGCGAGCGCGGCCTCACCTCAGCGCGAGCCCCCCGCCGTCCTCGCGCCCGCCCTCTGCGGCGCCGCCACCGCGCATGCGCGAGGCGGGGCCGCGCGCGGCTACGGGCAGCGGCGCGGGTCAAGCCCCGCCGCGCGCGCGTTGGGCTGAGGGGTGTTGTGGCGGGGGGGGGGGGGGGGGGATTGAGAGAGAGCCACAAAGCTCTGTGCAAATCGCTGTGAAAGTGGAAAACGTGGAATAATATTTGTAGAGTTTCCCAAGGCCAAGCTTCACAATAAAGTGTGATCCCTTCCAGGCACCCTCTCTCTTTGTAGCGTTCTTTGGAAGTGGTGTGGTGCCGCGGGTCGCCGCCTCGTCACCACCTGCCTGTGGTGTCGTTCGTTTTCACTCGCTTTATTCCTAGCAAAAGTCCATGGGTTTTGCAGGAAACCCTGTAAATTCCTGCCGTGAAAGCCTCCCATGCAATTAAGCATTCATTCAAGCCTTACAAACGCCTGCCAAAGCCAAGGGACCCTGACTTGAAATGGCTGAGACAGGCCCCTCAAGCTGAGGAGAAGGGCTTTTCGTTTGGCGAGATGAAACAGGGGAAGGCATCAGTAGAAAATGTGGAGAGAAATCACACAGCCCCGGCAGCAAGCTGGGGGAACAGTCTTTGCAAGAGCATCTCTGAATAGATTTGATTTGAACAGCATTTCTCAAACCAAAGAGAAGTCTGCAGCAGTAACTGGCACCAAACTGAATGGCTGTCCAAGAGTTTTTTCTTGCATGAATTAATACAAAAAGGCAAATGTTAGCGACAGCCTGCAGAACAAATGACAAGATACAGGCACAACCTTATTTTGAGGGCCTAAGGAAACCCCAGCAGGTTACTGCTGACTGCATTCAATGTGACCAGGAGAGCAATGGCCACAAAGTTGTCTAGGAGGTCTGTAAAGCTCTGCTCAACCCACCGTCATATGACACAATGTCAGAAAAAGAGAATTTAACTGGAATAAAAGCGCAGCAGGCTTCATGGTACTATGATTATAAATAATGCGTGAGGCATTTTCCTATAAATGACTGTTTATGAGACAGAGTTTTGGTAGATGGACCTAGGTCTGCGTATAAGAAGATCTGATGGCTTTTTTTCAATAGCTCACTTCATGGCTAACCAGGTCATTCAATTCTTTTCTATGTGATGTGTTTCCCCACATGCCTGAGGTACTGCTGGCCAGGCATCTTTGTGTTATAGCTGAGATGCTAATTGAAATGCTAATTGTTTTTATTCTTTGACATTGTTACTGTGGAATATACTGCCAGCTCCTTCTTGTTCTGTATAAAGGACAGTTCAGGACTATGCAAATAAAGAATAAAAAGGGGTACAGGATACATCAGAGGAAGAGCCATGGAAGGCAGGCAGAGGTAACCAGCTTCGTTAAGTCAGTGCACAGAGTTGCTGTTTTCTGATTGTAAGGCTGAATGTGTTTCCAGACCTGAGCAGACTCCACTCATCCCAATGCATCAAAGGAAATGTCTTCTGAAAACACTGAGGCGTACAACACACAGACAACAGCAGTTGCCTCCTTCCGAGTCCACACAGTCCGTGGGACTTCTGACACCTGTTCCAGTTGGGTTTTGTACCCGAATATCAGGACTGTTTGATCAAAAGTTGCCACAGTTTCCAAAATATAGTCCACAGTCTCCTTTTCTCTCCATATTACTGGAGCATCAGCAACAAGTGATGCTTCTTCATGGTGTCCTTGAAAGGGATCATTTTTTAAGGAAAGCAGGCATTAATGTGATATCATTTCTTGCTCATGCTGCATTGAACTTTTAAATAAAGTTTACCTCCGAGTTTAGTGAGAGAAGAATTAGGCAGTGAATCCTTGTCTTTTCCACAAAGAGTGCCAGCTGTGATACTTGGGATTGTACTTTCTGTGGTGTGGACTGGAGCCGACTCGGAACAGGGCTGTGACAGTCAAGTGATTTTGCATATGCCACAAAGAGTCTTTAGATACTCATAATCTGGATCAAATTAGAACCAAAACTCCACTGGAAAAAAAGATCACATGGGACATCAGCAATCCCCTGAGCCAGCTGCATTCCTAAATAGTTTATTATAATATCTACTTCTTTATCACAAAAGAAAAAATAAAATAAAAAAAAAAAAAAAAAGGAACAATGCTAGCTGGTAGCTATGTGCCACATATGAAAATGAATACATTTGTGCTCCTCCTCCCATTTCTGTGCCAGAAATTAACAAGTCAAATACTCTTCTGCTACAGCTGCGTTGTCATCAGTCAATAGTGGTGTGGAACAAAGATACTGTGGCACAAGAAGTTATTTAACAAAATTGGAATGGCAGCTATACAAAAATTAAGGGTGAATCAATTATTCCTAAATGGAAAAATTCAAAATTAGTAGGGAAAATAGTATTTTCAGGCTTCCAAAAGGGCATTATAAACAAAGGAGAAAAAAAGGCAAAAGTTCAAATCAGAATAAATGGAGCAGACAAGGATTTCACAAGCCTTTGTTGATATTATGCATGCTTCTGAAGATAGAAAAAAAATCTCAAGTAATTTCTTAAGGTTTGTTCAACTTGTAAAGAGACATTTTGGTAAATTTCTACACTTCAAATGGTGATATAATTACGTGAAGGATTCTGTGCTTGGTACCATCATGAGTTACATTGTTGAACAAAGAGACTCAGCTGTTTTCCAGTTCCCAACCAGCAGTCAAGGCATGGCTAATGTCTGCATTCAGGCACGAAAACTAGAAGACACACCAGGTTCCACAGCTTGGACATTAATATTCATGTGATTTTTATTTACTGTTTTAATTGGCGTATGGTTCTGTATTAATTGTTATTACTCAGAAGTCCTCCGGGTTCAGAGGGCCTATCTGAAACAAGCACATTGCTTTTTTTTTGCTAAGATTAACTGGAGTTTTAAAACGAGTAGTACTCCATGCACATGTTCTTACCTAAAAGTTTAGCTTAGACAAGTCCAACTTGCCAAAAACATTCTACATTATAATCTGATTTCTTAGGAAAAAGAAAAATACAAAAAGAAAAAAAACAAAAACACGCCCAGAGAGACACCTCCTTCCAGTCCCTGTTCCTTGCTCAAATCCCTTTGAATGACGCCAGGATTCTGTTTTCCTTTGGGGTTTTAAACGTTATGCAGTTTGTCTGCAATGGAAACAAAGTCATCAAAAACAATGTTTTCGTGCTGTTCCTCCACTCCTCGGTATTTGCTGAGAGATGCCTTACTCTGAGTATGTTTTTTTTCATTCCTCATCCTTGTTTTTCCAGACAGGAGCCTGTGGAGTTAAGCCACCCATACAGACAAATACTCCAATCTTAATTTTAATCAGTGAACGCATAAAGTCGTGACATGCAATCGTTGCAGCCCCTACAGTCCCACCTCAGCAAATGGCAGCCCATCAGAAAGAGGCCACGAGCATCCGGAGCCTGGGTTCAGCTCCAGAAAGCATCCTGGGTAAGAGCAGCATGGGGACAGAGTTCCTCCTTTTGAAAATGAAAGCAAGGCCCGCAGCACAGAAAGGCCAAGCTTAGGCTGTCACGCTCCTTCTCAAAGCACAGTTTGGCTGATGTGCTTTAACACGGGTTTGTTTCACAGGAGGCAAAATTCTCTAGCTCCAGACATCATCCACCATATGGAAACTTTATCATATTGAAGACAGTGTTTGCATGGCCTGCCCAGAAATCCCGGTGAGTCCATACACGCAAGCACTTAGTACATTTGCCAGTACTCTCCTCCTTGATTATAAATGCTTTACAGTAAGTCTGAGCAGAAGATGCATGGATACATTTCAGTAGTCCAAAGCTTTTTAAACAAGCAGTGCTCTTCATACCTTAACAGGACTTAGACCAGACCTTTTGCTGGCTTTTATTTTTCCTAGACCCAACCAGTGATCATCTGACTTCCAGGAAAGCAGAAAGTTGCCAGCTGCTGCCAGTCATCCAGCTATCATTTTGTTTTCTGACAGAAAACCACAGACCAACTTATCTGCGGGCATAAAGCAGTGCATGTGAGGTGGGAAAGCTTCCTTCAAATAGCAGAGCTGTGCTCTCCACAAGGTGCTACCATTGCCTTTCTGCCTTGGTTGCATTCAGCACGCTTACCCTAGGCAGCTTGTGGCTCTGTGTGCCAGGAGAGGACCAAGCTCCCACAGGGTGCAGTACGGAGAGCACAGAAACCTGCTCAGTTTAGGGACTGAGTCCTGAAATTTTGCTCATTCTGTCCAAAAAACTGGCCAAGAGCATGCGTAAAGTGGCACTTTCACAGTCATTTTCTATAGCAAGTGTTTAAACGTTTTTCTCATAGGCTTACAAACCTCTCGTTTCAGTGTTTTAATTCATCTCGAGGTGATGACATGGTAAGTGTTACAGGATGTGGGCAGATTTTCCTTTCAGGGTCTGCAATGACAATCTGTTTTTTGGGGGGAACATCTCTTGCAGGTTTGTTGTGTGCCTCTTGGTGTGCCTTATATCATCGCACAGGAGTCATGTCAACCAAATTCTGTCCATTTACGAAGAGAGTTTATGAACGCGATTAAAAACAAAATCACAAGTACCCAGAGATGATGTATTAGTTGACCTATTTATGACCTGATGAACAAATTGGGAGCCTGCAAGCTTGTCCGTTGTTTCCACTTACGTCACCTGGTCTAATAAAAGATACCTCCTCTTCTTAAAAAATGACATTGCTTTTGTTTATTCTGGTGTTGGAAGAACCTATCAACTTAGGATTGCTATGTTGTGTAAAGGTTTCATAACTTTTAGTTGATATTGATTGGTACTGTATATAAAACAGATCTTTTTTTTTTTTTTTACAGGCATAACTTTGACAGTCCTTGAAGTGCTAGCAGTCAGGGAATCTTTGGCTAAAAAATCCCTGGTGGAGCTACATCCAGGTCAAGTTGTGGTCCCAGGTTTGAGAGGTAAGGCACAGTGGGAAGTGTGAGGCTTCCAGAAAGTGGTCGAATCATCTGTTGGTGTTTTTTTAACAAACTTGTTATTGGTATAAGCTTTTAAAAATATGTATACTGAAACCAGCCTGTTTCAACTTTACTGTTTTGTTTGAAATAATCTAATTAGGATATTGTAGGTCTCAGGTTTCTACTGCATTGAAATTTTTGAGCTTCATGATTAGCAAAACTGGCAATAGATAACAGCATAAACAACCTTAGTTAAATATATTATGATTAAATGAGTTCAGGATACATTTTCCTAAGACAAATTTGGCCATGTTCAATACGGCATTACATGTAAATGGGTGGAAAAATTGCAGCATTTTTCCAAGCAGGAGGCATAAGATTACTATAATCCATAGCCTCCACCACAGTATTAATTAGCATGGCTCACTAACCAGGGACGTAATATTTGTAAATGAAACTCTAGAAGGGCATCAGTAAAGAACAGGATGTTGAAGCCAAATGGAAAACATGAACCAATAAAAAGGCTGAACTAGCTAGAAGTGCAAGCTCAGCCTTTGAAGTTAGTTCAAGTACTGCATGCTTTAATTTTGGTGTAATCTTATGAAGGGGGTACAAACAAGAACTCAGAAACAGATTTTGTAACATTTGGCCCAATTGTAGATGAATCAGTTTGTTGATGGTTACCAACAATTGCACAGCCAGAGAAGCTGTGGTCTTTGTTAAATTAGATTGAATAATTGGCTTCAGTGGGAGTTTCGGGTGCAGAGCAAATGAAGTGTCACGGCCCTTGACTGTCGTAATATTCCTTAGCAGAGGCTAAGATTTTGCATTCAGAACAACCTGAGTACAGATTCGGAGAAAATAAGTCCCTCAAGAATTCATCTACTCGCTCCCTTGCCCCAGTATGGGTCTGAAAATACTTAGTTGTTCCTGGCAGATGTACATACCTTATCTGTTTTTAGAACCCCTCTGATGACAATAAGGATACCAAAACCTCTCTGGGCGGTTCATTCCAATGCTTAGCTAGTGTCTCAGCATACAATCTATGATTAGTACTACGTTGCCTTGGCAAGCCCAACTGAGTCTATGTATTTCTGTGTTTTGATTGTGTTTTGCCTTGTTTTTTAATATTCTTGGTTGTGGAGCTGCATGACAAGGCAGTGCTATTTCCCTGTTTGGTGTTGTGGTGTGTTTTTTTTTTCAGAGGGGAAAAAAAAAATCTGTTTCAGTCCTTTGGATAGCTTCCTGAAGACCTACTACTGCCAGGTGCTGAGCAGCTCTGGAGACACAACTTAAGAGAATGAGTTTCAATACATTCAGCAAATTTCAGGATCAAGCAGCCAGGAGTTAGGCTGATCTTTGAACTGGAAGGTTATAACTGGAAGATGAACACAATCATATACACTCGACATTTTTAGATCAAGTATTGGGTTCATTAGCTTGAAAATACTAAATCATTTATTGTAGTCTTTAGTGAGTGGCCCAACATGTGCTGCTAGTTACTTTCTCATTTGGGAGAAAAAACAGAGGGAAAGTTAATTTTTTCTTGTATATGCTTTCTAGAGCAAAATGAACTCCCGAAAAGTGTACTTATTTGCTCTTCCCAGCAGCCACGCATACCTCTGGGAAGAGCCATATTCCTCAACAAAGAAAGCATACGGGCTTCATCCCCTGAAATGTGAGTACAGAATGAATCATTTTAATGAAACAAAAGACATTCGTTCTCAAAAAAAATTATACGGAAGCAGCTCATTGGAAAATTGTATTGGGAACATGGTGATGTACATCGAGATTAAATCCTGTGTCATTGTAACAGTCAAATAGTTTACTGAGCAAGTTAATTTTATGCATATATGCATATAGTGTATATTTATGCGTACAAACACACTCAAACCAATGAAGTATAGAATTTAGACACATACACACCTATACACAAACAAAACTGTAAAGATGTAAATTACTCTAGAGATACAGGTTTGATTCCCAAAATACCTTTTTCAGGAATGAGTGCTATTCAAACCAATCAGGGGTTGGGGCTTCCAAAACCAATACTGCTCAGTTGGGTCTCCAGCTGGGATGGAATTCATTTGCTTGCCTACAGGTGAAAACTACTAAGAATGCTAAAAGCTGGTTGATCGCCTTTACTGAGCCACAGCCACCGCAGACTATTTTAATGAATATTTCCAATGAAATCTCTGTATTTACTGGCTTTGACAGATGGGGAATATTGCATAAGCTATTGTGTGCCTGTGCATTCCTTGAGTGTGATGCTGTGTTTTTTTTCTTGTCGTGTCATTTGTTTCATTTAACTTTCTCATTAATGGCACAATTGCTTTGCTTTGTTGAAAAGTCCTTTTCTGAGAAGAGAGCAGTACTTTCCTCTTAAACTTATTGCCAACAAAAGATTTTCAAATGCACGTGGTACAGAGGAATCATGTACAAGATTGTTTTAAGAGGAAAAAGAAGTCTCTCAAATTAAAAGCACAAATCCACTTACTACATTTGCTTTTGACATGAAATGAAAAGTTAACATGAGAAGTGCACATAGTTCATCGGCACACTCTGAACAAATACATAATTAACATGTGGAATAAGCAACGTTGTTGTCAACACTTTCACATATGTTACCATGAAACTTGAATATTTTTAATTAGTGGAGAAAATCCAAGTAAATGCTGCCTGCACTTGAGATATAAATTAGTTTGGCTCAATGAATACTAAAAATGAGAGAATCTAATCTATACCTTGACTACCCGTAACATATCGTGTCAGCTTAATGGGTCCTGCGTAATTCCAATCTGCTCTAACACTCTGAGAAATTATTACTTGGCAGAGAAGTATCCATTGTGGCCATTGTGTAAATGCTTTATTAAATCACTGGTAGAAATGAAAATGTATGAGTTCATTAGCAGGTAGGTAGAAAGTGTAGGTTTTGGTGTTTTGTATTAATGCAGTGTGCTGGCCTGACAGAACCTTGTTTGAAGGCTACATAATAAAAGGAAAAATAAAAAACTATATAGCAATACCATGTGGCTTCTGATTTG
This sequence comes from Anas acuta, assembly GCF_963932015.1. Taxonomy (NCBI): domain Eukaryota; kingdom Metazoa; phylum Chordata; class Aves; order Anseriformes; family Anatidae; genus Anas; species Anas acuta. The sequence goes on from NC_088980.1 coordinate 136,492,026, forward strand.
GGAACTACAATTTAGCCTATTAGACATGGACCTGTTCCAAAAGTGCACATTCAAACAATCATGCATGAAGGAGTTAGAAACACAGATGTGAATTATAACTCTCTGAAATCCTGGGAAAGCTCCAAATCAGGCCATTAGAGGTAGGCTTGAACTGTGAGTACAGATCCAGATCTAAAATTTTTGTTGAAACCTGTCTTTCCCTACATTTTTACAGCAACTACTGAATGTATTAAAACCAACGTTCCATAAGCTTAAAAAATCATAAAAAAATTAACCCCATCTTAGCTGTGATTCGCAGTGACTGACTAAATGCATTTCTATAAAAAAGCAGAGACAAAGAAAAAACATCGTTTGAATGTAATGGGACAGTTTAAACGGGTCAAATTCAAGCTGGATTGCTGCAACTACATTGGCATTGGCAGATACATGGTGATAAGATTTAACATTAGAAACATAAATTACATAAGGTTTGCCTTTTCTGAGTTTGGAACAGAACTTTGAAGTGCCTGGTTCATTTTCAATTGTTTTTACACATGCACACAGGCTAACACACACTAATTAATATATATTTTTTTAAATAAGCTCAAGTCAGTAGTTTTGACAAGTGTTGGGCAGGATTGAGGCTGCCATTTCACAAACGTACAAGTGGCAGAAGATAGAAAATTTCCCCAGGTCTGCAATACTGCATGAGGCTAAAGGCACAGACGGAGCAATGACGGGACACCTGTCATTTTTCAGTGCTCTGGAAATGTTCAGCAGGAAACCGAGGGTCCCACGTATATAAAATTACCTGATTCATAGATGCTTCATCTGTAGTCTTCACTAATGCATGCTGCTTTTTGTTTGCTTGTTCATTTGAGGTCAAACATGTTTGCAAAGTGATTCACAGTGATCCTTCTCATGTAAAGGATGTAGAAACTGTGGCAGAAACAACCTGCCCTGGGCTACCCTGTGCTATTTAATAAGAGAAACAACAGTAGAAGCTGGGACTGGCAAATCTGGTTTGCTGCTGCCTGCAAAGCATCTCTCTTCAGTGCTTATCTCAGTGCCTGATGATTAAGTCTCGATTTCCACACCTTGAAAGCAATAAATAAATCTACAGCTCACTGTCTGAGACCATTCCCATTATTAGTCATTAAAAAAATAAAATAAAAATCAGTCACTAAAAAAAAAAAAAGATTTGAAGGAGTACAGAGGGAATGGCACAGCAGCACTGTGCAGACACAACTAAGAAAACATTTTACTCCTTTTTAACTGGACTGGTGACCACCGCTACCACCGCACTTGTAAGTTATGTTAAGAATGTGTGTTAAGAACAAAATCCAGCACTACATAACTTCAGGAATTCATCCCAGTCTGATGCTTTGTGTCGTGCAGTAGCGGGAAGAAGTCAAAGCAAACTGCACTGAGGCTTGTAAGCGAGTAGTCACAGCTTGTGTTGCTATCAGGAGTATCTGAGTGATCGATTTCGGGACTGCGTCCTTTAAGCTAGGCTGCGTCTGGCATGCAAAGGTCATAAAATATTTTAATAAAAATGCCATGTCTGATGAGAGAAAAGTGAAACGCACAGTAATAGCATCTAAGTCTAAATATTTATGAATCCAAATGATGGTTTAAAAAATTTCAAAATAGTTCCAATATGTTGTATTACTTGGTAGTAAACAACAAAAGTCTGATTAGACTCTGTATTTTATTAGATTCTATATTTTGAGCTCCACCAAAGCACGGATCCATCCAGAAAAAAAAATCTACATTTCCAGGTTTCTAAGAATAGAGCTTTTTTATTGTCTGTTCCTCACGGAACTGTAGTTCTACTACCGTGCTATAGAATTCTGAAACTCCCAAAGTATACATAGTTAAGCTAAAAAAGGAATAATATTTTATTTATCTAAAGGGAGAGGAGCTAGAGGTCTTGACTGAAACTTTTCTAGTCCTTTCAAACTGCTGGGCTCACTTTGGTGGTGGCTCAGCAACCTGAGAAAATGTATCTCAAGAACAAGACAAAAAGGCAGTAGTACTGTAAGTTTCTGAAGTGACACAGTGATCATTTAGCCCAGAGAAATGTCCTATAAATGCACACACACACAACATATATGTATATTTCATGTATTAACATGGAGACAGAACTGCAGACTGGGCTGAGGGCTATCATTTGTTTGCAGAACTTCGAGTGAATAGACCCAGTTTGCAGAATTATACCCACTCATGGAAGTACATGAAGTATATCGTGTGGTTTTTGTTTTTGTTTGTCTTTAAGTGATAGATGTGTACGGTGTTAATCACAGTAAGTGTCCGGGGCAGCAGTTTCAGCAGGAGGAGGGCTGGTAAATTTTCGCAAACACTTTTGTAAGGCTGAAACATGCAAGGAAATACATCATCGGTGACAAATAGCTGGACAATCTTTTTTCATTTTATAAGTAATCCAAGTATGATTCAAGTAAAAGCTACCAGCAGAAGATAAGCATTGTCTGCATGTTATGTATCTGTCTCAAAATGCCACGAAGGCAAGAGTACGACAAAACAGAAACCGAGTGCTGTGCTGCAGCGTTTGGTTGCATGCAGTGTAGTGATCGTGGCAGTATGATGTGGCCTTTTGTATGTTTTTCAGACTGACACACAGCGCTGCATTTGTGGCGTTTCATGATGATTCTTTGCCTTTCACATTAATGAGTGGTAGGCCACACGGCACCACATGTGCTCTGCTCACTGCAAGATGCTGTGTTCCTCCCTCCTCAGATGTACTGAGCATTACAGTTCAGTGCATCTGTGAAATTTGGGATAACACGAAAAAAAGGAACAGGAACTTTGTTTTACTCCCTTGTTGTGGCGTCTACTCAAGATGTCCTTCTTGGGTAATACCTTGAGATTAAACAAGCCAGACACAGAAGGAACAGAGATAAGCATGAAGCAAACTCTGTATCTGAACTGTAGGGAAAGTAGGAACCAAAACAGTGATCTCCCATGTTCTTTCTGTGAGGTTATATGGCAGAAGAGCTATAGCCATAAACGTGCATGTGTTCCTTCCCTGCCAGGTTCTCTAAAGGAACTTCTGGTGGAAATCCCATACAATTCTGGGTCGTTGTGTTTGTGTCAGTTGTCTTCAGCTGTCACTCCACACTGAAGAGGAAAACACTCACGAATTGTCCTTGGCCAGGTGATCTAGGAGCTCCACGTGAAGGTCCTTGACTTCTGAGAACTCACAGAGGGCTGCGTAGCTCCTTCTTGTCTAGGAAGTTGGGAGGGGGAGCAGAAGACAATCCCACCCCTAGCTCAGGAATAAGTCATCAGGAACTCAGCAAGCTGGAGCTCCCTGATCTGCTTCTCTCTTACATGCGTTACACACATGTAGAGGAGAATGGAGCCAACAATGCTGTGGCTGGGGACTGGTGTTTAAAGTGGTCTGGAAAATGTGGAGAGGTCTATCATCATCCTGTCCCCTGCCCAGCAGCTAATTCTGCCCCTGCCCTTCCTTCATTCCCCACTATCAACTCTGTTCCAGCTCTTTTTACAACTTAGTTTTAAGACTCAAGTTTTAAAAGGAAGTAAGAAAGAAGGGAGAGCTACCCAAGAGCTATGAATTCCTGCAGCCTTCCAGTGAATTACACCTCAGGAAGAATGACATTTTGCAAAAGTTATCAATCAGATCGGTGTCCTGATATATGTTGAGTCTTTCATGTGGATCAAAACTGAGAAATGAGGCAGAAGGTGTACTTTGGACCAGGAATCAGACTGGACTGGGAACAAATCACAATAGGGTTTGTTTTTAGAATAGTTCAGACACTTCATGGGTTATTCTTGATGACCAGAAGCTGTGTGAATTGCAGTACTGAGACCATAGCATGCTGAGACACTCTGCTTCAGAGCTATCAGTTAACGCAGTGTTTTACTTTTTCATCAGATTAGGTGCTGAAGAACTAGGCTTGGTTATAAGATCATTAGGACCAAGATTACGTCATTGTTTGCATTGTGCATACTTCAGTGGAATCTTGCTCTAAGCTGAGCCTCCAAGGCGTACTGTTAAACTAATAAATGACACAAGAGGCAGTTTCACAATCATGTTGATAGGGAATATATTGGAAGATGTTTCTTTTCTACCCTTGACTAATGCCTCATGGTTCTTAATAATGTTCAAAGTCGTTGTCTTTGCTCTGGAAATTGAGTACAAACCTTGCACGCACATTAGTTCTGTGTCTCCTGCCCACCTGTGGTGAATGTCTCTGCATTTCCTTCCTCAGGGAGATTTTAATCTGCCTGCAAAAGGTATCAGAATGTCATTGCTGTGTGGCAGCCAGTTGAAATAGTCAGAACAAGTCTTCAAAAAGTGCATCAAAAAGTGTAAGAGAACACCTGAGAAACAAGGTGTGATGGGTTCGTCCTGCCTAGCACATCTCCCACCCACAGCTGCTCACTCTGTCCCCAGCAGGATGAGGGGAGAAAACGGGAAGAGCATGAGAGAGAAAGCTTGTGTATGAGAATTATGATAGGGAGATTGGTTATCAATTACTGTTGCAGGCAAAACAGACTGGAAGTGGGAAAATTAACTTAATTTGCTGCCATTTAGAATAAATAATTACTGATTTTGATAGTGGGAAACAAAAACAAACAAAAAGGGAGAAAGAAATGTGGATGCACTTAGGGAAAACACTTTTCCTCCTCCTTTTTCAGGCTCAGGTTCACTCCAAGCACCTCTCCTCCCCTACTTGTTATCACCGTGGGTCACACACAGCCTCTTTGGTGAGGCAATGGGCAGTGCAAGGGGGGAGGCTGCAGTCTGTACGCAACAGTTTCTCTCTGCCACTTCATCCTTCTCACTCTTTCCCTCTGCTCCAGTGTGATTCTACTTGGGCTGCAGGGAGTATCTGCTCTGCCATGGAACACCTCCTCTTTCTCTTCTTCTCCTCCTCCTCCAACCTCGGTGGAATCAGCAGAGCCCCTGCTCTCTCCTCAGAGGCCACCCCTGCAGCCCACCACTACCAAAACTTTGCCATTTATACCCAAGGCACAAGGCCTGACTTTCTCTGTAACAAAGAGAAGAGACGCTGTCCCATCAAAAGCAGCAGTGGTCTTTCAGAGGTGTTTTGCCCCACCAGCAGAGTGAGCAGATCACTATGTGGGTGAGGAGAGCCACCAGAGAGTCATGAGGGAAAAAGAGGAAACCACCCAGAGACAGCAGGAACACGAGCTATTGGGAAGAGGCAGAAATGCAAACTTCCAGTGGGCTTGGAGAATGGGTTGTAGCTGAAACTAGTGGGAGAGACCTATCAAACCTCTGAAGACCTCTCATTTCTCATTTTGTTAGCCTATTCCACAGCCTGGTGCCTGTCAGGAATGCCTTTTTCAGGTTTAGAAAATCAAGGTGGGCCAGGAACTGCTGGTCTGGTCTGCAGAAAAGACTGCAGTGACCTTGTAGGGCCCCTTTGAGCACTGGGCCCAGCTGGAGGTTTCTCAGCTACAGAGAAGAACCAAAGACCCAGCACAAGAACTCCCCATGCTGACATAATTGCACGTGAAGCAGAACTGCAGTGCAAAAAGGCATAAATGCATGAAGTATTGTAATATCTGCAGAAAGCCATAAGGTCCAACACAACAGAATGAATTTCACCTGCAGCTAGAGGTGATGAGAGGGCAGAAAGAGAACATGAGGAAAGAACAGAATGAGGAATGCTGTGGTTTTCTCCCTGAAGCCACATTCAAAAAAACGCTGCCACAGAAAGAGTGTATTCAGGCATTGGCAAGTTTAGGAGGATGAGGGAGGGCTGGACACCTATTTGCCTAAAATAGAAGTGCTGAAGTACAGAAATAGAAGATGAAGGAGAAAAAGAGAAGAAAGGGGAGCAATAATCCAAGTTCTATTATTTTTTAAGTCTATCTAATTTCAGCAAAGGCTTAAAAAACTCTCCAGGGGATTCTTTCATCTAAAAATCCAAGCTTTGAAGCAAAATCTGTTTTTCTGTTTTTAACAGATCTCTTTGCTGTCCTATTTCTTTCTCCCATTCTAATGTTTAATCTGCTTCGGCAGGGATGATCTATTGCTAGATCTGTGTCAGGTCTTTGCCAGACTCCATGGGGTCTGAGTTTACTCCAGTCATCTCATGCTCTTATTTAAAATATTTTAACTGGAAAGCCCAGATAACCACATTTCAGAGACTGCCATTTTGCAACAAAATTCCATCTGGCCAACATTAGGTCCACTTACCGTGGTTGGAGTAAAAAATAATCTTGCCTTCATGTTGAGGCTGTACAGCTTCAGTTAAACGTGATTTGGAATGGGACAGCTCACTCCTAATGAGCATCAGCACTGACAGCAGGAAAACTAGCTTTTAAGAATCCAAATTTCAAAGCACACTTGTTGGCAGTCTGGTACTCACTTTCTGTTTCTTTGGGAGGATCTGAGCCTTTCTCCAAAGTCACGCTCCTCTTTGGAGAAATGGTGGGTTTTTCAGAGTTTCTAGCCTTCATGAAGGATGTAGATGAGGTACCTGTATTTAAAAAGAACATTTAAATGATGTGAAGCTGAATGGTTTAGTATCACATAGTGCTGTTGCTAGCCCTACCGGTAAGTGGAGCTATTTTAGGAACAAAGAGGTCATAATATCTTTGAGGAAGATGGTAAGAGGACATTCACAGAAGCACGAGGTAATGCCTCGTACAAGTCCTGAAAGCATGCTGCATACTGACAAACTGGTGAAAATAAAAATGTTTAATCTCTTGGGTTGTATATAAGTTGCTGAAGCATAAGAAGCCATGAAAGTGTGTGACTCAAACAGTATTGCTGTGTCACTGTGCAGAATGAATGGCCAATATTCACCTCTGCCACAGGGCCTGTACAGTAAAGGCAATGTAGTACCTTGCAACTTTCACTTTCCCTTTTGTAGAAAACTTATCATACATCAGTGTGGTGCAGAAAGCAACCCTCCTGCAGACTGCATAAGAGAGGCAGATGTGTATGTATGCAACTCCAAAGAAGAGCGAACGAAGTCCTTATGCTGAGAGAATTTTAGCTAAGCTTGTCCTCATAAACTACAGAACTCGGATAACAACCTGTAAAGAATGATGATGAATTTTTCTCCACATCTTCTTGCGTTTTAAGGAGTACTCTCTCCTCCTCCAAGGCTTCTATGTACTTGGAATAGGACCAGGAAGTCTGCAAGAATCATTAAAAAAATCAGCCTCCTGACCACACCACTGGTTGTCCATGGTCCGTTTTGACCATGAGATAAAGAATTTGTTTATGTTATGTCCCAGTTATTGAATAATCACCGTTATTGAAAAGAGAACTTTTGTCATGACAATACTAGAATCACGTGAAAAATAATATATTGCTACAAATGAGCAAATCGCAAAACACCATGAGATGTAATGTAAGCAACTCTGACAGATATAATGTTTATCTTCATTTATTCTCTATCCCTAGTTCTGAGTCCTATTCTCTCATTTCTTCTACAAAAACTAAACACAACAGACCTTTCCCCTTCTAAAGCTGCAACATTTAGTCCTTTTGAGGGCTTCATTTTATCTCCCTGACACAGCCTTTCATGTGCCATATCTCAAATCATAGAAAATCTCATTAGCCTCACAATTCTTTCTGCTGGCCCACTCCAGCAGAATGCTGCTACCAGTAGAAGCAGGACATCCAGAGATGGTAATTCTTTCCTTTTCTAAGGAACAAATGCTGCCTTTTTACATTGCAAGAACCACAGTTCAGTTTCCTTGTAAACTTCAGGTCACTCTCTCAAATCAGAATGGAAATGGGAACTGTATGGTTATTTGGCTTTTCTTTTTTTTTTTTTCTTACAACATCAGAAGTTTGAGACCCATCTGTCATTTTGTGTACTTGTTAAGAACTTCAAGCATCTTCCCATAGAAGAAAGGGGCTTGAAGGAACCAAAAGAAAAATAAAAAAAGAAGAACGAAAAAAAAAAAAAAGTTATTGAGCCTTCTGCAATTACCTGTCCTCTTCTTGAGGGCTTAGGAATATAATATTGATATCCTGGCTCACCCATCTCAGGTTATGCTTTTTTGTTTGTTTGATTGTTTGTTTTGGTTGGTTGATCCGTTTTATTTTTGTTTGGAACAGGTATGAGTGAAGGTTAAAAGGCTTATTTAAGGGCTAAGACTGTGAGCTTCATACAGCTTGTAGTGTGGCTTCAGATTTTGAGAGTATTTCAGACTGCTTATTTCTATATTCTGTTCTCGCTAATGTAATGCCACAGGAAGAGCTCTGTGGAATTTAAGCAGTGGCCAGACTACAATTTACTCCTCTATCACATGACATAGCTGTGATTATGTGGTTGCACAGATTTCCCATTATATTATGTCAGTGTCAGGACAGCTATGAGCAATCACTTCATATGCCCAAGGTGGTGTGTCTATTATTCCATTTTCTCCAGTAAAATAACTGCTACCTTTTCACTACAGATTTGGTGCATCATGTGAGTTGTTTTCAAGAAGTGCTAGATGGCTATTATCTGTCTGAATTTCTGTCCAAGTGACTAGATTTCCAAAATGAGTTCAGCTTCGGTTTTTGATGAATGAGCAGAACAGGACTCAAGCCTAAACCAGTTTTTTTTCCAAGATATGAATTTCCCAAGTAGTGAATTATTTCTTATTCTAGATTTGAACTTCCTTTCCTTCAACTTATATTTAAATACAGATAATTTCTACATCTCCAAACCTAAAGATCGTAATGTGTTTTTAGGCATTAATACTACTCAGAACCTAAATCTAGAAGCAAGGAAGGATGGGAGAAAGGCAGGAAGGAATGAAAAGTTAATGTTGTAACAGCAAAGCTATGGTACAGGAATGAACGGTTACTGAAGAACCACATGTAAGTAGTATTCAAGACCAAACCCCACCTTCCCATTCTGCCAAGATCATCTTATCTCTCTTGAATGATGATATCTGCAGAAAAATGTTTATTATTCACCTGCCAGTCATATCCATCTGAAAATGATGTTGGTCTTCTCCCCATGCCAGTATCTCGTCCCAGAGCACTACTTGGCAGATTGATGAGGTTTGCATCCACTTCTTTACCCTGAAAATAATAAGAACTCATAATTAGCTCTAAACAGGAGCTGCTGAGCTAATGTAAAAAGCAAATCGGAGGAAGCAAAAATTGTCATTGGAAACACGACAGTGTTGTAAGCAGTGTCATTTTATATGATGGACATATTGTGGACAGAGTTTTGTAATGCCCAGTTGTATAATTCATCACTTTGGGCATACTAAAAGATGTCAGGAGGTACTGCTTTTTTAATGCTTTTCTCTGTCTTAATCAAAATTTCCTGACCCCTACACTCCTACTGACTATCTTCATTTCAGATTTAATAACTGCTTCAAGAGTGAGCTATCACTAAGTGAGAGGGAACACCTGCAAGAGAACTTATTTTAAGGACAGAGAGGCCATTGTGGTACCCTAATTGAGCCTTGGGTATAAATGTAGAACATAGGACTTCCCATGATTAATTCCAGCCTGGTCCAGAAGCTGTGAATGAACTACAGCATAACTACAGCATACATGCTAGGAAAATGGGCAATCTTGTTTAAAACATTTACAATGAAGGACAAGACATTGTAACCCTTGGTAAACTGCTCTGTTTGTCATTTTCCTGTTGTTTTAGTGTTTTATTAAGGCTGCACCTTTGCACATTCTGCCTGATGATCCCAAAACTCTTTATGTACATTAATCAATGTTCATATTTAACCTCACATAATTAACCCACAAAATCCCCATGAGGCAAGTAATATAACTCTCCTGCATGCAAATGAGAAAGTGAGGAAAAAAAAAAAAAAAAAAAAAAAAAAGGTCAAACGTTTCCCAAAGTTGCTCAGAAACTCCCTGAAAGATCTGGAAAAGGACCAGAATATCCTACTTCATTGCTCCCATGGAGCCTTTCCCTTCCCTACCATTCCCACTGACCAATGGACCCGTCCTCTGTAATGGTGATTTTGGGGCATAGAACTGCCTGGGCAGCGTGGTGTTTATATTCTCTCCACAAGCAGACTCACTACCGTCTGTGGGATGCAATTGTTGGAACAAGGAGGCCAAAGCCAATACAGAAATAGGGTGTATAGGATAGTATATTAGTACTATCATTTATGTTTGCTGTGTTTCTAAATGAGAATGGTGAATTGAGTTCTTTAATGATGTCTTCTCATAATAAATTAGCCAGGTTATGGCAATGTCATATCTCCTGATGTTACACCACTTACCAACAAATAAGCTTACTGCTTAGAAGATTAAAAAGAGATGGTGGGAAACATGGAAAAGTAAAATTAATATATATGTTTTTAACCTTTCTCTGTTAAAGGGTATGGAAAGAGCAAGAACAGATTTACAGTGGAAGTATTATTTTGTACACTTGAAATCTAACATTTCAAAATCTGTTTTGGGGATAAAGGGCAATTGCGTAGGCAATAAATTACAAATAATAGCATCAAGGCAGCCTGCAAAAAGTGACTAATGATATTTTTAAAAGTATGTGGCACGTGCAGTTACCAGAGGAACAAATCCACAGAAGGGCAAAGAAGAGCCCATAGAGCTGTGCTACACTAAGGACAAATGCGTGAAAAGGGACAAGCAAAGCGTGCTCTCCCAAGGCAATATCTTTTAAAACAATGATTTCAGCTATATACAGGAGCAATCACATGGTGTTGAATACTCCATTTTACTTCACACCATACCTATTTATTCCTGCCTTTCAGACACAAAGCTTGGAAGAGGTCTCTTGCACAGTACATGCATGGCTTCCCTCACTGTCAGCCACTCACCCCGTGCACTGAGACCATGGCAAGGAAGCCTTCAACAGCATTTGCCCCATAAATAACCAAAAGGCACCCACAAAAAATAATGAGATAGTCAGATGATACCAAGTCACGCATCACTGTCCAGTAAAAACTACCTTGTCTGCCTTGTCTGCCTGTTTTTCCTCTATGCTGCATCAAGGCCTGGCTGCCTTATCTAGTCGGTTCTGACAGTGAGGCAAACCCACACGGATCAGCCACCCTAGGGACAAATCTGGGAGAAGGGAGAAAGCAAAATTCCTCCCACAGGAGGATGGTTGTTCCATTTGACATAAAGCAAAAATGATATGGGGTGGGGGGGAAACAGCTATAAGAAAAAATATCAGTTGTAATGCTTGCCAGATTATTCCTCTCCCTCAGCACGGAGGGGCAGGGGAACAGGAACAGAACTTTGCAGGAGGTGGGAAAGGCTTTGATCCTGAACCAGGCTGATTGGCTTTAGGAGCTTCCTACACTGCTCTGTCAGTGATACTGGATCAATTGTCTGAATGGTTATGTTGTCTCTGAGGGGACAGAAGTCTCAGGTAAGAGAAAAAACAATGGCAAACTCTTAAAAATAATTGAAGAGGAAAGGGTTTCAAAGACCTATCTGTTCCACCTATTCCTTCAAGAGGAAATAACTGGTTTACTGATAATATATATATATTTTTTGTGAATAGTCTGTAAACTGTTTACTGAACTGCATTCCCTGCCTGTCACTTTCTAAAATTTCTTACCCTTTTTCCCAACTCAGATGGGTAATTCACCTTTCCCATTTGTTCCCCATAAAAGCTAGGCTTTTGCCCTCCTGGCCAAGATTTTCTCTTTACTTCCTTGATCTTAATCAGAAATCTTATAGACAGGCAACAAACAGATGGAAAAAATAAGTCTGCAAAAACACAAAAGTGCATTACTTTGAAATATTGCATTCTTGCACTGTAAGTGTTGCCAATGGCCTTGCCAGACATATCTGTATGGAGGCAATGTGCTTTGGAGAAAGCAGCATGGGTTTTTGAATTTTAGACTTCACTTGACATTGCTGTGTGGCCTTGAGTAACACTTCACTGGTCCTGAGCTTTCACATGTCTAAAAGGAGGATAGCGATGTACAGGCATATGTCTTTATCTGTTCGGATACTCATGTGGTTCTCATCATAAGCAATGTCTCAACACATGTGTACATGGCATTTAAAATATGTAAAGGTCTTTTAACGCTACTTATGATAGTTTGCAAGCCCAATCATTTTTCTGCCCTTAAAGGAATGTTCTCTCCTCAAAGCTTGCTGAACAATTACATTTCATAAAAAATAATATTTTGCAAAGCCTATAATCAATAGCAAAATATATATATTTTTTTTATTAATAAAATTCCAAGAAAAACAATTTTACAAGTGAGCATTCCACTGCAGAGGTCACAGTTGTGCTAATGCACCGACATTGTCTGGGAACTTATTGTGAACAGTCTAATAATTTCACTGTCAAAGCTGAGAAATACTCAAGTAAAGACAAAGACTATACAAAGCATTTAGCTCAGAAGTATTTTAAACAATAATGTGCAGCCTTTTCAAATGCTCCTTCTGAAAAAGAAACATGAAATCTTGTTGGTTGTTTGTTTTTTGTCAATTGTGACCCAGCAGGACTGTAAATTCTTTAAAAAGGACAGTACACATGGGAAGTGTAAACAGGTTTGCAGTTACCCATTTTACACATGAAGTATACATGAAGTTTAAAAAAAATCAGACCTCTTTTCCGCTATTCTCTTGGCACAAAAGATCGCTAAAATACATTTTCCTCTCTGCTTAATGAAAGGAGTATTCCACTGACTCATCTGCTTCAAGTTAAACATATGTATATGCATTGGCAGGATTGGGAACTAATCGCCCTAGGACTACATTGTATGTAAAGCTTGAATTCTAACAAAAAGATTTCGGTAGCTTTGGATCAGGCTGAGAAAAGGATATTTGGATTCCTATCCGTTTGCTCATGAAACAGTTTTTATTCAGTCCATCAGCTCTCACCTGAAGCTTTGCGAGCCTTTCCTCTAATGTTTTGCCTTCCTTCTTTTGCATCTTTTTTCCTTTTTTTCTCTCCAAGGCAAGCAAAATTTCATCACTATCCAAACGGCTTTGAAACTTACAAAATTTTGGCCAAAATTTAAACAGAAGAGCAAAAATAGTCATCTGTGCAGAAAGAAAAGAAAGTCAGTCTTGACTGTACTAGAAAGACGGAGTTTGCTGTAAAATAAAGTATAGTTTACCGTGAGAATGCAATAACTATTTCTTTTTGAATACACAGCCTTGTTCCTCCTACGTACTGTGTCCTGACATTTCAACCCAGCTTTGCTCGGCACATGCTTTTTTCATCAGTGTGTTTATTACTGGTGAGAAATCTTCCTAAAACATAGTTAAAAGGCACTTTCTTTTTTATATATTTCCCTAAACAATTGTTTGCATTAATGAAAACATCCATCATTTTTTACAAGTATTCTTGATAAAATATACACCAGTAGAATTGCTTTTGCACCACTGTTCTGTTCAAGTATTTCAACTATTCAGTTCATTAGGGAGAGAGGGGTTTTTTCCTCCTTAAGAGAAAGGAAATACTTTTTTGCCTCTGGAAAGCCTCTTAAACCACATTACAGATCTATGAGCAAATCTTGGATAATTTTTAAATGATATAATCTCTCACAGGGTCTTTTTTGAACTAGAATAAGAAAAACAATTTTTAAAAAGCAAACAGAAGGGCTCAGTGAATTCTGTTGCTGCATGTACTAAGGCTCACATTTTTCAGTTTATTTAGATGTTTAATTCTCATTGAGAAATTTGGCTTCTAAGTAGTCAAGTATGCTCAGCACCTGACTGCTTCTGGTTTAAAGTACTTGAAAGTGACACTTGAATCATTGTCATATTTGAGTCACAACTTTTTGGCCAAGTTCTTTCCTTGGTTTTGTGCCACATTTCTGGAGTTCACTGTCTTTTACATAGGCTGAAATGAGACTTATTTCTCTTAGGATCCATACGTACCCTTTTGTCTGACAAACCACCCATCTTTTGCAATCCAAATATTTTGCGCAGTCGCATTTGATTTTTAAAGGTATTGATGGAAATTTGATAGGAAAATAAAACAAATTAGCTTTCTTGGGTTTAGAAGATAAGTCATAGATGATAGTAATGAGGAATAAGAAAATAATAAGTCTGTAGTAAAGGTTTATAGATTACTGTTTGGTCTGATTAGTAAAAAGATCAGAGAGAGAAAATTGCCTGCAGACTTTCTGTAATGAAAAGGGAAAGATTCAGTAAGTTGAGCTTTGTGCTTCACTCACATCTGCTTTTTTTTTTATATATAAATATTTTTTTAATATTTATATGAATGAATCCTGTAACTGTAAATTGCTTCTCTGGCATTAATCAAATTATAAACAAGCAATTCAAAAAATAAACAAAGTTCATTTCAACTGACAGCACTCCTAACACAGACCTGGATACCACCTTTCCCATATCAGCTGGCTGACACAAATTGTCAGTTTATTTGGCAGCAAATATCTGAAACTTCTCTGTCATCTCCACCATACAATCTTAATTGAAATGGATGACTCTAGTGTTCTACTTCATGGTTAGGTTTATGTATGGAGTCAAAATTGCCACGTAAGCAATAAAGGATGTCCTTAAAATCAGCCACACAAACTCTCCAAATCTGTTACAGAGATTCTCCCAGCTTCTTACCTGCGCCTCTCTAAAAATGTAAGGTCCTAGTTCTTTCCTGTGCTCCAAAATCTTCTGTGCTTGTTCAGTTGGGATGTCAATCTGCAAAGCTGGGGGTACGGTGGAATTAATAAAGCGGTCGATGATAGCTGTGATCTTATTCTGGACTGTGGCATCATCACAATGAGAATGGCACAAGTCCTGAAAGATGAAAAATAGCACTTTCAGTCAGTGTAAAGAGAGATGCAAGACCCTTTCCAGGGGCCCAGTGATCAAAGAGTAACAGTCATACAAAAATAATTATACAAAGAGATTCCTTCAGTATGTAGGATGAAATTCTTATAGCAAATGTGCACGGTCACAGCAATAGTTAAAACATGAGTGGGACTTCTGGTTTGCAAATGCAGATACACAGCAGTCATTGATTTTAGGTGATAGTCTCTGCCTGCACATTCTGATGGAACAGTTTTTGTCCTGCACTCAAACTGAGTAGGTTATTGGTAAATAGAAGGCACTTCTGAAAAGACAAACACACTTGCAGGTGTGAGATGCACCAATTTTCACAATGAGCTTGCTATGACTAGTAAAGTAACTTAAAAAAAAAAAAAAAAAAGACAAAGAAATGCTTTACAAACTCCACCAAGAACAGAGGGGAATATTTGAATATTTTGAGTGGTATAAGGTATTACAACCAAGAATGTTGGCACAAGAGGAGACAATTTTAGCTACAAGTACAGTCTTCCATTCATTTCTAGTTACTCCAGTCATTAAGATTTTGTAGTTTCCCAAAACCTCAATGTCTGAAATAATTCATGCAGGATAGACAGAATACAAAACAAACCTGAACTTACAAGGGTAAGATCTCAAAGGAGCACTGAGGTTTTCTGCTCTTGGTAATGTGACCCTATCATTCTGTTAAAACCTATTATCACCGTGTTTTCACACTCTGGTGATGCTACTATTGGGCTTTGACAGGAGAGAAAAATCATTCAAAGAGCTTCCTTGAAATCCTTTGAAACGTGTACTTTCCAGCTATCTATAAATATCAAGACATTTCTATAACAAAAGGAGATTACTGCATGTATCTTCCATAGGCACAATGAGCACTCCAGAGAATTTTCAGGAAGTGTGCTCTCTAAATGAAGAATATGCATTTAGTTTTGGTAGAGGAGGCTGGATATTTACTTTGCAAAGAAATTAAAAACAGGGCTTTTAACCAGAAATGTGGTATGTGGAAGAACAGTTTTGTTTTATTATGAATACTTTTTTAGTTTTGTGAAGGAAAAAAAGAATGATAACAGCTACAATGAAGAAAGTAAGGCAATACAAAAACATATTCAATATATCCTAAGAATATATTATGGTTTTCTTTGCTCATCTAGCACAGAAGAAAATGCAGAGAGCTGTAGTAAGAAGGAAGAAAAACAAGCCATAAGATATGAAGAGGAATGAGACGTGAACATACAGAAACAGATGGAAATGATCCACAGAGTTATATTTCTTCATATTTGTTTTCAAAAAATTTTTTTGTATTTTTTGTTTGTCCCAATGTGTGCCGCCAGCCCAAATGGGTTACGAGGAGCAATGCAGACACTGACTCCCAAAGGGAGTTCTGTCTAAACTGATGGCGTGATAGGGCTCAGACAACACAAGCATGCACTATGCAAAGTACTGCCCACATCTTTGGCAATATTCCTCCAGTTCAGCCTGACCCACAACACTCCTACTGCTCCAGCCCTTTGCTTCTATAAAGAGCATCAACTGCCAACCATGACAAATCGCATGCATGTAGAAATATGGTCAGATTGTGCTTTTTCTTGATAAGAAGACAAATAAAATTAACATAAATGAAGGAGAGGGGGTGGGACATAAAACAATGAGGCCTTTCTTCAGAAAGCAGACACACAAAGAAAACAGTCTAAACTACACTCCACATTTGTAGAAAGTTTCCATGTCCTCCAAAATGTAGCAATGAAGAGTCACAAATCTGAAAAAAAAAATGTCGGATATTGTGAGAAGCATTTATATCCTGTAACTTCAGATGCCCTAATGTGATGTTTGTACTATAAGATGGTCACTCTGTAACCAAGAGAGACAGCAGCACCTCCAGAGAGGATATCGGCCTACAACTTTGGGGTCAAAGCCACTGTGGCGACAGGAGGATTGCCCTCTGGAAGCAGAGAAGCTTCAGCTTCTAAAGTAGACCCCAAATTCAAATGCCAGAACTATCCAGTGAAAGTGCACCCACATGCCTGCAGCAGGATCTCCAAGTGCTACCGCAGCATCACCTGTGTTCAGCTCCTAATTTCTGAGCATGTTAGCTAACCTCACACTACCTGCCCTCCATGTGCTATGTTCAGGAGCCCAGGAGAGTCTTTGTTTGCTCCAGCAAAATCCCAGAGGCAACGGGAATAAGGAAGAAGTGAAACATCTGCCTTTAGTCCAGGGTGTTACTAGGAGGCTGCTGTGTGATTTAAAGTCTCACTCCAGAGGTTTCTGATTGTGCTTTGCCTCACACTACAGCAGCTGCTGGAAGCGGAATGCATGTGGAAGACAGAAAACCCCTGCTGACCTTGGCCACCTCCTCAGTGGCAGTCAGATGCAACTGTGCAGGGTGTAAGGGAGATGATGTCTGCATTTTACGTGCAAGCTTTTTGGGTAGAGACCATATTTACATTTGTACATTTGATTGAATTTCAAAGTTCTTTCTGATTTTTGAAAAACTACCCAACTCAGCAATAATCCCTCTGTTTAACAGTGTTTAGCTATAAAGACAGAATGAACATTTACTGCTTGCATATTTTCTACTGCTCAACACATGTATACCAAAATCTGGGCATTTGTTAGTAAGTAGTATCCCTTCAGAGATTGAAAAGAATGGTAGAGTTTGAAGAAGCACACAAAAAACATTCAAGTCATTAAAAAACAGCTACTCTTAAGAAATCAGGACTTTCATCAAAGAAAAAGACAAATAAATGGTGAAGGAGGTTTTACTATGAACAAGAAAATGCTTAGAGATATTCTTGTTAAAATTCTCCTAATTTGCAGTAATGGATGCATTTGCTTACAAGTTGAATGATGCTCCCCTTGTGCCGTTTTACCACCGTACCTTATACTTCTGTACCTCTTGCCAGAAGAGCACTCCGTTCTCCAGGAGGTCTCCTTTCAGGGACACAAAGCGTTGAAACTGATTTGCTGTCACTGGATTCAACAGCGCTTTGCGGAAAGCAATTATTTCACTAGATGAAGAAACCCACTTATTGTCCACATGCTGTCAAGAGAAGAAATAAATGCACCAAATAAACTTTGTTTCAAAAAGCAATAACAAAGGCATTAGTTAGCGTAAACTGTCTGATTCTTATCTTTGCACTGACCCTAACTTTCAGTAGTTTATGGGTTTATGACATGGATACAATAGAATTTGGCAAGGTTTCATTTCTTTCTTTCCTTTCTTTTATTTTCTTTCTTTTTTCTTTTTTTTCCAGTTTGGTTTGGGCAACATTTTTTGGAAAACGTGATGGGAGAGGAAATGACTGACAATGATTTAGACCATATGAGTACATACTATAAAGTATGGAAACAGCTATTGTTATTGATTATGGCAACAGGCTACTTTTCTAGAGAACAGTTTGAGTTTTGTGCAAACAAACAACAAAGAAAAAGGAACAGACAAACCACATAGCTAAAAGTTGTAAAATGCTTCTGACAGGGATCTCACTAACAAAATGAGCTTTGAAATGTGTTGCCATGATCACCAACAGAAGCTGGAGAATTTGCTCTCGGTGGAATAAAACTACCAATAGTAAAATAGAATTTAAAGTCATCGAGACATTTTGGAAATCCTCCCGCTGCAATGCAGGGAGCAGTAGGCAGCCAGGAAAGGGTGGAGAAAGAAAGATGGCTTATGCAGGGACAGTTTGTTTGAAATGAAGTTCAGGCTGGCCTGCCTTCCTGAACAAACAGTTCTTGTGCTGTCACTGAGCAGCAAGCCAAACAATCCCCCTTTGTTATCAGATGGATGAATGAAAACTGTCTTGTAACAGTGGTAGAAAACTCCTGAAGTCCTGGAGAGATGGAGTGCTGTTCAATGGTCTGCATGGGACAGAAGCATTTGTAGTTGTTGCAGACAGTCCTGGCAATATAACCTGATGCTAAGCTGAAAGACTTTCTGCAGCTTTGCTTAAAGACAGGGGATACAGTTCAGATTCTGCTGTGGAGCTTGCCAGGGTTGGGCGCCTACCCTTGCAGGAGGGTGCATGGTGGTTGTCCAAAGAGTCCTCTGGTTAAAATGAAGTCAGTGCAACTTAGACAGTAAGTAAGGTGGTATCTTCTCAGCCCTCCTCCAAATTTCCAAACATGTTCCCTCCGCTGTGACCAGGGTTTAAGAAGCTATTGGGAAAAATTCTTTCTGGGGCATATTCATAAAAGGAGGAACACAACGCTGCTCCCACCCCTATCCTGATGTACGAATACTGTTTAGCTTATGGTTTAATAACCTTAAAGCAGAATATGGAAAATAATCATCTTCCTGACAAACAGACAAAAGAAAACTCAGTTAACAGAACCCACATGCACTTTGGATCCCTTCCGAGCTAATGGTTTGCATGGATAATTGGTGACCGGGTCTCCAGTTTGATTTCAACAGACAATAAAAGTTCAACTGAATAAATGTACACAACTTGTATGTTGGCAATCACCAAGAGTTCACTGCTCTTCAAGAGAAAAAACTGGCAAACATCTGATGAAATGTATTATTACAAAGGTTTAAGATGTTTAAAATTGATATTATCTCAGTGCTGTAAGATTAAAATACAATTCTAAATGAAACAGATACTGTGAGATATGATTAAACCTGCCCACTCCACTGCATACTTCACATTCCCTTTTGTGTCTGCACGTAATCCACTCGCAATAATAAATAAACTACCAGATGCTGGAATGAACAGCTTGTCCCAATAAGTCCACAGCATGCAAAATACAGATAAATGTGCATTAAAGGTACAATACCAGTTTAAGGAGGGTTAACAGTGCTCTACAGAGAAGGACGAGACATGTTTTTTTCAAGTATGACCTCTTTAGCCAGGAAGGGAGAGAAATTTACCGTGAACATCCAGCAGGGAGCTAGATTCACCAGTGATGTGAGTAATTGTCCCACTGTAGCCAATACAATCATGCCTGCTTTTGACAGCACTGCATTTGGGCTTCACGCTGTCAGCAGGGAAATGGTGAAGGATGTGCGAGGTCTGAACAGAAAAGACATCAAAACTGTAGACACATGAGACATAATAAACTTCACTTGCCTTCCACATCCTAGTTGTCTTCTCCTGCTTTTGGCTTAGGAGATCTTCGGTTTTGTCCTTTACCTACAGTTGAACAAAAGATTATCATTGTATTTTTTTTAATATATTTGTTTAATGTTCAGCTCTCTAACTATTGAGACCACAGTGGGAGAATAATTGATGCTTCAACCATCTTCATTTGGCTCTTGGTACATGAAACTTGTGGACCCACATTGAACACCATCCACGGTTAAGCTATAAATGAGCCCTTGCTCATTAACACTGAGGAGTTAAGTCAAGAGGCAATGGCAGTGAAACGGTGCTCTTCCCCTGGTTTATCCTACCCATAATGCTGATGTACCACTTACATTGGGAATAGATTTTGAGTCTAATGATGTTCTTTTTTTTTAATATGAATAGGTTTTGTTCCTTTGGACAGCTGTATCAGAAATACAGACTTGATCCTTCAGCTTCTTTGTAGCAAAAAATACACCTCAAATCAAGGGCAGATTTTCGGAATAAGGACTACATAGCATGCCCACAGTGTTTGGTCACTGTGAAATATGAAGCCAAGTGGAGAATGTCATCTGGTTTCGTTTCTTCTAAAATACATTCTTCAAAGGACCTTTTCATCCTCTGAATTTGCAGTAAGAAAGAGAAAAGAGCAGTGAGACAAAAATGAAGGGAAAGACTAGGGAAAGACTAAAAGCTGATTAAAACTACTTATTTCCTGTAAACTGTTTATTAGAGCTTAATACAGCATTTTCGAAACTGCAGGGGCTACTCTCCCTGCCAGTAGTGCAGCAGGTGCAAGAAGAGGCATGCAAAAGCTGGCTTCCAGAACTGGAAGCAGCTTAGCCTCATCCCATGGTCTTGTGCCAGGGCTCATAAGTGAAGCAGAGTGCAGCTACAAATGGCAGAGGACTAGGAAATTTTGCTTCAATTTTATCATTATTAAGATTACAGGTTTTTTTTACCAGAATCTACTGATTCCTTAATGCTCTGAATCAATTAAAAGGATCCAGTTTGTGTGCATTTCTGACACTTCTGATAACCCTTTTGATGTTAAAAAAAAATCATAGAAAGTAAGTTTTATGAATCACTGCGGTGTGCATGTCTGTCCGCATGGTGGAACCATCAAGTTTCCTTCTGCTGTGACATTCACATTTCCTAGATCTTGTGGAAGTGAAGAGAACAAGTTGTTCTGCAACTGTCATGAGCAGGATGATCTCCCTGCATAGATCCCAGCCACAGAGTTGCTCCTGTAAAAGGCAGATGTTGGCTCTGCCCTTTCCCCAGTCTTTCTAATAGCCAGCAGAGTGAAAGGCTCCTCATTCTAAGTTTTTTGGCAACTTTTTAGAGTAACCATTCGGAAGCAAGACTTGTAGCAGTTAACATCCCCACCAAGCAGAATTTCAGAAGTCCAGCAGTCATTTCTACAGGCACTGTAGCTCCAGAAGGGAAAATATGGACACTGTATGAGAGAGTGAATACAGCATGGGAAGCCCACTTGCTTGTGTTCTTGTCCCCTTGGGCAAATCCTTTACAAAGCAGCATTTCTTCTGTGTTCAGGCAGAATGGCACATGGAGATTGCAACATTATGGCAAAGATTAACTTTCTCCCTTGGCAGCAGAGCCAACACCAACTTCTTCAGATTTAGGATCTAACAATAACACTGTCAGCCAGACTCTGCCTTCAGAGGAACTGCCTTCACAATTATCAAGCTAAATGCTTCAACCTGTATGTGCTAGAGTGTCTTTTTCAATGTAAACTGAATGTGAGTTATAGGCTGTTTTCCCCCGAACCTTTTTCTCCCAATGAGCCAAACAAAAAACAATGCCCATATGTGTTGCTGTTGTTAAAAAATTACCTTTGCTTGTCCCTCCGCCCCACGTTGTTCATCTGCCAGGAACAATGGTAGCCATTGTTCTTCTAATCTCTTCTGGATGCACTGCTGAATTTCTAGCAAAACCGCTGGAGGAAGCCGATCATGAAGGATTTGTCCCCATCCTCCACCTGAATGCATTAGCTAAGCAATCCAAACACAATAACACATGAAATAAACTTTTGTGTATACCAGAAGTCCTTTATCTCTCTACATCCTTGATTTAGCAAAGCATGAGCTTAACTGTAAGCAAAGCATTTAATGCATGCTTACCCAAGGCTCACATGTACTTTTCATAAAAGGGAACAGATTACATTTGTCCTTACCTATAATAAAATACAGACTCTGGCAAATAATACCCCAACTTGACCAAGTATATTTCGTAAGTATCAAGATGTATTTGAGTACCACAGCTCAGACTTGCCGTCTGTGACTTTACTGACATACCAAAAATAGAAAGCTGAAACAAGCCACTCTGCCTGAAAAACATTTTTACACTTTTTCTGAGCTGTGCTCTGCATGCCCTGGCTGTGGCCTCAGATCAGGATTTAAGAGAAATGTTCTGTGAGGACCTGGAAGGGTGACCCTGAACAGGAAGTAAGAGACCCCGACAACCAAAGCAGAACCAGACTGGTTCTGTTCCAGAAGTACTGGCCAAAAAATGTAGATTACAGTTGCAGAGATAGCTTGGGGAAAAGTAAGAGTAAAGCTGATGACAGACTCATCTCAGTCACAGCAACTAGTTTCTTAATGAATGCTTTTGTAACCGGTACCTGTTCTTGTTGCTGTCTGGTAGCTGGGCTGTTGGGTCCAAAGAAGTATTTTTTGTTCAGGTACTTGTTTTTAATGTCCTTGGACTTTTCCTCCCTTCCTTCTTTATCCTTGTGGAGCATCCTCCTGAACTGTTCAATATCTACCCAGCACATGAGATCCATCCTACAAACAAATTTAAACAGAATGTTTTCTTCAATATTGAGTTAATTTCATAACATTCTAGAGAGTTATTAATTTAACCACAAACCACCAAAGTGTTAAGTCCTAAATACCAGGTCAGATTGGACTGAAATTTTATGTCTGTTTTTCTTTGCTTGTACCATCTGGTGAGACTGTGGCACATGCTGAACAGACAGATCAAAAAGCATCTGGGGCGGCTCATTCAGGGTTCCTTATGGAGGACCCTGAATGGAGCAACCTCCTTAGCTTGCTGCTGCTAAATCTAGCAGGGACTGCAAACTAGAGACACAGAGAAGAGCTCACAGGGTGAATGCAAAAAGAAACAGATGAGTATGAACTGGTACTATGAGAATTTGAATTGATACTACAGGCTGTGGGCCACTGGGAAATAAGTCAACATTGCCGTTCTGCCTCCTGGTCCTGCCTTCTGACAGAGGAACAGGGATGAGAGGTTGACAGCTAGGAGCAGCAGCCCCAGGAATCAACCCCCTTCCTACCCCATGTGAGGTGCTAGAGCTTTTGCATTAGTCCACAAGTCAAGCAGACAAAAAGAATTTATGGTAAATCTTACCTCTATGGCTTTTCATGCACTGCCTTTTCATAAATGACTGATTCTACTACTTATTTCATTATTTATACTAAATGACAAATAGTATCTATAGGCAATACATGGCCATTCAATACTTATTGTTCATAATGGAGTGTATACTATCTATTTGAGTTTGTTTGAATGGAACATATATTGGTTTTATTCTTTAAACCAGAGGACATAGTAGTTGACATACCCACAATTTCAGTAATAATTCACATAACTGTTTTCTGATAGTATCTTACTATCTGGACTTTTGTGAGCATTTTAATGAGGACATTCATTGTATTTGCAGCAGGAAACATGAAGCATTAAATTCAGACAAATCTGTTTCACTTTTTCATTTGTTTAATAACGGGCTTTTTTGAAGGATTAATCTTTGAGTAAAACTTTCAAAAGCATCCAACTGATTTAAGAACAGATGTCTTACTTTCAAAAGCCTTTTGAGACCCATACAGGCCTAAGTTCTATTGAGACTGAAATTCTTTCATTTGCTAGTTTGTCAAAAGGGAAATAAGTTCACCCACAGGAAAGCGATCCAAGTTACTGTGGTTTATGGAGTTATTCCTTGTCATCTACCCATGCCAACTGACCAAATATGTCCATCTTACTTAAAAAGCCAAATATATCATCTTAAAGTGTATTAGCTTAAACTGTCTACAGCAATGGCTTATCCAAGCATGCTCTACTTTTTACTTCCAACATATCAGGAGCATGTGCAGGGTCAGTTGCTCTGGCAAAATGAACAAATTAGTTATAAATAACCCATTAAACCTAAGTAACACAAATTGTCCTGCAACTGTGTGATTGTATCCTGTATATTTAACAGGGTATAAATTAATGGAAATTGATTTTGTTTCTTACCAGAATTTGTGTGCAGGTGCTTAGCAACCTGACTTCATGAAACTTGAATCGCTTACAATTGGGCCACAACAGACTTGGGTTACTAGGTCTGGACCTATCTCTAAAACAGTTTTCTGAGACTTTTTCAAATGTTTTTCTTTAGGAATTTTTACAAAAGGCAAATTGTTCATAGATTAAGCATTTCTCCGGCCGGCTCTATCACTTAACACAGGACTTGTCTGTGATTAACAGAGAGACAGGAACTCACAGAGGTGACTTAGCATACTCCATCCTAGCCAGTCCACTGGTGATTGCTACCATTACCCCAGTTAGAGAGGAAGTCTAGACTGGTGGTCTTCTAAGTGGAGTGTGAGCATGCAAGGGTTCATGAAACAACCCACTGGGAGGAAGGAAGAAAATATTAGAGCTTCAGTAGTACATGCTTCTAATTTATTAAAAAAATAAATACGTATATATTGAGTATGCATGCTCAAAAAACTTTTACTGACAGGTGTGCACAATCAAAAGAGTTTGGAGACCACTGATCTAGATAACTAACTTAGAAGAAATGTGGCATCATGCTTGCTTGAACGTGAACACCTACACCATGAAATTTTCAGTCTAAGCTTGTTACCTACACTCTTTTTGTAGTCAATGAAGAAAAATAGCCGTATTTAGAAATGATTCATCCAACTGTTTCTAGATGTTCCTTTCAGAATTACAAGAATTGAGTCCAGAAGTATTTATCTCTCTGACTACAAAGGGAACCTATGATGATAAGCAGAAGTGGTGATATTTGGTCTTGGCCAGAGGAATCCTGTGCTAGATGACCATCCTTAGGCACTTCAGAAGAAAGTGACGAACATCCAATTTAAAACCACAGCAGTGTTTAGCTATAAGCATCAGCTCATGGGAACCCAGGTTCAAGGAAGTGACAATTAAGGGATTTGCTAGCAGTTACTTAAAAAGTACAATTGCCTTTTCCTAAAACAGAATAGAGATAAGTGAGGGGCTTGGGAAGAAAAAAAGAAGGAAAAAATGAAAGTGGCAAACTCACATTTACTTCTGCTAGAACTATTGTTTAAATCTTCATTTTTAAACAAGTGGGTTGTTTTTCAAGAACCTTGCATAAACTGTATCTGTTAGGGGTGCGTAGTTAATTCTGTTCAGATCAGTACAAACAAAACTACAGTTGCTTTCACACAATAAGCATAACATGGCTGTGTTCTATTTGTACGTTTTTGTAATGTCCTACCCTAATTCTTAAAATGTACTCAATTTAAACTGTACTAAAAAAGATATTTTTTTACTCATTGCTTCACTCAGGAATTTGCCACTAATAAAAGTATAAACTGAAAGTAAAACTGGACTACAAACACGCTATGAAGAAGAATTTTTACCCTCAAAAATAGTTAAGACAATTCAGCTGTCTGGACAATGTGCATGCCTACTTCATAAATATGCAAACACACACAAAAAAAAGATTAAAATCCATGAACATTTACATAGCCAAGATTCTCAGCAGAGATTTCTTCTGAACTTTAAAATGGATAAAATAATAATAAATGAGAAACATACCCAGCAGAGTGCTCATTAAGAAAAACCCAGAACTTTTCTAACTTCTGTTTGTCGTGGATCAGATCATACAGATTAGAACCTCCCGATTCTTTGGGAACTGGACACAAGTTCTGAGCTTCTTTGAGAACATCAGGGCAGGATGGAAGACCAGTGTCAGCAACAGTACTCTGAGGGAAGAAATGATTTCACTTGCATAACTACTTTGCTCGTCTCTGTATTTGCCCAGTCTAATAATCCTGCATTAAACAACTTCTGTTTCCATAGAACAGCTTTATGATCACTAAGAAAATAGATCGAGTTAAGGCCCTAACTCTTATACAGCTTAATTTTTATGTTTGCTTTAAGCATACCATCTGCAGGTTCTTTAATCAAATATATCAATACATACCTGTAATTTACTTGAATTTGGGATATTTGTTCAAATAGTGGAAACTGTCTTGTTACGTCCAATCATATAAAGGTGTATTATTGATGTAACTGACAGAAAACTGAATTTGTAATTAACACAATAGCTATCAATCATTACACAAAACCTGCATGGTAGAAATCAGATTATTTTCTTCTCCAAACTGGCATTTAGTCAGTCTTTCATTGCTGATACTCAAAGCGTTAACCCTCTCTGATAGAAAAAGAGTTTGTTTTTGTTAGTAGGTACTTGTCTTACCTCATCCTTCTTGGAAACACTCTCTTGATGCAAAGCCTGGAGCTTTCTAAAGTACACGGAGTCCAGCTGTCGAGTTTCTTCCACCAACTCCACCTAATAAAAATAATATCTTATGTCATCCCTACAGTACACATTATAGAAAGATGGAGAACTGGACAGGCAACTTGCCAGTGACAGTGGATAGAAAAGAATACGTTTGCCAATAATGAGACAGATGTTTAGGAGACACTAGAAGTCACATCCTTGTGACAAACAATTCAATTAAAAGCTCTGGTGGAACAAAATTTTCAGGTCTATGTGGTTTCACATGTAGATTTCTACAAAACACTGCTAAATAACCTCTTTAAGGGAAGAACACCGTATTTAAAAAATTGTTGAATTATAATGTGTAAAGCACGCCAGACTTACCTGATAGCCTCCACCAGCAAATTGCATTCCAAAGTGTCACTGAGAAGCAGAAAGCCAGGTCTTAAAACTATCACTCTCAGTGGGAAATAATAAAAAGATAAAGTGACACGTTTCCAGAAAAGGAAATTCGAGACAAGGATGACATCTTACTATAATATCTAAACAATTAAGTTGAAAGCTTTCAGACTCTCAGTCCTGTTCCTTTCTTCAGTCTGATAACAGTTAGTGCCTTAAAACCGTAAATTGTACATGATTGGAACTCATTAATTGTTGGTATTTTTTAACTTAACTAGAAGCATTACATGTACATGTATAGTTAGAGTAATGCTCCATGTTATGTGCAAACAACCCGTAACTGAGTAAAGAATAGTTTGGTGTCCCTCTCGGCTGACTAAACCATTCAAATGTAGGTTTAGGATATTTAGCAAAACTGACTCAATTAATTAATTAAAGTGATTAGCACTCCTATTACAAATATTAGAAAGCTGTGGTCTAATTAAACAAGAATTTGCATGCAAGAAAAAGAAGAGTTTTTAGATTAATATTCATTACACTTTTATGTAAACATGAATACCACACTAATCACCATTTTATCTGAATGTCCTTAGGCTCAGTGTAACTCTATTCCACTGTTATAAAGTGCTTTGGGGTATTCTTTTCTTTAAAAGAAAATGTAGTTTAAAAGCAAATAAGAAAATAATTCAGAACATTTTTCACAAACTTCAAACAGAGAACAGATAGAGGCAGGATGAGAGTCAATAATAAAAAGGAACTCTCCTGTTTTCATGTTTTGCTTAAAGATAAAAATGTAGATATATACTGACTGTGTCCCAAATAAACAAATTTGAACTCACCTAATTCTTGATAAAATATCTTGTTTCATTATGGGCCAAATACATCCTGATGTATGGGAGAACAAAGGGGGAGAGTAGAGCCAGGGACTGAAGAAAATACAAAGCAGACCTTTTCTTTGTGCTCAGAAGGAGTGTGGCTAATGCAACAGCCTGCACCCAGTACAAAGAGACTCGAGTGCCTCCCAGAACAGGTTGTTTTATGTCTGTTTATAATAACTCTTCACAAACACATATATTGTGCATTCAAAAGGACTTAGTTCTATTTTTTTTTTCAATCTCTGATTAGGATGCTTGCATTATTAGGGCACTTACTTAAAAGTCTGCCTGTAACTGAACACTTGCAAAGCAAAGCATCATCTAAACCAAAAGAGGAATAGATTAATCCTCAGTTAATTCAAGGAAATATTACCTGACACGTGCATTTAATTAACATAAAGTAAGGGTTTGGTTTTGATTCTTACTTTGGACGAGTTCTTGTATCACTAGAAGCAGTGAAAATGCTGTATTCAGAATCCTCAAAAGCAGAGCCCTTTTTATACGCAAGTGGTGTATCCTAATACTCTGCTTAGCCGATCATGTGCTTCTGCAAGGCATTAGCACTAGATACTAGACATTATCATACACATGTAAAATATGCATTTGCAAATTATATTCAAATTACTTTAATATTAGTCTGATAGAAAGTAAATAAAATTTCAGATTAATGAAAGCACCAATCAATTACACGTCATTCTGCAGGTCACAAACAATTTTAGATGAATAGCTTGGAAAAAATAACACAGAAAAGCTTGACAATTAAATAGAATATTTTGCAGATGTGTTTGGATTCCCATATTTCATTTTAGAAAGTTTCAACAATGTTCAAACTTTCAAAGTTTCTTAAGGAAATTAAGTTATCACAGGATGAGATAGAAGGTCCCCTTGTGAATTAATTAGAAGGTAGAAAATCAAAAATAAAGAAGTACAGAGTTTTCATAATGGGGTGTGGTTCCTATTGGAGTCTCCTAGGGATCTGTGCTGAAGTTGTTTTTTCAAATATATTCAGAAATTATCTGGAAAAGGAGGTGAGTGAGGAGACAACAAAGTTTGCAAAACGATTCCACAAAGCAAAAAAATAAATTGACCATGAAGAGCTGCAGGATTTCAGGATACTTAATGTCTGCGTGATACAAGAACAGCTGAATTCAACAACAATAAATGTTAGGTCATTCAAATGAGCTCCAAATTAGGACTTTACATTAGCTGCTATTACTTAATAAAGAGATCTTGGAATCATTGCAGATGGCTATTAGCTTACATTTTGCACATCCACTCAAAGTTCACCAGAAATCAAAAGGCGGTTAGAATAATAGGAACAATTAGGAAAGGAAAAAAAGAACAAAACAGAAAATACCATTCTGCCACTACATAATCCTTAGCGCATACAAATCTTAAGTATTGCTTGCCTCTCGTGAAAAGAACATAAAATAGCAAAAACAGATGGGATTGACAAATTTAAGAAAGGTATGAATTGACTTCTGTAAAAGGGGAAGTTAAATAGTCACGGATTTGTGAGTTTCAAAGAGATGTAATTGAAGTGGGTTATGACAGAGACATGTAAAAGCATTAACACTAAGGATATGACAAGATAACAATTGTTCACTGTTCCTCATGCTTATAGAATTAGGGCATCCAGTGAAATTACCAGGGAGGGATTTGAAAATGAACCAAAAGAAGTATTTATATTTTATATGCATATGAAGGTTCTTGTGATTTTCTTTGATGACATAGCAAAATAAGTATTTGGGTTCGTTTTCATAACCATGGATCGTAACTGCTACAGTGAGGCTGAAGATATACAGTGACCCAAGACACGTTTACATAAAGTCATGGGGAAAAAAGGTCATCAAAGACTATTAAACACAAAAATGTGAACAAGACATCTGCTTTATGAACCTCCTCAATTGCAAAGTGCTGAAGCTGGCAATGCTTCTGTACATTTTTTCTCTGTCCTTATACTCTATTCTTAAACATGTAGTACTACCCACCACCTAGAAATGGCCTTTTAGGACTTCCTAATAGGCCTAGAAGACCATTCTCAAATTTGAATTTAGGTGTAAGTTCTGCTACTTGTCCATACGTACATGCAGGAAAGTAGTAAAAAAAAAAAAAAAAAAAAAAAAAAAAAAACACTGTACTACAAAATCACTTTATAGCATCACAGCACAAAGAGAAATTTTGCTGTAGCAAGAGGCATTCCTTCCCATTCCACCAAGTGTGGGGTCTGTTAAGCCTGCAGCACCCTTTTAAAGGGGAAGTCTGCTCTTCACAAGAAGCTCAGCCTACTCCTTGCATCTTTGTAGAAGGGAGTGTGTGAGTGAGATATCCCATAATACTTCTCCCTTCCTGGCTGTAAATGAAGCAGAATTAAGTGCAGGAGTGGGGAAAGGCTGTATATGAAGGTTCTTGTGATTTTCTTTGACGACAGAAATTTTTCACAGTGTCATCCAAGCCCATTACCTTTCCGTAAGTGTTCTTGTCTGCTTCCACCATTTTCATCCATGGTTCTAGCAGAAGAATGAGGATATATTCTTCTGCTAAGTCAAAAAGATCCTCAAAAGCTGGGTCAATTTTCTGATAAATCATGTTTTTCTTCCTCTGATGAAGTCCAATGTCCATACTGGCAGATGGGGCAATGTAAGTTGCATAAAGGAACTGCAATAAAACAGAAGAAAGCCTTACCAAAGCAAGGTTTATAATACGCTTTTTTTTATGAAACACACAGAATTTGCCATTCAACATGTAAAAATAGAGAAACACAGAGCCTGGAGAATGTTTTCTTTTCACTAGCATCACATTGTTGAAGCACAGCCTTTTTTTGTCTTTTTTTTTTTTTTTTTCCTCCCAAAAGACTTCTTTTTTTTCAAACAGACACCTAGATCAAATTCTTCTTTCATTTTAAATGTTTCACAAATTGCTGTGAAAGACAATACTGAAGAGTCGGAGAAAAGCACTTTCTTCCAGGAATATCTTGAAAGCATATATTCAAGAATATCTCTCTGATACATCACAATGCTGACTGCAGCTAAGACATCAAGTGAAAAGAGAGATTGCCATAATAAAACTCATATAAATGCTTTCTCTTATTCACATTGTCAAAGTCCAACTATTTTTAAACATATGGTTGGGGATCAGATTAGTAGAAAAAAAACAGAACTTCTCTGTAGGACGGCACTGAAGAGTCCATCTTCGGTTTTTATTTTCACACAGTTTTGACAATGAAGAATGCAGGTTTCTGATAAATCTCATTTTTCTTTATGCTGATAAAATCCAGCTGTAACTAGTAGGTGAGCAAAGCAGTAGAAGGAGGAAAATAGTACATCTACTCTGTTTTCAAGCAGTAATAGAACACTGTTGTGATTAGATTTCTAGCACAGTGAGAGTATGTTTGAGTACATTAAATAATTATATTTCTGTTTGACTTAGATCAAATTCTGACTTATTAGACTCTTTCTTTCAAACAGCAATAGTACAAGACTACATCTCTATTCTTTTGGACGTTTTAAACACACCCTTTAGATTCTCACAGTATCAGGTCATTGAGGAATACAGAGCTACAAGAGCTGACATCCTCCAATTAGAACTTGTAATTAGTATATTTGCTGTTTCTGCAGGATTCCACTCCCTTTCTGTGCAGATGTAATCACTGAAAACAAAGACTGTAGCTATTTTAGACCACCTTATCACCACCTTTTTGGGCAACCTTTTTGGTAGCTATTATGGACCACGTTATCAGTGCAGCCCACAGGTGGAAGGGTATGGCTGAGGAAATAGGAAATTCACATGTAGAGTCCTAGCCAAAGAACAAGACCACATTTATCCTAACTTATAGCCTTCTCAGCAAATCCCTGAATAAATTGAAATTTAACAGGGAGAGCATTAATTAGGTTCACAGTGATTTCAAGTCTTAGAAGTTACTTTGAAGAACCCTAAAACTACCAGAGCTTCAGTTGTTCTAGCCTGATCCAATCCATGTAACATGTAAGATAGACAAATTAGAAAGGAACAACCCAATGATAAAAAGATGTGATATCTTTAGAAATAGATTATTTAAAGAGAGGTTAACCGGTTAACCATTTTATTCATCATTAGGGATATATTGGTCCACCTGTCATGATTCATAAAACCCCACAAGCAACCTGCAAATAGGTGAAAGGGGCTAAAATAGGTCCTCAATATTTTCACACACATTTAGCCTCATTCCTTAAATGGCTGGTCATTTTCAGTAAAGTTTTAAGAATAAAATAAAAAAATGAAAAAACACAACTTACTAGGTGGTGTTCCTCTTTCCCTCATGATTTTGTACGCAATGGATTAACTTAAATATTTTTACCATTGTTCTTTCGAGATGACAAAAAATATCTACCTACAGGGTCAGAAATTGCCTAGATTTCTGAAATTTTAAATAGTCCAAAACCTATTGGCAATCTGCTCACACAAACACTGTTGTAATGTTTTGCTGTATTAGGGACTGCCTTTGAAGGCTACTCAACCTGCAAAACTTCTCTCTAACCCTGTTTAATTTCATGTGAAAAATTAGTGCATAATAAAGAAATACTTTCTTTTTTGTTTGTTTGTTTTTCCATAGACAATTGTTAGGGCTGGTAATACATGTGAAACAGAAATTTAGAGGTGGTTAGACCTCTAAACCTAGATGTGCACTTTTCCAAACATGAAGAATCAGACACTCAGAGCTGTAATCAGTACAGCCTCTTCACCTTTGAAGGATGCAGATTCACACTGTCTGACAATTTGGTGTGATGCCATCTTTTTGCTTTAATCCTTGTAAGAATCCATTGCTATGGAATTTGACCCACCAAGTAAAAACATAACATCACAAAGCAATAAATTGACTGCATGCACTTGCAAATGGGGTGTCCCCTGCTGAGGATGCAGGCACATCTGTAGGTCTGTGCTGATTTCAATGCAAGGACTGTGGGAAGACCAACTGCTAAGAGTTCTAGGCATGTCAGAAAAGAGGAAAAAACACAGCCTTCAACACTGGGCAATGAAATTAGCAAGAGGAAAAAGAAAAAAAGGAGAAAAAAAAAAAGCATTGTGTCCTTTTAAATAGAATGGTCATAGCCTTTTTAGATTCCTATGTCATGGAAACTTTATGGTTTTCTCAGTCTCAGTGGAACAGTGAAACTGTGGTATTGGCCAGTGTCCTAAAGGATCAACAGAAAAAAAAAATGACATTATATGAATTTGAAGTTTATAGAACTCTTACAAAAATCTTAGGCATGTGATATCAAGTGCACATCATGCTTCATTTACTCGATGTTTTGTTTCTTTTGTAAAATACAGAGAACTTTCCTACCTGCCAGCTATACATTTTCCTGTAAGTGCATTAGAAGTGATGGATCCAGCCCAAAACCCTGATCTGGAATTTTGATCAGAGTTTGCATCTTGACATTAATTATGATGGCACAAAT
Organism: Anas acuta; assembly: GCF_963932015.1. Classification (NCBI taxonomy): domain Eukaryota; kingdom Metazoa; phylum Chordata; class Aves; order Anseriformes; family Anatidae; genus Anas; species Anas acuta. The sequence goes on from NC_088980.1 coordinate 136,525,037, forward strand.
CTGAAAATATGAAATGTTCAGGAAATTCAGATTAAGAGTTTGGTCTCTTCTACTAATTTTCAAATCAGGGATTGTTCAGGCCTTGGGTTTTTTTGTGAATTCACCTTATATGAGAAGACTTTGGTAAGTAATCTCAGAATGACTAGAGTAAAGCAAAAAACACACCAACAATTTAAGTCCAATGCTTCACGTTGCTGCTCTTTGGTGTGGATATTGCGCTGATCTAAATGAGGGGCTTGTGCAGCTGCTTGACAGAATTACATGATTGGAAGAATACAATGCACTGCCTGGCCTTAAATGGAAAGGCTGCACTGCCTTAACCTCCATCATCACTTTCCATTAACATAAATCTTGCATCTGACCCTAGAACTTCACAGTAATGAAAACTTCCTTTATCTAAGCTGATTCTAGTGTTAAAATATTGTACTTCCCATAGCTATATTAAACTTTCCAACTCTAAGTAACATTTTTTTTTTCAAAGGATGCATCTGTTTCTTCATTGTTTTTCTTTCCCAATTTATTTTACACTCCCGCGTGTATGGTTATAGTGAATAATGACATACGTTCCTGGGTGATTACCAGTACCCATCACTTTTCTTATGTATCAGATTTCATCCTCACTCTATGTTGGTGTTGTTTTTTTTTGTTTGTTTGTTTGTTTGTTTGTTTTTGTTTTGTTTTATTTTTTGTTTTTCTCTGAATGAATGAATATACATCCCCCTGAATGAATGTGCTTCTCTATCATAAAGCTATATAAAAATACCTAACAAATGAAACAATGAGTAGCAGACACAGCAATCCAGGTTTGCTCTTGTTCCTAACAGGAAGCAGGCAGAACACATACAGAATACTCTGGATGTCTTTTTCTGTAATAAATAATAAAATACATAGGATGATGTGTTGGTAGAATCTGATCCACATTCTCTTAGGAGTATTTGGTATGACTATCTTATTGTGCCAAAGGTGAGCACAGAATCTGGGAGAGCATCTTTTCCATAAGCAGACCCTGTAGATTGGATGCAGCTTGACTCTTAACAGTGTTCCAATGAAAACAAGAATAATTTTTGTGCAGCCTTAAAAGGCAAGCTTGAGAATGATACCAAATGTTGCAGCACATGTGTTGATTTGTTATGTTACATTTCAGCTGTTAGTTATGCTAATGGAACAGTTTCACATATTTCGTTTTGATGTATTTACTTTAATGGCTATGTGTACATAGCTCTTTGCAATTGCTTAGTAACACCGATTGTGCGATGTTCTGCTGTCACCACCAGGCCAGCACTGGAAATTTTGATAAGAAAAATAAAAAAGACCTGAGCCGTAATTTTCAACCATGCAACCATATCAAAAAGAGAGGAAGATGGTGTGCAATTAATCTGAATTAAAAACTGAATTGTAGCTCTTAACCTGAGATCATCATAGACCATAACCTAAGACTGGTCTACGAAAAATATACAGGAAGATCAAGACACAGTCTAGATACAGTAGGTTAAATAATTATTTTTTTTACTTAAAAAAAAAAAAAGAATTTTTTCATGTTTTTGACTTTACACAGACTGCCACTGCCACACTCCTAACTCTCTGATTAAACAAGCCAACTGTGCCCACAAATGGCACAGTAAATTTGGGCCAGTATATCTTTGCCTAATGGAAAGAGGGATTTATCCAACCTGTTTGTGAATCTCCAACATCTTGACTTTTCCGAGTAACAGTCCCTATCAAGTTTCCCCAAAGATTATCTAGTTAAGTATACCACAAGTTCAGAGACTCAACTACAAAGTTAAAAGGATAGGTACAAAACGTCCACACAGTCCAACTTGCTTGTGCAGCTTCTTTGATAGATGAGAGTTCTGAAGAAGGACACCAGGAGAGGCAGCCAGCTTACATGTCTGTTGTGAACTAGGTCCCTAGCCACAAACCCATGCAGCTATGGGAGATGGTCAGCCTTAGGAATGCCATCGGTAGAGTTAAAGGGGAAAAAAAAATAAACAAGGTAGTACTTCAGGTTACCCAGTATGCAAGAGGGAGAGGGAGTCCAAGTTTCAGCCTCTGCTTAGAGTTTCCATACAATTAACACCAATTCTAGTGAAAAAAATGGACAAATATGCAACATTGTGTCATTTGCCCCAGTAAAACTCCCAAGTTAGAAGAGAAGACGAATTCAAGATGCTCAATAGTGTAAGCCATACAATGAGATTATTCTCCACTGCTCCCTAGAGATATTTGCTCCAACAACCTCTGAAGTAGTTTTGCTCTATTACAGCGTATATTCAAGTATGCAGATAGAATATACTCCCACACGAGGTTTACAGAGGGAAAACAGACTGAAGTTTCACAAAATGATGTTAAAAGTTGCTTGGAATCCTTCTCACAATATCACACTGCTGTAGCATCCTTTCCTGGCAGTATCAGACTATTTTGCAGTCAGTAAGAGCTATCAGTACCCATGGCCTGGGGTGAACCAGCTTAGATTTGTTTTATTCCCTGACTTAAAGTGCATATTCTATTAAAAATACTTGTTTATAGGAAACATCCATTATGCTTGACAGTAAATAAGGGTCTAAAGATCAAATCTGGGGGTGGAGGAGATGCTTATGTAAAGAGTATGAATGCCCTGACAACCAGAAAAGGAAAATCAAGACTGACAACTGAAAGATCCATTTTCATGACTTAAGGTCAATATCTGAGGCCTGGACTACAAGACCTGCAATTTTAACCCACGTAGGAGATGGAAAGAAAGGTAAAACATGATTAGATGGTTTATAAAAAAATGTTATCACAGATGTTAACACTAAACAGGAGGTTTCCAAATACGACGTAGAGTAGCAAAGGGGAGATTAGGTAAACTGAGTATAATAGATAAAACTGGGAACAGACAACAGAGCCTAGAAATGAAACTATGCATGTTTAACATTTAAATCAAGACATTCTGTGGAAGTAAGCCAAAGAGCTTCTTTTATTGTCCAAAACCAGATATACTTTGGTGTGAGTTGTCAAGATTTGGAAACTTTTCTATCTTCTTTTCAGTCTTTACACTGAACAAAAGCATTTGTGAAGGGAATGAACAAATTTATTTGTGAAGAAAAAATACATTATTTACAACTTACTTGAGCTTGCTTGCATATTTTGAAGGGATGAAGAGTTTCTTGGTAGAAAAGCTGATGATAAGCCTGTAGGTCAGCCCAAAAGTACGCACTGTTCTTCCACAACTAGAGATGAAAAAAAATGTAAGTTATTACTACCCGAATATCAGGCATTTATAGAAGGTTGAGTTTCCAATGCAAGTAATTATTTAGCTCCTTGGGGTCATCATAAATCAAGCTCAATTTAAAATGGATTTAATCTTCTGTTGCATACTGGCAGAAGGACAACATATTTAATGGCATCGTCACTGTGATACTATATCTTTTATTGTATCCTTTATGCATAATTGGCCATTAAAATTGTTAACATTGTAGTTAACATTTGAAGAGTAACCACATTTCAGTGGCATAAAGCCAGCACTTAAGAAGAAATGCTGATAATGGACATGCAGAATTTGTGCCACGGTGAAACAGCATTTTGCAGCAATAACCAAAACAATTAAATATTGTATACTTGATATATGTTACTGTGACTATCGTTGCATTTTTGTTACATGAATTTCTGAGGCATAGTGTCTTGGAACCAGTTCATAAATTCAAACAAATGCCAAATTATCTTTTAGAAAAAGGAGTCTAAATCTTTCCCCAAATCCTCTGTTTTAATTATGGTGTTTGGATCTGAAAAATACCCTGAAACCACCATCATTGGACAATAATGAATGTGTTTCAAAAAGATAGGGGCAGGAAACTTTTTTCCACAAACTTTAGCCTATGAAACCTGGCATATAAATGAAGTAGGTTCCACAGTTTTAGACAAGCCCTTAAGGAAATAATTTTCAAAGGAGTTTGGCACCTGCACTAGAGGATATGTGGGTTGGTGCCTATCTCCCATGAAAAATGAGTTACTTTTACTTAGATTCTATCTGTACACATTTAACATTTTTAGTTGAAGGTATTCAGCTTTGAAAATGTTGACTTTTTCCTTCTGGTAGCCAAAGGCATTTCTAGCTACTGCTGCTCAATTCTGGGTTGTGTTAGCAGTGAAACAGATGTCCGTCTTGATCGTATTCAAGTCTCCCCTAAAGACTCAATGTTCCTCAAAAGCCACTAAACACTGACTCAGATCAATAAATTGTTCCAACCAATCTTCAATTTACACCCAGCAATGAATGATGACTTTACTGACTGCAGGGAAGAAACAGTGTTACGTTTCTCAGAAATTCAAAAAGCTTCATGGAAGTAGAAGAACGTTTTTAAAACATTGGAGAGTTTGGACATTGCTAACCCAACAAGCAAGAATGAGACAGATTATCATGAGTAATAGCATAGCGGATTTTCCATCTTTATAAAAAATGTTTTTGTGGGTTAAGACCTCATTTTTTCTGCCAAGTTAAAGGCCAGTTTTTAAAAACGATTAGTCTTTTTTTTTTATTCCTGATGGTACATTCAGATTTCCAATAGGTTTGAGACAGTTAGGATCTGACAGCTTGGTTAAGACCTGTCATTAGTTTGAATATACATATGAACAGTTTATTGTTGTTGAGGGATTGTAGTCTCACAAGTAATAATTCATCCAGTCATCAATCTTTCTTTCTCCAATTTTTCTTTTTTTTTTTCAGTCTGGCTGCCCTCTATAACTTGGCATTCAGTCAATTATGGACTAAATTATCACAGGGTAGGAAAATGCTCATACCTTATTCCCTGACTTCTCACAGAAGTGTGTGAAGTAGTAGCCTGCTCTGCTCTCCAAATAAAGAGACTGCAGCATGCTTTCCATTATTGATCTCCCTAAGACAGCACTGCCAGCAGCACTTTTCCCCTGGACAAAAAAAAATATATAGTTATACAACAAGCAATAACAGGCTTTCATTATTTTTAAATGTCAGTACATTGCAATGGAGGGCCATGCAGTGTGTTCAATTAGTACCTTCATCCCAAGAAACCAGACTCCATTTTCTATTACATGTGCAATTGATCATAGCTCTCCTTACCTTTTTCCTATTAAATATTCATGTTTTATGGAGTAAATCTGATGACTTAAGGTGCGTAGAGCAGCAAAATGACCATAGTATCCCATAGGTGGTTCCTTGAAATAGGAAAAGAAACTTGGCCTTAATTCTGTCATTGACTCTTTAGCACTGAATCCAGGGAATTGTAGTGATACTAAACTATATCACGTAGCTGTCAAAAGCTGTCTCAGCTCAGGCTACTGCGTTTTGTACTAACAGAAGTTACCAAGTGATATTTTTGGTCAAACCTCATAGTGGTTAATCTCCATGGAATAAAATATGTCTCTTGGAGGTATGCCACCAACATCAGTAACAAAATCATGAATATTGTAAGGGAGGAAATCCATACCCTTTACAGCAGCTAGCTCCCAGGGCATTTGAGGAGGAATACATCCATTTTGCCAATGCTCACAGAGAAGCCAGAGGAAGTTACAGTCTAGTACATTAGCTTCTGATGATCATGAAAAAGAAACTTTGGCTGGCCTGCAACCTCTGATAGAAAAGGTGAAAGTAGATGAATCTTGTGGCTGATCACCAGTTTCTTTCCAAGCAGTAACAGGGACGGAAAAGGCTTCTGAATCAGAGTAGGAAGATCCCACTCCCCGGTATGAAGTTAAATTGTGGATCCCTGCATTCCCCTTTACATTGTATTTATGATAGCGAACTGGGGGGTCCTGACTGTAGGTTCCAGCCTAGCCTTCCAAGTGTAAACAGATAGAATTTTCCTTCCTTCGGCCAGAGAGAAACCCTGCATGATGAAGGTGCATAAAAACTAATAGTTCATGATGTAAACATTTCCTGAATGTAAGTTTCTAAATATAAATGTCCCTAATTGCAAAGACAAGGCTTTTTTCTTTCTTTTTTTTTTTTTTTTTCTGTCAAAATTAACAGAGAAATAAAAAGAATGCAGTGAAGTAATAAACAAAGTATGGTTTTGGTGTGAAAAGCAAATAATCTTGTGCTCAACTGATCCAACTAATTCCATGCATGTGTAAACAGGCCCAGATTTCATAACATACTTTTTTTTAGGTATGAAGCCATGGGTATTGGTACCTCTGTGAAACAGCAATCTGCTTTGTGAACGATCCACAACCATTAAAGTTTTAGATATGTTTTAAATTGCTAAATCTGGACATCTCAAATTGCTTGATTCGCCAGCATTTTAGAAGTTATTAAGAGAAGGCTCTTCTGTGCAGCCTGTCCCTCCTGAGGCTTGCTGGACTGAGGGCTTGCTTAGGAGGCAATAATTCAACAAACAAAAGAACAAAGAACGCAAGCAATAAAGATGACTTTTACAACTGAAATATTTTCCCCTTATGAATTTTACTATTTTAATGACTTCCTATGCCAGATTCAGTTCTCAGTTACACTTTAAGTCTGATATACTTTCCTAGGTAATGATTCCACTGAAGCATTTATCCAGTGAGTTTTCCATAATAGCCTATTGAACACATGGTCACCATGGAGAAGATCAACACTTTCTAGTGAAAATAAACCTCTGTATGTGCCATGATTTCCTATCAAATAGGTGACAGATACCACACACAAAATGCTGACATTCTAATTATACCTCTGCATAAGGCATTGACATTCACATAATCAAACCCATTTCCCCCATCATTGCCTACTTCCCCTTTAATACTACAGAATAAAATATTTTAACCCATGATTCAAGACAACTAAAATTTTCAGGTACTACTTACTGGGAGCAACTCAGCATAGGTGTACTTTCTACGAGCCTGGTATTTCATTTCTGTAGAGTCATCCAAAGTTATACAAGGTATCACGTCCCTGCTCACTGACTTTGGCCTAAGTCCACCAAAAAAAGAAAATATTTAAGAATAAAACTAAAACTGTCAATGAAATAAACAACTAAGAAAGGACATCAGAAGGGTAGAAAACACAGCAAGCAGTAGGGAAAAAGTAAATGGAGTTCAAACTTACAGTGAATGTAAAAAACGTGAAGAAATATTTTTTTCATGTGACCCCATGGAAATAACTGACACAACATATCTTTAAGGCCAAATGCTTGAGGTGAGTTTAGAGAATGTAAATGTATGTAGAGAATATTAATGGTTACATGAAAGGGTAAAAAGTTTGCATTTGGAGAAATAACCCTTTTGTGTTGTGGCACAAACAAATGAATAACTAATCAGACAGGAAGAAATTCTCCATGCAAGCAATCTATACCATAAATGTGCTTCACTAAGCAGAATACTGTATTAAAGATAAGTATTCATGAAAACAGTAGGATCTAAAAGCCTTTCATAAATGTTTGAGGTGTATTGGAAAGATGTACTTTTGTGTATTTTTGAAGTACTTTTTGAAGTCCTTTTGTGCTTACCACTTTCTAATGCTAGAAAAGTCATCCTTTTGGGGGCTCTGACGTGAAGACAAAATAGGTGATAACCTTGATGAACTCTTCAAAGAGAAATCTGGTGTGGCTAGTTTCAAAAATGTTGGTGTGCTGGTTCTACTTCTCTAAAAGATACAGCAGAAAAATAGGGCAATTCGTTTTTTTTTTTCCATCTTTGCATTTTCTTAAAATGTTCTCATTAACTACTCAAAAGCATTAAAAAGGTGTTCAGGACCGTTGTTCCTTATCGATCACAATATGTAAAGCTGGTAATTGCAAAAATCTTCTCTGAGTATCTTCCAAGATTTTTCAGGACACTTTAATAACTATGATAACTTAGAAATTACATTTTTAACAGGTAGAAGTACGTTACATACACTTTGCATAGAATTACAGAGGATGGCAGGTGAAAAGCATGCTTTGTGAATCTTGAGAATCTCAAGGACACCTTGAGTAACTCTCTGTAAACCAGGGCTGTATGAGAGATACAATTGTTCAGACTAAGAGAGAAAGGGTGCATTCTGCCACACCTTCACTAACTTCTGAACAAAATCATGCTATGACTTTTTGGAGATGTCAGTTGTACTCAGAGTGCTCTCAGAAATCCAGCCTGTTCATATGAATATGAATAGATTCAGAAGTCCAGATTTCTCACAGCAAAAACAGCAGCAAGAAATCAGCTGATTCTGTAAGAGTCACGGGTGCCAGGTCATAGTTTTCTTCATGCACTGAACCCAACAGGGGCTGGAAAACCTGCAGAGTTAGGATCCTGTCTCCATGACCTACAGCTAGTCCTGGGTCATTAGCACACCTCGTGAAGCCAGAACTGGTCTCTGTAAGAAGCAGCTGCTTCTGGCCCATTCCTGCTGTGCTCAATGGGAATCTCATCCTGAACTCAGCTGCTTCTGAACAGGAAATCTCTCCCACTGTTTTTCCTCCATTATCCCTATGAATTAGCTTTTTGAAAACATGCATTATAATTGTAGTCTAAAACCATCCACTTCAAAGTAACAGAGGTGTGTGTGAACAGATCTGTGGCATAGACCATCCAGTTCTTGATACTGGAATCACACTCTAGAGTCACATTCTCCAACTGCCTCCTGTCCAGAGTCTTAACACATCATTGCTGAAGACCTGCTGCTTTCACTGCAATCACCTCTCAAACTGAGGCTTTCAGGGAAGAGGAGAGTCAAAACTGAATTGGCCATCTGCAAGCTACATGCTGTGAAAAAGACAGGTCACTGTCCTGTGGTTCATGGCCCTCTGTAGAAAACAAAAATCATGTGTTGCTAGATTATTGAAGTACTGTGGTGTTAGAAGCTGAGCAAAACTCTGCCCTTTTTACAAACATGAAAGTAGATTCAGGGTAACTGCAGTGAAGTTGTAGAAATTACTCTGGATTAAGATAAGGCTGGCTGAGGGGCAGAATCTATGCTGCTAGAACTTTAGTATTTTAATTCTGAGAATGAAAATAAAATGTGTATTCAAAAGACTTACAAAATAGCCAGGGTATAACTGAGAAGAAAGTTTGGCTCAATTTACAGTGACCTGTTGCATAAAATGCAGTAAAATTATACTTTATTTTGCTATATAACCATCTGGAAGAGACAAGCTTGCTAAATCTCGACTTCCTAACAAGCAAGTATGATATGCTTGTTACACTGAACTCAAGGAGTTTTATTGTTATTTTTGATGGGACAAGGCTTTGGTCTCAATGTCATGATGCTACCTACCTGAGGAAGCATTCTGGGCACGCAAGATTTAGGTGTCAATGGCAGCAATGATACCATTTGTGGGAAAGGATCAATGTCTACCCTCGGTCTCTCCTGGCACGTGTGCCAGAACTTCAGTTGTGCACTGGCAGTATCTATTGCTGTTGAATGAGTGACACAGAACCTGGGACCCCTAAAGAAAAAGAAAATGAAACAAAAACAAAAACAAACAAACAAAAACTAATAAGTAGAATTTTTCCAAAGCATGAAATACTAGGCTATTTGGCTTTTTTATTTATTTTTTTTTTTAAGTTATGTTTATACATTGCACTCTAACAAATTTAAAAACAATCTACACGTAAATTAACTTAGGTTTCAAATACTGCACCATTACACAGTTGCCTTTGTATGAGTCTGTAGTGGGATATGCCACATTCATCCCACAGCAAAGAATAGGAAAGAATTTTAGGTCACAAGACATAGACCACAGCTCTCATGAGGCTTCACAGCAAAGTACACAACTGCAGGTATTTGTTTCTGCCTGCAATTTGTTGATACCCCTTGGGGAAGAGAGAAGACCTTCAAAAATCTAGCTAATGTTTTGGAAACAGGCTAGAATTTGTATCCTTGCTTAAGCTGTCAATATGCAAAGGCATTTTGTATAACAGACATTGAACAGTAAAGTCTCAAGGTCAAATTCCACGTAGATGTATACACAGAGCATCCTCAGAAACTTGAGAAGGGCAGTATGGGGAATAGGTTAGGACAGAATTAACCTTCTACGCCTGCAGGGATTTCTCTACCCTGCAGCCAAAGTTTATTAGAATGGTATCCAAGGTAGCTATACACAAGGTAGCTCAGATGCTCTGGCAGTAAAATAACAAAGGTTCAGTAAGGCAGATCTACCTGTCTTCTCAACAGATTGCAGTGTAGTTTAGTCTCAACTGAAAACTTAAGAGGCAACATCTGCTAGTATTTATGTGACATTACTTCCCATAATTGCAATGGGATAAGTGAGAAGAAATAAACCTAGTAGGCTTATCAAAGAAAAGGGAAATTTGTTAAAAGTAGAATCTTAGTTCATGTTAATTTTTTCATACCAGTAAAGAAGAAGAGGTTTCACTACTTCAGGCTGAATCCGCCTTAAATGCTTTATATTCCACTGATCTCCACGTAGCAGATCAAGTCTGAATAACACTTCAGAAGTGAGGAAATAGTCTCCACTGCTCAGCAGATAGAATTTTTTCATCCTATCAAGTTGCCTTGAGTCAAACAAAAATAGTCACATAAGCATGTATCATATGCTATACAGAACTAAGTACGGTACATTCTGCTGGTTAACCTGCTGTCATGCAATGTATCTAATTGCAAGTGGCAGAAGCCAAAACAATTTTTCCACAAATTAAAGACAGGTTGTGTATAAGAAAAAATGTACAGTGCCTTAGGATAGACAACCTGAATCTAGTAGAGCCTTCCACTAAAGCAGTTTGTCATACAGAATGCCCCACTTGTGATTTTAAGTTCTTTTGTTCTTTTTGCCTCTCTATCGCTTTCTGTTTTCCAAATTTATTTCTAACAAAGCCTTAATGCTACAGTGATTCTGAGCACATGTAAGTTTTGCTTTATGAGCTTCAGCAGACTCATTTCTGACCTACCTGTCAGTATACTCATGATTAATTGTGTCCGTTCTATTCAAACATTATTTATTCTGAAATCCCAAAACCTCCATTGATCTGTGTTACAAATATAAAAAATAATAGGAATAAATGATAAATAATGGAGAATACCTTTGTTGCCTTGTAGTGTCCTTAAGAACCTTTAGTCTCTCAATATCCATCCAGAGACACCAATACCTTTCCCCAAGTGTTCCTTTAATGAATTTCTTGAATCTTTCAAACTCATTTCTGTTGCCGGCATCATACGTTTTGTGGCTAATACACCAGGCAGCCCTACTGTCAGCCCCATCACTTTCAGAACTTGATCTTAAGCTCACTTCTTCAGTATCCTGTTCTCTTACATCTCTTGTGGAGTCTAAGACTGTAAATGGAGAAGAACTTTGGGAAAAGAGTGGCTCTGCTGTACCACAGGCAACTTCATTATCTGCTAACTCGTGTGCAAACACTTCAGGCTGTTTATGGAAATCCACGTCACTCTCAATCTCGGCAGACGGCTGGTGGCTCAGTTCTGAAATTGATTCCTCCATTGCTATGGTTTCTTCTGGTGTCTGAAGAGTTGCATTCTCCTGCCCACTTTCTTCTTTTGATGCACTTTCCAGTTTCTGGTCTACATAAATTAGCTGAGTGTGAGAAGGAGTTTCAGCAATGGCCACAGAAGAATGCTCCTCAGCCTCTCTGGATTTCTCCCTAATATCATCAGCTTTTGCTGATGCAGTCCTTGAAGGGGAAAGGAAACTCCGTTGGTGATATTCCTTAGACAGGGAACCTGCTTCTGCATTAAATCAGAAAAGATCATTGAACACGCTTTTGGTTCAGGACTGCTCTCTTGCACATCAACATTTCCAATGCAATTTATTCATACTGTGCTGCAGCAGCAGAACAATGAGACCGTGTTGCACTGCAGCGCAGGTATCAGTGGAGGTGCTTCTGCTCTTGCTATCTGGCAAGAAACTCAGCCCCATGACTCAGAAACTCATTCCCTATTGCATTCCAGCAGAACAGCAGAGTTCAGGAATAACTCCCTCTGGAGTAAACTGTCCTGTTTACTCAGCTGAATATCACAGATCCTCAACATTTGTTAAACCACCTTCTTGTGCAGCAGGGCCTGGTTTCTTCCCTGAGCATTTGCTCATGGTTTGATCAAAATCACAATTCATAGCAGGGTTGTTTTCTCTTTAGGCATAAGGAAGCTAGTAAGTGATAACTCTTTGTATACTTACGTTGATTATTGCAAAGTGTCTAAAACATCGAATGGACCTTTGTTCAGCTGTCTAAAGTCCTGGCATACACAGGAGAACAACAAAGCCCTTGATTATGTCAAGGACTCTGGAAACATTTAACAACTCTGCAGTTCAGTCTGCCACCCAGAAATCACAGAATCACAGAATTGTCTAGGTTGAAAGAGACCTCAAGATCATCGAATCCAACCTCTGACCTAACACTAACAAGTCCTCCACTAAACCATATCGTTAAATGGCTCCTTTCTGTTTAGAGATGTTTTAAAACTAATAAGTCCATACCAGTGACCAGACATGTTTGTTTGGTTGTTGGTTGGTTGTGTTTTGTTTTTTTTGTGTGTGTTTTTTGTTTTGTTTTGTTTTTGTTTTGTGTTTTGTTGTTGTTGTTGCTGTTTTGTTGTTTTTGTTTTTGTTTTTTTGTCTACACTACCCCACTCCTCTTTGTGCCCATGCTATGAGGCATGCCCTGCCATCCTGGTCTGCTGAGAAAGAAACTTGATGCTTTATCTTACTCAAGAACCTTTTCTACTTCTAACAGATTTTCAACAAAACACGTACTTCTGGAACATGTTAGTGGAGATGATTTGAATATACATAATGTTTACCTAGGTTAATGCTGTTACCATTGCACAGGTCAGCCCTGTAAAATTGAGCAGAATAACTGCAGATATTTTGACCATCAACAGAATCTAAGTGAAAGGAAAAAAAAAAAAAAAGTAATATTTCAACTGTGGCTTTAGAATATCTTCATATCAATCCAGTAGTTAAAGTACTAGATAAGCTTAATCTTCTGTATTTTCCTAAATATAAGACTTAGGCATTTGCATTCTATTGTGTCAGTAAGGTAAACACCTGGGTACATTCAATCACATTGTCAAAGAGATGGATGCTATGAACTCTGAGCACATGCACTACATCAGATTGTGACAGAAAAGGGCTAAAGCCCTCTGAGCCATTAACTTCACATGTGCAGTGTTCTCAGCCTATGTAACTCTCCAGTAGGCTAGTCAATAAATGGCAATGGCAGTTAGACATTCCTTGTGTCAACCTACAAAGAAGCCAAGTGCAGACCACTGTCACAGACAGAACCTTGGATTAGCACTGTGGCATAGAAATTCTCTGCTCTGCACTTACACACTTCTATGTGTAAGTACCTATGACACAGTATGTTAACATTAATACAAAAGACAGTGTTATTTAAAATATCTTTTCTTATTACTAAACTATTTCTAATACTGTCTTTGACAAAGTAGAACTTCTCAACACAGTTCTATGAACCTGAAACAGGAAGAATGATTTCACAGGACTAGAAGGATCAGGGAGAGAGACACACAGCTTTTGAGTAATCAAAAGCCAAGTGGTAAATTTTTTTGCCCAAGACATCTGTTCATCACCCTGATCCAACTGAAGCAGAGAGCAAAGAATTCAAACTGTATTGTCAAAGCAAATACCTTCAACTATTGCACTCTTTTTAATTGTAGGTTGGTTCTGAGAAGGAAAGGGCTGATGCCCTTTATTGCTTTTAGTTCTTGATCCCTACAATAGATGAATATTGTGCCTAAAAATAGTTTTCTGACTGGAAAATAAATGCTAGTTTTCCCGTGAAAGAAGAATAAAAAGCAGTAAGTATATGTAAAATCAATGTCTATTTTATAAAACACTGCTTTCAGTGAGAAGATAAAAGATATCCAATGAGGCAAAATGCTCAGAGGACAGAGAGTTTTTCTATAGTTCTATGCCCAGTCTGCTGCACTACAGAGCCATGCTACATAATGGCACTCTGCAAGAATGCCATGTCACAAGGTGCACTTGTGACCTTTCTGCTCAAAGCACTGCAAAAATTACTGGTAGAGTCATGAGCTGCAAACAAGTGCAACTTGAATAACTTCATCAATAATCCATGAATCAGCAATATGTTTCCTGAGATAATCCACATGGGTTTAGGAAAGAAGACAGATTTCTGGAATTACCATGTCTTCCAATTTTCCATTCAGCCTTTCAACTCCAAGGTCCCAGCAGTACAAGTCTCAAGACATGGCTGTTTTTTCTCTGAGAATGGGGAGAGAGAGAACTCCTAGCAACTCTGTTCATCTTGCTAGTGCCTACAGAACAGAAGCAAAGCTATGCAATCATGTATGTTAACATGTGTGTCTGTGTGTTTTCTCCCAGTACCTTTGAACCTGCTGAATAATTTCAGTTAAGTTTGACAGACAGACAAGAATGTCACAAACAATTACATTCTCTAAGATTCATAAAAACTGGCAGCCAGAAGACCTGTAAGTGTCAAACATAAATACCCTGGGATGGCTGCAGTGCAAATCATATATTATCAAATACCCAAAGGATCTAGACAATAAAGTCTTTCAAATCATCTCAAATGAAAACCAACCAACCAACTAAACAAGCAAACAAAAAAAAAACCTCAGTTGAAACTTAAAGACATATGTGAGACACAAATATGTAAGGAAAGAGGCTTCTACTATCACAAAATTACTTGACTATTAGGTCAAATTTACATTTAATGTTGTGACTAGGGAAAGAAACAAACCCATTTTTTCCCCCATCTGAAGCCTGAGATACCATGTGATACTTTTAGAAAGTAGTAAGTGGAGTTAGTAGCAAATCCTTAGAATGCCTTCTATTTTGACTAAGTCAGACAGTTATATATACAATATCTGGGCCTCTGTTACTTACCTAGGCCAGTTTTGTCACTTAATGAATCATCTCTTTCATGCATCTCAGGCAAATGCTGAATATCGTGAATTTGACTAGAAGCTACAGGACGCGTAAATGAATCTGTAGTTTTTGTGCAATCACTTTCCTGTGCTAACGTAAACCAATCCTTTGTCTGAGAAACTGTAGCCTATGAAAAGATATGTCATAGAATAATTCAGCGTTATTTATTGCAGTGTTTCTGACAGAGGGCTTACTGTCTGTAGTCATTTTGTGCAGTCTGTTTGTATACATTTCTACACCAATACTTCCCAGAGAAAATAGATGTATGACAGTAGCTGCACATACTCATAATACAGCAGCAGTTCTGTTTAGGTTGTGTTATGACCCACCAAGCTTCTTCTTTAGCACAAAGAGCTTTAAAAAGATGGAATATTCAGAGACTCAGTTATTCAATTAAGTTGGAACCTCAATTACAATAATTTAACCCAATGCATTCAATCTAGCTCAATGTTACACCCACTAAACGTTCATTTTACCTGGCCAAGTGATACATAGAACTTCTTCATAGTGAATGAAGTCTCATCCTCTTCAGGAGAGGGAGGACTAGGAACTTCCTTCCTTATCCAGGGATAATAGTTACTGTCTATAATGAAATTAATGCCAGTCTGGCTCCATTCTACTTGTGATATCAATTTAGCTAGCCTGGAATTAAATGTTCAGACAAGAAAATGGTTAATCTTAGCTTTTAGTCAGAGAAACAATTGATTTTTCCCTAGAATAGGCAATAAAAAACATGATCACTCTGAAAATAAATTGCCACAGGGAACTTCATGTTCTACTTTATTATTTCACCGCTCGCCTGCTGTCACATATGTAAACACCAGTACTGCCATTCCGTAGTCCACCAGCTTTACAGATGGTGGCCTGCTTTACATTATAAATCTTTACCAGCAAAATTGATTTCTGTCAGGATGATCCTGCATATATCCATACAGCTCCAAACCCTGCCAAGAAACACTTGAACATATTGTTTGCTAAAATGGAACTATTTCCCCAGATTGCAGAAGCCCTGTATCAATACCAGACATTACATTTCCTGTCCCTGACACAAGCAATCTGTGAGCAGCAATGCCACAGCAGTGTTCATACTAATTGAGCTTTCAGATGATAACAAGACAGCAGGTGCTACCATGTTCAGTTGGCTGCTCTGTGTAGACATAACACACTCCAGTGCTACCTTGTGATATTGTGAACCTTGCAATGTCCAGAAAAAGGCAGTATTAGAACCACATGACCAGGAGGATCTTGAGGATGCTTTGGCCTCAAGAACTGTGGCAGAGCTTACTCGGTTAAGTCAGATAGTAGTATAAAACCAAGGTGCATGTGAAGGGAAGAAGCCTATGCCTTAGCATATGACCATGAACTGAATGCCCATTTTTGTTTGTCCCCACTACTTGGAGGCAAAAGGATTTCATTCTAGGATTGGGGTACCTTGTGGTGGTTTCACACTGAAGGGCAAATAAGTTCCACAATGCTGCTTTCTCATTCCCCTTCCTCAAAAGAGCAGGAGGAGAAAATATGATGAAGAAAGGTGCGTGGGTTGGGATAATGACAGGGAGATCACTCACCACCTACCACCATAGGCAAAACAGATTCAGCATATGGAGATTAATATAATTTATTACATATTGATAACAGAATAGAGTGGTGAGAACTAAAAGCAAACCAAAATCACCTTCTCCCCCAACTACCTTCTTCTCCCTCTTTCCCCAAGAGGCGCAGGGGAATGGGTAATGTGGGTTGTGTTCAGTCCCTAACACTTCGTCTCCACCACCCCTTGGTTCCTCTCATGGTTCCTCTCTGCCCCTGCTCCCCTTGAGGTCCCTCCCACGGGATGCCGTCCTTCCCGAACCGAGCCTGCAGGGGCTGCCCACAGGCAGCAGTTCTTCAGGAACTGCTCCCCCATGGCTCTGTCCCACGGGGTCCATCCCCCAGGAGCAAACTGCTCCAGCACGGGTCCCCCACGGGCAGCAGCTCCCCCCAGACCCCTCCTCCTGCGTGGGCTCCTCTCCACCGGCTGCAGCTCCGGTCCGGGGCCTGCTCCTGCGGGGGCTCTCCATGGGCCGCAGCCTCCTCCAGGCCACATCCACCTGCTCCACCGGGGGCTCCTCCACCCATGATGGGGCTGCAGCGTGGAGATCTGCTCCATGTGGGACCCATGGGCTGTAGAGGAACTTCTGTGCTGGCAACTGGAGTACCTGCTGCCCTCCTTCTTCACTGACCTTGGTGTCTAAAGGGTTGACTCACTCCTCTCTCCCAGCTGCTGTGGCACAGTGTTTTTTTTTTCCTTTCTTAAATCTGCTCTCACAGCGGTGCAAGCAGCAGGACCCACTGGCTCAGCTCTAGACAGCAGTGGGTCCTTCATGGAGCTGGCTGGAGCTGGCTCTGATCTGACATGGGGTGTCCTCCGGGCTCCTCTCACATAGGCCACCCCTGCAGCCCCCTCACTACCAAAACCTTGCCACATAAACCTAATACACACTTTCATCTTATCTTCATCTTTAAACACAAGCTTCCAATTTAACACCTCAGCTTATCTTGCTCCTGATTCAGGAATGTAATTTAAAGCACTGATATCTACAGAAATTAGGCACATGTATCTACAGACTGGGGGACTAGAGGATGGAGAGGTCTAGCGATGTAAACACATGAGGAGCGGCTGAGGGCCCTTGGTGTGCTCAACCCCGAGCAGAGCAGGCTGAGGAGAGGCCTCATGGCGGCCTGCAGCTCCCTCACAAGGGGAGCGGAGGGGCAGGCGTTCAGCTCTGCTCTCTGGGGACAGCGACAGGACCCGAGGGAACGGCATGGAGCTGGGACAGGGGAGGGTCAGGCAGGGGGTTAGGGAAAGGTTCTGCACCCAGAGGGTGGTCGGGCACTGGAACAAACTCCCCAGGGCAGTCTTCACGGCACTGAGCCTGCTGGAGTTCCAGAACATTTAGACAATGCTGTGAGACATGTGGTTTGATTTTTGGGTAGTCCTGTGTGGAGCCAGGAGATGGACTCAATGATCTGTGTGGGTTCCTTCCAACTCAGGATATTCTATGATTCTAAGATAGTTTTATATAATTCTCTTATGTAACTCTGCTTCATAAGTAGGTAGGTAGGTAGGTGGGTAGGTGGGTAGGTGGGTAGATAGATAGATAGATAGATAAAAACACCTTTGGTATAGCAGAAGATCAAAATTCTAGTGTTTCACAATGCCCAGATACCTGTATCATAAAGCAGGCTTCTACTAAAGGTAAAATGGAACACTCTTTGATGGTTTTCTTATTCTTTGCGGTTTCCCTCATGAAACATTCCAAGTGCAGTCTTCAGGATATTGAAAGTTAAAAATAATTTTGAATCTTTTCATGTAGAAGTCAGCACCCCAGTAACTATTCTGTCACAACAATTAACAAACGTGTTTTGTGAACCATACTGCCAGGCTGCTTCTCCTTTTTAGGAACCCTACGCATTATCAATTATCAACACAATACAGTTATCAACAGCTTTAAGGGCTGTAGAGACAGGTCCTTCCAAAACACAGACCAAACATCTTGAATATTAGAAAAGAGGCTGAAAGGACATCTGGAAAAATACAGCAAGTGTATAACTGGAAATCATCCAAACTTCGCCATGGCATCCCACAGAGAACCTTGCAAAAGGAAATCTGAAGTGGGCCCAAAGATACAAAACAGATAATTAAGATAAAAAGGACTGTCTGTCTTTTTTGAATAGATTTTATGGATTCATCTCTTTTACCCATATGGCTTATATATTGATTAGAGAGAAATGTATTGCTACCATGATATCTCTGTGAAAGAGAGATCCAAGAATCTGCAAATACTCCTCCTACTCTCTCTGTAGTGTTGTAATATAGTATGTAATTGTGGTCAAGGATAATTACAGAAAAACGACTGAAAAAGGTCACTGATTTTAACTTATCCAGGTTGCTAAAAAGCTAAAACACGAGAGGTGAGAGAAAATATATTGAGTACAGTCAAGATTAGTAAAAAATAAAAGATAAATGTAGATATAAAACTAAGAGCATAAAAGACTGCAATACCTGTATTCAAAGTAGCAATCACTTTCTAGAAAAGCTGGAAGTCTTTCTTTCTTAATCCACTGCACTGCTTGTTCTCGATCAAGGCGCTATTAAAAAAGAAATGCCAAAGATTTGCAGTATTCTTGACTTTATTATTTTGCTTGCCATATAATGGATTCTCTCCATCCCCCTTCTAAAGAAGCATTGTCTTAAAAAACTTGTATAAAATGAACATCACCTTTGTTACCCATATTAGTCTTAATTGTACCAGGAAAATTGAATTTCTTTACTCTGCTATTAACAGGTAATAAGATCTAAATATGATTTTGCCTATGAGAGTACAACTTTTTTTAACAAATCATGGCTGTTTTTTCTTCAAAAATAATGTCTACCTAGACTTCAGCAAGGCCTTTGACATGGTCTCCCCCAGTATTCTCTTGGAGAAGCTGGCAGCCCATGGCTTGGACAGGTACACACTTTGCTGGGTTAAAAACTGGGTGGACAGCCAGGCCCAAAGAGTAGTAGTGAATGGAGTGAAATCCAGCTGGTGACTGTTTACGAGTGGTGTTCCCCGGGGGTCAGTGTTGGGGGCCATCCTCTTTAATAGCTTTATTGATGATTTGGATGAGGGAATTGAGTGCACCCTCAGTAAGTCTGCAGAAAACACCAAGTTGGGGGGAAGCGTCAATCTGCCAGAGGGTAGGAAGGCCCTGCAGAGGGACCTGGAAAGGGTGGGTTGATGGGCCAGTGGGATGAGGTTCAACATGGCTCAGTACTGGGTCCTGCACTTTGGCCCCAACAACCCCATGCAGTGCTACAGGGCTGAGGGAGAGTGGCTCAAAAGCTGTGCAGAGGAAAAGGATCTGGGGGTGCTGATTGATGCTCTCCTGAACACGAGCCAGCAGTGTGCCCAGGGGGCAAAGAAGGCCAGCGGCACCCTGGCTTGTATCAGGGATAGTGTAGCCAGCAGGACCAGGGGGAGGTGATCATCCCCTTGTACTCTGCTCTGGTGAGGCTGCACCTCAAGTACTTTGTTCAGTTCTGGGTTCCTCAGTATGAGAAGGACATTGAGGCCCTGGAATGTATGCATGAGTCATGCTTTTACCGCACAATTCCAATACAAATTAAATGCTCATAAATTTTCTGCAGTAGGAAACTGATAATTTTTCTTATTCATCTTTTATAATCAGACATTATTACATTTTATCCCCAATAATTTGAGGAATAGGGAAGCTTTAGCATAAATTATGATTCCCAGATGGTGGAACTCTGGATATTAAAAATAATAATAATAATCAAAGATCAGTTATCACCTTTCCCACTTTTATGTTGCATAACTGCATTGCACACAGTAACACTTTAAATGGAAATCTAAGTGTGAATAGAATCAGACCTGTAATATATTTCCGCTCAGGTGGTCATTTAAATCTCAGTGCCTAGTCAAAGCAGAAAGCTAGGTGCCGCCAAAGAGTGATTTGGAGGGTGAAAAGGAGGTGTTAAGCGGTGAGCTACACAGAAACAGCTAACTGAAAAACTTGCCTGAGGGTCTTATAAAGAGAGCAAGTTCTCTGAGTGTGGGCCACCGTGAACCATAACTATTCAAATGACACAACACACCTTTTTTACTTTTCTTTAAAAAAAAAGAAAGCGTGTTTTTTACACTCTTAGGGGATGACTGGTTTTATTTGTCTGAGATGCACTTTTCCTTTTAGTGAAGGTGAAATTGATGATTAGTAAAAACGCAATAACTCCTCTTGTCCAGAGAAACAGGTGAATTTGGGTCAAGGATGGAAGTATCAATGTTTTTGCTACTTGCTATATCAAATAACCAGTTCATGTAAATTACATTTTAAATTTTCTTTCCATGAGCTAATATTTCATTAGGGACCAGGTTTATTTCTCCTTCATACATATCTGTAGGGGATTAAAAAAAAATCTAAATTACTCAGA